>NC_135894.1:45891151-46508539 GCF_964194155.1 Cetorhinus maximus
GGGAGCATTTTGGAGATAGTAACCATAACTCAGTTAGATTTAGGATAGTTATGGAAAAGGATAAGGTTGGGCTGGGAATAAAAATTCTAAACTGGAGAAAGGCTAATTTTACTAATATGGGATGTGATTTCGCCCAAGTGGACTGGGAGCAGTTACTTGTAGATAAAACTGTGTCAGAGCAGTGGGAGGCATTCAAGGAGGAAATAGTGAGGGTACAGGGCAAATATGTTTCCGTAAAGACAAAGTGGGTGACCAAGTCTGGAGAACCCTGTATATCAAGGGACATAAAGGTTAGGATTAAGGAAAAAAAGAGAAGCTTATGGCAGATACCGAGGGCTCAATATGGCAGAGTCCTTGGAGGAGTATAAAAAGTGCAGAGGGGCACTTAAAAAGGAAATTAGGAAAGCTGAGAGAGTGCATGAGAAAGCATTGGTGGGTAGAATAAAGGAAAACCCAAAGGAGTTTTGTAAATATATAAAGAGCAAGAGAATAACTAGGGAAAGAGTAGGGCCAATTAGGGACCGTAGAGGTAACCTGTGTGAGGACCTGGAAGACATGGGTGCAGTCCTCAATGAATACTCTGTGCCGGTCTTCACAGTGGAAAAGGACGATGCAAGTATAGACATCAGGGTGAAATATTAGAGGAAATTAACATAGAGAGAGAAGAGGTACTAACGGGTTAGTGGCCTTAAAAGTGGATAAATCGGCCCAGATGAGATGCATTCCAGGCTGTTGAGGGAGGCAAGGGATATCAGGGGCCATGGCAGCAGTTTTTAAATCTTCTTTGGATACAGGTGAGGTGCCAGAGAACAGCTAACATTGCCCCATTATTAAAAAAGAAAGGGATAGACCATGAATTTACCGGCCAGTCAGTCTAACCTCGGTGGTGGGGAACTTACTAAAAAGAATTCTGAGGGACAGAATATATCTGCACTCAGAGAGACACGGGTTAATCAGGGATAGTCAGCATGTGTTTGTTAAGGGAAGGTCATGTTCGACAAATTTGATCGAATTTTTTGGGGAGGTAACCAGGAGTGTTGATGAGAGTAATGCATTTGATGTGGTCTACAAGGACTTTAGCAAGGCTTTTGATAAGGTCCCCCATGGCAGACTGGTCAAGAAAGTAAGAGCTCATGGGATTCAAGGCAAAGTGGCACATTGGATCCAAAATTGCCTGAGAGGCAGGAAGCAGAGGGTGATGGTAGAGGGATGTTTCTGTGACTGGAGGTCTTTTTCCAGTGGGGTTCTGCAGGGCTCAGTGCTGGGACCCTTGCTGTTTGTGGTGTACATAAATGATTTGGACTTAAATGTAGGGGGTATGATCAAGAAGTTTGCAGATGGCATGAAAATTGGTAGGGTGGTGAATAGTGAGGAGGATAGCCGAAAACTGCAAGAGGATATCAATGGACTGGTCAGGTGGGCAGAGCAGTGGCAAATGGAGTTCAACCCGGAAAAGTGTGAGGTAATGCACTTGTGGAGGGCTAACAAGGCAAGTTACACTATGAATAGTAGGACCCTGGATAGTACTGAAGATCAGAGGGACCTTAGTGTGCATATCCATAGATCCCTGAAGGTAGATAAGGTGGTTAAGAAGGCATATAGGATACTTGCCTTTATTAGCCGAGGCATAAAATACAAGAGCAGGGAGGTTATGCTGGAACTGTATAAAACGCTGGTTAGGTCACAACTGGAGTACTGCGTGCAGTTCTGGTCACCACATTATAGGGAGGGTGTGATTGCACTGGAGAAGGTGCAGAGGAGATTTACCAGGATGCTGCCTGGACTGGAAGGTCTGAGCTTTGAGGAAAGATTGGATAGGCTGGGGTTGTTTTCTTGGAGCACCGAAGGCTGAGAGGGGACCTGATAGAGGTGTATAAGATTATGAGGGGTATAGTTAGGATGGATAGGAAGACACTTTTTCCATTAGTAGAGGGGTCAATAACCAAGGGGGGGATAGGTTTAAGGTAAGAGGTAGAAGGCGAAGAGGGGAATTGAGAATTTTTTCATTCAAAGGGAAGTGGAAGTGGGAGTCTGGAACTCACTGCCTGAAAGGGTGGTTGAGTCAGAAACTCACGTAACATTTAAGAAGTATTTAGATATTCACTTGCATTGCCATTGCCTCCAGGGCTATGGGCCAAGCGCTGGAAAATGAGATTAGTGTAGTCAGATCTTTGTTGACCAGCGTGGACACAATGGGCCGAATGGCCTCCTTCTGTGCTGTAAACACCTATGAGTCTATTATATAAGGTACAATTCCACCTCAGGAACAGAAGAATACATTGTGCCATACATCATATAATGCTCCTGCCAGTTTGGAGCAACATATTTTCTGAGCTACCATGAATATCATCACAAGAAATTGGTTAGCGTATAAAAAAGTTAACAAATGGGGAAAGTTATGAATTGTTCCAGAGAAGCACCATTGGCAGGTTTCACTAGTTGTTGATGACTTTCACTGTTTTAGGACTTTTTGCAGAACCGCACTGAAAATATCAGACAACTTGGCTGCAAACTGAGGTTGCATTAGCATCTGTATTTTCAGTATTACGGGAGTTCAACAGCCAAGTGAGCACTCTTCTGGTACAGGCCACACTGGATGTCATTTTGGTGAGGTTGTTAGTGGAGCGTGTCCCAAAGGCATTCATATGAAGCAGATCATGTCAGCATGTAACGCTGATTTGATTCTAGAGAAAGCATTTTTGACATCAACACTCTAATTAATGCTCCCCCTTAACCTCACACAGCTGAACTTACATTCAGCAGCAGGAGGGATGCTGCACTCGTGTTATTAAAGGCATCATCAAATACTTTCAGGTTAGCTGCTGATTGTTTTCTGGTTGTTGCAGAGTTAGTTGAAATGTTTGGTGGGTTTGAACTTTTATTTAAAGTTGCTGAAGCCTAGAGCGTTGGTGTGACACATGGTGAAGGCAATGGTTTGGACTGCAAAGGTTCTGCTCACAGCAATTGCTACCAGTCATGGGTGCGGTGATTTCTAATCTCTTTTACCAGCAGCATGGCATTGAGCATGAACAGAGATGATACAATGCCAGGGTGACCTTCACTGGTGGCTACCACTTCCCATAGGGCTCAGCTTGTACTCCAGCATGGTACAAAGCTCTATGATGGATTCCCTGGAGAGGCGCAGCCTTCACCGACACTGCTGCTCTCACATCTGAGCCATGGTCTGTAGATCCTCTCTGGTGGGTAACCACTTCTTCACACAGGAGGCTGGTTGTATTCCCCTCTGTATCCTTCTTCCCCATTCCTCTCACCACCATCCTCAGCCATGGCTGGTGCTCCTGTTGCTCCTCTGTTGCTGCTGCCCTGCTACCAGTGGCTGCAGCTCTCTCCCTGTATAATGATCCTTCTCACTGGAGGAGCCAAAACTTCAGTCTGACTGAATGAGGCCCATGGCCTGTAGATTCACTTAGCGTTTGGGGCCTCTTTCCACCCTTTCTTCCATCCACACAAGTGCTGGCATTGATATGCCACTCTGGCAACATACCCCTGCAGCTTTGACACCTTTCTGCCTTCTCCCATTGTCTAAGCCACAACCTGCGCTGTTCCACTATCCCTGCCAATGCTCACCAGTAGTCGCCTTGGCTGCTATTTGCAGCCAGAACTGGTCCTGCCTGCTCACTGGCTCCTTACACCTGGTGAGGCTGTGAAGCCACATGTTTCAATGCAGGTCTGAAAATATCTGAAATCCCTAGTGACTTTTCTTTTAAACATGCCCTCCACGTGCAAGTGCAATGCCCTTCTGTGCCATCCGCCCTTCGCAATACCCGGACCGCCGTGAAGACTTTGAGCTTCCATTCCGGTGCCTTCTGATGCAATATTCTGACCCATCCCACCTCCAAGCTCACTCCAATGGGCTAAAAATATTCAGCCCAATGTGTGGGGCATCTCCATTTCTCTAAATAGGTACTTGCAGGCAGACCTGCAGCCTTCAAGGATTGCCAGCAGCTGTAGATATGACTGTGGAGTTGAACTTCTTCATGACAAGCTCCTTCCAGGCTGGAGCAAGCCTCCAACATCTCACAGGTTGTTTAAGCCAGGTCACTTTTACTCTTGAATACGAAGGGAGGGGAACACATTGTATTCATTCTTTCCAGACCGAAGCAAATGCAGCTAGCATGCGGCTTCCCATGGTGCAGGGTGCCGCTGACTACTCACATCACACTCTGTAGGTACTGCTTGTAAATTTATGATGCACCATAACCATAAAGGATTCCATTCACTTAATGTCCAACTGTTGTATGACACTGCTCAGCATATCATGTAGGTCAATGCCCACTATCTTGGCATCAATCAAAATGCCTATATTCTGTGCCAGTCTGCTGTAGCATCAGCATTTGAGCCACCACGAGATACTAGAAGGTGGTTACTGGGCAACTGACTGCCTGGCTCATGACTCTGGTGCTTAACCCGTGCATACATGGGCAGAATTCAAATAACAAGAGCCATGCTGATACATGAAATGTAATCGAACAGAACACTGGGGTGCTTAAACAATGTTTCCACTGCTTGGTCTGCTCCGGCGGAGTCTCTAGCACCCTCCAGGGCATGTACCAGAATTTATGGGTGGTCTGCTGCATCCTGCACAACCTCCCCATCCTGAGGGCTCAGCCCTTGCCACCAGGTATACAATGAGCAGCTGAAGAGGAGGAAGAGGAGGGAAGGTGGAGGAACCAGCATAGTCCCTTTTCAACTGGCCTGTCTGTGATGGACTCATCTGAATATGGTAGCAGTGAGCACAACTCCAATTCCCCATTCAGCAACAGTCCCACACCTTACCTTCCCTCTGATACTGACCATCATAGCAACACCTCAGCAATCCTAGAAATATGTTGGAGGAGAAATTGCTGGACTGCTGTGAGATCTTGTTTCTCCCTTTCAATGCTGGTAACCATTGCCTAGGAGTGTGAGAGTGAGCGCTGGTGCTTCATCTCTGCCACTGTCTTCCTGCTTTTCCACCTAATTCCTGTACTGCCTGACAAGGATTGTGGAGGTGCTGCCTTAGGGGCGTGGCAGTGGCATATAGAGCATAAACCTGATATTCTATCTCAGGATGATAGCATTGGTCCTGCTGCCACTGCCACTCTGCCAATGAGCTTGCTGTTGCCTGTTAGCCAGCTGGACTGCTGCTGCCTATGCTAAGGTGGTGCAGTCCAAAACTGGGTCTTCTAGGGCAAGAGCTACTTGAGGCTGTCCTACATGAAGATCTTCAGTCTCCCCCACTGAACATCAGCAATTTTCCACAAGCCATGACAAAGCTGCTCAGGTAGCACTGTGTAAGAAGCACTAAGACAGGTGGTAACTCTTGGGTATCTGAATGGAGAAAGTCGCAAGGGTAGAGTTCTGGTGAGCGGAGGGTGAAATAAAGGGGTACATGCTTACACCATCTACAGCTTGTAAATAAGGAGAGGTTGTGGAATGCAAAGGAGGCAGGATGAGAGAAAGAAGATGCAAGCGAAGGGAGTGTGGTAAATTGAGCGGGCTGTGAGGCTAATGGTGCAGTTGGTGGGACATAGCATTTGAAGATGCATTCACTGATCTTGACCATTCATGTGATGCCATTGAATTTCTTGTGGAACTACATCCAGGTCCTCATGGCTTGATGCCATTGACTGCAATGGCTATCTGTTCCCATAGCCTTGGCAGTGTCCGTCTGGAGGGCCTCTGGTACCTGGTGGATGGAAAACTTCTCTCCTCCTGCCCAACTCCTGCATGAAGGCATAGAGTGCTGTGTCAGCAAACCGTGGAGTGCACTCTCTCTCTCATGTTGCACAATATTCACTCTTCTTTCAGGCTTCCCCAACCACTTGCAGCATGTGCTCCAATCAAAATGAATGTCCCTTTAAGTGGTGCAAGCTGGTTTTAAGTTGTGCTGCTAGCTTTAACCCATGCTCTTCTCTCATAATTTGCACCCCTTTGCTCAGGTGTGCAGCCACTCAACAATGTGCTTGGTACCGGGTGCATGCTGCAATCATGTAAATGAGCAGGCAGCATGAAGTTTGCATGCCTCCTGCATCAGATGCAATGGGCGTGCATCACGATCCCTGCATCCATCTTCTTACTGAGTTTTGTATCCTTTGACTTTTTAAGAATCCCAAATTACGTGCAACTACGTTCTAAGGTTACAAAATATCCACATACAAACTTTTAATTTTCAAGATTAATTCATCCTATGTGAAGCCATTTGTGTTAATTTTGAGAGATGTGATGAGGTTCTATATAAATGTAAGTTCTTTCTTATAAGTGCAGTGTTGTGTTATGGTTGTATTTATATAGTAAATCAACCAACTTTCCCATATTCAGCAGAAGTCTTCTACCCAAACATTTCCATTTCCCTTATATCTGGACAGTATTTCCTTTGCTGAAGAAATTGTTGTAGGTGGAGCTATCCTAGCATTCATAGCAATGCTGTAAACACTAGATTAAAATGAAAGGTCTCTTTATTTTAAGGGCGACTTCAATAGTGTTCCACATGCTGGAATTGTAATTCTTTGTTTTCCACTGTGGAAAACAACAAAATAAAACATTTACAAACGTCACAGACAGATGAGATGTAGAGACAACACAAAATAAATAAAAGGAAGGTAGTGAAAAAACACAGAAGGAGACAGAGAATCTAATAAAAAGTCAGCATGGATTTCAAAAGGATGGTTAAATTTAACCAACCTTATTGAATTCTTTGAAGAGGGAAGGGAAATAAGAGACAGCAACGCAATGGATGTGGTATGCATAGACTTTCAGAAGGGCTTTAGTAAGATTACAAACACAGGGATTTAAATGTTAAATGTATATAGAACTCGATTTGAGCATACCTAGAGTACTGTATGTAGTTCTGGATTCCCCAGGATATTGAAGCACTGGAGAAAGTGCAGAAAAGATTTACAAGGATATATATTATCAGAATTGGAAGGTTGTAACTCTCACTGAAGATTGAGTAAACTGGAGCTCTTTCCTTTGGAAAAGAGAGGACTAGGAGGACCTCAATCTGATTGAGGTCTTTCAAATTGTGAAATATGATAGAGAGGATGTGGAGATTATTTCCACTTGTGGGTGAGTCCATGATAAAGGGGTATGAATATAAGATCATTACTAATGTAAATAATTTAGGAGAATTTCTTTACACATAGACTGTTGAGGATGTGGTAGGTTGAAGCTGATGGTTTTATAGATTTAAGGCTTGAGGGAGTAGCGAATAGAAGTATAGGGAGGAAGGGTGGAATTAGAGCAGGAGGATATTTGTGTGGAACATAGATGCTAACATAGATCAGTTTGGCTGAATACTTCTATCCTGGAGATACGAATTCATTAGTATATGTCGACTATCTCCCGTGGCACATGTTGGAACAGCTTATATTGTGCTTGTTTTTTTGACTTGAGTGGGCGCTTCAAGTTAATGGCTCAGGATTGAATATCTCAGCAAGGATCTCGCTAATATTGCCATTTCTCCTTAAAAGATTTATTTAATCTCGCAGCAGGAAACCCTAAATAAATTATAAATAGCTATTTCAGAAATGAAATTAGACTCTTTCTGCAGTGTGGGAACGAGGAATTAATTTGCTTACTAGTCATTCCGAAAAGCTTCACTTGCTGGCAATATCCTTTTAACCTGCGAAAATATTTGAGGTCATCAGATTAAAAAAACTCAGGAATTCAGAATTGGGAGAAATCCCACTTTATAATATTTACAACAATACATTATGTATTCCTTCTAATTTGCGGATTTGTGTTAGTAATAATTCACAGAAGTTCACCCGGCCTTGTAAGGAGAAAAGAGACCTCTAACACTGAGGAATACTTTCTACACTAGCACATTTCCTTTCCCCTACATATGTATTTCCACCGTTTACTGATCTTCAAAACCATGTTGCCTCTTGAAAAAAGTTTTTTTTTAAGAGCGTGTTCTGGTATTAGACAAGTTGCTTTGCGTAGACGCATCGGAGCATACATCAAACCGTCTCAAGTAACATTATCTACCGTTTACTGCTGTTCGAAACTGACAGATGAGAGGAAATGACGCTCTTATCTTAATTCAACATATAACTCTCCACTCCGGACACGTCTATGACTTCCGTCTAATGCATGCTAGTGCAGTGTTTCTAGCTGCTGCTGCTTCAGTTTGTGAGGGACAGTGTTCAGCAGCAGCCCCTGTGACAGATCCGAGCAATATGGGAAATTGTTGCAAGAAAACAGAGAAGTGAGTACAAGAAGTGCAATGTTAGCCAACAAAGAGTAAAAGACTCACAACTCAATAGACTACAGCCTTGGTCAGATGTCTTATTTATACCTTTAAAATGAAATTTTGATCGAGACCGTTTTTTTTTTGTTAGACTTGAACCCAGTGTGGGAAACGACAGTGCGGCACCACAGTAGATACCATGCAGTTCACTTGGTTTTAGAAAGAAAGTCTCTTTGAACGGCGCATAACCGACCCATAAAATGCGGGCAAAATTAATATGCTGAAAAGTTAGGAGTTGCTTTGAAAAGGTGGGGCCTTTACTGACAGAGAGGGAGACAGTTGGGACTCCAGCTAGCATCCTGCCAACACTATTCCCCTATTTATCATGTTTCTTGATGCCGCTCCAACTAAAGGCTGTTGGAGGTTGAAAACATGTGATTCATGCAGCTCAAAGTGAGGGAATGTGGCTCTCTGCATTTAGTTGTAAGTGAAAACAGGCATTTCGAGTAATGTATGTAAATGTGAATCTCAGATACCATTGGGCGTTAGGCTGGATTCCTTAGATTGTCATTGCCAGGAGTACTGTACATCTGGCTTCAATTACACCCCTCAGTATAAATGCGCTTTAAACTTTACCTATTTTTACACAGATTGGTTAGCACAGCATTACCATTTTTATTGATCATCTTCTAATTATGAATGGCAGAAAAAAATGCAATAAAAATAATTTAATGGATGCCCAAAATTTCTTTGGAGTGCAATATTGAGGGTTACGCCAGGCTTATACCCAAACTTGCAGTCAGTAGGAGGGTGCACTATATGATTGGGGCAGGTGAGCACCAGCACCATTTTAGACACATCTCTGACACCTGCTTACTCCATGCCCTTGGATTCTAGGCTGCCAAGGGCAACTCTCTTGTGGCACGGGTGTGATTTGCCCACTGAGCATGCAGGGTCCTGTAAGGCTCCAGGTTGCATGTCTGTCTTGGGCCCTGCGGGGGCTGGAATATCTGACCTAACTAAGCTTACCAGCTGTCTGTACTGTGCCAACACTCTACCCCCAGCCTGTCATTTTCCTTGTAAGGTCAGAAGTTCTGGACCTTTCATGTCTAAAAGAAAACCCCTAGACAAGGGGGAAACCTGGGTCCTTGGCATTTCCCTGGTTCTGCTTTTTTTTTGAAAAATATACTTCATAAAATATCTGGAAGAACATTACAAAACATTTCTAAATGACCATCATAAAAAGTATAGTCATTTTCAACTCCTACACACGGATCACGAGGTGAATTTTACAGTCATTTCAATATGGTCATTACAGACAGTCAGACAGTGCAATGGGATTGGAGTTATCGACATACATCATGTTGCACTCTGCGTTGCTTCAATACAGTTATGATATATTTAGTATTCACTACATACATTTATTGTGAGTCATACAGCCCGAGGGATCTATACCTTTTCCAGCCCCTCGGTGCACTATGGCAGAATGGTCTTAGACCATTCCCTGGTTCTGCTAGTCTCCTGCCAGAGTTACAGTGGGAGCATGTCAACATAACTACCGAGTAACTTCAGGGCCAGTCATTTAAAGTATTCTAACAATTTGTTTGTTATGGATAAATATAAGTTTTAGGAACACTCAGGGAATAATATCTGAAAGTTTGTTTTATATATTTAACCTCCATATCCTCCAGTTCTTTAAGGCAATAGAAGGAAAAACACACACTTATTTTAGACAATGAGCAACTATGCAAATTTCAGGCTAATGAAGTGAGTGTCTCATGAAAGCACACCAATTCTTTTAGTCCCAAACCACCAAGTTTGATGAAAGTGTTGTATGGCACACACTGTGTATTCTCCAGCCTGCTTACCTTATTTTAAATTAGTTCATAAAATTAAAATTAGCTTGATCATCAAGAAGCATCTGATGACTTGGGAGAATAGCAAAGAGAATAAATTATAGACCCATATTATATCTAGTGTGAATTTAAGAATATGAAATTAATTCTAGGGGAAACTGATGCACAAGATGTGCTATGTTTGACAAATTTGTTCAGAACTAATGTTGCATTCCAATAACAATATAACTAAATTACGTTTTTGAAACTGATTTGAAGAGTACAATGTCAAAATGTCCTTTAATTTTGTGCATTTTTCTAATTTTGCTTACAGCGTTCAATATAGGAAATGCAAAGCTAATTGTTTTTCCATATGTCACCAGAAGAAAATATTCATCAGACAAAATTAAATTGTATTTCTTGAAAACTGAAAAAAATCTTTTGGTGCCTAAGATGTTAGCGGCGATAAGTAGTTGACATACAGTTCTAACCGGTTTAAGCAGGTGGATTCAGTGACCCAAAGTCATTGTCATACTTCCCCTGTATTTTCTTGATGCTTTTCCTGTGTACCTAGTTGGATAGCAGTACACCAGAAAACACATGAAGAAGTAATAAAACTGGTCAAATATTGTGATCCAAACTTAGTATTTAGAAATAATAACTTCTGTTTTACTCGTATTTATTTCTCTTTTTCTGCCTTTGTTTTTCTGGCTCTCTGTTTTTCTTGTTCAGTCTTTGTATCCAGTATGCCTCTCTGCCTTGCTGCCTCAAGCTAACATAATTATATTAATATATTGGTGTGCTGTGAGAGGCTGAACATTAGATTACTCTTCAGTACTGCAACAGAATTTTGCATGGATACAGTTTGATTGCTTTCATCTGTAATATGCCAGGTTCTGCAATTAATCTTTGGTGTCTTATGCTGTCAGAAACTAGAAAAATGAAGCACAAGAGAATAAAATCTCAGTAGTACTGTGCTATAAGATGGTACTAAACAAAGCCAACCCTACAAACAAATGCTCTTGTTTGTATTACTGTCTAATTAGGCTCTGCTCTGGCTATCTGTTCTTCTGATTCCACTGACTACATCTACACATCCTAACTTTTAAAATGGTTGCTGAAAATCTTTAAGAATATTTTCTCGTGGTGCTTTTGCGCTACAGTAACAACTTGCATTTATATAGCATCTTTAACATAGGAAACTGTCCCGAGACACTTCACAGAAGCACAATAAGGTAAAAATTAACATCGAACCAAAGAAGGAAATATTAGGATGGGTGACTAAAAGCTTTGTCAGCATCGGGTGATCAGGTATGACGCTATTAGAAGGTTTCAGTGGCCACTTATAAATCAGTTGGTAAAATTTATAGCTTAAAATCCTATAGATTATCAAGGTTTGCTGTTTTAATGGAGGGGGCCTTACAATAGAATTCCTATTGAATGCAGGCATGTCCGCAGATCTAGAAATGCTATGTATATTTAGGGTGCATTTGCGATATCAACACATGCACTATATGTTGTTTGTGCCATGCTAACAATACGCATATAATGCATGAGCATCTCTGAACACAATTTTGATAGGAAATTCCAGCTGTGTGTGTGGACTGGGAGGTTGTGAATTAAATTACAGGACAGAACTCAGCTTTGAAATAATTGTAAGCAATTTCTGCTATTTTCAGCAACAACATGGTTTTTGGATTGGGCAATAGTGATAAGTTTGAGCCTAACAATGTGTCTAAGATATGCTGCAGTAGAGTTGCATTATATGATAGCGATGAATACCTTTTTAGTCTTTTTCTTTTTATTCCCATGGTTTTTTAGGGATGTTCAAATGTATATCGATTTTCTCCAGATTTACCTTGATTTCTGGGCTCAGTTTCTCCCACCTTAATGTTTCCCTGTTTCTGATGCCACAAATGGGACCCAAAAAAGTTTTTAAAATTGGCAGTGAATGCTGACTTTATTGATTCTTAATCATTCTACATCATCTTGAAAGTCTGCTTTAGTTGATAGAAATAGATTAAACGCTTTGAGAACATAAGAACACAAGAAATAGGAGCAGGAGTAGGCCATTCAGTCCTTTGAGGCCTTGCTATAAGATCATGTGTACCACTAAGAGGGAAGTTCCACAATAAGGTGAATCAAGATTCTAGCCAATGTTGTAAGCCTAAGTAATACTGTCATCAAATATCCCAATGTTGACTTAAAAGCTATCTATATTCTTCACAGTTACTTTCTGTTGTCACTACTTTTAAGGTTCTGGATTCAGTGTTCAGACACTATCGCCGGAAATTTTAGTTTCACAGCTGCATCCACTTATGTATTGGGGGAAAAAAAAGGCTGAGTTACATATCCAAATGTAGCACAGTGAGATCTGCATTTTCCATTAAAATGGTTGGTTTTGAATCTCTTTGAAAACTGCTTCTTTCTTCACCCACATCTTGAATTGGACTGCTTTGCGTTGGGCTGATCCACTGACAGTAACATTGGCTTCAGAGGCATGCTGTCAACGTGGAAATAATCATTTGGCAATTTGGATGTTATTTGCATGCAAAAACAAGATACGTTGATATAAATAATACAACTGCATTGGAACACATGATCGTGTTTCATGCCAATGTTGAAAATATTTTATTTCCTTTCCACCCTCTCGCAAAAGGAAACACAGTGGTCAAAGATTTCCATGAAGGCAGTAGTGTCTAAAACCATTTTAAAGAAAGTCCAGATCTTACATGGAAATACATAGTTGCCGTTAGAACTCAAATGCAACACACAAATATCGTGCAAATGCAGTGACTCCCAATTGACTAATAAGTGTATCATGTTACGACCAAAGGAGGACGAGTGCAAGGACTCCTTTTTTCCCATTCCTCAGTTGATTGTAACAGGGTATTTTGAAATTTATAAGGATGAATGTGTAAATTCAGTATATGTACTTAACTAGTTATGTGCTGTTTGCAAAGAACTCAGTCTGACAGGTTTTCATGAGTTTAAACGAGTAAGAGATCATTTTTTATTGTTAAAAACTCACCCGGATAAAGATATTAAAATATTAGAAAAAGGGAAAAGTGTCCTGACCATCGCAACAAACACACACACGCACACATGCAAAATACAAGTTACAAAGTAGCAGAGGTTAACTTTTGGCCAAATTAACGATAAAAAGAAAATATATAAAGAGTTTACTGATTATGAATCCCTCTCTGTTGTTTGTAGCTGAGGCAGCTCTTAAAGCTGTAGTCCTTGTTTTTTTTCTGGAAACTCTATATTGATTTTGAAGTCTTCTTTAGAATATCTCTGTGTGCTGTCCACAGCACGATATAAGCAGGCAGGGTTCACTTTAGTTGAGAGATAGAGAGACAAGCAACCTTTTTGCAGCCTTTCAGCGTTACTTCTCCAGACTGCCCCAAAGCCGGCAGGGTTTTGTAATAAAAAACAAAAACAGAATTACCTGGAAAAACTCAGCAGGTCTGGCAGCATCAGCGGAGAAGAAAAGAGTTGACGTTTCGAGTCCTCATGACCCAACGTCAACTCTTTTCTTCTCCGCCGATGCTGCCAGACCTGCTGAGTTTTTCCAGGTGATTCTGTTTTTGTTTTGGATTTCCAGCATCCGCAGTAGTTTTTTGTTTTTATTTTTGTAATAAAAGACTTTCCAAAATCAAAGAGTTTCAGTGATGCAATGATTGGCCATTGATACATGATGGAAAACAATTGATATTCTGTTGATATTTATGAATGAGTTTTTACCTCCTATGGTTAAAATCATCAACAAACAATAGAGGCAGAAAAGGGTTCCTAGCGCTTTCCTTGTGCATAATCAGTTTTTTGACTTCTCCTTTGTTACTTGTTACTTTGTAACCTGGAGTCAGGAAGTCTGAGGCCTTATTGCCCTTGCTGTTTAGGGGTACATTCTGACAAAAGCAGGTGCAACATTCAACAAAAAAAGCAAAAACATGCACACCCATCTCACGTTTAACCTTATTGTTATGGCTATACTCTGTTTTAGGTTTGGTACCCAGATAATTCTAAACTGCGGTGAGAATCTGGAGAACATGCTGTCATGTAGCTTTTTTCCTTTCGGGTGGTATTTACAAACAAAACATATATTGATTGGAAATGATTAGTTCTGCATCAGGATTCTGAGCTTTCTTTGTTCAGTTGGAGTCAGACATAAAGGATAATATTATGTCAGAACCCCTGTGCCTGTTCCCTTCTTTATTTTCAGATTAGGTATTATCTAAAGGGTCTTGTTTTTTTATACATTGCTATTAACTCGCAGGTTGCTGGTCACTCGTCGGGGCAGGGAGATTCTGTAACTCCAATTGATGCTGCCCAGAGGCTGTTTAACAGAATTGCTCTTGCTATGCAAATTCTGCTAGCCTGGTCTGCTCTGATCTGCTTTAACTCTCCCCGGACCGCCTCTATAACCCATGGATTTAATTGCTCAAACCTGGCATTTTTACAAATCTGATTTCTAGGAAGTCAGTAGGTTGTAATTTGATTTTAAGCCCCGGTACACTGTCTGGACTTGCTTCCTGCACCTCACTTGGACTGGACTTAGCATCTGCATTGCTGGGTTTGTTGGGGTTTAAAATTTGAGCTCGTTCACTTGATTTACCAGTGGGTAACTCCTCTTGGATTTCCCTGTTATACCTCTTGTGGTTTCCGCAAGTTGTGTCCATTTTGGGGTATGTTTGCCTCCCTTTCTCTTTTTTCTTGGGAAAGGGTTTTCTCTTAATCTGCTCCATGTCCTCTGCAACTTTACTGCCCACAGGTGTCTATTCAGCTCCTGCTGTACCCTACCATGGCTCATCAACTAAATGGGGCGTCTCCCTCAAGGTCACCTTGCTTGCTTGGGAACTTCTCTGGTCCTCATTTAAATTTGAAATGAAAGTGTCTGCCAACCCAATGTCTGGGTCACTCCCTTCATCTTTTTTAAACTCCATGTGTCCCTCCTTGACCTCTTTTAACACTACTAGCCTAGCTTCGACCTTTTAACTTCCTTGGTTTCTATCTTTGCCTTTCCTAACACTGTTGGCCTGATTGCTGCCTTCTTTAGCTCAACAGGTTCACTTTTATTTCTTTCTAATACTACTGGCTTAGTGCTGGTCTCTGTTGACTCAAGTGGCTTTTCCTTACCCTCTTCAACCCTCACAGGTTCTATTGCCTCTTGCAGGGCCTCTTGACCTTGTTCAGCTTTCTGCACCCCTGCAGAACTCTGCTGGCTTCTTCTGGCTTTTTCAGCCTTTTACAACCATGTGAGGAGCTGTAAAAATGCCTCCCCTATTCTACTATTCTAGATCTGACCGTAACAGGGTTTTTTGTGAATATAGTGGGGATGTGCATTGCCAATACTGCAGGAGTCCCAATATGTATGCTTTCAGATTATAAAGAATTAGTCAGACAGGTCTTCCGAGTTTAAACAAAGAACAAGATAAGTTTATTGAAACTACTTCCTGAATTAAGGAAAGAACTAGATAAATCGCAACCATCATTCATAGGTCACACACATTTCCTGGGCCCAAACACACACCAATACAGATAATAGAATAAGAGATTAAAGATTTTATACAGTGCATGAAGAAGATAAAATAAAGGAACATAAGGTTAACTGTCTTTTGGCTGGTCCTGAGGTGGTGATTTCACATTATGGCTGTTTTGTTCAGTTATCTTCCTCAGTGTAATTGCTTGGTGGAGATTTCTTTGCAGCCTTTCAGTACAGCATTCTGATCTTTCATCTCTCATCTCTCTGGGGAGAATTTTCTCCCCGTTGAGGGGGGGGGGGGGGGGGGGGGGGGGGGGGGGGGGGGTGGGGGGCGGGTGGGGCTGGGTGGGAGCGGGCGCGGCCAATTAAGGTCCGCCCAGCATGACGCGCGTCCAGAAGCGCTGAGCGCTGCCTGTGCGGGCGGGGGGGTTGCCTGAGTCGGGGAGTGTGCTTGTTCGCGCATGTGCGTGAAGGAGCGCAGATTAGTTTAAGTTCCGAAAATTTTAATAAAGAAAAAAATTTAAGACATGTCCCCTTATGTGAAAATGTCACACGAGCTGGGACATGTTTGTGATTGTTATTAAAATTTTTTGTAAAACTTTAAATATCTTCATGGAACCTCATTCCGCCCATGGATGAGGTTCCATGATAAATGCGAAGGCCGCCTGGGCTCTTCGCCTGCCCGCCAGCCTTAAGGATGGATGGGCAGCTCAGTTTATTGTTTTAATTGATATTTAAGTGGCCATAATAGGCCTTTGACAGTTTGGCGGGCGCGCAGCCGACTCGGGTGCGTGCCTGCCGAACTAAAAATCTGAATGACGTGCGGTGATGTCGGGAGGCCTGCCCAAGGTCACCACACGTCATTGTACGTGTTGGTGAGTGGGCCCTGCCCCCGCTTGCCGACCCGAAAATTCTGCCCTCTGGCTTGGTAAACAGTTCTTAAATCCTGCAGGCTGTCTATTCCAGAGGAATTTGATTAGCCCATGTCTACGGCTAGGTAATTGCATTTTAATGTCTCATCTCAGAAAATTTTGATAAGTTTCAGGGTGGTGCATAAGCCAACAAGAAATGAGGTCTTTCACATTCCCCAAAGGATTTGGGTATCTGTTCCTTTTCATCCCACTTGGTGGGAAGCAAGTTTGAATATTGTAGCTGGCTGGCAACCCTCAATTGTCTTAAAATGACTACAGTCTATAGCTTTTTAAAAGCTAGCCAGAAAAAGAAGAATTAGTAAATGTATCTTTTTTCAAAAAAATGCATCCTGGTAACAAGCCTCTCTGGACTGTCCTTGACTTTTTGGGGATATTACCCTCCAGCCTGCCAGTACATTTTCCAGCAAAATGTCAACTCCTTGCAAGGGTAAGCTTGAGGGCAGAATTTTCCGTGCCCACTAGCAGCAGGCATGATAGGTGTCGTGCGTGGACAATATGGCACGATTTATTTCATGATGGTGGGAAGGCTCAACCTGCCTACGGTGGGCCGTGTTTCCCGCCAATGGTCATCGGGGAGCTCATTGTAATACATCCGCGTATCATTAAAAGACCATCCCGCCAGGCTCTTGGACCGCCGCCAGATCGTCCGTCCACATCGGCGGGAAAGCACATTGATGTGTTTCACAACAGCACACAAGCGACGTGCACTTGGCGGTCTGCACTTTGGGGGAACTGGAGGTGAGTGAACAGCATCGTTCTGCAGAGCTCGCCAGGGTCGCCTGTTGCTTTGCAGGCTTCAGGGGCGCCGGGGTGAAGTGCTGCCCTACCACAGAGGCGACTGTTGTCAGTGGGGGGCAACTGCTGCCATGGCATTGGATCCCACTCACAAGAAATTGAGGTGGGGGTCAGGGTAGGTGAGGGAAGTGGCCACGCAGTAGGGATACATAATAAACTGGCTATTCCTCTGCAACTAAGACAAATCAGGTGCAGCCACAGTGATATGATTGGGTTCGGGCTCCTAGACTGCCTGCCTACGCAACCAATGTGAAGGCACCAAAGTGCCGCCAAGCACTCCAGACCTTACCCCACCCCCCCCACAATCCCCCATGCCCCCTGGCACAGACTGCGAGTCTGCGACCAGTTGGACTGCACACGTTGTACAATCTCCTCGCCAATGCTGGTCACGTAGCAGTCAATGCTGGAGGCGCTCATAGCCCCTTGCAATCTCACCATCCTGGTTTGGACCAGTGTCCCCCAGGTTGACAGGGCAGCCATGCAGCGCACTCATCTCTGGCCATCCGAAGAGTGACCAGCGCTCACCGGGAAGCATTAAGGGGCGGTCACACAGGGCCAGGAAAGGTGCTAAGTATACCCATGATAACCACGTCTCTCTCTCTCTCTTTCATGCTGCAGGAGGACCACATCAGGATCATGGATCCTGGCGACCTAGCTGTATGCCTGATGGCCTAAGAGAATAAAGAAGATGGAGGAGAGAGTGACTGAGGCACCTGGCCGCACAAAGGCAAGAGCAGCATCCTCATGAAGGGGCAGCAGGGGCTCCCGCACACACTGTCCAGGGGCGACAGCAAGCCGTGGCTGGTCGGCGCCTAGCGACACACAGGGTCTATAGACGCCGCCTGTAATTCCTGCAGATGACCGAGAACTAGTGTCGCCGATGACTGCGCATGTCTAGGGAACTGGTCACTCACATCTGCCACTTACTGCAGGACTTGGCGCCAATGGGGACATGGATGGCACCCACTGCCAGTGGCTGTGAAAGTGACCACGGCGCTCAATTTCTATGCCAGTGGCTCCTTTCAGGGCTCCACAGGTGACCTCTGTGGGATATCACAATCCGCCACCCACAAATGCATCCATGAGGTCATGGATGACATCTTCTCCATGGCACACAACTTTATACATTTCGCCCTCGACCAGGAGAGCCAAGATGCAAGAGCGATTGGATTCTCCCGGATCTCGGAGTTCCCACAGGTGCAGGGTCCGATTGACTGCACCCATGTGACACTCAGGTCTCAGCTGCTACAGTCGGTGAACTACATCAACTGCAAGGGATTCCACTCACTGAATGTGCAGCTGGTATGTGACCACAAGAAACACATCCAGCAGGTGTGCGCGCAGTTTTCAGGGAGTGTGCACAACGCCTACATCCTCAGTCAGTCACAGATCCCTGGAGTCTTCCAGGGTCCACAGAAGCTGCAGGGATGACTCCTCAGGGACAAGGCTACCCACAGAGGCCGTGGCTGATGTCACCCGTACGGCGGCCTCTGACTGCAGCAGAGTGACAGTATAATGAGGCTCATGCTGCAGCTCGCAACTTGGTGGAGCAGATCATCAGGATGCTGAAGATGGGGTTCCAGTGCCTGGACCATTCTGGTGGAGCCCTGCAATACAGTCCACAGAGGGTGTCATGCATCGTCGTGGTCTGCTGTGCCCTTTATAACCAGGTGATCCAATGGGGAGATGAGCTAGCTGAGGAGGAGATGGAGGAGCTGCACATTTCCTCTGATGAAGAGGATGCCGACGGGGATGAGAGTAAAGAGGTCCCTGGAGGTGACGATGATTGATGAGGACCTTTCACTAGCTAGACGAGGCTGGTGTGCTTGGGAGGATCTCATAGCTGCTAGATTTGTGGAGGTTAATGACGACATGCAGTGAGGTGTCCTCACAGATCCTCACATCGCATGTGTGAATGTTTGATTCCAGTCTGTCTTATGGCAGCACGGATACCCTCTGTGAGAATGCTCCTGTCATGGAGATGCAATGGAGGTTCTAATAGTCACTTGATTGCAGGAGAATGATGACAACATGCAGTGAGGACACTCCATAAATCTTCACATATCCTCTGAGAAGGTCTAGCTCCTGTCTGGCTGAGGGTAGCTTGCTTGCGCTCTGTGATCAGGGTCATATCATAGAGACGCAGCCATGAAACTTCAGAAGCATCTGATGCTTTGTCTGCCTTCAGCACCTCAGCCCTTCAGGAGCTGGAGCACAGCATCAGTGGCCACAGATGCTGAAGAGATGGGGGTCACCCCCTCCTTAAAGGTGCTGAGAGCACACAGAGAGAATGAGAGAACTCTGTAGCTCCTGCCCACTACATTCTGGCAGCAATGACAAGCACCGCCAAGGTGCAGGCATCAGTAATGTTTCCAGGGACTGTGAAGCTGGACAATCACTTTAGTTTGAAGGCTGCACAGAGCACAGGGAAGAGGCCCTGGACTGAGACACCTGCCTTTATCTTGTGCAGAAAGGTTTCACATCTGAGTGACAAGAACACTGCTCATCAGGACAAGGAGCTATAGGTAGGGAGACATTCTTGGGAATTTATTGACAATAGTGAACAGTATGTACAAGTGATTAAAACCCATGCCCAGGCTGTGCAACTAATTCTCCTTAACTGTCCTAACCCTGCCGCTACGTCTTGTTGCTCCCCGGGCATCCACAGCGGAGGTGGAGGCAGTCTGCTGACTGTGATGCCCTGTCTGTGATGACTTTGGTGGGTGTCCTTTGGAGGACTGAGACTTGGAGGGCCCTGGCCTGCTTTCGGGGTCCTGCTGTGTGGCAGTGGCACCTCCCTCGGCCTGTGGAGCTGGAGCTGCTGAGGTCACAGGTAGAGGGGAGTTTGATTGGCTGGACACTGTCGGAGTCACTTGGATGGATGGCCCCAGGGTGTGCACCTGCTGATCCTCCTCCCTGTGGGTGCCTGGGAGCCCCAGGCTGACTCCTTGAGGAACAGGGGTAGCTGGAGTGAAATTGAGCTGTCCAGCATCCGTCTCGCATACACGCTGTTGGAGGCCAACTATGGCATCAGCGATGGAATTGAGCCCGTGCAGCAGTGCAGGAGTGACGTCCTGGACCAAGGTCTCCATGGGACCCGACATCCTACCAATGTTGACCTTGGTGCATTGGCATACCGGCTCTATCACCTCAGCCTGAAGGCAGAAGACTCCTCCATCATGCCTTGTGATCTGAAGAGTGCAGTGGACATCCCCTCATGATGTTCTCGAGCTTGCCTTTGAAGCTCCAGTAACTGTGACATAACCGAGTCCAGAGACTTGTCATCTGACTCAGACTCAGCAACGTTCTGGCCTCCAGCAGTCCTCCGAGTGCCGAGGACCTGGGAAGTCCCTGCCTCCGCTGGCTGTGGATCAGACAGTGTGATATGCTCACCAGATTGTGATCCCGGGGCTACTGTAAAGCTAGGTCCCACCGAGGTGTGTGTCTCTGTGCTGGTGGAGGGTGTGGGTGAGCGCTGTGACGGGACTTCAGAGAGGGTGCTTCCAGATTCCTCTCCAGAGGTTTCTTTGGGGCTTGATTGGAGGCTCTGGGTCATGGACTCTTGCCGGCTGTTTGGCAGATGTGCCTGCGAAAGCAAGGAGAGATAATTAGTGCATGGCAGTGGCCTGTGAAAGAGGACACATCACTCACAGCGTGGTTGTCTGATGGATGTTGCACTGCTGGATCCTCACTTGGTAGAGCAGCGCTGACCTCACCCTCAACATAGGACCGGTCTAGATTGTGGCCGGCCAGCTGGATGGCTCTAATTTCAAAGTCTATGAGGACTTTGATTTCGGGCATTCTGCCACTGGTCTGCAACCTCATGCTCTTGTTGTGTGCCAGCTTGTCCTGCATGGATAGAGATGGAGAAAGTGTAAGCAGGACGCCTGCCAGGCCAGATGATAAATATGCCTGGCCTGTGTGGATGGCGAATGGTCCCATGGACAGGATGAGGAGAATGACAGTGAGTGTGAGAGAGTGAATGGTGATGTCCCTTGAATTGGCAGTGAGTGAGGGCCCTGTGGATGTGTGATGGGTTTGTGAGTGTGTGAGTTGAGAGTGATGAGGAGTGGCTTACCCTGGCGGAACGGAGGAGATCATTCTTCCTCTTGAGGCACTGGGTGGCTGTCGTCTTCTGAAGGGCATTGGTGCTGGCTACTACTGCCACCGCCTCCCAAGTTTGATTGGTCACGTTGCTGCCCATCCTGCGGCCGGAGTGGGGGTACAGGACGTCCCGGTGGGCTTCCATGGCATCTGGCAGTTGCTTGAGTGAGCTGTGGTTGAAGCAGGGCCTGCGGTCTTTTTACTTTTGCTGGCCGTGTCTCCCAGCAGCGGTGGTGAGCTGGTGGCGATGAGCGCTATGCTGGCGGCTGCCTTTTAAACATGGCGGCTGGCGTGATGCAACGTCGGGGTGATGACAGGAGAATGAGGCCCCGCCCACCATGGAAACTGCGTGTTTCCTGCGAATGTGTAAGTAATGTGGCGGGCTTGGGACAATATGGTATGAAAACCTGCCATCGCTGTCGGCGGGTGGATCGCCATTTTGCCCGCACACTACCGCACTTAGTGCAAATTTGGGAAAATTCGGCCCTGATATTATACCCACTGTTACTAGTCCCATAATGAGGTCAATCTGCAAGTAAATTTTTACCAGTGGCACCTCTACACTCTGTCCTGTGAGTCCCTTTATTAATACACTGGAACTTACTCTGCTTTTGGGTGGGAATTCTTTAATACGAATTCCCCACTAGCAAGTTTGTAAACAGCCAGTGTCTCGGAGAATGCTGATCTCCTTTTCCTGCTCATTTAACCAATTAAGGATCATCTTTCTCTTAAATACAAACTCCGGGTAGTTACTCTGGCAGCATCCATGCCTGAACACAAGGTGACCACTTTCATGGTCACTGATACTGGTTTGGCAGTGGGACTGCCTGTGGGCCTCTTTGTATGCCAACAATTTTCTTTTAAGTGGCCTGGTTTCTCACACTGGAAACACGCAAGGCTGTTTTCCACTTGTCTCCTGTTGGTGTTTCTTCTTTTAAAAGTTCAGTACTGTTCTGCCTTCCCTTCTGTTCTGCCTTCCCTTCATTATTCCCCTTTTCTTTCCAGCCTGTCTCAGCTTTCTCTATCTTCCCTTTTAACTCTCCCTTGTGTTTGAGAGTTACCAGATCTCGGTTTACTTTGATTCAAGGGTTTATGGGTTAATCCATGATCACCTGCCATAAGGGCTGCCTGTTTAGCTTTTAAATGCTAAGGAACCTGTGTTGACCAGGGAGGGAACCTTTGTGGTCAGCAGTTAAGCAGCAATGGGATCAAGGACAATTAAGAATGGGTGCTAAATGCTGTCATTGCCTGTGGCGCTTAAATCCCGATAATGAATAAAAAAACAGAGCATTAAGTGGGTTCCAAGGATGAGATTAGCCCAGGGAGGGCATGACAGGTGATGGGCGAGAAATTATTGAAAGATGGCGGTCAGGTGAGGACAAGCAGTAACCATGAGGGCACTTTAGCTTGATGGAGAAAGAGCTGTGGGGTCTGGGAGGAAAGCGAACAGACTGGATGCTCTCAATTTTAATGACAAGAAAGTCCACGAGGTGCTCACAATTTGGGGTGATGGAGGATGGGTAGGGGAGAGGGATTGAAAGGATGTGGTTGATAGTGAAGATGAGCCAGGGATTATCTTTACATTTCAGGATGATTCTGGAGTAGGGAGCAGTTTTAGCAGAAGGACCAAGGCCCAACAGTTCTTGTTGTGGTCCAGCCAAATCTTATGATGGATGGTTAAACCAGTTGTGCGCCAAATAGGTTCATTTGCAAACTTTGGATATTAGGAGCAAAGATCTTGCCAGGTGAGAGACGGAGTTGGGAGGGTGTATCAGATTTATTGAGAACAAGGGCATAAAAAGTGAAGCTGAGGGAGTGATTGATGGACAGTTGCAGGTGTATTGTGGCAAATGGGTTTGAGAGGATGATAGAGAACAAAGACATTTTGGAGAGACAAGAGGTGTGAAACAAGGTGTGCCAGAAGAGTAGGGGCAAAAGACTAAGGTGTGATTTGATGACAAGGTCTACACCATCACCACAGCAATTTCGGCAGAGCAGTTGGCAGAATGTATAGCCAGATGTGAAGGCTTCAGTAAGGCAGGATGTTGTCATCCAGGAGCTAAGCTTCCATCAAAAGCATTATGCCAGTGCAATAATTATCCACAGTAAGATCATGAATAGCAAGAGCCCTGTTTGTAATTGAATTGACATTCTAGAAGGAAATGTAGAGACGTGCAATGATCATTGGCAGACTACAAGGGGGAAATAGTGAATGGGATGAGCAGAATGCAAAGGAGGTTGTTGACCTGTGTGGGAACGGCAGTCAGGGAGGTGGTTGGGGCATTTGGGGATGCTGCTCATAAGGAGACAGTGATGGATGACTTAATGGGCTCTTTGGAGAATACTGAGACAAATACAGATAGAAACAGTAGGCATATCCAGCCTAGGACAGAAAACTGGAAAGCAGAGGAATAGGAAAGGGTAGGAATTAGGGAGCAAAGTAAATGAAAGGTGACATGACTGGGTTACATGAAAAGGGTAGAGACAGGAGGGAAGGGGGCGACAAGGTCAGAGAAGGTTCTAGAAGTGCTGCCCATAGCAGCAGCCAAAGCAAGTGTGTGAGTGGACACAGAGGGAGTTAAGGTTACATTAGTATGGCAAAGAGTTTCTTACATTGCAACATTTGGCTGTATTTTTGATATTGAATTGAGTATTTTAAATGTTCTTAATGTGGAGATTAGACTGATTTCAAAATTATCCCAATAATTTCAAAGTTTGAAAAATAGAATGATTAGAGTCGGGGAGTAGTGGAAGAAGGGAAAACCCCTTAAAGCATTTTTTAAACGAGGAAAGAATGTAGCTAAAATGCTGCTGGTGCAAACATTGCTAAGTACTCACAATGGCATCTGTTTTGGGCTGTGGTTTTCGTTTGCTTGCAGCTTAGCCTAAATAATTGACAGAGGGGATTCTGCACAAATAATACTCTTGCAATTGCATGTGCAGCTGATGTTATCAGGTGCAACATATTCATGTTTATTCAGAAACGTTTGCTGTCTCAATGGGGGATACTTTAGCTGCAAAATTTGCTAGTCTGAATTGGGCATTGTGGAAAAAGAACATTTTTGTAAATCTGAGAGGTTTTTCAGTTGAGTATTTCTGCTTACTTTTAGTGCTGTTCCAGGATGCTGTATGCAGGATATGCACTGTCCAATTTGATAGGAGTAAGTGCAATAAAGTAATTGCAAGCTTCACTTAGGTGTTATAAAAATTATTTTGACATAGTTCATTTTTGTCAGTTATCTTGTAATTGCACATATTCTGATGTACTCTGAAGTATCTCAGTATCAAACAGTGCATTCAGCAATGCGTGTCAGCTGTGACTGATTTGGTCTGAATTATAAGGTTCAAGTTCCACTCCAGGAGGTGTCAGCTGTGGCTCAGTTCATAGCACCCTCGCCTTTGAATCAGAGGGTTGTGGGTTCATGACCCACTCCTGGAAAACCAAGAACTGTGATTGTAATCGAAAGAAGTTGCAATCTGTGACTGTTGGTAACTCGAAAAGAGTTTCCACTCCAGGAGGTGTCAGCTGTGGCTCAGTTCATAGCACCCTCGCCTTTGAATCAGAGGGTTGTGGGTTCATGTCCCACTCCTGGAAAACCAAGAACTGTGATTGTACTCGAAAGAAGTTGCAATCTGTGACTGTTGGTAACTCGAAAAGAGTTTCCACTCCAGGGGGTGTCAGCTGTGGCTCAGTTCATAGCACCCTCGCCTTTGAATCAGAGGGTTGTGGGTTCATGTCCCACTCTCGGAAAACCAAGAACTGTGATTGTACTCGAAAGAGTTGCAATCTGTGACTGTTGATAACTCGAAAGAGTTTCCACTCCAGGGCTTGAGCACAGAAATCAGGGATGACAGTCCAGTGCAGCGCTGAGGGAGCATTGCACTGTCAGAGGTGCTGTCTTTTGGATGAGACATTAAACTGAGGTCCCATCTGCCTGCTCAGATGAATGTAAAAGATCCCTTTAATTAGCATTATTTCAAAGAAGAGCAGGGGAGTATCCCCAGTGTTCTGGCCAATATTTATAACTCAATCAATGTCACAAAAAAACAGATAATCTGGAAATGATCATATTTCTGTTTGTGGGAGTGTGCTGAGCACAAATTGGCTGCTGTGTTTCCTACATTACAATGGTGACTTTACTTTAAAAAGCATTTAATTGGCTGTGAAGAGCTTTCAGATGTCCAGTGGGCGTAACGAGTGCTGTATAAATGCAAGACTTTCTTTTTCTTTTTAAACTTCTATTCTTTAAGCACCAACGTTGTGCGTTGAACCTAAAGCCAGAAGAGAATGTCCTACCAGAATGTGAATTGTCTGTTTCTCACATCATCCATTTTTGGGCCTTCCAAATCTGACAATTCTGAGCAGTTTAAGTTAGAGTCCCTTACCCACCTAGGACTGGCAGTTGAATTTTGCAAAACCATTTGATGTCAGTTGACTGAAGCCAGCAAAGGAGACAGGATATTTATCAGGATTAAGAACTAAATATATTCCTTGCCATCAATAGATTTAATTCTGTTGTTAATAGATTTCTGTTTTTATCTGTAATTTTGACTTATTAACTCTATTCTCAATATTTTTATTGCAATATTATCATTGTTCTCCTTTGGATAATTTACGCTACTTTTTAAAGGCTTGCAGAGCTTGCGAATATCACTAAGAGCCCTGCATACCTATAGACCCGCCACTGCCTTAGACTAAGACGAGGAGAGATTTTTTCTCTCAGAGGATAGTTGGGCTGTGGAATTCTCTTTCCCAGAGAGCAGTGGAGGCTGGGTCATTCAAAAATCTAATTCAGCTTTGAATATTTTCATTGACAAAAGAGTCAAGGGTTATAGGGGACAGACAGGAAAGTGGAGTTGAGGCCATAATCAGACCAGCAATGATTTTATCGAATGACAGAACAGACTTGAGGGGCCGGATAGACTACTCCTGTTCCTAATTCTTGTGTTCGATAGGTAAAAGATAAACTGCTAGTGTGTCAGCTCTGTCATTATTTAGGGGGGCAGGTCTAAGACCAGACTATGGACCTGGTGGGACGAGGAAAAGCCACATCTGAATGTAGCTGCAGCCTGGGTTACATTCCATGTCTGGGGATTTGTGGTAGGCTGTGGATGTAAGACTTTCAGGTTTGAAGCCAGTGTGAGGGCAGCAGGTATGGGTAAAGGTTTAGACTGAAGCTGTGTTTTGGGTCTGGCATAGCTGTGTGTGGAGGCAGAGAGTTTGGGTGCTGGCTGCAGTCCAGGTCAGTGGCTCAGAATCAGTCTGGACTGTGAAAGGAGTGAAAGAGCAGGACTTATGGCTCAGGAATTGGGCTGGAAAAGGGCTGAAAAATTCAGTTGCATCTGCATTTTTGGCACTATGGGTGCATTTTCAGTACCAAAATGTCATTTGCATCACATGCATACACTTCCGGTAGGGGTTGCATGTAGAGGTTCCCCTTTTCCCTCCGAGACCCTCCCCACACTCAAGTTCATGATACCAGATTCACAAGTGTATGGCTTGAACAGAATGACCGAGACTAGTTTCTTCTGATAACTCACAATTGCTTATTGAATCGCCCATAACAGTACAAAACTCAAAATTTAAAACAACCATTTCCCAGTAACTGACACAAAGTCACCACAACTCAGTTAAAACTTACAAAAACACGGGCAAAATGCCATATCCTGTCCTGAAACCTTAAGAAAAAAAACCCCTCAGACCAATGTCACCAAGATATGGCGGAAACAAGTTGCAAGATACCTGCAAAAAACCAGCAAGTTTTCGCCCCAAACCCTCACAAAACGCTCAGACCAATATCATTACGATTTGGCTGAAACTTACAATCCTCAACACGGCTGGTCTGTCCGATGTTGACTGTAGGCCTGAGTCAAAGTGACCAAACCCGACCCTTCTTCTGACTGCAGCCCAAAACATTTAGGCCAGTATCACCACAATATGGCTGAAAACACTTCCAATCCCCAACATGGCTGGTCTTTCTGGTGAAAACTGTAGGTCCGCAAGCCAGGTTGACCCTTCCTGACTCCCCTTCTTAACTGCAGCCCAGATGCTCAGATCTGCTCTGCTTTTATAATAATTTAACTGGGACATGTCAAAACATATTTCCTGCTGTTCCCACGTCCATTAGTTGATTCCACACAATGTCCTAACAAATGTCATCAGCTCCTGCTGGTTGAAACAATACAGGGTTTTCCTGGTAGTTGTATCCAGATAAATATTATGAGATAAAAACAAAAAGCTAAAAGCTACTGCGGATGCTGGAAATCCAAAACAAAAACAGAATTACCTGGAAAAACTCAGCAGGTCTGGCAGCATCGGTGGAGAAGAAATCAGTTAATGTTTCGAGTCCTCATGACCCTTCGGCAGAAGGGTTAACTGATTTCTTCTCCACCGATGCTGCCAGACCTGCTGAGTTTTTCCAGGTAATTCTGTTTTTGTTTTAAATATTATGAGTTCTCATTGTTTGAGCAATTCTCCTGCTGTTTGAGGTGACACAGTAATAGCACAGTAACAGCACCTGGCCCCAAAGTTAATGAGGCTTTGAATGAACCTGTTCCAGTGCTATTGTCTGTGGTGGTTGAATAATTCCTTAAGTGTATTGTATTGATGATATGTCCTTTGTGCCATTATATTGGGTAACCAGGCTTCTTGATTGTATTAGTTGATGGCAGGTAATGGCATTTACCTGGTACCATTGTTCTCTAATAGCAGTCAGTCAATGTTCAAACCCTTTTGATGAGTCACTGTGTTTTCACTAAATGCCCAAATTAATCCCTTGTTGCCCAGCCCTGTACTGCTGACTCCAGCTTACCTCTTTTAAAAATTTATATCTCCATAAATTTCCCAGTTGGAGGGGATTTCGATCCTACATGTGGCAGGCTCCACTTTGGGCAGGTCATTAGCATGGGCACCGAGAGCAAGAGCTAGAAGTATGCAGAATAGGCAGATTGTGACATCAATTAGTCTGTAACATTGAGTTGATCCCAGTTGTGCCCTTTTTGATCTCAACACTCCAACTAATGTTCTGGGTGGAATTTTCCGTGCCTGCTGACATCGGGCGTGTTCAGTGGCGTGAGCGGACAATTTAGTGATAAGGCTGAAAATCGGTTTCACGATGAAACTAGTTTGCGATCGTCCGCTCAGTCAGTCGATGGCGGCTTACATTCCCCGCCATTGGACATTGGGAACCTCATTGTAATACATCAGCATATCATTATAAGGCCAGCCCACTGGGCTCATCCCCACCCACCCCGCAATAGCACCATGCTGTCCAAATCAAAAGTGAAATGTGTGTCATGGTGAGCGAGATCAGGTGTTGCATGAGAGTGTGATCAGTGGGTGGGCAGAGATGCAGGTCAGCTCAGATGGACAACTGAAAGTGAACCCCAGCAGACAGCATTGAAAATACTCAGGACTTTGGGATGAGTGTAATACGGGAAGGATCCACGAGCATGGGAGAGTGCTTGCACGAGGCTCCGAAAGGCCCTGCCAAACATACATTTTTTCCTCCAGAATCACTCGTGGGCCAGCTGCTCCCTCTGCGGTGACAAAAGACGAGGTTGAGGGGCTCACAGGCAAAGGGGACAGCCTCTGAGATTCCTGAGTGGATGGCTCAGGGGTGTCCAGCTGATGCTCCTCCTCTCTTCAGGTGCCCGAGGGTCCTGGCCTGGCAAGTTGAGCGGAAGGAGTACCTGGAGGGACATTGAGATGCTCTGTTTCCCTCTCCCAATTCCACTCCAGGAACTCATCCATGGCTCCTGCGATGGAGTGCAGGTCTGCGCGCATCTCCACATTCTGCTGGACCAGGGTCTCCATGGCATCCGCCATCCTCCCCATGAGACCTCCAAATGCGCACATGTAGGCATCACTTCATCAGGGAGCAGGCAGACGCACTCCCCTGACTCACTTGCCACTTTGTTGAGTGCCTCCAACAGCTCTGCGTGATGTTCCTCCGCCTTCTGCTGTCTCTCCAGGATGAGTTTGAAGGCCTAACCTAGAGGTTCATCATCTGACTCGGACCTGAAAGATGCCTGTTCCCCAGCAGTCCTCCAAGTGCCGGGGAGCTTGGCTGAACCTGCCTCCTCCTGCTGTGGTCGTGTGTCCATGCGATGCCAACCAAATTGTGAACTGGAGCCTGCTCTAGATCTAGGTCCCACCGAGGTGTGTGTCTCTGCGCTGGTGCAGGGTGTGGGTAAACACTGTGACAGGTCTTCCAGGCTGCTTATTTCCAGCTCTTCTATGGAGGAGGTGTTCCCTTGGCTGGAGGTGAAGATGGGAATAGAGCTAAGGAACAGGCTGGCTGAGGGTGCTGATTGCTTGACAGAGCTTCCTGTGAATCAAAGTAGAGATAAGCAGTCAGATGCTGTCAGACCTGCTGATATTTTCCAGGTATTTTTATTTTTGTTTTTGTGTTAGAGATAAGCAGTGCCTGGCAGCAGAGTCAAAAGCAGCAGAGAGAGCTCTCACAGTTGCGTTGAGAGAGGGATGATGTAGTGCAGTGTGGGTGTTCGCCGTTGACATCACCATTGCTGCAGGCATGGTCCCTGCCCTCACCAGTCAGCACAATGACACACTCCTGAAAGTGAGTGAGGGGCCTAATGTGGGCCACTTCACCCCCAATCTGGGACCTCTCCCTGTTGATGTGAGCATGAAAACAGATGGAGAGAGTATCAGTAGGTCACATGACTCTGCATGGAATGTCTGTGGTGAGCGGAGCCATGGACAGGGTGAAGACGTGAGCTCGCGAGGATATGAGCCTGATAGAGGTGTGAGGTTGTGTGTGAGAGTTAGTGGTGTTGTCACTTGAGGTGTGAGATCCCTGTGGATGTGTGATGGATTTGTAAGTGTGAGAGTTGAGAGCTGAGAAGAGTGACCTACCCTAGCAGAACGGAGGAGATCATTCATCCTCTTGCGACACCAGGTGGCTGTCCTTTTTTACAGACCGTTGGCGCTGACCACCACTGTCATCGCTTCCTAAGCCAGATTAGTGATGTTGCTGCCCATTCTGCAGCCAGAGCGGGGGCAGAGGAAGTCATGGCGGGCCTCCACTGCATCCAAAAGGCACTCGAGGGATGCATCATTGAACCTGGGGGCTGCAGTCTTTTTGCCTTTCAGGGCCATGTCTTCTGTTGCAGCAGGTGTGGGAGAAATGGGTTATGATTCATGGGGCCCTGGCACCAGTACTGGGGAAGGAGAGAGCTGTTCCATTGGGACGGGCTCCACTTGAACCATGCTGGGACCAGTGCCCTGGTGAATCGTATACCTAGGGTTGTAGATAGGGATTTAAACTAATTAGTTGGGGGGGAGGGTTCAATTGAAGGGAATTTTAGAAAACTAAAAATAAATGAGAAAGCAGAGGTGCAGGGTGAACGATAATCAAAGCATGACAGGAAGGGGCAAAAAATATAAGCAGAAGAGTGCAGCAGAAATTAGAATCAGAATGAGTAATAATGGTAAAAAGTCAAAGCTTAAGGCTTTTTATCAGAATGCACGCTGCATTTGTAACAAGATAGATGAGCCAATGAGTTGGTGGCACAAATAGAAATAAATTAACATGACTTGATAGCTATTACAGAGATGTGGTTGCAGGGTAACCAAGACTGGGAACTCAATATTGAACTGTATTTGACGTTCTGGAGAAATAGGCAAAAAGGAAAAGGAGGTGAGGTAGCTTTGTTAATAAAGGAAGGTATCAGTGTGATGGTGAGTGGTGGTATAGGTGCAATAGTTTGTGATGTAGAATCAGTTTGGGTGGAAATAAGGAATAGCAAGGGGAAGAAGTCACGGGTGGAAGTCATGTATAGGCCCCCGAAGAGTTGTCTCACTGTAGGACAAAGGATAAATTGTGAAATAATAGAGGCGTGTAAGAAGGGCGCCACAATTGTCCTGGGTGATTTTAATCTGCATATTGACTGGACAAATCAGATTGACAGGGGTAACATGGAAGACAAATTTGTACAGTGCATCAGGGATTGTTTCTTAGTGCAATACGTTGCAGAGCCTATCTGGGAGCAGGCTATTTTAAATCTAGTAATGTGTACTGAGGTAGAATTAAGAAGAGTTCTTGTAGTTGAGGATCCTCTAGGGGTTAGCGATCGCAACGTGGTAGAATTTCAAATTCAGTTTCAGGGGGAGCAACTCGAATCTCAAATCACTGTCCGCAACTTAAATAAGGGCAATTACAGATGTATGAAGAAAGAGTTGTCTAAAGCGGGCTGGGAAAATAGATTAAGGGGAAGGTCAGTGGATGAGCTATGGCAGACATTTAAGCAGGTATTTCATAACGCTCAGCAAAAATTTATCCCAGTCAAAAAGAAGGACTCGATGAGAAGGTTGAATCATCTGTGGTTAACAAATGCGGTCAAGGAGAGTATCCTATCAAAAGCTAAGGCATACAAAGCGGCGAAAACTAGTGGTAGGCCAGAGGATCGGGAATTTTTTTCGGAACGAGCAGCGGATGACTAAAAAGCTAATAAAGAGGGAGAAAATTGATTTGGAAAGTAAATTGGCAAGAAATTTAAAAACAAACAGCAAGAGCTTCTACAGGTATATAAAAATAAAGAAAGTAGCTAAAGTGACTGTGGGACCCTTGGAGGATGCGACTGGAGAATTGATAACGAGGAACAGGGAAATGGCAGATAATTTGAACCAATATTTTTCATTGGTCTTCATGGTGGAGGACACTATAAACATTCCAAAGATATCAAATAAGCAAGGAGCTAATGGGAGGAAAGTTCTTGTAACAGTCTCTATCACGAGGGACAAAGTATTTGAGAATCTAATGGGACTAAAGGCGGACAAGTCACCAGGACTTAAAGGAAGTGGCTGCAGATATAGTGGAGGTATTGGTCGAAATATTCCAGAACTCACTGGATTCTGGGAGGGTCCCAGTGGATTGGAAAGGGAGGGAGACAAAAAGCAGGAAACTATAGGCCAGTCAGCCTAACATCTGTCATTGGGAAAATGCTATAGTCCATTATTAAGGAGGAAATAGCAGGACATTTAAAAAAGCTTAACGCAATCAAACAGAGTCAACATGGTTTTGTGAAAGGGGAATCATGTTTGACAAATTTGCTAGAGTTCTTTGACGATATAACAAGCAGAGTTGATAAAAGGGAACTGGTAGATGTAATGTATTTGGATTTCCAGAAGGCATTCGATTACATGTCACAAAAAAGGTTATTGCACAAGATAAGAGCTCACGGTATGGGGGTAATGTATTAGCATGGATTGAGGATTGGTTAACACACAGAAGGCAGGGAGTCGGGATTAATGGATCTTTTTCAGATTGGAAAGAAGTAACTAGTGGAGTGCCACAAGGATCAGTCCTAGGGCCTCAATTATTTACTATCTATATTAATGACTTGGTGGAGGGGACAGAGTGTAATGTATCTAAATTTGCTGATGATACAAAAATAGGTGGGAGAGCATGTTGTAATGAGGACAAAAGGATTCTGCAACGCGATATAGACAGATTGAGTGAGTGGACAAAAAACTTTGCAGATGGAGTTTAATGTAGGAAAGTGTGAGGTCATGCACTTTGATAGGAAAAATCAAAAGGCAGACTATTATTTAAATGGAGAGAGACTCCAAAAAGGTGCAGCACAGAGGGATCTGGGTGTTCTTGTGCATGAAACACAAAATGTTAGCATGCAGGTGTAGCAAGTAATTAAGGAAGCAAATGGAATTTTGACCTGTTTTGCTAGGGGGTTGGAGTTTATAAATAGGGAACTCTTATTACAACTGTACAGGGTGTTGGTGAGGCCACACCTGGAGCACTGTGTTCAGTTTTGGTCCCCGTATTTAAGAAAGGATATACTGGCATTGGAGGCAGTTCAAAAGAGATTCACTAGGCTGATTCCTGGAATGAAGGGGTTGACTTATCAAGAACGGCTAAACAGGTTAGGCCTTTATTCATTAGGATTTAGAAGAATGACGGGTGATCTTATTGAAACGTACAAGATTCTGAGGGGGCTTGACAGGGTAAATGTTGAGAAGCCGTTTCCACTAGTAGGGGAATGTCGAACTAGGGGACATAGTTACAGAATAAGGGGACACTCATTTAAAACTGAGATGCAAAGGAATTTCTTCTCTGGGGGTAGTGAATGTCTGGAATTCTTTACCTCAGAGAGTTGTGGAGGCAAGATCACAGAGTATTTAAAGAGGAGGTAGATCGATTTTTGAAATATCGGGGAGTTGAGGGCTATGAAGATCTGGCACGAAAGAGGTGTTGAGGCCTGGGACAGATCAGCCATTATATTATTGAATGGCGGGGCAGCCTTGAAGGCCGAATGGCCTACTCCTGCTCCTATTTCTTATGTTCTTATTTTACGTTAAAGAAAAGTGTCACTTACTTTCCTTTAAAATTGGAGTAAGCTATAAGTATAAGACATCATCTTCTACCCCTACTATTCGGACATGAGAATTATAAGAAATAGTGAGACAACACTGAAAACTCAAATTAAACATAAGTATCTTTACTAGGTTTGAAGAGTATGATATAATACTCCATTACAATACACATTGACAAAAGCCACTAATCACAAATACATTACAAGAAATCATACATATAATCACCCAGAGAGTCCTCAACCTCCTGCCGCTTGTACATTCTAGCAGCTGACTAAGCTGCCCAACTTAAGCATTGAACCAATTTTTATAATCTTTACACCCTCTTTTCAAGGTGGACAGGATGTTTCATTGACAAGATCATACCGTCCGATCAAAATCCACCGTAAGCTACAATTGCCTAATGAGGCACCCAGCTATGATCATAGAGATTCCTTTGACAATGAACATATGTTTAAACCCATTCAGTAATTTCCCACTCCACATGAATGTTGCATATACTTTCAAGAATTTTATCAGTAAATATAACAGCAGCCTTCTTTCCTGATCTCACACACATTTTATAACCAAGGACAATTAAATAATTCAAGCCTTTTAAGTTACTGACTTCTTACAAACTGTTGCTTGCAGAATTAAAAACAGAGTTTGTCAGTTAAAGAATATAAACTAAACATGTCTCCTAGTTTCTCTGCAATTCAAAAACTCTGGCATTGTCAACCAAAGATACTTTGTGTGTCTCTCACACAGCTTTCAAAAACACTTAAGACCATTTCGACCAACAAAATTAGCATATTAAAAAAAACACATCAACCTCTTATCCTAGTGTTCTAGACATAATGGCTCCAGGTTTTTGTGTACGTAAAGCTTTTCCAAAGTTCTAACTCGGCATCAAAGCCAAGTATAGCTTCAAAGAATAAAAGCAAAAAACTGAGGATGCTGGAAATCAAAAACAAAAACAAAAATACCTGGAAAAACTCAGCAGGTCTGGCAGCATCTGTGGAGAGGAGCACAGTTAACGTTTTGAGACCAAATGACCCTTCAACAGAACTAAGTAAAAATAGAAGAAAGGTGAAATATAAGCTGGTTTAAGGGGGGGGTGGGACAAGTAGAGCTGGTTAGAGGGCCAGTGATAGGTGGAGATAACTAAAAGATGTCACAGACAAAATGACAAAGAGGTGTTGAAGGTGGTGATATTATCTAAGGAATGTGCTGATTAAGGGTAGAAAGCAGGACAAGCAAGGTACAGATAGCCCTAGTGGGGGTGGGGTGAAGGAATCAAAAAAGGCTAAAAGGTAGAGATAAAACAATGAAATACATTTAAAAATAATGGAAATAGGTGGGAAAAGAAAAATCTAAATAAATTATTGGAAAAAAAAGGGGGGTGTGGATTGGAAAGGAGGTGGGGATGGAAGAAAGAGTCCATGATCTAAAATTGTTGAACTCAATATTGAGTCCGGAAGGCTGTAAAGTGCCTAGTCGGAAGATGAGGTGATGTTCCTCCAGTTTGCGTTGAGCTTCACTGGAACAATGCAGCAAGCCAAGGACGGACATGTGGGCATGAGAGCAGGGTGGAGTGTTGAAATGATAAGCGACAGGGAGGTCTGGATAATGCTTGCGGACAGACCGAAGGTGTTCTGCAAAGCGGTCACCCAGTCTGCGTTTGGTCTCTCCAATGTAGAGGAAACCGCATTGGGAGCAACGAATGCAGTAGACTAAATTGAGGGAAGTGCAAGTGAAATGCTGCTTCACCTGAAAGGAGTGTTTAGGCCCTTGGACGATGAGGAGAGGGGAAGTAAAGGGGCAGGGGTTGCACCTTCTGCAGGTTGCATGGGAAGGTGCCGTGGGAGGGGTTGAGGTGTAGGGGGTGATGGAGGAGTGGACCATGGTGTCCCGGAGGGAATGATCCCTGTGGAATGCTGCCGGGGGGGTGAAGGGAAGATGTGTTTGGTGGTGGCATCATGCTGGAGTTGGCGGAAATGGCGGAGGATGATCCTTTGAATGTGGAGGCTGGTGGGGTGATAAGTGAGGACAAGGGGGACCCTATCATGTTTCTGGGAGGGAGAAGAAGGTGCGAGGGCGGATGTGTGGGAGATGGGCCGGACACAGTTGAGGGCTCTGTCAACCACCGTGGGTGGAAAACCTCGGTTAAGGAAGAAGGAGGACATGTCAGAGGAACTGTTTTTGAAAGTGGCATCATCAGAACAGATGCGACGGAGGCGAAGGAACTGAGAGAATGGGATGGAGTCCTTACAGGAAGCAGGGTGTGAGGAGCTGTAGTCGAGGTGGCTGTGGGAGTCGGTGGGCTTGTAATGGATATTTGTGGACAGTCTATCACCAGAAATTGAGACAGAGAGGTCAAGGAAGGGAAGGGAAGTGTCAAAGATGGACCATGTGAAAATGATGGAGGGGTGGAAATTGGAAGCAAAATTAATACATTTTTCCAGGTCCAGACGAGAGTATGAAGCAGCACCGAAGTAATCATCAATGTACAGGAGAAAGAGTTGTAGGAGGGGGCCGGAGTAGGACTGGAACAAGGAATGTTCCACATACCCCATAAAGAGACAGGTATAGCTGGGGCCCATGTGGGTACCCATAGCCACACCTTTTATTTGGAGGAAGTGAGAGGAGTTTAAGGAGAAATTGTTCAGTGTGAGAACAAGTTCAGCTAGTCGGAAGAGAGATGGATGGTGGATTGTTCAGGCCTCTGTTTGAGGAAGAAGCGGAGAGCCATCAGACCATCCCGGTGGGGGATGGAGGTGTAGAGGCATTGGACATCCATGGTGAAGGAGGCGGCAGTTGGGGCCATGGAACTGGAAATTGTTGATATGATGTAGGGTGTCAGAGGAATCACGGATGTAGGTGGGAAGGGACTGGACAAGGGGAGATAGAATAGAGTCAAGATAGCAAGAAATGAGTTCCATGGGGCAGAAACAGGCTGACACGATCGGTCTGCCGGGACAGTCCTGTTTGTGGATTTTGGGTAGGAGGTAGAAGCGGGCCGTCCGAGGTTGGGAGACTATGAGGTTGGAAGCTGTTGAAGGAAGATCTCCAGAGGAGATGAGGTCAGTGACAGTCCTGGAAACAATGGCTTGATGTTCAGTGGTGGGGTCATGGTCCAGGGGGAGGTAGGAGGAAGTGTCTGCGAGTTGATGCTCAGCCTCTGCTTTGAAGAATGTCTGTTTATATTGTTTTAAGCTCAATTTTACAACTTTTGCCTCTTTTACTAAACACTCCCGCAAGTGTTTTACCATTAACTTTGTTTATCTGTTGATGGTTCCACCTCCCCTTCAGGGTTGAACAGCTTCTGCAATCTGCACTACAAATTGCAATTTATAGTATAATTAAGTCAATAACTGATAATTATTGTTGCAAAGCTTGGGGATTTTGAGGTGGTTCTGCAATAAACACTTCCCCTTTATTAACTTGACTTTCGCTCATGATGAGGTTATGTCAGGGGTGGCATTGACCAGGGCTTGTAAACATTTATTTAATCATTTAGATAACTATTGGATTTACGCTTTTCACAGCTGGATTTAGTATGGTTGCTATTTTTATGAGTGGAACAATCATTAACTGCTTTCGAAATGTGACAATCAAGTTCTTGGCAGGTGTGCCCTGACTGACAATATTCATTGTCCATGGTGAGGGCAAACCAGCAGCATTGGACACGACTAATAATTTGGTTTCATTGATACAACTTTAGAAAAGGATGAAAATATATCCCCAATATGCTTCTTCTAAATTATACAATTATAATTTATTATAGCATTAATTGACACAAAAAAAGCAGTGAACTTTGACTCAGTTACTCCAACATATAAATGCAAATTTTGATGTCTGATAGCGTCCCTGCCTCTGAGTTGAAAAATTATGGTGAGCAGAGGCAAGAGAACATGGCCGCAACTTTCGGCTCCTTAGTGCCACTGGTACCAGCACTACCAAAGCCCAGACATCTAAAAAAGGTAGCCAAAATGCTTCCATCTATTTCTGGTGTGGTGTACTATGCTTATAAATTTGGTAGCAGAGGCATGCTGTGCGTGGGTGCACCAGAAACATGCCGAATAGGCAGATCCTAATGATAAACAGCTTCTAACACTGGCATCCAACCATCATTTTGGATCTCGCAGATTCTGTTAACACCCTCTCTTGAATATGCACAGCTGAGCATGTGTTGAGCTGTACACAGGACTCCCATTTGTGCTATTTAAAGGCATTAGTGTGGGATTTTCAGATGACGTATTTTTGACTTACTTTTGCTACTGCAGAGTTAGTGGATGTACTGTATCTGTGACATTGGAGGAGCTCTCAGAAGTCATTAGATTCAGGAGTGAGTGGTGCAGGACCTTTCCATGGAGTTCAGTGGAAACCAGCGAGAAGGGTATTAAGGAAGGTGATAAGGGCATGAATGAAGGCTTCAGCGGGTAGAGGGATGAGCTACTGGCATGAGTGGGGTTGTTTTGATGGTGGAAGCAGGTAGACTACAAACTGCTTATGGAGTTTGAAGCTCAGCTCAGCATTGAGCTGAATACCGAAGTTCAAACCCCACAAGTAGTTTGCAGTCTGCCTACTTCTATCATCAAAATAACCCCACCCATGCTGCTAGCTCATCTGTCTAACCAGTGAAACCCTCATTCATGTCTATGTTACCTTTAGAAAACCCTTCTCGCTGGTCTCCAATGCTCTATCCTGCATAAACTCCACCTCAGCCTGCCTCCTACCCACACAAAGTTCCACATGTTTATCTTTCCAATCGTTGAAGATTTCCATTGGCTCCTTGACCCAGAATCACAGAATTTTAACGGCACAGAAGGAGGCCATTCAGCCCATCGTGCCTGCACCGGTTCTCCAATGAGCATTATGACCTTGTGCCATTGCCCTGCCTTTTCCCTGTACCTCTGCACCCTCAGCTCATCAATTTCAAAACCTTGATTTTTGGCTTCAAGTGCTTCTATGTTTTGCCCATTCTGGCCTTTACAATCTCTTCCTACATTTCCATACATACCTCTGCACTTCCAACTCTGCTCACATCACATTACCCCTCTCACCAATCCGCTAGCAGTGGCAAAGCCTTCAGGTAACAAGCTTCCACACTTTGGAACTTGCGTCATAAAACTTCCTATTTTGCTCCATCTTTCCCCACCACCAAAAGCCTCTTTAAAATCAGTTACTCCCACTGTACTTTTGATCACCTCCCCTCCAGCTTCTATGCTTGCTCTGTTCTGATACCCACACAGAAAGTACCTTGGTTCCTCTTGCTATGTTAAAAAGCTATACAATTAAAATTGTTGTTGTTGTTAGTAGTATTAGTGTTTGTGTGGTTGGTCCAAAACTACATACTGAACCATTTAGTTTTTTTTTAATCAGCCTTTCAAATGTAGTTAATTTAAGTTAAGTTTAAAATAGTGCCTTGATCAAGAAGATTGAGATGAAAGTTAATCTTTTATAACCAAGGGTATATTAATTCTTTTTTTCTTTTTTTCAGAAAGGAAGATAACCAAGAATTGAGTAAGTTTGATTTAATACGGCAGTTGAATTACAGCATAGAAATACTGTGCCATAGTTTTCTAAGAATGACACCAATTTATATTGAAGAAAAAAAAATATTGCCATGTTAAATCACATTGAATTCTCCTAATAGCTCACTGGATAAACACAAAAGATGTAATACTAAGCTGTACAGACCAGGAAGGTGACAAGTTAGACATCTGGATTGTGTCTGTGTTTAGCTGATCTCAGTGCTTGGGTGGTAAAAATGGCCTAAAACATCATTTAGTTAATGAGAAGAAAAAGTTGACTATGGTCCAACTCCTGAATAATAGACTCTGCTGGAAAATGCTGGTGAGGGCAGTAAAGCTTGGTTATGATTCTTTTCAGTCAAATAAATTACTTACATTCTGATTGTTGAGGCTCACAGATGAAGAATGGCCATCAAAGTAAGGGACTGGAAGGTTGCTAGTTCCTATGAAACTGTAGTATAAGATAAGCCTATACCTTAAAGTAAAAAGGGGACGCAAGTGTAGAAAATAATGATTTAAAGGTTGATTTCCGAAGTCCCCATACAGATCACACAGCAAGCATGAATTGGGAAATTGTAGGAACTTTCTTAATCATTGTGTATGCAGCCGAAGAAAGAAGGAAACAGTGATGGATCCAGTTCTGGAGAATAAAGTGGGGCAAATGTAACATGTTTCAGTGGGAGAGCATTGGGGAACAATGATTATTATTGTATCATTAGATTTAGAATTGTTATGGAAAAGGACAACTTACAATCAAGAGTAAAAATACTTAGAGGAACTCGGTGAGTTCAAAATAAATCTGGCCTAGCTGGATTGGAATCAAAACTTGGTAGGTAAAGTGGGAATTGAACAATGACAGACCTTCAAAGAGGAGATAATTTGGTAACACAGAAGACTCATTCCCACAATGGAAGGGCATTTAAAGGTGAAGCTCTCTGGATGACTAGAAATATAAAGGTTACAATTAGACAGAAAAATAAAGTGTATACTTGTGCGGTTAAAGATATAGTTGAGAACCACACTGAATGCAGGAACTGCAGAGATCTAAAATAAGAAGGTCAAAGAGACAGTTTGAGGATAAATTAGCAGCTAACAAGAAAAGGAACCCAAAGGTCTTTTAAAAATATATAAATGGTAAATGGGTAGTTAAAGGAAGGGTGGGATGGATTCGGGACCAAAAAGGAGAGATTTGTGTGGAGACATGGCTGAAGTGCTAAATTAGTACTTTGCATCTGTCTTCACTAGAGAAGAGGAGCTGCCAATGTAGCAGTAAAGGAGGAGATGGTGGCATTATTGAATATGCCTTAAAAAAGATCAAGGGGAGAAACTTAAAAGGTTAGCATTTCTCAAAGTAGATAAGTCACCCAGTCCAGATGGGCTGCACCCCAGTTAACTGAATGAAGTAAGGGGGAAATTGCAGAGGCTGTGACCACAATCTTCCAAACCCCCTTCAGCATGGGGGTAGTGACAGAAGACGGAAGAATTGCAATGTTACATCTCTGTTTAAAAAAAGGGAGAGGGATAAATCCAGTACAACGTGCCAGTCAGCCTAATGTTGGTGTTGGGGAAATTTTCAGAGACCATGGGTGGAATTCTCTGCTCCCGCCAACAGTGGAAATCATGGTGGACTTAATTAGGCGGGAGGCAAAAAATCTGTTTCTCGACGGCAGAGTAAACTGTTGGAATTTTGTTCTCCCAACTTTCAAAGCGGGTTAAAGGCAGCTTGTGCTTCCTGACGAACAATGTCAGGAAGTCCATTTGCATTCATTAGTATCCCATGCATGCTCATTAAAAGACCACCCTGCCAGAATTAAGTTTGGTCTACAAATTAAGTTCCCCGCCAGCAAGAATCTAGAATGTCCAGTTTTACGTATATAAGTGCCATGCACCTGGCAAGCTTCACCTCTTCCATGACTTTGAGGTCAACAGGTGTTGCTTTCTCTTTCTTGGGAACCTCAAATAACTTTACTCAAGTGCCGTTAGCAAATGCTGCACCAAGGCTGGACAAGGGAGGCAGGTGAAGGCTGGAAGAGGGGGAGTTGGGTGCAAGGGTGGAGCGAAGGCTGGACTGGGGAGGCAGGCTTATGGGGAAGGGTGGGGAGACTGTCCGGGAAAGACGGGGGGAATGTCTGGGGAAAGGGGGTGGGGGGTAATGTTCTAGTGCCCTACAAGACACAAGTCAGGAGTGTGATGAGATAATCCCCATTTGCCTGGATGAATGCAGCTCCCACAACACTCAAGAAGCTTGACACCGTCCAGGACAAAGCAGCCCGCTTGATTGGAACCCCGTCCACAAACATTCACTCCCTCCACCAGTGACGCACAGTAGCAGCAGTGTGTACCTTCTACAAGATGCACTGCAAGAATTTACCAAGGCTTCTTGGACAGCACCTTCCAAACCCACGACCACTACCATCTAGAAGAACAAGGGCAGCAGATAGATAGGAACACCACCACTTGGAAGCTCCCCTCCAAGTCTCTCATCATCCTGACTTGGAAATACATTGCTGTTCCTTCACTGTTGCTGGGCCAAAATCCTGGAATTCCCTTCCTAACAGTACTGTGGGTGTACCTACACCACATAAGCTGCAACGGTTCAAGAAGGCATCTCTCCACCACCTTCTCAAGGGCAACTAGGAATGGGCAATAAATTCTGGCCCAGCCAGTGAAGCCCACATCCTGTGAATGAATTTTTAAAAAAGCTGCCAATAATCGTTGTAACTGGAGAAGGACCAAGCCTTCTGGGCCATGATTAGTTGAAGAAAATCAAACTAAATTGGTCAGAAATCTTTCAGATCAGGACTGGAAGAATTACAGAGTTGCTGAAAAAGTATTACAGAGTATTTCGAGATGAGTTGGGGAAAATCAAAGGTCTGCAAGCTAAAATATACGTGGAGTCTGAAGCAACACCCTGGTTTTTTAAGGCAAGACCTCTGCCTTACCATCTGAGAAAAGGTAGACGTGGAATTATGTTGCTTCGAGAGGTTAGGAATAATACAGCCAGTCCAATTTTCAGAATGGGCAGCACCCTTGTGCTAAAACCAGACCAGACCATTCACATCTGCAGAGATTATAAATTAATGGTAAACAAGGCTGCGAAATTAGACAGATACCCAATCACAAAGATTGAAGATCTGTATGCAAAACTCACAGGAGGAAGATCCTATACTAAACTGGACATGAGTTATGCATATCAGCAGCTCGAGCTGACAAGACTTCAAGAAGCTATGTCACTATAAACATGCACAAGACCCTGTACCAATATACGTGCCTACCTTTCAGTGTGTCTTCTGCCTGTGCAATTTTCCAGAGAACCATGGAAAACTTACTACAAGGACTTCCCCGAGTTATACTGTACCTGGATGATGTCCTAATTACAGGATCCACAGAAGCAGAACGTGCGGCAAACCTGAAAGAGGTTCTGAAGAGAGTTTTGGAGGCTGGCGTTCATTCAAAAAAAAAAGGTGCACCTTCCAAGCAAAGGAAGTTACATATCTGGGTCATCGAGTGGATGCCGAAGGGTTGCATCCATTAGAGAAGAAAGTCATGGAATTTTAAAGGGGGAGCAAGAGTAGAGAAAACAAAAGGTGTATGTACACAATCTTTGAAGGTGGCAGGACCAGTTGTGAAGGCTGTTAAAAAACTATATGGAAACCAACTAATAGAGGTGTAGAGTACAACAAGAAGTTATGGCAAACCCTTATAAAATAGTGGTTAGGCCTCAGCTGGAATATTATGTTAAATTAGGGCGTAACACTTTCAGAAGGATGTCAAGGCCTTAGAGGGAGAGAGAGAGCAGAAGAGATTTGCTCAAATAGTGCCAGGGATGAGTGACTTCACGTATGTGGATAGACTAGAGAAGCGGGGGTTGTTCTCCTGAGAGCAGAGAGGTTAAGGGGAGATTTTATAGAGTTGTTCAAAATCATGAAGGGTTTCAATAGAATAAATATGGAGAAACTTTATCCAGTAGCAGAAGGGCCAGTAATCAAAGGAGACAGATTTAACTGGCGTAAAAATCGGGGTGACATAAGGAAACAGTTTTTTTACTGTGAGCTGTTGTGATCTGGAATGCATTGTCTGAACGGCTAGTGGAAACAGATTCAATGGTAATGTTCAAAAGTGAATTGAATAAATACTTGAAGAGAAAAAAAATTACAGTTCTATGGTGAAAACCAGGAAAGTGGGATTAATTGGATAGTTCTACTAAAGAGCCAACATGGGCACAGTGAACTGGCCTTCTTCTGTGCTGTATCATTCTATGGGGAGGATTTTCTCCCCGTCGGGGCGGTTGTGCAGGGGCAGGTGTGAGTGGGCGGGCAGCCGATCGGCACCTATGATTGGCTGGGTGCTGACATTTTACGTGGGCGGGCCAATTAAGGCCCGCCAAGTGTGACGTGCGCCCAGAAGCACTGGGTGCTCCCTGTGTGGGTGGGGTGGGGGGTGGTCGGATTGCTTGAGTCGGGGAGTGTGCTCTTCCTCTGTGCCTCAGGGAGGTTACTTTCACTTATAAATCATTGAATAAAGGTAAAAAAAAAATTTAGGGACATGTCCTTTCATGTGACACTGCAACATGAGCTGGGACATGTCCATTAATTGTATTAAAAATTTTCCAAACACGTTAAAAACATTTATGAAACTTTATCCCGCTTGTGGATGTGGTTCCATGATAAATGTGAAGGCCGCCTGGGTTCTTCGCCTGCCCACCAACCTTAAAGTTGGATGGGCAGCTCAGCTAATTGCTTTATTGGCTTTTTAAATGGCCTTAATAGGCCTTGGACAGTTTGGCGGGCGTGCAGCCGACTCGACTGTGTGCGCGCCGAACTGAAAATCTAAATGACGCACGGTGACGTCGGGATGCACGCCCGACATCACCGCGCGTCGTTTTGCGCCTTGGCAAGCGGGCCCCGCCTCTGTTCGCCGAGCTGAAGATTCTACTTTATGATTCTGTGATTCTAGCTGCCCACAAACCTCTGACCAAATAAAGGGAATTTTAATGTTGCTCATCATATGGGAGAACTCAAAAATTCTACCTTCAACCTTCTTGAAAATACCTTCTTGAAAATCTGCAGATTATTGTACCAGTTCAGATGTACAGTGCAATCACTATCAAAGTAATGGACATAACGGGCAGAATTTTGCCCTTGATGGGCGGGCGGGCCGCCGATCGCTGCCGCTGAAATGGGCCCCACCGCCATTTTAAGTGGGCGGGCCAATTAAGGCCCATCCAGCAGACCGCCCGACGGGAAGCGCTATGCGCTTCCTGTGCAGGGGGGATTCCCCAACTGCCAGAGTGCGCTCTTTCACGCATGCGCACGAAAGAGCGCGCATCTCCCTGAGACTAAGTGCTGCATTAGGGAGATCACTGACAGTTTTTGAAAGTTCAAAAATAGAAAAATAAAAAAATTATTAACATGTCCCCCTCATGTGGCAATGTCACATGAGATGGGACATGTTAATAAATATCACAGAAGCTTTATTAAAGTTTTTTAAAACCGACATGAAACCTCATCCACCGGCGGTTGATGAGGTTTCATGTTTTTTCAGAAGCCCGCTGGGGCTCCTGGCCTGCCCACCAACCTTAAGGTTGGAAGGGCAGGGCCTTTAATTGATTTAACTACCCTGTCAATGGCCTCAATTGGCCATTGACAGGTCGGCGGGCAGACAGCTGATCGCACTGTTCCCCCCCCCCCCCCCGTCTTCCTGAATATTTAAATGGGGCGGGATGACGTCAGGGGTTCTCCCCGATATCATCTCGCATAATTTTCGTGTCGGAGTGGGCCCCGCCCCCAACTTGCCGACGGAAAAATTCTGCCCAATGAGTGTAACTTGATCTAATCTAAATAATCTAAAAAAAAAATCGCATGATATTTTCGTGGAACAATTTCTTGAAATTTGAGATAGGGTTGTCAGGACAAGCTATGTGCAATGGAAAAAAAATCAGTAAAACTAGTCTGCAGGAAATGAATTCAGGAATTGTACTTTCTAGGAAAGATTATTCTTAGTATTGTGTTTACAATGGCATAGAAATTTCTCCTTATCATAATTCAGGAAAATGCTCCCTTGCTTGCAGTAATGTTTCATAATTACTACCAGGGCTATTGTGACAACATCTAATATATATTAAAATTGCTAGTGGATTGCAACATTCCATTCAAAATGCATTGAAAATCCCAATTAGCACTGAAATAACTCTTACCAAAGTCACAAGTGACATTCAAAGTGATTGTGACCAAGATAAACTTTCCCTCCTCATTCTTCTCAACTTGTCTGCGCCTTTGATACTGCTGACCACACTATCTCCTTTAATGCCTCAGTTCCATCATCCAGCAGGGTGGACTGCCCTGACATGCGTAGCCAGAGTATAATCTGCAATGGCTTCTCTTCCTGCTCTCACACCAATAACTCTGCTGTCCCCCAAGGATCATCCTTTGCCTACTCCTGTATGTCATCTACATGCTGCCCCTGGGCGACAACATCAAAAAAGATAAGGAATAGAAGCAGGAGTAGGCCATTTGGCCCTTTGAAACTGCTCTGCCATTCAATAAACTCTTGACTGATCTGATTAAAGCCTCAGCTCCACTTCACTGCCTGTCCCCAATAACCCTTGACACCCTTGTAGGTTAAAAATCTGTCTAACTCAGCCTAGAATATATTCAATGACCCAGCCACCATGCTCTCTGGTGTAGGGAGTTAATGACCCTCTGAGAGAAAAAATCCTTCATCACCTCCATCATAAATGGGTCACCCCCTTGGGCACAATTTTCCCCCTGTTGGGGGGGTTGTGCGGGGGTTGGCGGGAGCGGGCGCGAACCCGATCGGCGCCCCCAATCGGGTCTGCGCCGCCATTTTACGTGGCCGGGCCAACTAAGGCCCGCCCAGCGTGAAGCACGGCCAGAAACGCTGTGCGCTCCCTGTGTGAGCGGGCGGGCGGGGGGGGTGGATTCCCTGAGCCGGGGCCTGCGTTCTTTCGTGAATGCACGCAAAAGAGCGCAGAAATCTCCCAGATTAGTTTATGGTTTAAACATTTAAATAAAGAAATTAAAAACTTTTAAGACATGTCCCCTCATGTCACATGAGCTGGGACATGTCAAGGAATTAAAAAAAAGTTTTTTATTGAATTTTTAAACACTTCGTGAAACCTCATCCCGCCCGTGGATGAGGTTCCATGAAAAATGAGAAGGCCTTAAGGTTGGACGGGCAGCTCATTTTATTAATTCAGTTGGTTTTTAACAGGCCTTAATAGGCCTTTGACAGCTCGGCGGGCGCGCAGCCGAACTGAAAATCTAAATGACGCCCGCCCAACGTCACCGTGCATCATTTACATGACGGCAAGTGGGCCCCGTCCCCACTCGCCAACCCGATAATTCTTCCCCTTATTTTGAAACTGTCCCCTAGTTCCAGGTGTCCCCATGTGGGGAAACATCCTCTCAGCATCTACCCTGTCCAACCCTTTCAGAATCTCATATGTTTCAATAAGATCGCCTCTCATTCTTCTAAACTCTAATGAGCATAGGTCCAATATGCTCAGCATTTCCTCATAAGATACAATGCCAGGTTCAACATGTACACTGATGACACCTAGTTCTGCCTTATCACCACTTTTTTCAAATCCTGTACTCTTGCTAATTTGTCATGCTGCTAGCCCAACATACACTATTGGATGAATAGAAACTTGCTATAGTTAAATATTGAGAAGACCAAAGTCATTGGAGACAGGCTGGGAAGCAGGAGGGTTGGTAACATGGCAGTGGAAGGCACTGTGAAGGAGGTCCAGTGTGTTCCTGCCACCATGGGCCCAAAGCTGGGACAGCAGCAGCCATTTTATGAGCCGTTGACATTTTACCAGCGCCAGAATGGCCCTCCACCATGTGAAGAGTCTGCCAGTTTCAATTAGGCGACCTCCCAGTGGCTTCCCATGGGGCTTTTTAATTGGCCGCTGCAGGTAAAATTGCTGCTGCAGTTCCATTGTGGCCCTCGAGGGCTTGGGATCCACACTTGGTCCCGATGTTAGGACTTGCAGTGTGCTGATACAATGCTAATCATTGCCTCAAATGTCTGCCACAAACTCCATTCTCTAGCCAATGACTTCATCTCTCTCCCTGGCAACTGTCAACCATGGCACCTTGTTTCACCCCGAGATGAGTGCATCAGCTCCATAAATAAGACTGTGCATTTCCACCATCTAAAATCACCCACCAAGTCCTGTTCATCCATCACCTTTGTGCTTGCTGAACTACATTGGCTCCCAGTTTGGCAGTACATTGACTTTAAAATTCTCATCCTTTCATTAAGGCTGTGGTTGTTAGGAAGAAGGCGGGGTTTCCATCTTAGGTGGGGTGCCGTCCTGATCCACAAAGGGCAGCTCCTGAAGATTGGACGCCACCCTTCCTTCCCTCCTGCCCTTTGATGAATGTAGTTAAAAAATCAGGCTGCCTGCTCCCGCCCAACTGCCCACACCAAATGTTTTTTGAGATGGATAGCATGTTATCAGGGTCTATTGGCTTGGTAATTGACCCTTAAGTTTAATTGACCCTTGAATACCAATTAAACATGGCACCCGCCCACCCCCTCCCTTGTATTATGGGGGTGGGCTCAGTGGTGGGTGGGAAGGCAGTGGGGCGGGCACCCACCCTTTCATATATGCCTGCCCCACCGAATCACAGCCAGCGGCACATAAAATGCAGCCTATGGCCTCCTGCACATCCCCGATTTTAATCGCTCCACCATTAGCCTTTAACTGCCTCACTCCTCAATTCTGCAATTCCAACGCCTAAAAATATTTACCTCTCAACCTCTTTCTCTTCCTTTTGGATGCTCCCTAAAACCTACCTCTTTGCCCATGCTTTTGGCTACTTGTCCTAATGGCTTACATGGCTCGGTGTCAAATTTTGCTTGATAATGTAAGTGTAGTATCTTGGAACATTTTGTTACCTTAAAGCCACTAAAGAAATACAAGTCTTTGTACATCAAGATACACTTAGGTCAAATTCACTATAAACTGTCAACATTTAACTGCAGCAACGGTTAGACCTTGGGTGGTAATATGTTGGGTTTTTAACATTTAACACTAAAACAAAAGCAGCTACCTAGCCTACTGACAGCTAACCAAAATATCTGGTTGAAGTTTATGCAGTTGTCAGCTCTGGTCACCAAGCATCACTGTGGAATGGTCTTGACTTTTTGAGCCTACATTTCCATGTTTTCCTGGGAGTTTAGCTGGTCTCCTGCTGTAGTTATGGTGGGAGATTGATAGAAGCCCTGTGGAATGTCAGGCCTTATGATGCAGAAATTTTGCATCATGAAGTTCTGTTTCTAGGTACTGGGGACAATTTCAATCCAAATGCATGATATTACATTGCTTCCAGCCTGGGACAGGTTGAAAGCCAGCTGGCTAGATCTAAATGAGATCTGAGTTAAATTACCTTGATCGTTACTTCTGAAGCAGAAGGTTTACGGCTCACGGTTAAAATCGGGTCAACTATTCACAAGACTGTTCAGAATGTTTCATCAATTGTTCTAGATTATTTTGGAGATTATTTTTCCCTCTTGCAAAACAGAATAGGACAGAAATTTCCAATTAGGGAAGTTTACATGCAGATATTTAATAAGCTCACACTCAATTCCTGTATGCACTATTTTAGCTTAGACTTTCACCTATTTGCAACTAATTTTGTCAATCAGAATTCCTACACGCATGTTGATGTGGAACCTAATTCAGCCAAATGGTGTTGGCTAATTCACCAGAAAGAAGCATTTGCAGGACTTTTGCATGACAGGAAGAGCTCAGTGAAAAGGAGACATGGCAAAGGCAAATTTCAATGCTCCAAGACTTATAAAACATCCAAGTGAGGAGTTCCCATCAGCCAGCAAGTCAAGTTCAAATTAGTGATGGAATATCCTTTTGAAGTTTATGGCTAAGTGTCACAAGGCATGCCAAAGAAATCACCAGGCTCCAGAATCAGAGGGCTAGTCATTGTACTGCATGAAATGCAGCGGTTCAAGAAGGCAGCTCACCACCACCTTCTCAAGGGCAATAGGGATGGGCAATAAATGCTGCCCTAGCCAGCGAAGCCCACATCCCATGAATGAATATAAAAAAGATCTTGACACACCTACCTGGCAATGATTATGGACAACGGCCTCCATAGTATGCTGCCATTTGCACATCTTGTGGTATTGCTGAAAGAACCCTGTAATTAATCTGTAGTTTTGGAGATCACACAGTAACAGTCAAGATGATCTCCTCCGTATCATATCCTCTAAGGTGACAATAATGCAGAACAACCCTCCTGAGTATCTACATCATGGAAATGTGACTTAAAATTTAGAAGTAAAAAAGTAAAGTAAAAAGGTGAAAAAAACAACTGCTAAAGTCTCTACACTTTAGCATCCCAGCCAGAGAGTTAGGAGGCAGTGTCACTTGCTCATGCTCTTCATTGACTGCCAATCTGATTTATTTTGACAGGCACTTGATGTGCCCTAAGCAGCCTTTGAAACACCTGAAACAAATGACCCAAACGTTTATAGCCATTTTAAATGCTAAACAAAGAAATGTTCCCTGATGTGGCTATTAACCCTTAAGTGTTCACTTACCTTTCATTTTTCCAGCAGCCTTTAAGAGCTGCTGTTACTTTCCATTTCCTCTCATCTCTTCATCAGGAAGCTCATCAAGAATATGTAATTGGAGGCACTGCAAGAAATTCCCAAGAACTAATCCTGTTCAAAATTAGTAAGCCTTGTGCTCATTGCACAGTTACTACTCTAGGGGTTGGATTTTGCTCCCCAGCTGTTGGAAAGATCCCAGTGGTGGTGGCACCCTCTCCAGTTGACCCAATAATGGGCCTAATTGGATACAGCAGATTGCCCCTGCCACATTCAGAATGCTCAAAGGTGGAAATGTGTCAGGTAGCCTAGCCAACACACACTTTTCCTGGTCTCATCTCCTAACCCGTCTCTGCTGGACCAGGAGAATTCAACCTTATGTTTCAGGTCAATGAACTTTTATCAGATCTAGTGGAAATACTGGATGTGTAGTTATCATGAGTCTGATTCTGATAAATGGTCATTGCCCTAAAACATTAAGGCCTGAATTTTTCAGGCAATGGGCGGGCTCAGCAGGAGCGGGCAGGGGTGGTCGCAGAGCCGATCGCCGCCCGCGATTGGCTCCACGCTGCCATTTTATGCAGGCGGGCCAAATAAGGCCTTCTCAGCATAAGATGTGAGCGGTAGTGGGCGGGGGTGGGGGAGGGAGGAAGAGTCGGGGCCAGCGCACCAAACAAAACATCACAACTCAGCGTGATGATATCATCGCGTGTCATTTTACGTGTTGGCGTGTCAGGCCCGCCCCCGTACGCTGACTGAAAAATCCTCCCCTAACCCTTTTTCTCCATTGAAGCTGCCTGACCTGCTGAGCATTTCCAGCATTTCCTCTTCTTATTTCCAACTGGGGACTTTTTGGAAACTTCTCACATTTCGTTCAGAAACATTATACAAAACGTAGAGATGCAGACCAAACAATGTAAGCAAAGCAGATAGCAGACAAAAAATAAAAGTTTGGAGACAGTGTTGAAAATCCCACTAAGGTGATCCACGTAAACATTCAAAAAAATTGACACAGATCCGTACTCAGCTTTCCCCCTGCCTCCTGGTCAGTAACATTTTGGACAGGCTCACCAGCTCTTTGTTTCACCATACACTAACACCTCTACTTCTATTCAGAGAAAATGTCAACATTAATTCACGAAGGGAAGTTGAGGCTGGTCAAGGGTGTAAAAGAACCAACCTATATACTTCCATGTTTGTCTGTTGTGCACAAGTCTTCAAACAAACTTGTGCACAGGAAACCGGTCTTAAATTCATATAGATAAACCTTAATAACATGTGTAAGTTTCTGATAGATCTTTGAGACAGCTCTAAAGCAGACATAGCTCCTTCTGAATATTATAATGCATTGAAATGAAACCAAGGGCAGGATTTAGCCCTTGGTGGGGGTGCTCGGCGGGAGCGGGTGGGGGTGCTCGGGAAGCCGACCGCCACCTGCGATCGGCTCCACACTGCGATTTCACGCTGACGGGCCAAATAAGGCCCACCCAGCATGGATCGCGAGCGGCAGTGCTAAGCGCTGCCTGTGTGGGCGGGGGCAGGAGAGAGAGCCGGGTCTATCGCGCAGTTCACGCATGCGCAAGAAAGAGCGCTTCAATCTCGCTGAGGCACGGAGACTCTGTCACATGAGATGGGGCATGTTTTAATTCAAAAATAAAGTTTTTATTTATTATTTATTTGCTTTAGAAAACCTCATCCCGCTCGTGGTTGAGGTTTCCTAAAAAATGTAAAGGCTGCTTGGCCTTTTCGCCTGCCCGCCAACCGTTAAGTTGGATGGGCAGTGAAAATTTGAATTTAATTAGATTGTTAGTGGCCTTAATAGGCCTTTCAATTATTGGCGGGCACACAGCCGACTCTGGCGCGTGCCCACTGAACGAAATATTGCGTGACAGCGCAATGATGTCGGGATGCACATCCGGCGTCATTGCACAACATTTTACGCTCAGTGTTTTCACTCTAAACTCCATTGCCTAGCTACCAACTCTATGGAAACTGCCTAAGACTAAGCCACGCTGTTTGCAACATTGATGTCGTGCTTGATCCTGAGATAAGATACCGACTACATATTCATGCCATCCCTAAAACCATGTTTGTGCGCGCACACCGTGTATGATATTCTGCCTCAAATGTGATATTCCATTTACGTGGGTTAAAGTTGGGCTGTGTGCTCTCACTTGCCCTTCTGAGGTGTACTACAACTACAACAGGTTATATTTATATAATGCCTTTAAAATAATAAAACTTCCCAAGGCACTTCACAGAAGCATTATAAAACAAAATCTGATCTGAGACACATAAGGACATATTAGATCAGATAACCAAAAGTTTGGTCAAATAAGTAGGTTGTAAGGAGTGTCTTAAAGGAGGAATGTGGGATAGAGAGATGGAGAGGCGTAGGGAGGAAATTCCAGAGCTCGGGGCCTGTGCAGCTGAAGGCACAGCCACTACTAGGAAGGTGATTAAAAACCAGGGATTCTGAAGAGGCCAGAATTAGTTGAGCACAGATGTCTCGGAGGGTTGTGGGGTTGGAGAAGATTATAGAGGTGGTTGGTGCAAAGCCATGAAGAAATTTGAAAACAAGAATGATAATTTTAAAATTGAAATGTTGCTTGAGCAGGAGCCAATGTAGGTCAGTGAGCAGAGGGGTGATAGGTTAACGGGACTTGGTGTGAGTTAGGACACAGGCAGCAGTGCTTTGGATGACCCCAAGTTTACAAAGGGTAGAATGTAGGAAGCAAGCCAGAAGTGCGTTGGAATAGTCAAATCTAGAGATAATGAAGGCTTGGGTGAGGATTTCAGCAGTAGATGAGCTGAGGCAGGGACAGAGTTGGGTGATGTTACGGAAAATAGGCAGTTTTAGGGATTGCGTGAATATGTAGTCGGTATCTTATCTCAGGGTCAAGCATGACATCAATGTTGCAAAGAGCCTGGCTTAGTCTCAGACAGTTTCCATATAGTCAATAGCTAGGGACTGGAGTTTAGAGTGGAAACCAAAATCAATGGCTTCAGTCTCCCTAGCACAGTCAGCACTGGATGTCAGATAAGCAGCTTGATAACTTAGCAATAGTGGAGAAGTTGAGAGAAGTGGTGGTGAGGTAGAGCTGGGTGTCATCGCATACATGTGAAATCAATGCTATGTTTTTGGATAATGGCGCCAAGAGGCAGCACGTGGATGAGGAAAAGGAGGGGGCCAAGGAAAGATTCCTGGAGGACACCAGAGATAATGGGTGTGGGAGTGAGAAGAGAAACTATTAGAAGTGAGTCTCTGGCTACAATTAGACAGATAAGAATCGAACCTGGCAATAGCAACCCCATCCAGCTGGTTGACAGTAGTTAGGCAGAGCAGGATCGTGTGATCAGCCATGTCAAAGATAGCAAACAGGTTGAGAGGGACAGGAGGGATAGTTTACCATTGGCACAATCACATAGGATAAAATTTATGACTTTGGTAAGAACGGTTTCTGGACTGTTTGAGGGACAGAAGCCTGATTGGAGGAATTCGAATAGTTCTGGTAAAGGTGGGCAGAGATTTGGGAGGGGAGAACACGTTCAAGGAGTTTGGAGAGGAAAGGGAAATTGAAAATGGGATGGTAGTTTGCATGGGTGGTGGGGTCAAGGGTTGTTTTTGAGGAGTGGGGTGTTGACAGCAGCATTAAAGGAGAGAACGGACAACATTTGAAGAGTGAGAACTATTTGCAATATTGGCCAGCATGGAGCCCAGGAGGAGAAGCTGGGCGGTGAGGATTGAGGGAGCAGGAGGTGGGTCTTATGGACAAGATGAACTTGGAGAGAGCATGAGGGGAGATAGCAGAGAAACTAGTGAAAAATGAGATTTCAGGGGTAGGTAAGTGAGGTTAACTTTAGAGGTTTGGCCCAGTGGTCTAGAGGAAGGGAGGGAAGTGGCAGAGGCAACTGATTAGATGGTTCCGACATTAGTGACAAGAAGTCCATGTGCTCCTCGTACTTATTCTAGGAGCTGAGGATGACATGAGAGAGGATTTTAAGAAGACTGTTTGCAGGGGAGAAAAGAAGCTTGGGGTTATCCTTAAATTCCAGGATGATCCTGGAATATTAAGGCAACACTCTTGAGGTATTAAAGCATTTAAATGGCCCAGGGCCTTTATTTGCTTTCCAGTTTTAAAGTATATTTCAGGACTTGCCTAAATTCATTTCTGGGATTTTAAAATTTTTTTCATTTCTTTTTTAGCATAATATTGGAGATTATGGCTTCTTTCTCATATTCTTTAATGCTTACGTGGATTCTGAAAGTGCCATGTATCATCTGCTAATTCACTGGGAGGGTGTAAGCAGAATAAGAGCTGAAGAAAAGGGAACATGTTCAGGAATTTTTAAAGTGCAATCTTTATTTAAGCTCAGGGGACAAGAAAGCATCTAAGTAAAGAGTCATTTGTCTGCCAGCAAGTCAAGATTAAATTAATATTGGGGTTGGTTTGGTTTTGAAGCCTAAGATTTCCACCATTTAAGGATTGAAACTCTACAAATGAATGGGACATGATAGGTAGGTCAGCAGTGATTGCACATGCCATTCTGTCACAAACTGTCATGTCACGGCTACTTGGTAGTGAGCATGAGGAACTGGCTTTACAAGCTTTGATTCAGCATAATGCCAGTTGCTGATCTGTGCCACATTCTGTAAGAGCACCTTCAACCAACCTGCATTATAGAAACAGCCACCCCTTCAACTCCTTCAATGTTTTGTCTCCCTCCTCTCCAGACTAGGATGTTGGTCACACCAGCCCCCACCCCCCACCCCACACCCAACTCCTAGTGTTGCTGATGTTTATTGCACACTTTTATATTGGTCAGCAAGTGTATCGCTCCAATGAACAACAATAACAGCATGACATGGCTGTTCAAAGCAGCCACACTGCTGCACTTCCAAAAGTAGAGGGGTCATTGATGATAATCTCGTGGTTTTACCTTGCAACACATCCTGTGTATAAGTGACTATGCAGACAAATTTTGCTATGATTGCTTTATCTGTGAAGTGTTGAAAACATGAGTGTGCTTCATGTGTTGTCACTTTCAGCCAGATATGCTGCAACCTGGGAAATCCTGCTGAATCCTGGGAAAGGTGACGTGGAGCGTCAAACAGGGGAGCAATCCTTGCCCCTGCCTCACACAGCAACACTTCCACTTAGACACCAAACTCCGTGCTCCAGTGTTCCATCATTTGCTTATAGGCTTCAGTTCTTGCCTCCAAAGTTACTGTTTTATCTCTTGCAACCTTTCTAAAGGCTCCATGCTTATAAAGTGCTTAAAACTACTGTAAAGGCTGCAACAATTTTTCCCATGTTGAATTCCATTGGCCAGGATTTTACAGGGCCCCAAGGATCATGCTGGGGGATGGGGTGGAGGGGTGAAAAATAGGGTGGGGTGGCAGGGGTGGCATGTCCGTTGCCTTCCTGCCCCTTCCTGACATTTTACTAGTGGCTGGGAAGGTGGTGGATGACCCTCCTGCCCTTATCCAAAGTGAGGCCCTTAAGTGGCCAATTAAGAGCAGGTGGGCACTTTGCCACATAAGGAGACTTCCAGGTACACCTGACGGCCTCCTTGCATGCTCATGGCGGGGGGGAGTGGCTTCCTAACTGAGCAGCAAGAGGTAAGGGTCACCCCCTTGGAAACGCCTACCCCTGTCCTCACCAAGGACACACTCCCCCGCCACTACTCCCCCCACCCCACTGCCGACTGGGACCTGCCTGAAAAGCCCTCATGAGCCCAGTCCCACTTACCTGGGGTCCTGGGCCTCCACTATTGTTGCTAGTCCTATCCAGTTGCAGTCCCTGCGGTGGCCACCATTCCCTGTGGTGCTGCTGGGATTGAAGAGCTCCCGCTCTCTGATTGGCCAGCAGTTGCTGGTAGCCGAACCTCAGCCCAAAAAAGGGACAGGAGCCAAAATTCTAGGCAGTTAATTGACTGCTGCATGTAAAATCAATCTGATAGGCTGAGGCGGGATTGCCTCGACTTTCCTGTCACCTGACAGAGCCATCACTCTCCTGTAAAATCATCCATTGTTTGAACTCTTCTGCAACTGACCAAGTTGCTTGACTGCAGCACCAAATCATTCTTTACAATAATCTTTATACTTTTCTTTCCAAGATGGGCATTGATGTTCCGTTGCCAGAGTCATAATATCCAATGGAAGTCTTCCTGAAGCTACATTATTTAATGGCACATCTAATTCTTTGGTCAAACCTTGGCCTGCCTCAATGTTGTACACCTTTATTTTCCTGGTGGCATGTTTCTGGAGCACCAAGATAGTTTAACAATCAGAGCATCTCGAAATACTGAATTCATGAAAGAGAGAGCATCAGGGACTCAAAACAACGTGAGATGGGAGAGAGAGAGAGCAGGAGAGCAGCGAAGACTGAAAACAGTGTGAGAGCAGAAAGAGGGAGCGAGAGAGCAGTGAGGATTTAAAACAGCGTGAGATGGGAGAGAGAGAACAACAGAGTAATGAAGACTAAAAACAGCATGAGATGGGAGAGAGAGAGTGAGAGAGTAATGAAGACTAAAAACAGCATGAGATGGGAGAGAAAGAGCGAGAGAGTAATGAGGACTAAAAACAGAGTGAGATGGGAGAGAAAGAGCGAGAGAGTAACAAGGACTAAAAACAGAGTGAGATGGGAGAGAAAGAGCGAGAGAGTAACGAGGACTAAAAATAGCATGAGATCGGAGAGAGAGGGCGAGAGAATAATGAGGACTAAAAACGGCGTGAGACGGGAGAGAGAGAGTGAGAGAGCAGCGAGGACTGAAAACTGTGTGAGAGGGGGAGAGAGCGAGAGAACAGCGAGGACTTGAACAGCAAGAGAGGGAAAACAGAGCGAGAGAGCAGCGAGGACTTAAAACAGCGTGAGATGGGAGAGAGAGAGCGAGAGAGCAGCGAGGACTTCAAATACTGCAAGAGGGAAGAGAGAGAGCTGCGAGGACTTAAAAGGAGAAAGAGAGAGCAATAGAGCAGTGAGGACATAAAACAGCTTGAGTGGGGAGAGAGAGAGTGAGAGAGCAGCAAGGACTTAAAACAGCGTGAGAGGGGAGAAAGAGATTGAGAGAGCAGCGAGGACGGAAAGCAGCTTAAGGGGGGGGGAGAGAGCGAGAGAACAGCGAGCTCTTAAAACAGCGTAAGAGGCAATAAAGAGAGAAAGCGAGAGAATAATGAGGACTTAAAGCAGCGTGAGTGGGGGGAGAGAGAGCAAGAGAGCAGTGAGGACTTAAAACAGCATGAGAGGGGAGAGAAAGCGAGAGAGCAGCGAGGGCTTGAAACAGTGCAAGAGGGAAAAGAGACAGAGCAAGAGAGCAGCGAGGGCTTAAAATACTGCAAGAGGGAAGAGAGAGAGTGAGAGAGCAGCAAGGACTTAACACCGCGAGAGAGGGGAAAGAGAGCTAGAGAGCAGCGAGGACGTAAAACAGTGTGAGAGGGGAGAGAGAGAGCGAGAGAGCAGCGAGGACTGAAAGCAGCATAAGAGGGGGGGAGAGAGTGAGAGAACAGCGAGCTCTTAAAACAGCGTGAGAGGCAATAGAGAGAGAGAGCGAGAGAATAACGAGGACTTAAAGCAGCGTGAGTGGGGGGAAAGAGAGCAAGAGAGCAGTGAGGACTTAAAACAGCATGAGAGGGGAGAGAAAGCGAGAGAGCAGCGAGGACTTAAAATAGTGCAAGAGGGAAGAGAGAGAGCAGCGAGGGCTTAAAACAGTGCAAGAGGGAAGAGACAGAGCTAGAGAGCAGCGAGGGCTTAGAACAGTGCAAGAGGGAAGAGAGAGAGCGAGAGAGCAGCGAGGGCTTAGAACAGTGCAAGAGGGAAGAGAGAGAGCGAGAGAGCAGCGAGGACTCAGAACAGCGTGAGATGGGAGAGATAGCGCGAGAGAGCAGCGAGGGCTTAAAATAGTGCAAGAGGGAAGAGAGAGAGAGAGCGAGAGAGCAGATTTGGGTCAGTGTTCAGAAACAGGAGGGTGTGACTGGGAGTCAGGCAGGTAAGGAGACCCAGAAGCTGGAAGTGGAGAGCCTCAGCCTTTATAATTGTCCAACAGGTTTGAGGTTCTTGCAGCCTGTATGGATGAAAGTGAGAGTTGCAAGGTGAATGAGCAAACTGATCATGACACCGTGGTACAGGAAGCCATTCAAGTGGAGGGGCGTTCATAGGAATGTAGTGGTAATATGGGACAGTATAGCCAGAGGGATAGGCAGAGTTCACTGCAGCGAAGAGCGTGAGTGCAGATGGCTGTGTTGTCTGCCCAGGTCCAGGGTTCACGACATCTACTTGGGATTCGAGAGGAACTTGCAGTGGGAGGGGGAGGATCCAGTTGAAATAGTACACTTTGGTACCAATTACATTGATAGGACTAGGAAAGCAGTTCTGCTTAAGGATTATAAGCAGCTAGGGGCCAAATTAAAAAGCAGAATCTCAAAGGTAATATTCTCTGGATTATTACCTGAACCATGAGCAAACTGGCGTAGGGTAAATAAGATTAGAGATAAGAATGTGTGTCTCAAACACTGTTGTCGGAGAAATGGGTTTCAATTTGTTAGTCACTGGCACCAGTACTGGGGAAAGTGCGAGTTGTACCGTTGGGATGATCGTCACCTGAATGGAAAACAAAAACAAGAACACCTGGAAAAACTCAGCAGGTCTGACAGCATCTGCTGAGAGGAATACAGTTAACGTTTCGAGTCCGTATGACTCTTCAACAGAACTAAGGAAAAATAGAAAAGAGGTAAAATATAAGCTGGTTTGAGGGGGGGGGGGTGGGACAGGTAGAGCTGGATAGAGGGCCAGTGATAGGTGGAGATAACCAAAATATGTCATAGACAAAAGGTCAAAGAGGTGTTGAAGGATGGTGTTATTATCTAAGGAATGTGCTAATAGGTGACATTAAGGGTAGAAAGCAGGACGAGCAAGGTACAGATAGCCCTAGTGGGGGTGGGGTGAAGGGAAGGGATTGAAATAGGCTAAAAGGTAGAGATAAAACAATGGATGGAAATACATTTAAAAATAATGGAAATAGATGGGAAAAGAAAAATCTATATAAATTATTGGAAAAAAGGGGGATCAGAAAGGGGGTGGGGATGGAGGAGTGAGTTCATGATCTAAAATTGTTGAACTTAATATTCAGTCCGGAAGGCTATAAAGTGCCTAGTCGGAAGATGAGCTGCTGTTGCTCCAGTTTGCGTTGAGCTTCACTGGAACAATGCAGCAGGCCAAGGACAGACATGTGGGCATGAGAGCAGGGTGGAGTGTTGAAATTGCAGGCGACAGGGAGGTTTGGGTCATGCTTGCGGACAGACCGAAGGTGTTCCCAGACTGCATTTGGTCTCTCCAAAGTAGAGGAAACCGCATTGGGAGCAGCGAATGCAGTAGACTAAATTGAGGGAAGTGCAAGTGAAATGCTGCTTCACTTGAAAAGAGTGTTTGGGCCCTTGGACGGTGAGGAGAGGGGAGGTAAAGGGGCAGGTGTTGCACCTTCTGCGGTTGCATGGGAAGGTGCCATGGGAGGGGTTTGAGGTGTAGGGGGTGATGGAGGAGTGGACCAGGGTGCCCCGGAGGGAACGATCCCTACGGAATTCTGCCGGGGCTGAAGGGAAGATGTGTTTGGTGGTGGCATCATGCTGGAGTTGGCGGAAATGGCGGAGGATGATCCTTTGAATGCGGAGGCTGGTGGGGTGATAAGTAAGGACAAGGGGGACCCTATCATGTTTCTGGGAGGGAGAGGAAGGTGTGAGAGCGGATGCACGGGAGATGGGCCGGACACGGTTGAGGGCCCTGTCAACCACCGTGGGTGGAAAACCTCGGTTAAGGAAGAAGGAAGACATGTCAGAGGAACTGTTTTTGAAAGTGGCATCATCAAAACAGATGTGACGGAGGCAAAGGAACTGAGAGAATAGGATGGAGTCCTTACAGGAAGCGGGGTGTGAGGAGCTGTAGTCGAGGTAGCTGTAGGAGTTGGTAGGCTTGTAATGAATATTGGTGGACAGTCTATCACCAGAAATTGAGACAGAGAGGTCAAGGAAGGGAAGAGAAGTGTCAGAGATGGACCATGTGAAAATGATGGAGGGGTGGAAATTGGAAGCAAAATTAATGAATTTTTCCAACTCCAGATGAGAGCATGAAGCAGCACTGAAGCAATCATCGATGTACCAGAGAAAGAGTTGTGGGAGGGGGCCTGAGTAGGACTGGAACAAGGAATGTTCCACATACCCCATAAAGAGACAGGCATAACTGGGGACCATGCGGGTACCCATACCTACACCTTTTATTTGGAGGAAGTGAGAGGAGTTTAAGGAGAAATTGTTCAGTGTGAGAACAAGTTCAGCCAGATGGAGGAGAGTAGTGGTGGATGGGGATTGTTCGGGCCTCTGTTCGAAGAAGAAGCGGAGAGCCATCAGACCATCCCGGTGGGGGATGGAGGTGTAGAGGGATTGAACGTCCATGGTGAAGAGGAAGCGGATGGGGCCATGGAACTGGAAATTGTTGATATGATGTAGGGTGTCAGAGGAATCACGGATGTAGGTGGGAGGGGACTGGACAAGGGGAGAGAGAATGGAGTCAAGATAGCAAGAAATGAGTTCCGTGGGGCAGGAACAGGCTGACATGATCGGTCTGCCGGGACAGTCCTGTTTGTGGATTTTGGGTAGGAGGTAGAAGCGGGCCGTCTGAGGTTGGGAGACTATGAGGTTGGAAGCTGTGGAAGGAAGATCTCCAGAGGAGATGAGGTCAGTAATAGTCCTGGAAACAATGTCTTGATGTTCAGTGGTGGGGTCATGGTCCAGGGGGAGGTAGGAGGAAGTGTCTGCGAGTTGACACTCAGCCTCTGCGAGGTAGAGGTCAGTGCGCCAGACAACAACAGCACCACCCTTGTCAGCAGGTTTGATGACAATGTCAGGGTTGGACCTGAGAGAACAGAGTGCAGCAAGTTGAGAGAGAGACAGTTTAGAGTGGGTGAGAGGAGCAGAGAAATTAAGACGACTGATGTCACACCGACAGTTCTCAATGAAAAGATTAAGAGAAGGTAAGAATCCAGAGGGAGATGTCCAGGTGGAGGGAGAATATTGGAGGTGGGTGAAAGGATCCGTTGAATGGGGAGAGGACTCCTGCCTAAAGAAGTGAGCACGGGGACGAAGGCGGCGGAAGAAGAGTTCAGCATCGTGCCGAGCCCGAAATTCATTGAGATGAGGGCGTAAGGGTATGAAACTAAGTCCTTTACTGAGCACCGAACGTTCAGCATTGGAGAGGGGAAGGTCAGGGGCTATGGTGAATATGCGGCCGGAGCTGGGATTGGAAGACGGGATGGGGACAGAGGGACAGGCAGGGGTGGAGGGTCCTGGATGGGCGTTGGTGTCGATGAATTGTTGGAGCTTGCATTCCTTTGCACCTGAAAGAAAGAGACAAAGTTACTTGTTGAGGCGTCGGATGAGACGAAGAATAAATTGAAACTGGGGGCATGGACAGTTTAGAAATAGGGTGCGGCGGTGCTGCTGGAGGGAGAGGTCGAGTGTGTTCATATGGATGGTGCTGGATGAGTTCACTGGTGAGTCATATAACTAGGGTGGTAGAGAGGGCTTTAAACTAAATAGTGGGGGAAAGTGATCATGCGAGAGGAGATGTGGTAACTCAAAGGGAAACAATGAGGTAATAAAGCAAGGTAGCAATTTGGGTAATGATAATCAGAGAGTGGCAGGAAGGGACAGAGAGTATAAACTTAAGAGTGCACCAGCAGATAAGGCTAGAGAGTGCAAAAATATTAAAAAGACAGAGTTAATGGCTCTGTATCTGAATGCACGCAGCATTCATAACAAAATGGATGAATTATTAGCACAGAAGAAATAAATATGTATGAACTGATAGCTATCACAGAGACATGGTTGCAGGGTGATCAAGGCTGAGACCTAAATATTGAAGGGTATTTGACATTTTGAAAAGACAGAAAGCTAGGAAAAGGTGGTGGGGAAGCTCTGTTAATTAAGGATGCAATTAGTACGGTAGTCAGAGGTGACCTTGGCTTGAAAGACCAACATGTAGAATCAGTTTGGGTAGAGATAAGAAATAGTAAACATAAAAGGTCACTTGTGGGAATCATTTATAGGTCCCCTAACAGTAGTTACATGGTAGGGCTGGGCATACAGAAAGAAATAAATGTGACCTGTAAGAAATGTATCACAATAATCATGGGTGACTTTAATCTACATGTAGATTGGATGAATCAGATTGACAAAGATAGCCTGGAACATGAATTCATTGAATATATGCGGGACAATTTCTTAGAGCAGCACATTCTAGAGCCAACCTTGGAGCAGGCTATTCTGGATCTGGTAATGTGAGTAATGAGTCAGGATTAATCAATAACCTCATAGTAAAGGAGACTCTGGGCATCTGTGATCATAACACAATAAAATTTCATGTACAGTTTTAAGGAGCGAAGTGTGAGTCTAAGAATAGTATTTTAAACCTGAATGAAGGTAATGATAACGGTAGGAAAGCAGATCTAGTTAAAGTGGATTGAGAAACTAACTTAAAAGGTAAGACATTAGAGATGTAGTGATAGACATTTAAGGAGATATTTAATAACTCTCAGCAAAGATTTACCCCAGTGAGAAAGGAGGACATTTTGAGAAGGATGCATCATCAATGGCTGAATAAGGAAGTAAAGGATAGTACCAAATTGAAAGAAACACTGTACATATCTGCAATGATCTATCACTATAGGTCAGAAGATTGGTCAAATTTTAAGAACCAGCAAAGAATGAATAATAAAAAGTGGGAGAAAGAAGCATATAAGAGAAAGCTAGCTAGTAATATGAAAACAGGTAGTAAGAAGTTCTACAAGTATTTAAATAGGAAAAGAGTAACTGACACTAGTGTTGGTCCTCTCGAGAGTGAGTCTGGGGGGATTGATAATGGAAAACAAGGAACTGGCAGTGGCAGTGAACAGGTATTTTGTGTCTGTCTTCACTGTAAATGACTTAGAAAACTTCCCAAAGATACTTAAAAATCAAGAGGTGAACAGGAGGGAGGAACTTAAAACAATCATGATCACTAGGGAAAAGGTGCTGAGAAAACTATTAGACCTAAAGGTTGACAAGTCCCCCAGACTAGATGGACTGTATCCTAGAGTCTGAAAGGAAGTGGCTGCAGAGATAGTAGTTATAATTTTCCAAAATTACTTAGATTCTGGAAGGGTCCCAGTGGATTGGAAAATTGTTAATGTAACACCTTTAGTCAAGAAAGGAGGGAGACAGAAAACAGGAAACTACAGGCTGGTTAGCCTAACATCTGTCATCTGGAAATTACTAGAATCCATTATCAAGGAGGTTACAGCAGGATATTTCAAAAATCATAATTTGATCAGGTGGCGTCAACATGGCTTTGTGAAAGGGAAATTGCATTTAACTAATTTACTGGCGTTTTTTGAGGAAGCAACAAACACAGTGGATGAAGGGGAACCTGCAGATGTGGTGTACTTGGATTTCCAGAAGGCATTTTATAAGGTGCCACATCAAAGATTACTACTGCTGCCGGAGGTCACCGATAACGGTTGTTGGCTTAGTACAAAGAGGAGAAGAGTCAATTCTCTCTTAACTCTAAATTCACTTTATTCACGTCGTTAGATCATCTACATATAGCTTATACGTCTGGTTAAATATAGAATTGCAGTTTACAGCAGGTTATACAGTTTTATATCCAAAACTAGGATCTAAACGCACACCCACTTGGTTTCTCTGACACTTCCTGAGTGGTCACAGAATATAAAAGCTAATACCCAAAAAGGAGAGCTGATGCTGGCCAGGCGTTCCGTTCTCTCTCTCTTGCATCTCTACGTTGCTGACGTAGGTTCTTCCGCTTCTGCGATGGTTGGTCTCCGGAGTTCTCGCTGCTTCCACGCCCGATATTTTCCATTCTTATACTGAATCTTATCTCTTCAAGCTGTGCTGTCTCTCTCCCATTGGTTTAGGCTTGCTTGCCTAGTCTGTGGCACTTCCTCATTGGCTCTGTCCCAAGGACTTAGGTAGCATTACCTCGTTACTCCTTTCCTACATAAGGACTTGTGTCTTATCACATTCCCTTTGTTTTCCAAGAAACCCAGCTACTTCAAACCGGTTCCAGCCAGCTCAGGCCAGTGATTGGACTCAGGTTACTTCAGGTCAAAAGTTGCTTTTGCCTGTGTCAGCAGTTCGGCTGCAGCCCCTGGCCAACACTACACAGAATAAGATTACATGATGTAGGGGTAACTTATTAACATGGATAATGGATTGGTTAGCTAACAGGAAGCAGAGAGTAGGGATAAATGGGTCTTCTTTGGGTCGGCAAGCTGTAACAAGTAGACTGCCACAGAGATCAGTGCTAGGGCCTCAACTATTTACAATCTATATCAATGGTTTGGATGAAGGGACCTTTGGATATATGGTAGCTAAATTTGCCGATGACACCAAGATAGGTAGGAAAATAAGATGTCAAGAGGAGGTAGAATGTCTGCAAAGTGATGTAGATAGGTTAACTGAGTTGGCAAAAAATTGGCAGATGGAGTAAAATGTGGGAAATTGTGAACTTCTCCACTTTGGCAGGAAGAATAGAAAAGCAATATGCTATTTAAATGGAGAGAGATTGCAGAACTTGGTGCTACAGCAGCATTTGGGTGACCTGGTACATGAATACATAAAGTTAGTATGCAGGTACAGCAAGTGGTTAGGAAGGCAAATGGAATATTGGCACTTACTGCAAGGAGAATGGAATATAAATGTAAGTAAGTTTTACTGCAGCTATACAAGGATTGGTGAGACCGCATCTGGAATACTGTGTACAGTTTTGGTCTCCTTATTTAAAAAGATATAATTGCATTGGAAACAGTACAGAGAAAGTTCACTCAAATCATCCCTGGGATGAAGATGAGGAGTTTATCTTATGAAGAAAGATTGAACAGGTTGGGCCTATACCCATTGGAGTTTATGAGAATGAGAGGTTATCTTATTGAAACATATAAGACCCTGAGGGGATTTGATAGGGTAGATACCGGGAGGATGTTTCCACTTGGGGGAGAGATGAGAACCGGGGACACAGTTTAAGAATAAGAGGTTTACCAAGATGAGGAGAATTCTTTCTCTTCCCCAGAAAGCAGTGGAGGCTGGGTTATTGAATGTATTCAAGGTAGAGTTAGACAGATGTTTGATAGACAAAGGAATCAAGTGTTATTGGGGCTCGACGGCAAAACGGAGTTGAGACCACAACCAGATCAGCCATGATCTTATTGAATGATGGAACAGGCCCAAAAGGCTGAGTGGCCTACTCTTGAACCTAAGTCCTATGTTCCTATGTTGCTCAGCAAATTAACAAAAAACAGTTTATCTGATAGTAGAAAGCACAGAAAAACATACGTAACTGAGGGTAGATCCTTTCCTCTGGCGGGTGGGCTGGGCAGGAGCGGGCGGGGCAGGCGTGGAGCCTGCGATCGGCTGCGCCCTGTCATTTTCCGCGGGCGGGCCAATTAAGGCATGCGTGCGAAAGAGCGCAGCATCACCCTGAGGCACGGAGCTGCCTCAGGAAGATAAGTTGATAATAAAACTTTTCAATAAATGAAGTAAAAAATTATTTAAACATGACCCCGTTATGTGACAGTGTCACATGAGCTGGGACATGTTTGGGCATTTTGCAAAATTTATGTAATTATTTTGTAAAACCTTCAGGAAACCTCATCCCGCCCGTGGATGAGGTTTCCTGAAAAATACTCTTGGGCTCCTCACAAGTCCGCCTAAATTAAGGTTAGACAGGCAGCATTGTTAACAACTTTAATTACTTTTTTAATGGCCTTAAAAGGCCGTTGACAATTCGGCTGGTGCGCAGCCACCTCTGGGGCGCGTGCCCGCTGAACAAAATATCGAAATGACACACGATGAAGCCGGGACGCTTGCCCGACGTCACCGGGCGTCGTTTTACGCGTCGGCGCATCGGGTCCGCCCCCGCACACTGACGGCAATATTCTGCCCTGAATTCTTTTGCATTTCAAAAAAACACTAATCTCAACATCATCAATGACAGCAGGTCTAACAGCACCTGTGGAGAAAAAAAACAGTTAACGTTTCGAGTCCGTATGACTCTTCTTCACTCTGAAGAAGAGTCATACAGACTCAAACGTTAAGTTTGTTTTTTTTCTTTCCAGAGATGTTGTTAGACCTGCTGAGTTTTCCCAGCATTTTCTGTTTTTGTTTCAGATTTCCAGCATCTGCAGTATTTTGATTTTATCATCAAAGACAGCTTGTGTCAGTTTCTTACAGCTTTCAAGCAAACTTCACACCACTTAAGTCAGCCGAATTGACATTCTTTTCCTTGGTGGTTAGGTCTTACAACCCTCTGAAACAGACTTCTGTCACCAGGTTCTTTGTATCCAATTTTATTTCTTAAGATACTCAGTGAAACGTAAAGTTTGACTAAGGTTAGCACAGCTTTGAAATGTGGTTGCCCTGTTGTGTTTAGCTCTAATTCTTTCACCCTGGGATTCTGGCTAAACATTCTATGGCTTCGAAACTGTGATCTTCTTCACAGACCAATGTTTTTTTGTAGGAAAGCCTGCAGCTTTTAGTAGGTTTTGTTTTACTCTTGGCTTTACAACGCATACCAGCATGAAATTTACTCAAGTGTTTAAATTCGGCCAAGTTATGCCAAATCTGTATCCATACAAAGCATTTCTATGCCTGCTGATCAGTTTGATATAATTTAAATTCAAGTAATATTGTTAAGTGCAGGTGCCCTTTAAGGGGCGCACCTGCCATTAGGAAGACCAGGCTGAAGGACCACTGGGTGTGCTGACAAAGCTGCCTGTTCCCCCTGCTGAGTTCAGAGGCCACAGTCAGTGTTTAGGAGAAAAGAGCAGTGTCGGAACAACTCAGTTCAACATTACAGTCATTTAGAAGTTGTGGGTACACGAAGGTTATGTGTTACTCACCTTGGTCTGAATGGTGCAGGCACGTTGTGAATCACAACCCCCATGCCCAAAAATGGGGGCTGTCCAATTTCTAGCCCGATTTCTTGAATTTGACGCTCATGACTCAGCACAATCTATTTAAAATATAAAAATTATTCTAATTCTATATAACATTTCTTTTGATTATAAACACAATTTTTACTTAAGTAGAGGTAGTCTGATTTTGATTAAATATTGTGGCTTTCATGCATTGGCTTGGTGTTTTATCAGCCTGCAAATTTTTGATTTTTATCAGTACTGTATTTTTGAATTCTTTTAAATCTAAGCAACTGAATGTTCATGGTTTAATAAAATATATTTTCAATTCTAGATGAACAGGAGGATACCAAAGCAAAAGTAAGTATCACCATATTATTGTACGTTTTCGCACATTTATAAAGCTTTTGTTAAATGATATTTACAATATTCAATTATTTTGCACTTCTCTCTTTTATGCAATTGCTGTAATTAAAGGGATGATATCTTTATGAAAGTGCTGGGATGAACCCTTTCATTTGCTGATGAATGTTTGATTTAATGAAGTAGGCTCCATCATAACATGCCATTGCATTTCTTGCACATTATGGGCTGAATTTTCCCCCCGTCAGGGGGGAGGTTGATGGGTGGGCGCTTACGGGTGTGCTTCCGATTGGCGCCCCCGATTGGAGGCGTGCCACCATTTTACGTGAGCGGGCCAATTAAGGCCCGCCCAGCGTGGCGTCCGCACAGAAGCGCTATGCACTCCCTGTGCAGGCAGGAGGGGTGGAACCCCACAATCGAGAGTGCGCTCTTTCGCGCATGCACATGAAAGAGCGCACTCATCTCCCTGAGGCTAAGTGCTGCCTCAGGGAGATCGGATCTAAATGTGAAAAAGACAAAAATAGAAAAATAAAATTTCCCTTACATGTCCTCTCATGTGACAATGTCCATAATTTTCACAAAACCTTTATTTAAATTTCTTAAAGCCTACATGAAACCTCATCCCACCTGTGGATGAGGTTTCGTATTTTTTTTAGTTCCCACCGGGGCTCCTGGCCTGTCCGCCAACCTTAAGATTGGACGGGCAGGTCCTTTAATTACTTAATTGACCCTGTCAATGGCCTCAATTGGCCATTGACAGGTCGGCGGATGCGCAGCTGATTTTGCTGAGCCCCCGCCTACCTGAAAATTTAAATCGGGTGCGGTGACGTCGGGAGTTCCCCCTCGACATCACCGCGTGTCATTTTACGTGTCGGCGAGCGGGCCCCGCCCCCACTCGCCGACTCGTAACATTCTGCCCTATGTAATTGTGATAAGATTCCCTCTATAATGTTTTGCCAAATTAAAACAGGAAATGCTGGAACCACTCAGCAGGCCCAGCAGCATCTGTGGATAAAGGATAAAGGTTGTGAACCTGAACTGCAGACCTTTTCACAAGTTGCTGTCTGATTTACTGAGTTTTCCCAGCATTTTCCATTTTTATTTCAGATTTCCAGCATCTGCAGCATTTTGCTTAGCATTTTGCTTATTTTTTTTCTGAAGGCAGTGACTATTTAATTGAATCAAGGAGGGAAATGAGCACAAAGCCACTTTATGATGAGATTTCTGGCAAATACTTTTTGAAATTAACAGCGCTAATAGCAATATCAAAATGAAAAGCTAGCAAGTAAAATCAATCGATTCCTCCAAAATACTCTTCAGGAATATTTTTGTCAGTAACCTGATAGCTGAGTGCAGAATCATTTCATTTTTATTTAACTTTTATTTTCATCATTGGGGATTTCAGTAATGGTGCTTATATGGGCTGCAAAATATGGTTTTATTTGGAAAGACTTAATATTCAGCAACCAGCAGCTAATGAAAGTAAATAAATCTCACCATGATTTTCTTCTGAGCTGCAGACTTTGGTCTGTTACCGCTTGGCATTGCTGTAATGAGGTTATTGGATTCCAGAATTCTGCATGATAACTTTCTATTTATGTCATAAAAATATTGAAACATTTAAATATAGAATATTTATAAGCCAGTTCTAAGACACAAAAGACATAAAAGGAGCCAGAATATGCCACTAGAGTCAGGCCAATATAAATCCACTATTAAGTAGCAGGGAAGTGGCAGCACTGCCTGCTAACTTATTGGAGAGTGTTGAATACCTTTGCTCTAACGTAAGTTGTGTATTTCGGCAACCTCACCTACTGCAAAATGAATATACAGTCTCAATGATGTTGCTACAGGGAGTTGTCAAGCAAAGGCAAACTGTTTCCCATAGGGATGGAGGGGAAGTTACAGAGAGAGTCACTCCAGCTATTTTCTCCATCACAAAGCAGCATTGGTAGAGGCATGGGAGTGGGTCTCCTTGCTATTTTTGAGGTGCAGGGATTTCAAGAAGAGAAACAAAAATAACTTGCATAGTGCAAATACTTTCTTAATAAAGAATGCCTAGCTGCTACCAATGTGCTGATTTAATTTAATGAACAGCCCAACAAACTACCCGCTCAATAAGCGGGTCTTATTGAGAATAGGAAATGAAAGTGGAAGGTAGAATAAGTGGGTCTTATTGAGAATAGGAAATGAAAGTGGAAGGTAGAATAAGCGGGTCTTATTGAGAATAGGAAATGAAAGTGGAAGGTAGAAGATCAGCCATGATCTGATTGGACTGCAGAATAAGCTCAAGAGCCCATTCAACCTACCCTAGCTCCTATTTCTTATGCTCTTAATATTCCATAAAGCAGAACATTTTGTGATAGAAGCATAGAAGTTCATAGCACAGAAGGAAGTTACCCAGCTCATAGTGTCTCTGCTCATGATTTCTGTAAGCAAATACAAACTAATTCCATTTCCCTGCTCTGTCCTCATATCCCTGGTATCTTTCTCTACTTCCACTATTTGTCCACTTTCTCCTTAAAAGGCGTTATATTAAGTTACTCTTCATCCCATAAGAATTGTTCCAAAGGGAAGGAGCAGAGTGGTTATAATTTTTTGACTCACAAGCAATGTAAGATTTGCAATTGTGTGTACAGCAAGTCATTGGAATTAACTGTTTTATACTGACCATGAGAATACTGAAAAATATTACAGTAGCTCTTGAAATGGTGATGCAGTGGTAATGTCACTGGACTAGTAATCCAGAGGCCCAGGCTAATGCTCTTGGGACATGGTTTCAAATCCCAGCAGCTGGTGGAATTTAAATTCAATTATTACTAACAAAAAAAGTCTGGAATTGAAAGCTAGCCTCAGTAATGGTGACCATGAAACTATTATCAGTTGTTGTAAAAACCCATCACTAATGTACTTTAGGGAAGGAAATCTGCCATTCTTACCTGCTCTGGCCTACATGTGACTAGACCCATAGCAATGTGGTTGACTCATAACTGCCCTCTGAAATGGCCTAGCAAGACACTCAATTCAAGCGCAATTAGGAATGGGCAACAAATGCTGACCTTGCGAACAATGCCCACATTCCATAAAAGAATAAACCACATACAAAACCACATTCAAACTTGCGATTTACGTGAAATGTTCTTGTATATTTTATATGTTTGATTTGCCTTAGAGAAATGCAGAGAAGACACTAGTTTCTAAGTGTGCTACAGGTTTTATTTACAGTGCTTTACAATATCTCTGCAGTCACAAAATGTCCGCACCATGCTTCTCCCAGCTCTAGCTTCTAGTAGAATGTTGTCCGCTAACTTTGCTCTGAATTAACACCCAGGCTTAAATAATCAAGCACTGTGAGCATAGGTCAGTTACCAGACTCACATAAACAAAAACAGAAGACTTGAACCATTGAACAAGAAGTGCTACAAATGCTACAATTGTACAAGACTTTGGTGAGACCACACCTGGACTAAGGAAGGATATACTTGCCATGGAGGTGGTACAGTGAAGGTTCAGTAGGTTGGTTCCAGGGATAAGAGGTCTGGCCTTTGATGAGAGGCTAAGTGGGCCTATACTCTCTGCAGTTTAGAAGAATGAGGAGTGATCTCATTGAAAATTATAAGATTCTGAGGGGGCTTGGCAGGGTGGATACTAAAAGATTGTTTCCCCTGTTTGGGGAATCTACAACATAAATAAGGGGTCAATCAGTTAGGACTGACATGTGGAGAAATTTCTTTACTCAAAGGTTTGTGAATCTTTGGAATTTCCTACCCCAGAGAGTTATGGATGTTCCATCATTAGATATATTTAAGTTTGGGATCGACAGATTTTTGGTCTCTCAGGGAATCAAGAGATATGGGAAGAGGGCAGGAAAGTAGAGTTTATGCTGAAGATCAGCCATGTTTGTATTGAATAGCGGGCCAGGCATGAGGGGCCATACCGTCACTCCTGCTCCTATTTCTTATGCCCTTATGTTCTTATGTTCATTGCATTTTTACCAGCTTTCATGTTATGGTGTACTGCATACAGTATACATTTTTGTTTATTTCATATTGCAGAAAAATGAAGAAATCTTGTATGCCACAATAGAACACAGCAACCCAAGTGCTTCTAATGAACAGAATGCAAGGAGTGACGACACTTGTGAATATGCAGTGATTAACTACAATTGTAAGCAAGAAACCATCACTTCAGAACAAGATACTCAAGAGTATGAGGAAGTGATACCCAACTAATGGATTGTAAAAGAGAAACAGTTTCATATGGATACAGTTTATCAGCTGCATTCTAATAGTGCAGTCTGCTCAGCTTTGCTGGTGATTATAGAAGCAACAAATGCTGTTTAGTGACTTTATCACTGAGGCCAGAGAATTATTTCATTGCTATGTTGTTTTGGCAGAGGACGAGTTAAAAATGAGAATTGTTTTTGTGTTTTCTTTGTGGGTTTGGACTGTAATGTTTTTTAGGGAAGGAGTAGATCTCCCCACTCTCTTGCCTCATCTTTATCTTTCATTCCTGCTGACAAGCAGACATCAATTAACACAATAGCCCAGGTTTTGGGGTCAGTGGCAATGCAACAATAATCACTGTTGACCTTGAAGAGAGCTGCCGACAAAGATCTAGCGATTCCTGTAAACTGATTTCCCCATTCCTGAGGTTAGTTTGACCCTAGAGCCATGTCAAGGGAATCTCTGGTGGCTGGGTAAGCAGCCATTAACATTGAAGAATTCTCACAGACTACAAACCTGGCAGTAAAATGCACTGATCATCCTTCACTTCTTATAAATTTCACATGGAGCAAAATAAAAGGCAGAATTTTGCCCTTGTCGGGCGGGTGTGGCCGGCGTGCCCGGGAGCGGTCACAAAGCCAACCGCGGCCCACAATCGGGCTCCAACTACGATTTCACGCTGACTGGCCAATTAACGGCCAGCCAACGTGAATCGTGCACTGCAGAGTCGCCAGGGTGGGAGCGGGAGAAAGCCGAGCACGGAAGTGCGCGCATGTGTGGGGGTGCGTGCAATAAAGGCACAGAGCTGCCTCAGGGAGCTGAAGATTTTTAACAATAAAAATAAAGATATTAAAAATAATGAAAACATGTCCCCTCACGTGACTCTGTCACATGAGCAAGGACATGTTAAATGTGAGCGTTAAATGTTTTAATTTTTTTTTCAGTCACTGGTCGAAACCTCTCTATCCGTGGATGAGGTCTCACCAAAAATGCAAACCTGCCCTTTTTGCTCACCTGCCAACCGGACATTTGGACAGACAGCGAAAAAATTGAGTCAAGTGATTGATTAAAGCCCTTAGCAGGCCTCTTAATTGTCGGTGGGCACGCTGCCGACTCCCATACACGCCTGCCAACTGATATATTGCTCGAGTGCGTGATGATGTCGGGACGCTCGCCCAACGTCATTTTACGTTCCCTCAGGCCAAGTACGCGCCCGCCCAACGAGAGAAAAATTTTGCCAGAAGTGTGGGACTTAGAAGCAAAAATATCATTAACTTTAAAAGAAAATTATATTGAATTTGTATCATAATGGAAAAAATTGACATTACACAATATAAAATTAGTTTTCCAGGGACAGGAAAGTTCTTCAGCAATAATTGTGGCTTACTACATGATTTAAAACCCAGTTGCACTGTATTAACTGGGCATAACTTTTTGGGTTTTTAAACAGCAATATTATAGCGTAAAAGGGGAAGTTCGGTTTGATAAAGTGATTTCTAAAGATTGTCTTCTATAAACAGCTCACCCAATGGAGGAGCAAGGAATCACTGACAGCAACTTCTGATTTTTCACGTTGAACTGCACATGCACAGACACCAAAAGTTGCTGTGAATTTCACAGTTGCAATGATGGCTGACAGTTTTGCCATCATTACAACCGCATAACCCAGGCCAATTAGCCCTCTACAATGATATGCTATTTGATTCCAGATGATATGTAATTGGACCAAACTACAGAGGAATCTAAGATGGTGAAAACTAACTTAATTTTTACAGTGTCCTTCAGATGGATACGCAAGTGATTCACTGATAGATTTGGTGACGTATTCACTTTCTATTCATTCACTTTGTATATAATTCCTGTCTCAAGTATAAAATGTATTTAATCATCTGCTTTTTTAATGCTCAATGTGCCCAATGCAGTCAACCCTGCCTGCATTTCACCTAGAGACACTAGTGTAATTTAGAGTGAAACCTTTTTGCACCTCAATATTTTCTGTTTTTGTTTTGGTTCAAGTGGGATAAGACATGATTTGTAAAATGTTTTCTCTTTTGCCTGAAGTTTATAGAAATCCACGCCCAAGTATATTGGTTTTTAGCAAGGGAATTATGGCAATGAAATTGTCCTTGGGGAGTAGAACAAAATGGGCAATGACAAAATGCAGTCCATTATATACCCGGCTGATTTTCTTTTCCATTTCAGTTATTGAAGCAAGTTTTAAAAGCGAGCTGATGGTTTGCTATCGCCCACTACCCAAGGTTGATTTTACCTTCTATAGATTTATTGGGATTTGAGTGTGTATTTTAAGGAAGAAAGCATCTGTTACCCTTCATTCAAATTTGAATTTTAAAAAAATATGGACGGTTTTCTAAAATGATTGTAACACAAATTCCTAGTGGTATTCTGGTCTCTAGACACAGAAGCGAGGCTGTTAACAAAACTATTTTGTAAACTAGTAACAGTTTTTCTGCATTTTGTGTGTGGTTGAGTAAACATTGAAAATATGGAGATTTATGTTATTTTAAGTCCTAGACTTCTTGTGTTCCAATATCTGAAATAGTATTTGTATTTTGAAGCAAATGGATAATACCAATGCAACCTTTCTACCGTGCTGTTGTTTCATATTTGTGACAACAAACTACATTTTCCATTCCCTGCACACTTCATTCAAGACACAGTAGGAGACCAAAAATCTAGTGACTTCATAAGCGAATTAAAGGTATTAGGGATGCCCAGCAGCTGACAGCGGACAACAGTAATGAGCATTTCTGACCCCCAGAAATATTCCTCTGGAAAAGTTCCATGACTTTTCTGGACCTCTAGTTAGACTGCCTGTTGCCTTGCACAAATGGCTAGAGCCTGCGTAGTGCCCAGTCTATCCATTTGTGCCTTAACATTATAGATAGGTTCCAATGAGAGTAGGACTCTGATTTATGTATAAACAACCTCCTGCTTTAAGTGGACATGTTGTCCTCCTATTTATGAGTCCATCTGAAAATTGCATTAAGTGTGCCTTGGGAGTCTAAGGGGCAGTCAAAGTCCCTCCCCCTGCCACTCACCAGTTTTTCACAAAATGAAAAGGCACAAAATGGGCAGGCAGTACTTGAAAACCATTCTTTTTAATCTTCAGAGGTAGGTATGATTAATTGCTTACTATGTTAGGAGTATTTACTTATGGACAGATGAGGGGCGATAATAAGTCATTAAATGAAAATTAAAAGTAACTGTTGTGCAGGCAACAATTGGAATAGAAGGAATTTGATTAAGCCATGTAATTAGGTGTCCAAAATAATCTCCCTGCCTGGGTGGACAATTTGACTGCTGATAAATCTGACTCTTGTTTTGAAAACCAGACAAAGGAAATGCCTTTAAAAAGTGCCCTATTTGTCCAGAGCAGGCTTACAAATTGTTCTGTATTGCTTTAAATTTACATCAGTTACCAGTAGATTTCATGTACAATCAGATGTGAGGAATGGATCATCTTGGGCTGAAGAACTCCATCTATTACAGCAAAATGCTTACGCATTCAACAGGGCAGCTGATGCTACAGATTAATTTCACCCATTCTGCCCTTCCAGCAAGGATTGGAGTGCAACCAAGTAGCTGCAATTCTTGACCAATGCTGTTTTTGAGCATGGGTCACCAAAAAATTCACCTAAAGCACCAACATGATAAGACATAGGTAATATGCTTCTGGAAAGGCTTTTGAAGATGGTTTACTAATACCTAGGCAGATACTCATTAGCTAAATAAGTTTTAATGAAGCTGATATTATACTTGTCAGACTTAGCTGAAAGCTCAATGAATACATGTGCGGTGTAGTGCGGTATTTGGCTATACTGGCTAAGTTTAATTCATGTTCTGTGTAGTATGAGCTTATCTCAGCTAGACTGGTAGGAGTACAACAATTGGCTTCAGTGGCACAAAGTTATTGATTGTTTTGTATATTTGTTCTCAGGACATGGCCGATGCTGACAAATCCTCATTTATTGCTCATCTCTATTTGCCTGAGAAAGTGGTGAGCCTTGAGCTGCTGTGATCCTTGTGTTCATGATGCTCTCATGATGGTGTTAGGTAGAGAGTTCCAAATTTATAACCCAACAATGGTGATCATTAAATTCCTGATTCTAAGCACATTTTAGTGGAACTAGCTAGGAAGTTCATGATTGGGCTTAGCTGCAGTGATCCCATGTTAGAACATCTTGCCTGTAGTCACTAGTATTACGGACCAGAGGGGGTCAATTTAAACAGCCCTAATTTCTTCTCTCACTAGCCGTCCGTAAACAGAAAGGTACTTTTGATTTTTGATTTCCCCCTTTATAAGCGGTGGTGTATTTTCCCCAACCTTTCAGTTTTTGGAGTTATCCAATCCTTTATTAATAACCCTACAGCAAATTCGAGATAAGCTGAAATAAGAGGGGTAGTTATTTTACACACACAAAACACAGGAAAGGTGTTTTGCAATGTCCGCCCCTTTTTGCACCTGTACAATAAAAGAGGGATAAAGGAAAGAAAGGGGCACAGGGCAAGACCATGATAAAAATAAGAGTTATGGTTTCACGTGAGTGCAGAGTCCAGAATCAAAAGTCCAGTAGCGTATTCCTTCAGAGGTTAGCAGACTGAAACTGCTGCAGGATAGTCTGACTTTTCGTATGCAAGGACATCCATGATGGGAGAAGGCATGTAGGGATGAATTAGTCTTGAAGGCACAGATGCAGAAGTGCCAATGTTCCAGTAGTTCAAAGTGTAGATGAGGACCAGGCACCTCACCTGGACAGAGCTCTTTCTGCTGCTGCCTCTTAGATGATAAAATGGTAGATTGTCTGGGTTCAGTTCCACACGGAACTATCACAGGTTCTAGCAGCATGGGGAAGGACATGTGACACACCTCCCACTTATTCTCCTTGGTGTTAGACAAATGATGTATTTTCTCAGCTGAAATCTTGAGGTGTTTAATAGGGGAGTCAGGGTCTCTTTTGACCTTTGCAGAAACAGTGTCTTCGCTGGCCAGAGCTCTGCCTTAGAAATGCAAAGGGGGTTGGTTCATTCCTTTGGAATTTGATTATTGGGAGTCACAGAGGGCATTAGCACCTCTTTAAAGGTAACAAAGCCCCTGCTGGTTTCTGAAGGTTAGAAATTCCTCTAATGAATCATGGCTAGTCAGGATAAAGCCTTGTCCATTTTTTGAAATAAAAATAATAATTTTATAGAGTAGCCAGGTTGATAGAGTTATATACATATATAATATTTATATGTATATATATAATCATTCCTTCCTGTCTTCTAGCCAGGACATGCTTGAATTCCATTGCACTTCCTTTTGTTTGATGTGGCCTTAGGGAAGGAAGGATAGGAAGTGCAGAACTATACAGGCACTCTCTCATTCATACTGGCACATCAGATACACAGCTAGCAAGGAAATAGCGGTGCTCTGCTACATTTTGATTAGTGGTTTAAACCTGGGACAAGGTGTCCACAAGAGCATGGTCCACTCCTGGGAATTGGGATTGTTTAGGTGGCTTGGGAGGATTTGAAATTCATCTGTTTGGGGAAGTCTGTTCAGTGCTAGAATTCTGACTTCCCTCCATTGGGGGGTCAGGCATTCCAACCTCGATTAATTATCTTCAAAAGGGATTGAGGGTTTACAGGGTTGTTAGCACTCAGGGGGCGAGTGGTGGTCAAGCTGCTCTGGGTGATCCATTGGGGAGTGCTGGACATCTCACTCCAAGGGTGCCAACCCAGGGATCATAAGGCTGAGCTACTCTTGTCCAGCCTAGATCCTGCCTGCCCATTTTGATAACTTGTGGGCTCAGGCGTTTGGACCTAGAGACTGGGGTTCAGCTGAGGGTCAGTAGAGTGAGGTGTTTTAAAGAGACCTTGGCCTTTTTAGGGGATTCCGGCTCAGGCGCTAACACAACTGGAGAGTTCCAGCTTCCGGAGCTATGTACTTTTGGTTGGCACAGCAACAGGTGGACAGTTGCCCCCTGAACTTGGGCCAGCCTTTCTGGGCCAAGATGACAGGAAGATGGCCTTCTGGCAGGGGCCTCTCCCGCCTCCATATCAGATATGGCTATAGGGCTATAGCCTGGTAGGGGGGTTATGGATAATTTTAAAGTGAGTCCATCCATTCTTCTTGCAGTTCTGCATGATGTTGGGTGAGCATGGGGTCTAATCTGGTTGGGGTCTCTCTGCTGGTAAGTTGTGTGATAGGTTGTATCTTTTGGGACACTACTGCCCTCTGGGGAATGGTCAGCTTTTCAACTACATGGGGCATTTCTCTCATTATTTCTTTCCCTGCTTTAGGACTTCTCTGGTCCTTATTAAATTTAGGAATATTTGGGGATCTATTTCAGATTCTAGGGACCTTCTCTGGACCCTGTTGAATTTTACTGGCCTTGCTATCTTGGAGAGCTCTCGCTTGAGGTCTATGGGTTCTATCCCATCCTTTTGATCCCCTTGGCCTTCTCCAGTTTTTTGCCCTTCTGCAGATTTCTGCTGCTTGGTCTTGGTCTCTTTTCTTTCGCTGGCTAGCACCTGGTTGTCAGCCACCTCATTCCCAAGGAAGAAATCAATTCCTGCTACTGGTAGCTTAAGGAAAATTCCTACTGTAACAGGGCCTGAAACAAGGTCACACTATAGGTGGACCTCATGGAGGGGTGCAAACACAGATCCTCCTCCTACCCCACTGATCACTGCTTTGGCCTTCAAGGAGGACTCCGTGGGGAGGTGGAGGGGGGAGGGGGAGGGGGTTTGGGGGGAGGGGGGGCAAAGGTTTAGGTTTCCCTCTAACATTAAGGACTAAGTGGCCCCTGTGTCCCGGAACAGTGCCACAGACTTGCTCACGAAAACTTTAAAATAATAAGCCAAAATTTGAAAACTTTAAAATTAAATTAAAACAATAAAGATAAAAAAGTAATAAAAATAAAGCAATTTAAACAAACAGCTAAAACACAAACTTTGTAGTTAACAAGCGTATAGCATTTGGCTGTCAGTGGTACTAGCATTCAATAAACAGTAAATTGTAGCATACATAGGAAGAAAGTAATTAAAGTAAATTAACTAAGCATAAGTTAGGACATGTGCTATGTTGCAGCTGTGGGATGTGGGGGCTTTTGGATGCCAAGGCGATCCATGAGAAACACGTCTGCAGGAAGTGTAAGCAGCTTGGGGAATTCTGGATCAGGATTATTGATCTGCAGACACTGAACAACATAAGGGAGGGGGAGAAATACCTTGATACTTTGTTCTAGAAGACAGTTATACCCCTTAGAAGAGGGTAATCTGTTTTGGTCAGCAGTGAGGGACAGGAGGATATGATTGTCAGTGAGGCAGATAATGGGACCGGGCAGACAGTGGGGGAGGAGCCTTAGGCTTTGCAATTGTCAAACAGGTTTGAGGTGCTCAGAACCTGTGTGGATGAAAGTGAAGTCTGCAAGGTGGATGAGCTGGCTGGCGATGGCACTGTGGTACAGGAAGCCGCTCGAGTGTGGGAGCAAAAAGGGATGTAGTGGTAGTAGGGGATAGTATAGTGAGGGGGATTGACACTGTTCTCTGCAGCAAAGAGCGAGAGCCCAGACAGCCATGTTGCCTGCCCAGTGTTAGGGTTTGGGACATCTGCTCAGGGCTGGAGAGGAACTTGTAGTGGGAGGGTGAGGATCCAGCTATCGTGGTCCGTGTAGATACCAATGACATAGGTAGAACTAGGAAAGAGGAGGAGCTAGGTACAAAATTAAGAAGCAGAACCTCAAAGGTAATAATCCCTGGATTATTACCTGAGCCACATGCAAATTGGCATTGGACAAATAAGATTAGAGAGACAAATGTGTGGCTCAAAGACTGGTGTGGGAGAAGTGGGTTCCGGTTTGTGGGGAACTGGCGTCAGTACTGGGGAAAGTGGGGCGTGTACTGTTGGAACGGTTTACACCTGAACCGTGCTGGAGCGAGTGTCTCGCTAATCGCATAATTAGGGAAGTAGAGAGGGCTTTAAACTAAATAAGAGGGGTTAGGGGTCAAGCTTGGGTAGAGGTAATAATTCAAGGTTTAGGGCCAAGACAGGAAAGCAAAATAGTAATATGAGAAATGAGGGTCAAAGAATGGCAGAGAGGGACAGAGAAAAAAAAACCTAAGAATATATCAACAGCCAAGACTAGGTGCTAGAAAGGGACCAAAAATACAAATGAAGGCTCTCTATTTGAATGCATGTAGCATTTATAACAAAGTAAATGAATTGATGGCCCACAATGAAGTAAATAAATGTGATCTGATAGCAATTACGGAGATGTGGCTGCAAAGCCACAAAGATTGGGTCCTTAATATTGAGGGGTACATGACATTCAAGAAGAATAGGAAGCTAGGTAAAGGTGAAGGGGTAGCACTGTTAATCAAAGAGGCTTTGGTGCAATAGAGATGAACTTGGTTCAGGAGATCAGGGTGTGGAATCAGTTTGGGTGGAGATGAGGAATAGTAGGGGATAAATGTCATTAGTGGGAGTGGTCTACAGGCCCTCTAACAGTAGCCACAGTGTAGGACAAGTATTCAAGAGAAAATACTGTGTGCTTGTGATAAAGGGACAGCAATAATCAAGGGTGATTTTAATCTACACATAAACTGAAAAAATTAGATTGGCAGTAGTAGACTGGACGAGGAGTCTTAGAATGCTATTGACATAGTTTCTTAGAGCAGCTTATTCTGGAACCAACCAGAGAGCAGGTTGTATTAGACTTGGTATTGTGTAATGTGACAGGATTAATTAATGACCTCAGAGTAAAGGCAGCACTAGGTAGCAGTGGCCACAATATGATTGAATTTTACATCTAATTTGAAATGGAGAAGAGTGGGTCTAAGACTAATATCTTAAACTTGAATAAGGGCAACTATGTAGGGATGAAAGCTGAGCTAGGTGAAGTGAACTGGGAAATTAGGCTAGAGGATAGATCAATAGAGAAGCAGCGGCAGACATTTAAGGGGATATTTCAAAGTATTCAGAATAAGTACATTCCTACTATAATGAAAAATTCTAAGGGGAGGACCCAAAATCCATGGTTTACTAAAGAAGTTAAGGAAAATATCAAGCTTAAGGAAAAGTATACAACTCCGCAAAGATGAATGGCAGGACAAATGATTGGACAGAATATTAAGAATTGCAGAGAATGGCTAAAAGGTTAATCAGGTGAAAGAAATTGGAGTATGAGAGGAAGCTAGCTAGAAATGTAAAAATGGATAGCAAGAGTTTCTACAGATGCTTAAAGAAAAGAGAGTGCCAGTGGTGAGTTAATAGTAGATAATAGGGAAATGGCGCAAGAAATGAACAAATATTTTGCTTCTGTGTTCACTATAAAGGATACAAAAAACATTCCAGTAATAGCTGCAAATCAGGAGGTGAACGGGAGAAAGGAACTTGGTGAAACTGAAATCACTAGGGAAATGGTACTGAGCAAATTGATGGAGCTGCAGGCTGGCAAGTCTCTATGTCCCGACAGACTACATCCTAGGATCTTAAAAAAGGTGGTTGAGGAGGTAGTGTTAATTTTACAAAATTCACTAGATTCTGGAAAGCTTTCATCAGATTGGAAAGTATCAAAAATAACCCCTCTAATTCAAGAAGAAGGAGGCAGAAAACAGGAAACTATAGACCAGTTAGCTTGACATCTGTTGTGGGGAAGTTATTAAGATTGACCATTAAGGAGGTTATAGCTGGGCGCTTAGAAAAGCTCAAGGCAATCGGGAAGAGTCAGCATGGTTTTGTGAAAGGAAAATCATGTTTAACCAATTTATTGGAGTTTTTTGAAGGAGTAACATGTACAGTGAATAAAGGGGAGCCTGCGGATGTACTGTACTTGGATTTCCAGAAGGCATTTGATAAGGTGCCATGTCAACGATTATTACAGAAAATAAAAGTGCATGGTATAGGGGGTAACATATTAGCATAGATAGATGATTGGCTGGCTGGCAGAAAGCAGAGAGTATGCGTAAATGGGTCTTTTTTGGATTGGCAGGATGTGACGAGTGGAGTCCCATAGGGGTCTGTACTGGGGACTTAACTTTTTCCAATTTACATCAATGACTTAGATGAGGGGAGCGAAGACATGGTAGCTAAAGTTTCAGGTGGATATAGATAGGTTGTGTGAGTGGGCAAAGATCTGGCAAATGGAGTTTAATGTGGGAACATTTGTAGTTGTTCATTTTGGCAGGAAGGACAAAAATGCAGTGTTAATGAAATAGAGAACAGCTGCATAATTCTGAGGTGCAGGGTGATCTGGGTGTTCTAGTACACGAGTCACAAAAAGTTTGTATGCAGGTACAGCAAGTAATTAAGAAGGCTAATGGAATGCTATTCTTTATTATGAGAGGGATTGAACATAAAAGGGGTGTTGATGGTGGTGATATTATCTAAAGGATGTGCTAATGGGGACATTAAGGGAAGCAAGCTAGTGGCAGATGGCCCTAGTGCGGGTGGGGTGGGGGAAGGGATCGAAATGGGCCAAAAAGTGGAGATGAAATAAACTTTAAAATAGGAGGGAAAAGAAAAAAAATAGTTGTAAAAATTTTTAAATAAATTATTGGAGAAAGGGGGATCGGAAAGGGAGTGGGGATGGAGGAGAGAGTTCATGATCTGAAATTGTTGAACTCAGTATTAAGTCCAGAAGACTGTAAAGTGCCTAGTCAGAAGATGAGGTGCTATTCCTCCAGTTAGCATTGAACATTCCTCCATCACCCCCTACAGCTCAACCCTCTCCCATGGCACCTTCCCATACAACCGCAGAAGGTGCAACACCTGCTCCTTTACTACCCCCCTCCTCACCATCCAAGGGCCCAAACACTCCTTTCAAGTGAAGCAGCACTTCACTTGCACTTCCCTCAATTTAGTCTACTGCATTCGTTGCTCCCAATGCGGTTTCCTCTACATTGGCGAGACCAAATGCAGACTGGGTGATCTCTTTAGGGAACACCTTTGGTCTGTCCGCAAGCATGACCCAGACCTCCCTGTCGCTTGCCATTTCAACACACCTCCCTGCGCCCATGCCCACATGTTCGTCCTTGGCCTGCTGCAATGTTCCAGTGAAGCTCAACACCCCTTTGTCCTTTTGTCTATGACATCTTTGGCAGTCTCTTCTTGGCTTCCACCTATCACTGGCCCCCTATCGAGCTCTCCTGTCCCACCCCCTTCTACTAGCTTATATTTCATCTCATTTCTATATGTCTTAGTTCTGATGAAGGGTCATACGGACTCGAAACGTCAACTGTATCCCCCTCCGCAGATGCTGTCAGACCTGCTGAGTTTTTCCAGGTATTTTTGTTTCTGTTGTTGAGGTAGATTCTTGTTAGACAAGGGAATCAAAGGTTATTGGGGTTAGATGGGAATGTGGAAATTGAAACACAAGAAGATCAGCCACAATCTTATTGAATGGTGGAGCAGGCTCGAGGGTCTGAATGGTCAACTCTTGTTCCTATTTCCTATTTCCTATTTCTTATGGTTCAGGCCAGACCACTTCCTCCCAGTCATGGGTATAATAGCTACCATCCCCCGACACTTGAGAGGGGGATAGGGCTGAGGCAGCACGGAAGAGGATAAGCTGCTCACGGAGGGAAGCAGGGGAAGCAGTGCTTTCAGCACCAGGCCTTATTACCCAGGGTCTTCTGGGAACATTTCTCTAACCTCAACCTAAGCCAAGGGCAGTGTGTGCATTGTCTCCATTTTCTGATGGAGCTGCTCACATAAGTCTGCTACATCTTGTAGGCAGACTTGCAGCCTCAGGGCAGGGTGAGGATGGCACTGTCAGTGATGGTGACAGCAACCCAGTATTTCTTCATGTCAGGTTCCTTCCAGATTTGAGTGGGCAAAGTCTGTAACATCTCCCAGTTCACTGTCCCCTTCTGTTTAATCTTTGACCAGAGAGAAGCAGGTGGAGCATGTACGTGATCTTGCCCAGATAGCTACGGTATAGGGTGCACACACATGGCTTTTTGGGTGCTGTATCTAAACCTAGAGATGTAGAGATGCAACTGTAAAGGGTTTCTGAGGTGCTCAGACAACAGTTCAACTGCCTGGCTCACTCTGGGCGAGCCCTGCAATACTCACCAGACAGTGTGTCCTGATTCATTGTTTTCTGATATGTCTTGCACAACCTTGCCACTAGGAATATGGCCAGCAGCTGAGGAGGAGAAGGAGAATAGGAGGCAGATACGGAAGGAAGCAAGCAACCAATACACCCCACTTCTAGTCAGCCACCATGACTGCCTCATCTGACTATGGTTCCAATGAGAACCATCAAAATCCTTGGTCTACAGGAATTAAACAGCTTAACATCCCTCAGACACTGACCATCAGGGTCACAATGCTGAAATAAAAACTGCCACAAAACAAACATTCCAGACCAACTTTACCTAGCAAGCCATCTTGCATTCTATACATAAATATAAAAACAAAAAGCTAAAAGCTACTGTGGATGCTGGAAATCCAAAACAAAAACAGAATTACCTGGAAAAACTCAGCAGGTCTGGCAGCTTCGGTGGAGAAGAAATCAGTTAACGTTTCGAGCCTTCACAGCCCTTCGGCAGAACTGAAGCATAGTTAGGAGAGAGGAGAAATATAAGCTGGTTTAAGGTGGGGGAGCGGGGGGGAGAGAGAAGTTGAGGGTGTGGTGATTGTGGAGATAAGCAAGCAGTGATAGGAGCAGATAATCAAAAGATGTCACAGACAAAAGGATCAAAGAGGTGTTGAAGGTGGTGATATTTGTCTAAGAAAAGTGCTAATTAAGAATGGAAGACAGGACACTAAAAATACAGCTCTAGTGGGGGTGGGGTGGAAAGACTGACAAGGTTTTAGTTTTAGATTTAAAAATGGAAATAGGTGGGGAAAGAAGAATCTATATAAATTATTGAAAAAAAAGGGGAGGAGGGAGAAACGGGGTGGGGATGGGGGGAGGGGGAGTTTAAGATCTAAAGTTGTTGAATTGAATATTCAGCCTGGAAGGCTGTAAAGTGCCTAGTCAGAAGATGAGGTGCTGTTCCTCCAGTTTGCGTTGGGCTTCACTGGAACAATGCAGCAAGCCAAGGACAGACATGTGGGCAAGAGAACAGGGTGGAGTGTTAAAATGGCAAGCGACAGGGAGGTTTGGGTCTTTCTGGCGGACAGACCGCAGGTGTTCTGCAAAACGGTCGCCCAGTTTGCGTTTGGTCTCTCCAATGTAGAGGAGACCGCATTGGGAGCAACGAATGCAGTAGACTAAGTTAGGGGAAATGCAAGTGAAATGCTGCTTCACTTGAAAGGAGTGTTTGGGCCCTTGGCCGGTGAGGAGAGAGGAAGTGAAGGGGCAGGTGTTGCATCTTCTGCGTGGGCATGGGGAGGTGCCATAGGTGGGGGTTGAGGAGTAGGGGGTGATGGAGGAGTGGACCAGGGTGTCCCAGAGGGAACGATCCCTACGGAATGCCGTCAGGGGGGGTGAAGGGAAGATGTGTTTGGTGGTGGCATCATGCTGGAGTTGGCGGAAATGGCGGAGGATGATCCTTTGAATGCGGAGGCTGGTGGGGTGATAAGTGAGGACAAGGGGGACCTTATCATGTTTCTGGGAAGGAGGAGAAGGCGTGAGGGAGGATGCGCGGGATATGGGCCGGACACGGTTGAGGGCCCTGTCAACGACCGTGGATGGAAAACCTCGGTTAAGGAAGAAGGAGGACATGTCAGAGGAGCTGTTTTTGAAGGTAGCGTCATCAGAACAGATGCGACGGAGGCGAAGGAACTGAGAGAATGGGATGGAGTCTTTACAGGAAGCGGGGTGTGAGGAGCTGTAGTCGAGGTAGCTGTGGGAGTCGGTAGGCTTGTAATGGATATTGGTGGACAGTCTATCATCAGAAATTGAGACAGAGAGGTCAAGGAAGGGAAGAGAAGTGTCAGAGATGGACCATGTGAAAATGATGGAGGGGTGGAGATTGGAAGCAAAATTAATAAATTTTTCCATGTCTCGATGAGAGCATGAAGCAGCACCGAAGTAATCATCGATGTACCAGAGAAAGAGTTGTGGGAGGGGGCCGGAGTAGGACTGGAACAAGGAATGTTCCACATACCCCATAAAGAGACAGGCATAGCTGGGGCCCATGCGGGTACCCATAGCCACACCTTTTATTTGGAGGAAGTGAGAGGAGTTAAAGGAGAAATTGTTCAGTGTGAGAACAAGTTCAGCCAGACGGAGGAGAGTAGTGGTGGATGGGGATTGTTGGGGCCTCTGTTCAAGGAAGAAGCTAAGGGCCCTCAGACCATCCTGGTGGGGGATGGAGGTGTAGAGGGATTGGACATCCATGGTGAAGAGGAAGCGGTTGGGGCCAGCGAACTGGAAATTGTTGATGTGACGTAAGGTGTCAGAGGAATCATGGATGTAGGTGGGAAGGGACTGGACAAGGGGAGAGAGAAGGGAGTCAAGATAACAAGAAATGAGTTCCGTGGGGCAGGAACAGGCTGACACGATTGGTCTGCCAGGACAGTTCTGTTTGTGGATTTTGGGTAGGAGGTAGAAGCGGGCCGTCCGAGGTTGGGCGACTATCAAGTTGGAAGCTGTGGGAGGAAGATCTTCAGAGGAGATGAGGTCAGTGACAGTCCTGGAAACAATGGCTTGATGTTCTGTGGTGGGGTCATGGTCCAGGGAGAGGTAGGAGGAAGTGTCTGCGAGTTGACGCTCAGCCTCCGCAAGGTAGAGGTCAATGCGCCAGACAACAACAGTACCACCCTTGTCAGCGGGTTTGATGACAATGTTGGGGTTGGACCTGAGAGAACGGAGTGCAGTGAGTTCAGAGAGAGACAGATTAAAATGGGTGAGAGGAGCAGAGAAATTGAGACAGCTAATGTCACGCCGACAGTTCTCAATGAAAAGATCAAGAGAAGGTAAGAATCCAGAGGGAGGGGTCCAAGTGGAGGGAGAACATTGGAGGTGGGTAAAAGGATCCGTTGAATGGGGAGAGGACTCCTGCCCAAAGAAGTGAGCACGGAGACGAAGACGGCGGAAGAAGAGTGCAGCATCATGCCGAGCCTGAAATTCATTAAGATGACGGCATATACAGTCAACTTGTACATTCCCTTAGTGCCTGTCTTGAGGGTGCTTTTGCTTGCCTTGGAACTCCTATGTGGTGCTACTCCAGTGCCTGCAGCACGGCAGGTGAAAGGCTACATTCACTAGGATGGACTGCAGATGACCTTGCAGGATGCCTTTGAGTAGTTCTGGGCCTTGAAAGCCCAGCTTCTGACTGCACCATCTCAGACTGAGGTGCAGCACACTGGGCTGGTTGACAGATAACAGCGAGGGCATTGATGCTATGGCAGTAGTGGGAGCATGAATGCTATCTTCCTGAGCAAGTTTCCTGCTCCATGGAGCTTCTGCCACTCCTGGGGTGAAACATCAGCAATCCTAATAATCTATTGGAGTACAGATTGTTAGATTGCTGTGAGATCACACAAACCTCTTTGAACATTGGTATCCAGGGTCCCCACCACCATGAAGGAGATGGTGCTGGCCACCATTAGAGCACTCCATAACTGTCACTCTGACTAGAAGCAGGTCTGAAGCCATAGTAGATAACAGTGTGTTCCCACTTACTCACCTTCTCACATCCCACTTCCCCGACATCCACATCACTCCTGATTTGCAAGCTACAGATGATGTAAGCATATAAACCATACTTTGCTGTGGCAATCAGACAGCGGGCAACTTCTGCTTTTGCTGCAATGGGAGCTGAGGCCTTGGCCTTCAGGAGCTTCACCAAAGTCAGTTTGCAAGTGTTGTCATGGTATTGGCTACCACTTCCAGGCTGGAAAGCATGGGCTCAAACTCTGTGCAAAGCCCTGTGCCAGGTTTGTGCAGGACTCCTCCATGCTCCTTGGCATTGGCAGTAGGCTTTCTGGCAGGCCTGCCAATGCACCAAACATTTCATTGTGCATGCCCATCAGCTTTTTCTGTATATTGCTTCATCAAGGCCCTCAGCTGAGTCCTCTGCAGCAGAACTCATGTGCGACGTCATTACTTGCAGACCCCACCTCTATATTATCTTTATCATTCGTACAGCTCCAGTATCTGAGCTGGTGGCTGTGAGATCAAGTGACCATGTTTCTTCATCATCAGTATCTTGCTCCTCTTGCACTTCTTGCTCCAGCACCACTACTTGAGTATTTAGCAGTTCTTGGATATTTGAAAGGAGAAAGATATTAGGGTAGGGCTCCAGAGAGGAAAGCAGAGGAGTGGGGTGGGGAAGCAGTAGGTTGTTACGACTGGCCCCCAGGAGAGATCCCCCAATTTGTTATGATCCCAGGCGAGATACGCTAAATTGTTAACTTCCCGAATGTGACCCCAATTTTGTTATGCTCCTGGGTGAGGAGGCGTGGGCTGGCTCCCCTTCTTTATTCAACCCTCTCAGTTGGTTGCAACAAGGTTACTTCAAAAAGAATCCCTTCCCTCATGGATACCTTTTCCCAGTCCAAATGTTTTAGAAGGAGCCAATTTAACCAGGTTTTCTTGAACCAAAGAAAGGGTATGTTTACCAGTTACTAAAAATCTGAGAAAAAAGACATAACATACATACATACATATCAGAAATGAGAAGTTGAGTCCAAAAATAAAAGTTAAAAAGATGTACGACTCAGTCTTTGGCTTATGCGTGGAGAGTTGATGGTGAAATGTCAAGTAGGGTTATTCCGGTAGAGCTGACTTTGGCAGTTAACAGTTGGTTTGGAGACACTTGGTGCAGGGCCGGCTCGCCGACGTGTAAAATGATACGTGGTGACATCGGGAGCAGCTCCAGACATCACTGCGCCCCATTTAAATTTTCCGTAGGCAGGGGCGCAGCAAAATCAGCTGTCCACCCTCCCACCTATCAATGGCCAATTGAGGCCATTGAGAGAGTAATTAAACTAATTAGTGGACCTGCCCGTCCAACCTTAATGTTGGTGGGCAGGCCAGGAGCCCTGGCGTGAATTATAAAAATCATGAAACCTCATCCACGGGCAGGATGAGGTTTCATGTAGGTTTTAAAATATTTTAATAAAGTTTTTTGTAAAAATTATGGACACGTCCCAACTCATGTGTCATTGTCACATGAGGGGACATGTTAGGGAAATTTTATTTTTCTATTTTTAGCTTTTTTACATTTAGAGCCAATCTCCCTGAGGCTGCACTTAGCCTCAGAGAGATGAGTGCACACTTTTGTGGGCACTCTCGATTTTGGGATTAACCCCCCGCCGGCCGCACAGGAAGCACATAGCGCTTCCGTGTGGATGTCACGCTGGGCGGGCCTTAATTGGCCTGCCCATGTAAAATGGTGCTGCGCCCCCGATTGGGGGCGCCGATCAGGAGCTTGCCTGTGAGTGCCTGCCCTTCAACTTCACCCCTGACAGGGGGAAAATCCTGGCCTTGGTTCTGCATGATATGTCTTATTTCCTTTTTGATTGTGGCTTTGCTGACTCGCTTTAAGCTGTAGGGAGAGAGAGAGAGAGATAGAGACTTTTATCTGTAAGCTGAAGGGATGCCTAGTTGATGTTCTGCTGTGACCTTCACAGTACACACTGGAACACCAGAACTAGTACACCCAGATCAGGTTTGCAGCTGGCTTTTTAACCCATTTCCTTGTGCATTCCTGGAAGGAAAAAACAAACATGTTTTTTGCCCAAAATCTGCCTCCTTTCAACTCAGACCATTTCCATATTCTGAGCAATAACTCAACAGGAGGTGGTTTCTGCCGCGATATGATAATCAGTCTCCATTGCCTCTGCAACAATAGGAGATTAAAGTTCAGTCTTTTGCATTGCATCACTTCCTTTCAAGTGCCTCTGCCTGAAGTAGGCCTTGACACCTTTTTATGTACATCATTTCAGGGTCTCTCTAGACTAGCCGGTCAAGCATTATCCACATAGGAATTTTGTAGACAGTGGTTACTTTACATTCTTAGCCAGCTTTTGCTTGTGTACCTTTTTAAAAAGCACATGACTTACTTAAAAAGTTCAATATGTCCATAAGTAATTTGGTGATTTACTGTTATGACAAGGTGCATGCTTCCATCTTCTGTAGCTTGCAATTCAGGATGGGGTGGAGTGTGAGAAGGTGAATTAGTAGGAACATACTATCATCTAATATGGTTTCAGACCTACTGCTAGCCAGGACCACAATTATGGCTTCTCCAACAATAGCCAGCACAACCTCCTTCATGGAGGTGCAGCCATACCTATCGCCACTGGTTAGGTGCTGCTGCCTGCACTCACTTGCCTCTTGGTTCTGCAAGAGAGAGGGAAGTGTGTCGGTGAGTGTGGTGCCATGTGTTTGGGTGATGTGGCTGAATAGCTGGCAGTGTGACCAATATGAGAGATGTGCATGTAAGACTTGTAGTAGTGCTACATGTGTGAGGGTAGGTAAGGCTATGAATGTTTGGTCTGAGTCGTGCCTGTTTGAGAATGTTGGTAGGTGAGTGAAGGGGTGTGGAGCAGTATATAAGGCATTCACTGACTTTGACCACTTGTGTGAGATCATTAAACTCTTTTGACACTACATTCAAGTCCTCGAGGCTACACTGCTTGCATTAAATATGATGGCTATCTGGTCCCATTGCCATCTCATGTCTGTCTGGAGCACCTCCTGCCCCCTGAGGGAAAAGGGCCTCTCTCCTTCTGTTGAGCCCCTGCACCATGGCCTCCACAGTACAGCATTGGAGAACCTTAGTGCAAGCTCTCTGCTCTGTTGTGCCATTTGTACTCTTCTACCTGCTCAGTGATTCTTCCATAAACCATTCCAGCACCTGTTGCACCCAGAATGCACCATTTCTTTAAGCAATGCAAGCTGGCCTTAAGAAGTGCAGGCTATCTTTAAATGATGCTAGGCTTGCACAAATTCTTGGGACATTCAGCAGCGTGTTTAGCTCTGAGCTATATGTTACTGTCATTTAAATTAGCTGGCAACATGATGTTTGTGCACTGTCTGCATCGCAACAAATGTGCACAAGATCTCTAGCTCTTCACTAGTGCCTAGAAATATTGGTGAAAATCAGCTATTACTACAGGCCAGAAATCTGCCAAACTTTGGGACCTACTACCTGGTGTTCAAGTCCAGCAAAGACCTTGTAAAGATCAAAAATTGCATGCAAGTGCCCTGCTTGTCCATCTTTAATCCTATGACAAAAGAGGCCTGATTCATCTAGGTGTGCTTTCAAAAGGGCACCCAACTTCTGAGGAACAGGGAAATGAGGTGGAAAGGCCAAGAATACCCCCCTCCTATTTCATTTGAATGATATTCTTGGCCTGAGCACATTATAAGCACATGCAATTGCTCCTCCATAAGGGAAGTCCTGGGAATCTTGGGGTAACATAAACGGCATGGCGAACCAGTGACAGTCACTGGAAAATTGTCGTTTGGCAGTGCGGAACTTGAGTATTGGTGAAAAGAAGACATTTTTTTTTGTTGAAGCTTTCCATCTTGCATTCATCAGGACAATTTTCAAGAATACCAAATGCGAAGAGAATAACAATTTATACCGCATGAGATCTTCGATGGAATGACACCTAACCTCCTACCCCTCACATGTTTCCAATATGTGGATGATACATTTGTTATATTTAAACCTGTATGTAAAAACTTCCTTACATGTCTTAATGGGCTCCATCTGCACTCAAATTCACCTTTGAAATGGAGCAGTCAAATGAACTCCCTTTCCTTAACGTACTAGTTGAGAAATTTGCCAGCATCTTCTCTACCACGGTCTACCGCAAACCTACCTTCACTGGTCAATGCACGCGTTGGGATTCTTACAGTTCCACATGCTATAAGATTGGCTTTATCATTACCTCATAAATAGAGTCCGGGCCATTTGCTCACCATGCAAGCTTGATGCCAAAATACAGCGCACCAAAGGCATCCTGCGGGTTAATGACTACCTTGATCAGATCATTTCACGCTGTATATCATGCAAACTCATGAACAGGCCTAAGGCCGTCAATTTCGGCCCTGAAAAGTGCCCACACTACCTCAGATTACCCTAGAAGAGCAAGGAATCACAAAAATTTGAGCAACAGGTGAAGTTAGCTGTTTCACGCTGCTACAATGCAGGAGAAATACGAGTGGTATTTGCCACTGACAGGACGCTGCCGTCAAGCCAAAAAGACGTTCTGCCTATCACACAAATGAGTAATGTGATGTAGGAATTTCAGTGCCTGTGTGATGCTAGGTATGTGGGCTGTACGTCCCAAAGACTGGTGTATCATATCAAACAACATGTCCTTTCCACTGTCTGCAATGGGCAAGGTACAGAACGTATCCAACCAGCCCATGCTTGCAAAAATCAAAACACAGTGTCCAACATTAGATGTGATTCCACGATTGGACAACATTTGCTAAAACATCCTCAGTGTGCTAAGAATTACACAGATAACCAATTTAAGATTGTCAGCCAGGCTCACAGTATGGTGCATTTGTGTGTACTGGAAGCTACATATATTAATACACAGGGCCCTTTTCTTTACAGGCAGAAAGAACATATACACACATTGTGCCTGTTTTAGCTAAACAAAATAAGTGACAGCCATTCCCTGCTTCATTCCTCAGGGCTATGCCTTGACCAATCAGAATTAAGCTGCCTAGTTTAAATTTCAAACAATTCGTGGCAGTTAACTGTCAGTCACCATCAACTGGAGCATTCTCCATGGCAACGCCTCTACTAATCGGTCAACTTGCCAGCCAAACTGCACTCTCTTCTCATGTAGTATCAATGTTGTTGCCTTTACATTTGGCATTCTTGCGAATTGTCCTGATGTTAATGAAGGAACTAACACTTTTTGGGTCCCATTTAGGAAATTTGAACTCCTTGTAGCAATAGGTTTTCACAGTGAAGGATTACTTGATCTACATGTGGTCTAACCAATGATTCATAAATCGATTGCTAAAGGACACCATCAAACAGGTATGTTTTCTCATAATTATCTTAATGTGAGTTGAGAGGCTCCCACTTTCCTTGCACATTAATTCTCTACCATCCCCACCATTCTCACCACCCCTTCTCACATCCCCACAGCATAGGATTAAATTTAGGGCTGATCTGCAAATAGTGTCTAGCCCTAATTATAGCACACCAAATAGGCAAGCTTCTTCTGTTGGCACAATAGGCACCAGAACACATTCAAATTATTAAGATGGGACCCAAGGACCAATCTTGGGTTGCTGGTCTCTTGTGGTTCATGCAGCATAATTTCTAATGTGTTGAATGGAAGCCCACCTCCTAAAATCCAACAGTTATTGTCTATTGCCTCCCAACTTTACCATGTACTATGTCACTGGTTATCACAATTGTTAAGGCTGGCCTCTCTTTTAGGTTTTGTCTAATTGGTTGGTTCTTGACCAAAAGCAGCCCTGAAAATACACAGATAGGAAATGTGTGTCTCTTTATTAAATATTAATCAGACAAAACATCTGTTGATTAAAACATTGTCATTGGCACTAGAATAAAATGATACCAGTTTTTCCTTGAAGAACTTGTTTGAAGAAGTATCAACAAACTATTATTAAGGGCAAAACCCTACTACCTCTGTGTACAAGGAGAGGGAATTACCACCATGGTTTTTGACTGTATATAATGAAAGAGGCAAGTAGTTTTTATTTATTGCATCGTTATATTTAAACAAATACTTCGACAGAAGTATTACGAACAATATTTATTGAGGGCCAATTCAATGGTGGAACAGCAAAAAGACAACACAGTAAATGACACTAAATAGGGAGCTTAACACTTTTCTATGGATTTTTCCATGAAAAGACTATTAATTATGTGCAATCATGATCATTAATTTGTAATCAAGTAATGATAAGAGTTTATTTCCATGAGCTATTAATTTAGTTACTGCACATTCATAGACCGTTTCTCATTCCCTTCACTCTCCTTAGGGCTTTGGTCCAATTAAAAAAAAAAATCAAAATTTTCAAAATTAATTTAAATTTTCACAAAATTGCTATGGTGCAGAAGGAGGCCATTCAGCCCATTGTATCCGTTCTCCGAATGAGCAATTCACTTAGCGCCATTCTCCTGCCTTCTCCTTGTAACTTTGCATATTCTTCCTTTTCAAATAACAGTCTAATTCCATTTTGAATGCCTTGATTGAACCTGCTTCCACCATACTCTCAGGCTGTGCATTCTAGATCTTAACCACTCGCTGTGTGAAGAAGTTGTTTTCTCATATCGCTTTTGCTTATTTTGCAAGAATCCATTCTTTTCCTATTCTATTTTATCTTTCTATTATTTTCTATTCTTTATACTCTTTTTCAAGCATCTATCAAAAAAGAAGGCTAAATAACATCCAGCATAAAGTTAGTCAGATCACAGTTAGTTTGTGTGGAACAGAACACTCAAGTTGTTTGCATCCAGTAGAAATCCTGATTTGTCATTTAACAGCATCATGAGTTCCACTTTCAAACTGAAATGAAAAATATTTGTAATAACTAATTTTAGCTGTTTAAAAACAACCCTAGTGCTTGTTTTTGCTCTTTTATGATCACCATAAAATGACAATATAAAAATTGCGGTTCTTTCTCAACCTTACCTGCAGAATACATAAAATACAGCAGAGGGCAGCACAGTAAATTGGCACACGCTGGAGAGTTATGTTACCTAAAATCATAGCCGGTTTTCTTGATAAACCAGTGCCCCAAGTCAAGTAACTGGTCTATACAATGGCCTTGGTATTGCAATAAAAACAACAATAAGGCTATCATTACTCAACTTTATTAAAGAGTAAATCAAAGAGAATAGGTGCAATTAAACACAGAAATTAGAAAGATGCTGTGTGAATTTCTTTGCTCTCCCAGGAGCTTTGCTACACCAATATCTCACCATTAAAACAGATGGAACATGTGAAGTTAGGGTACTTATCGATTGGATACCCACTAACCTTGCTGGATAACCTTGAACATTGTAGTGCAATTGGATTTTCATGCTGTGGTAAATCTTAGCTACTGCCAAAAAGTTCTGGCACTGAAGAATAACTTTTACAAAAGTGTAGTCTGATACTTCCAGTTTTAAATTATTGGAGATTTAACAAAATAAAAATAAATAATATTTAAAAAATTTATTTTTCTCTGTCTCTTTTATTGCTCTCTGAATCTCATCTTTCTTTTCCTCACTTTATTTTGCTTTCTATATGTGATTTTAAATTGAATTAAATAATCTAGTTTACACCTCGTGGAGGCAGACTCTGTGTCTTAGTGAGGATTTTTTAATGGTGATACGTGTTTGTTTGTCCTGTTCACACAGGTCCCAAATCCTCTGTTGAGTGCGTTGCACTGAAATGGATTTCTAATCACTATGATTCCAGTGCAAAAGCTCATAGAAAGTTAATCAGCAAATGGAAGTGTAATGAACAGTATTGGGTGTTCTTGCTGAGTGATTAATATAAATGCAGTTTTACCATCAGCGTGGTAATGAACAATATTCAGACAGTTGTGCACGGAGATTATGTGCATGGAGTACATCCTGTTTTAATTTCTGTTGACAAGAGTGTATTCACCTTTTAGGAGCTAGAAAGGATACGCTCAACACATATGGCTCTTACCTAACCACCCCCTTCCCTATGTCCCCATGTGATTATTACCTGGGGGAACAGGCACTCCCCTCCCACACTCTCCCAAGCCAATGTCACTGTCATATCACCTGCCTCAGTCCACTATCTTTCCTGCCTGCTTCACATGTTCTCAACTCAATGTGAACAATGGCATAAAAAGCTCTGCTAGTTGAAAGAGACAGTGGGCTTATTCATTATCTACTGATGTTTTTGCAATTGTCATGTTCAGCTTATGTATATTCTAGAGGTCATTGCAAGCTATATTATGTGAAAGAGTAGTTAATGACTTTTGTGTGCATAAGATATACATTCTGGAGGTATGGTTAGGGTAAATTTTCAGCTTTTCTGAATGTCAGAACTTAACCTTTAGGCTCCTTTACTCACCTACATGGCACAACTTCTCCCCTGCTATGGAAGCAGCAGACTTTACATTAGAGATGCACTAGGACTGAGAAAGAAGCAAAGGTTGGGTATTGGAGAGGTGCGCAACATATCGTCAATTTTCCTTTGTTGAATGTCTTTATGAACCTGCTGGACCTGGTCCTGTAGCCTGCTCAGCTAGAAGCCTCACTGATGTTTGCTCATGTTGGCTAGCTGATTGGCTTCTAGGAATTGGCTGCTGGCGATTTTGAGCTGCTATGCATAGCAGGTTTCTGGCATGTGGGATTTGTTGTCTACTATTTGTTAGCTACTTGCTGCTTGTTGCCGCTCTGCTGGTGACCGTTTTGATTTTTTGCTGTTAGTCAGGTGATCGCTGATTATGGGTAGCTGGTTGCGACTGGCTATGGCTGGCTTATAGTGAATGGCGATAGTGATTGTGATTTTGGTTTCTGGCAGTCCGTTTGTTTGTTGCTGGTGATAGCTGGTTGGCTATGTACTGGTATGTTGGATAATTTTCCTGATCAGTCTTTGACTACTGCGTATTGCCAGTAGAGATACATGGACTGCAGCGGTTCAAGAAGGCAGCTCACCACCACCTTCTCAAGGGCAATTAGGGACAGGCAATAAATGCTGGCCTAGTTGGTGATGCCTACATCCCATGAACGAATGATTAAAAAACATATAAGCTACCCTGATGGATATGACACAATGCAATAGAACAACTCGGAGTTGCCATTTTTGCACATTTTTGATTACTTCTGAGAGCTTTCTTAACACCTTTATCTCTAAGAGCTTCAAAACCATATTAGCCATAACAATATGAGAAAAAATAATAATTTTAATGTCAAATAATGCCAAAAACATTGTAACATGCTTGAGTAGAATGTTTTCATGGCTGCCTCACTTTTTGTGGTTGAAATGAATCATAAATGAAATTCTCCATCTGTACATAAGGTCCATTTGGTTGGGATACATCCTGTAACCAAACACATAGCAATGTATTTATGTTGGATTTTTAAAAAAAACAATAGCCCCATAGTAGATATCATAGAATCATAGACCGGGATTTTACCATTTGTGCAAAGGTCCCAGTGTCGGAAGGAAATACGTGTTGCTGGCATGGCACAGGCGGTCAACGGGACTTCCACCTGAATTCTATGGGTGGCAGCCAATTAAGTGGCTGTTGCCGGGCTGCCATCCTGTTCAGGGCAGCATACCACACCAAGACCTGCTGGCCCAATCAAAGGACCGGCAGCTCAGCAGCTTCAGCATCGCCACTTGGAGCAGTGGATGCTGCTGAGGCAGACAGGAAATTAGGGGCCTACAACAAGTAGGACAAAAAGAAAACAACATTTTAAAAGTTAGAAGTACTGGAGGGGAATTCCCTCTGCGGATATAGTTGAGGCCACAGTGTTGCCTTCCCTGCGCATAGCCTCCACTTTGCTACATAAAACCTTCCCCCTGGGCTGCTGCAGGGAGGCAGCTTCCATTTAACCAAAAGAATAATACAGTTCAGGGCAAAAGGAGACCATTCAGCCCATCGAGTCTGTGCCAGCTCTGAAATGTTTTCCTTCAAGTGTTCATCCAATTCCCTTTTGAAGGCTACTATGGAATCCTTATACTTCTTGTCCTACCAGGTAACCTATTCCAAATCCTACTCACTCATACAGTAGATATAAAACACTTTCTTTGGTGATGGAACATATGAATAAGCTCTATTTTAGATACCAATAATTAAACCCTGTAATGCCGGAAGAGAATCTGAAACTGAAAAGAATAGTACACCTGGACATGAATCTAAGCAGGCAGGTTGAAATGAAGGCAAAAATAGTGGTTTGGAGCTTTTTCAGTCTTCCCAGAACATATCTCTATAAAATCATCTCTCAGATGCCTCCTTCCCAGGCTTAAGCGCCCAAGTTTCTTGTCCTTTCTCATACTCAGACCACTAGCACTTGAGGGGTCAGCCTTCTGGTTTCTCTGCTTGAATGTTTCCCCTTGTGTCTCAGCAACCAGAATTGGCCACAGTACACAGGGTGTCATTGGCTATGTTGGGAGCGTGTATAGTTTAATTATGATCTCCTCTAGCTTATATTCAAATGTTTGATTATGTAATCGACATTTTATTAACTTGTTTATTGCTGTGCTGCCTTGGTTGAAGATGGTTAGCATCTAATCTGCTTAGGCTCCTAGATCTCTGTCAAATCCACCCTTAGATCTTTTAGTACTGTTTAAATCTGTTGTTTATCTTTCCATCCTTTTTCACAATGAATTCTACGTACCATTGATCTGACTGATATTATTTTGATCAACCCATTCTGTAATTTCTGAATTGCTTCCTCTGATCCCTCTACTCCTGCCAGTTTGGTATAATTATAAGTTTGAACATAAAACCAGAAGAACATAAGAAATCAGGACGGGGATAGGCCTCACAACCCCTTGAGCCTACTCCACCATTAATAAGGTCATGGCTCATCTTCTATCACAATTCTACTTTTTGACCCTTTCTCCATATTTCTTAATTCTCTTAGTGTCCAAAAATCTAGTCATCGCATCCTTGAGACTCAGTTAGTGTCAGTTGGTAGTACTCCCAGCTCTAAGTTAGAAAAGTGTGGGTTCAGGTCCCACTCCAAGAACTGAACACAAAATTCTAGGCTAACATGCCAGTGCAATAGTGAGGGAGTGCTGCGCAATTGGAGGTGCGGTTAAATACATTGAGATGTGAAAGCAAATCCCCAACTGCTGTCTCAGGTGGACATAAAAGATCCCTTGTGACTATTTTGAAGAAGAGCATGGGAGTTACTTACCCTGGTATCTTGGCCAATAACACAGAAAACAGATTATTTGGTCATCATCATATTGCTATTTGTGAGCGCTTGCTGTGTGCAAAGTGGCTGCCGTGTTTCCTATTGTAAAGCCCTTTGGGAGATTCTGAGGTTGTGTTATATAAAATGGAAGACTTTTTTTCTCTTTTGAATATTCTCAACACCTGAGCTCACACAGCTCTCTGGAATATAGAATTCCAAAGGTTGTTCCAATCAGGAGCAAAGCGGTTGTGTTACTGGAATAGTAATTCAGAGGTCTGGATGAATAATAGAGACATGAGTTCAAATCGCACCAAGGCAGCTGGGGAATTTAAGTTCAATACATTCAATATGTCTGGAAAAAAAAGCTAGCATCAGTAATGGTTACCAGGAAACTACTAGATTGTTGTAAAAACCCAACTGATTCAATAAGGTTCTTAAGGGAAGGAAACCTGCCGTTCTTTACCTAGTTAATGTGTGTCAACTGCAATGATGCTTAACTGCCCTCTGAAATAGCTGAGCAAGACTAATAAAAATAAAACCCTAGAGCTTTGCCAGGAATAGCACCAGGCATACCTAAAAATGTGGTGCCTACCTATTGAACCTGCAACAGAGGGCTACATGCATGCTAAATAGTGGAAGCAGCATGCAACAGACAGAGCTAAACGATTCCACAACCAACAGATCAGATTAAAGCTCTGCAGTCCTGTCACATTCAGTCAAGAATGATGGTAGACAATTAAATAACTAATGGGAGGAGGCTGCTCCATGAATGTCCCCATCCTCAATGCTGGCAGAACTCAGCATGTGATTGACAAAGACAAGGTAGAAGGGTATGCAAACATGTACAACCAGATGTGCTGAGTGGATGTTCCATCTCGGATTCCTCCTGAGGCAGCACCACGATAGAAACCAGTCTTCAGTCAATCCGATTCACTGACATGATATCAAGAAATGGCTACATGCACTGGACATGGCAAAGGTTATGGATCCAAACAACTTGCCGGCTGTAGTGCTGAATACTTCTCCTCTGTCTCTAACTGTGCATTGTTGTTCCAATACCGCTACGATACTGGCATCTAACCAACAATGTGGAAAATTCCCTGGGTATATCCTGCCCACAAAAGGCAGGACTAATCTAATCTGACCAATTACTGCTCCATCAACCTATACTTACAATAAGCAAAATGATGGAAGTTGTAGTTGATAGTGCTATCAAGTGGCATTTAATCAACAAGAATCTGCTCACTGATGGTTAGTTTGGATTCCACCAAGACCATTCAACTCCTGACCTCATTACAGCCTTGGTCCAAACATGGGCAAAAGAGCTGAACTCCAGAGGTGAGATAAGATTGGCTGCCCGTTACTGAGTGTGGCATCAAGGACCCCCAGTAATATTGAAGTCAATGTGTAATATTTTGACAATACAACTAATTTTTAGGGTTCTATTTTGGTTTTAGCATTTAATGCCCATCCCTAATTGCCCTTGAGAAGGTGGTGGTGAGCTGCCTTCTTGAACCAATGCAGTCCATGTGGTATAGGTACACCCATAGTGTTGTAAGCGAGGGAGTTCCGGGATTTTGACCCAGCGACAGTGAAGGAACAGCAATATATTTCCAAGTCAGGATGGTGAGTGGCTTGGAGGGGAACTTTCAGGTGGTGGTGGTGTTCCCATGTGTCTGCTGCCCTTGTCCTTCTAGATGGTGGTGGTCATGGTTTTGGAAGGTGCTGTCAAAGGAGGCATGGTGAGCTCTTGCAGTGCATCTTGTAGATGGCACACACTGCTACTACTGTGCATTTGTGGTGGAGGGAGTGAATGTTTATGGATGGGGTGCCACTCAAGCAGGCTGATTTGTTCTGGATGGTGTCAAGCACTCATCCAAGGCAAGTGGAGAGCATTCCATCACGCTCTTGTGTTTTGTAGATGGTGGACAGGCTTTGGGGAGTCAGGAGGTGAGTTACTCACTGGAGGATTCCTAGCCTCTGACCTGCTCTTGTAGCCACAATATTTATATGGCTAGTCCAGTTCAGTTTCTGGTTAATGGTAACCCACAGGATGTTGATAGTTGATCAGCGATGGTAATGCCATTGAATGTCAAGGGGCATTGGTTAGAGATATTGTTGGAGGTATTCATTGCCTGGCACTTGTGTGGCGTGAATGTTCCTTGCCACTTGTCAGCCCAAGCCTGGATATTGTCCAGGTCTTGCTGCATTTGGACATGGACTGCTTCAGTATCTGAGGAGTTGCGAATAGTGCTTAACATTGTGCAATCATCAGTGAACATCCCCACTTCTGACCTTATGATGAAAGGAAGGTCATTAATGAAGCAGCTGAAGATGGTTGGGCCTAGAGCACTACCCTGAGGAACTCCTGCAGTGATGTCCTTGAGCTGAGATGATTGACCTACAGCAACCACAACTATTTTCTTTTGTGCTAGGTATGACTCCAACCAGCAGAGAGTTTTCCTCTGATTCTCATTGACTCCAGTTTTGCTAGGGCTCCTTGATTCCATACTCGGTCAAATGCTGCCTTGATGTCAGGGGCAGTCACTCTTACCTCACCTCAGGAGTTCAGCTCTTTTGTCCATGTTTGAGCCAAGGCTGTAATGAGGTCAGGAGCTGAGTGACCCTGTTGGGACCCAAACTGAGCGTCATTGAGCAGGTCATTGCTAAGCAAGTGCCGCTTGATAGCACTGTTGATGACTCCTTCCATCACTTTACTGATGACCAAGAGTAGACTGATGGTGCGGTAATTGGCCAGGTTGGAGTTGTCCTACTTTTTGTGTGCAGGACAGACCTGGGTAATTTTCCACATTGCTGGGTAGATGCCAGTGTTGTAGCTGTACTGGAACAGCTTGGCTAGGGCCGTGGCAAAGACTGGAGCACAAGCCTTCAGTACTATTGCTGGAATATTGTCAGGGCCCACAGCTTTTGCAGCCTCCAGTGCCTTCAGTCGTTTCTTGATATCAGGAGGAGTGAACTGAATTGACAGAAGACTGGCATCTGTGATGCTGGGGGCTTCCAGAGGAGGCCAAGATGGGTCATCCGCTCGGCACTTCTGGCTGAAGGTTGTTGCGAATGCTTCAACCTTATCTTTTGCACTGATGTGCTGGGCTTCCCCATCATTGAGGATGGGGATATTTGTGGAGCCTCCTCCTCCAGTGAGTTGTTTAATTGTCCACCACCGTTTATGACTAAATGAGGCAGGACTGCAGAGCTTAAATCTGATCCGTTGGTTGTGGAATTGCTTAGCTCTGTCTATCACTTGCTGCTTATGCTGTTTGGTGTGCAAGTAGTCCTGTGTGTAGCTTCATCAGTTTGACATCTCATTTTTAGGTATGCCTGGTGCTGCTCCTCGCACACCCTCCTGCACTCTTCATTGAACAGCTGTTTGTGAGGAACTGGTATTGATGACATAACTACTTGAAATGTACCGAAAAGTCTGGGTTCAAGGAATTGTATTTGTTTTAATTACACTGTAATTGAGGGCTTCTTTGTCAGACTTAAAGGAAGAAACAAAAGATTTGAGCTCAGCAGCTTGATCTTAGTATGACATCTTGTCTTTAACAAGAGCCATGTGTTTTATTAGGTTTTGGTTTACTAAATACCTTAATTGATTCACCATTTCTGTAGGGCAGAATAACTGTATTAAAAGAAAAGCATTCTTTTCCTGACATTGTGGTAGGAATTATTATTAACGTTTGTTCTTAATGGCTTTAGTATCCATGGGAATAGGTTAAATATGTTGATGTGAATGTTTACAACAGGTTTTATTATTGAAAAGAGGATGTGGCAATTTTTGTACAACTGCTTTTTATTTACAAGGGTGTGGCATTTGTTTACAATGGAATGTAGCTCTGGGGGCCCAGGGAATAAAGACATTTGTCATCAGTCTACATGGCTCTGGTTACAGAGGTGGGGTGACACCAGATGATCCTCACCCTAAGCTAATGAAAGAGGCTAATTTGGACTATTTCCAAATAAGGAAGAGGGACAATGAGAATCAGGGATAAACATTGGAAAATCAGAGTCCTTGTTGGCACAGTTTTATCATGGCTTATGTGGTATGATTATTCTGAGCCATAGTTCAACATAATGCCACTTCTGAGGCAGCAGAAGAAAGGCATTGCCTGTACTGGCAGCACTTGAGGAATCCTAGGGCCTTGAGGGATAAGAACCATCCATGTTGCCTTCACTAATTTTGTTAAGTATTTGTAACATCATGCTTAATATATTATTCTTGATTCATAAATACTAATTAATTGTACCTTGTTAGGTCAGGCACAACGGAGGACCCATTGTTAGAAACTAAGAATTCGGAATTTAGATATTTCAAGTGAAAGGGTTTTATACCTCAAAACTCCAAAAACTTACAAATGGGAATTGGGGTGAACTTTCCAATGGATGGAGTCAACCCAGCACAAGGGAAGATGGTTGTGGTTGTTGGGGGCCAATCATTTCAGTCCCAAGACATCACTGCAGGAGTGCCTCAGGGCTGTGTGTGAAGCCCAACCATCTTCAGCTGCGCATCATAAAAAGTGGGGATATTCACAGATGATAGCACAGTGTTCAGTACCATTCGTAATCCCTCAGATAATGAAGACATTGTTGTGTCTGTGTACAGCAAGACCTGGACAACATTCAGACTTGGGCTGTAAGTGGCAAGTAACATAAGCCACACAATTTCCAGACAATGACTAATTCCAGTAAAGGAAAACTTGACCATCTATCTGCATTTGACATTCAACGGCATTTTCCCCAAAGCCTATCCACCACCTGTAAGGCACAAGTCGGGAGTGTGAGGGAATACTCTCCATTTGCCTGCATGATTGCAGCTCCAACAACACTCAAGAAGTTCAACACCATCCAGGACAAAGCAGCCCGCTTGATTAGCATCACATCCACCTCTGATGCATAGTGGCAGCAGTGTGTAACATCTACGAGATGCACTGTAGCAACTCACTGAGGTTCCTTCGACAGCACCATCCAAACCCTTGACCTCTACCACCTAGAAGGACAAGGGCAGCAGATGCATGGGAACACCACCACCTGCAAGTTACTCCCAAGTTACACAACACCCTGATTTGGAATTATATCACTGTTCCTTCACTGTCATTAGGTCAAAATCTTGCAACTCCCTCCCTAACATGTGGCTATACCTACATCACATGGACTTCAGAGGCTCAAGAAAACACCCTCTCAAGGGCAGTTAGGGATTGACAATAAATGCTGCCCTTGCCAGCAACACCCATATTCCATGAATGAACAAAAGAAAAATCTATTTGGATGGCAACAGAGATCCCACTTCAAAAATAATCCATTGTTTGCTTGAGGATGTGATTCCAATCTATACAGCTGGAAATTCTTTTTAATATCTGATGTTGAACAGACATTTTGCAACTCCAATTTATGGTAAATATTTAGTTCAATATAAACCTGATATAAACCGGTATTTTTAAAGTACCAGCCATCATTCATTGGAATATGCACCCTCTACCATCCAGAAGGACAAGGACAATGGATATATGTGAACACCACCCACCTATAAGTTCCCCTCCAAGTCACACATCATCCTGCAATTAGTGATGGGCTTTGCTAGCGATGCTCACATTCCATGAACAAATGAAAAAAATGCTCACATTTTTTCAGGATGAACTTGTTACTAATCACTTATGAAAATAGTATTGTTAATTCCACACCAATGGCCAGGGTTTTGCCTTTGCCGGGCGGGCTCAGTGGGGGCAAGCGGGAGCGGCTGGGAAGCTGACCGCAATTTCACGCTGGTGGGCTAATTAAGCATGATATGTGCTCTGCAGTGCTCAGCGCTGTCTGTGTGTGGGGTGGGGGAGGGCAAGCAGGGACTCTGTCACATGAGCAGGGGCATGTTATTAATTAAATGTTAACATTTTTATTTACTGTTGGAAACCTCATCCCGCCTGTGGATAAGGTTTCCTGAAAATTCCAAAGGCTGCTTGACAGTTGGACGGGAGCAAAAAATTGAACTTAATTATTACTTTAATCGCCTTAACACGCCTTTTAATTGTTGGTGGGCGCACTGTCAACTCCTGCACGTGCCCACGAATCGAAATGTCGTGCGAGTGCGCGATGACGTCGGGACGTGTGCCTGACGTCATTGCGCGTCATCCTACGCTTGTTCGGGTTGGGTGTGTGCCTGCCCGACGAGCAACAAATTCTGGCCCATGTTACTAGTTACTTTGAACATCCTCAATTTTATTGATTTCTTCAATTTCATATCCATGCAGTCAATGCCCCTTGAACTCTATGGGCGGAATCATCCCAGATTTGCACTAGGTGTGGTAGCAGGTGGGAACAATGGCATTTTTCCTGCTGGCCGCAATGGCGACTATTCACACCATATCATTGCAAACCTGCTACATTCCTGGGATACACACCATTTCGATGGCGGGCGGGCTCTCATTTACCCGCCAAGCCGTCACATCGTCACTTCATCACTCCAGACACCACATTTAAAGTACAGCCGCGCTCAGTGCTTCCAGCCCAGGACTGCAGCAAGAAGACATGGCCCCAAAAGGCAAGAAGACTGCAGCCCTTGAGCGCCTTTTGGACACTGTGGAGACCTGCTATGATGTCCTCTACCATCACTCTGGCCACAGGAGGAGCAGCAACATTACCACTCTGGCTTGGTAGGCGATAGCAGTGGTGATCAGTGTCAATGCTGCACAGAAGAGGTTGGCCATCCAATGCAGATAGAGGATGAATGATTTCATCCATGCAGCCAAGGTAAGGCAACTATCTCATCACTCTAAACTCACATGCTCAAGCTCATCACACATTCATTGGCATCTCACTCACTGCCAGCTCAAGGGACATCACCACCCATTCTCACACACACACACCCTTACATCTCCTCTGGCCTCATCTCCTCTGGAGACTGCCTCCTCAGCCCTCACCATCTTGAGGCCACTTGCACAGATCAACATGTGCTCCAAACACACCCTGGGATACCTCCCTTCCCCAGTACTCAGCCCATCTTGTCGTGCAGCCTCTTCGCTTGCCTGAGGCCACTTCTCCCCCTTCCCCAAGCAAGCCCTCGCCCTGCAGCCATTGAAAAGCCACCCACATAGGCCGATCTGGTAGTAGACACCTACCTGTGAGCCCCCCTAAAAGTGATGTGGTGTTGCCTGTGAAGCCTGGCACTGATGACTGCAAGTGCAAACTGAAGCAAGATAGGCAAACAAACTTTGAAGTCTTGGCAAAGTCCAGCCCACCAAGTGCACGCCTTATGTATGCTGTTGTGAGACATGTTGGCATGTTTTCCTGCCGTTGTGGACGGATGATCCAGTGGGGGGGCTGAGTCTGGCGGGCTGGCCTTATAATGATATGCTGATGTATTACAATGAGGTTCCTGATGTCCGATGGTGTGGAATGTGGCCCGCCATCGATGGGCTGAGTGGACGATCACAAACTGGTTTCACGCCGTTCACCATATTGTTCACTCATATCACCGAACATGCTCAACGCCAATGGGCACGGAAAATCCCGACCTACGAGCTTCAATTTTGCTAACAAGTCTGTTATGTGCTATGTTACCAAACAACATGTACACACCATCAACCTCCCCACCTCTTTAATTTTCTCCACTAAAGGTACATTATTCAACATCCAGCTATCTGAAAACTGGAGTTGTCCAAAAACTGTACATTTCTCTTTGGGAATCCAGGCGCCGGTCCCAGAACAGAGAAAGTGTGGGAACAAAGGAGCTATTCTCAGGCTGATCCCAGAGGACAGAATTAGTGAGTGTTGTGCACACACAAGACCTGAGTCTATTGCAGTGCCTTATGATCTGCTTCCCCCCAGCCCTCCCTATTCTCCAGACACAAAGCTGTCTGTTCCACTGGCAGGAAATCCAAAATCCGTGAAAATTTGAAATCCGCCATGGTTTCAGTTCTGAGAATGCCGGATTTTTGACATCGGATCTGTACTTCATCAAAGAGCTCAATCAAATTGGTCAAACACAATTTGCCTTTAACAAATCCATGCTGATGTTCATTTATTTTCCTATGGGCAGAATTTTCTGCTTGTCAGGCGGGCGGAGCGGGAGTGGGTGCGGGTGGGCGCGGACCTGATCAGCGCCCTCGATAGGGTCCGCGCCGCCGTTTTATGTGGGCGGGCCAATTAAGGCCCGCCCAGAATGATGCGCACCCGGAAGCGCTGTGCGCTCCCTGTGCGGGCAGTGGGGATTGCCTGAGGCAGGAGTGTGCTCTTTGGCACATGTGCGCCAAAGAGCGCAGAATTCTCCCTGAGGCACCTCTGTGCCTAAGGGAGATTAGTTTTTAAGTCCAAAAAGTTTAAGAAAGTGGCGAGAAAATTTTTATGACATGTCCCCTCATGTGAAACTGTCACATGAGCTGGGACATGTGCATTCATTTGAATAAAAGTTTTTGTCAAAATTTAAAATCATTCATGAAAGCTCATCCAGCCCATGGATGAGATTCCATGCAAAATGCAAAGACCGCCTGTGCTCTTCGCCTATTAACCTTAGGGTTGGCGGGCAGCTCCATTAATTATTTTAATTGAGAGTTAAATGGCCTTAATAGGCCTTTGACAGTTCAGCGGGCACGCAGCCGACTCGGGTGCGCCCCTGCCGAACTGAAAGTCTGAATGACGCGCCGTGATATTGGGACACACACCCGACGTCACCATGTGCCATTTTAGGCCTCAGCGAGCGGGCCCCGCCCCTGATCGCTGAGCCAAAGATTCAGCCCTTTATCTTTTCAAGTGCTAATTTATTTTGTCCCAGATTATTGCAGACAATTTCCCACCACCAATGTCAATGCTGAATGACCTGTAGTCGCAGGTGGTATCCCTCTTCCCTTTTTGAAGCAGTATGTAACATGTCCAATACTCCAATCTTCTGTTACTACACCCAAATCAGAGGAAGATTGTAAGATTTTGACCAGAACCTCCACTATTTCCACACTAACTCAGTAATTTAGGATGCATTCCTTCCAGATCAGGTGACATTTCTGCTTTGAGTGCTGCTAACCCTTTTAGTGCCTCCTCTTTTTTTATTTTAATTCTATCTAATTTCTCTACTGCCTCTTCCTTTACAGTGACATTGCCATCCTCTTTAGTGAAGACCGAAGCAAAGTGCTCATTTCGTACATCAGCCATGTTTTCTACCTCAACAAGATGTTTTGGGTTCCTAATTGCCTCCTATCTTCCTTGGGCTGCGGATACTAATTTAACTTTGATATCCTCCTTGGCTTCTCTTAAAAAGTTTAACTCGAACTGAATTGACGATGAGCATTGAAAATAAGGATCCCTCACCATGTCTTAAAAAGCCATTCTCAAACTTCTACCAAAATATGAGAATATAGGAGTAAAATGGAAGAAAATGATCATTATTGCTAAATATTTTTAAACTGCAAAACTTCTGGAACAGACTCTTACCTGACTGGGCCTGGAGACACAGCAATTTCTGTGGTGAAAGACATAATTGTAAATTAAAGTGGGAAAGACACATTTTAAGATTTTAGACTTTTTTGTATTTGTTTACTTTTCAAAGTGCTTATAGTCATTATAGGATATCTGTTGATTATAAAATTAAATTTTAAAAAACTAAAAGCTTCTAATATTTGGCTAAAAAGTGGCTTTTAGCTTGCTGAAGCATTGAATTCATGAGTATTATATATTTATATAGTTTATTGCTGTTTATATGATAGGAAAGGGTTCCTGTTGTTTAGAAATTCAGTCACAAACAAAAGCTCCCATGGAGAAAGTAAATAAGGGGATGTTGGAGGTGGGGAATGGGCACAGAAGTCACAGCAGTCAGGGTTTGGGACAGAGGGAAGCTATCATAGACCAGGGGTATCATGGAGTTCCAAGGGTCACATGGTCAGAGGTCATAGTTCACATGTTTGGGTGGCATGTGGCCCAAAGTGGTAAGCTCGAACCAACAAGAAAAATAAAGGGGGAATGGGTAGACCAAATCTAAAAACTAGCAGTCAGAAAGGAAACAGGGTGGGCAGCTCTGATAAGCCATGCCACAAAACCAAAAATTGTGTGGACACATCGCATATGTGAGTAAGAAAGAAGCTAATAGCAGGTAGAGTGATGCTGGGTGCCTGGTTCATGAGTGAAAAAACAATCATTATCCAAAAATTGGGTAATAACCAAAATGATAGATGGTCTTGGGCAATTTTTTTCCCACAGCACTGCCAATGGTGATAAGCCGAGAAGTACAATGTAACAGCTAGATAGGCTTTTCCCATTATAGAAATGCTGACTTAGGCCAGGAATTTCCCTGGAGCTGTTCCTGATCTGCTGTTGTAACTTGGCCATAAGTGGGGCTGAAATCCCACTTACAGGCACCAGTAGGGTTTTAGCTGCATTTCGACAAAGTTATGGTCCTGGAGCAGGAGCAGCACAAAGGCAATTTATGTTTTTTTTTCCATTATGAAGTGTAAATGCATTGAGAGAGGATTTCAGCATTATAAAACTTCAACATAAAAAGATAGCACAACACTCATACTCATGTGGGTAAGAATAAGAATGAATAGTTCACCATTGGCAAAAATATATAAATAGATATGTTCATAGAATATTTTCCCCAAAAAGTATTTTCACTGGATTATTTAACTATTTGCATAAAATTAGTTTTCATTTTTAGCATTTTTGACTTGGTTTCTCTCTTTCAGCAATTTTTTCCTGAAAGCTTCAGATTTTTCTGTAGTTCCATTGCTTCTGTTATGATACAGTCTTTTTAGCAGCATTGGTCTTCTTCAGTTTTGCATTGAATCATTCTGTTCTTTCATGTTTCCTCTTTTACAAGAAAGTTTGCAAATGACTAAAGAAATTACTGCACAAAAATGCGTGTGGTAAGAAATGCAGTGGCTTACTTGCAATCATTTCCATCACTACCATCATATTCTTCAAATACTGTTAAGCTGTTTCATTCTTGTATCACAGAATTGAAGGGTGTAAACAGAATCTCTGACTTGTAGATACTGGAGAGCAATGAGCAACTTCACATCTGCTAGCCACTTTTTATAGGGTCAGCATTTCAGACTTGAGCGTGGGTTTTCTTCTTTGGCATAATCGCTATCAGAAGTGTGGAAGGGCAGAACTTCTGCTCATCAAACTGACTCAGCGCTGAAGCCGCTAAAGTTTCTGGGCTGAGTTACACATGATCTCAAGCTCCTAGGGTTGTCAATGCATCTGTTTTGGGAATGGGGAATGACAAATGACTGCAGGATTGAAATGCTCTGTAGTAGCTTTAGCAGGCAGGTTTGTAGCACAGACAGAGCCTCATGTTGCCAGCCACTCAGAGTCATTCAGGAAGGCAGCGAACACATTGAGAGGCTTCATCGGGGACATGTAGAGGTGAAGTCAAGGCATCAGTGAGAATGCACAAACCTCCAAACAACCCACCTACCCAGCCCTTCAAGTATCAACTGTCCCACATGTGGCCGAGTCTGCAGGTCATGCAATGGACTTATCAGCCTTCCCAGAACCCATTGAACCAGAGTGGAAGCAAGTCATTCTTGACCCCGAGGGACTAACTAATAGAAAAGATTTGGAAGGAGCACTAGATTAGAGCTGGGAAATTCCTTTTTGCTGCTCCACAGGCATCACTTCATCAGAATTGTGACAGGAATTTTGCTTACATGCATAAACAAAGTTTTCACTGCACTTTCAACAAAGTAATTCCAGTAAACTGACATAAAAACAGAAATTGTGGGAAAAACTCAGCAGGTCTGACAGCACCTGTGGAGAGAGAAAGAAAGTTAACATTTCAAGTCTGTATGACCCTTCTTCAGAGCATCTCTGAAGAAGCATCTCTGATGAAGGGTCATGCAGACTCGAAACATTAACTCTGTTTCTCTCTCCACAGGTGCTGTTCTGAAGAAGGGTCACACAGACTCAAAACATTAACTCTGTTTCTCTCTCTACAGATGCTGTCAGGCCTGCTGAGTTTTTCCAGCATTTTCTGTTTTTATTTCAGATTTCCAGCATCCGCAGTATTTTGCTTTTTATCTTAATGCCAGTAAACTGCCTGATTAGGATTTGATCCTGATGGGGCTCCTGGAGATGGCTAAAGTGATGTTGCCACTGACAAGCCCACCACTGTACTCTATATCTGTGTGAATTTGTTTTTGGTTAGAATTGAAGATAGCTTTGATGAATGGGCACTGTGTAGTCAATGCACAGAAAGGAGGACCTGAATGTAATATCTTTGTGGTAGATTGGAGGGATAAAGAAAAAAAACGTCCCTCCAATGGTTAGATGCGGTATTATTGAGAAGCTATTTGCATCACTTGACACCAGTAACAAATTGTCAACCACACCTTCTTTAGATTGCTGCCTCTCTGATTGTTAATCACCTGCTGCTCTTGGGTGCCTTCTTCCTCCGAACCTCCAGGATGAGGCCTCATTAGAAGGAAACATTTTGTACAATTTGAGAACATAGCCAGATTATATTATAGAGCACTCTAGATTGATGGGATTGATCAAGAGATTGTGTATGTTTTTTGCCTCTTTCAACATTGGGGAATCTAGCTAGTTTTCAGAATCGTCGTGCCCTGTCATGCTACTGGTGATTGTCCAGACAGCGGTGGATGAGTTTGCTTTTGCCAGATGTACTTAATGCATGTGTGTGCAGCTGGTTAACTGATGTTACTGTTATGGCTAGTGGGGGCCTGGGATAACCCTATAGCCGAAAAGTTCAGAAAGGCAATGACTGTTACAACTATTGTGGTTCCTATGATGCCAGTCCAATTAGGTTGGCAAGTGGAATAACATGTTGACCACTTCTCCTGTGAAGTGCAGCTTCCGCACACACTGCTCCTGAATCAGCTGGAGCTGGGAACGTCTTGGTTTGTATTTTCTCAAGTGGGTGCAATGTGCCCTCTCTGTTTCTAGCCAGAATATATTCCTGGCATTATTACTCTTTTTCTTTCTCCAAAAAGTAAATACCAAGACATTCCTAGTGGGAAACATGTAGTTTTCTCTTTAGAATGAGCTTGTGGGGAGGGGATAGCAGCCCCACAGCAGAAGGCACAAAGGTGGATGGTGAAGATGTCAGGAATAAAAACAAAAAAGAAGATAAAATCAGTTCAGAAATGAGGGGGTAATTTTGTGCAACAACGGGCTACAGTGAAACAGCAGCCAGCTTTACTCTCTCGGTTTTTATTTCTATTTGACTTCATGATATCTTTGACATAAGTTAAATAGAAACATTTTGTATATAACAGTGAATAGTGACCATGGAACGTGATAATAGCATATGGTTGAGACTTATTTACTGTCAAACAGTGAAGTAACAGCAGACTGGGGAAGCACTACCAGCAATGGGACAATATTCTAAATGTCTACATTAATTAGAAGAGTAAAGTCAGAATTTCAATTGCTGGAAAGAATTATTTCCATTTCCCCTTGACATGATCATAAAGATACTTCATACAATTGGCAAGCTCACCTGAATGCAGTTTCATTTTGGAGATTGAAGTACCTAAGTATAAAAAGCATTACTGCAAGGAGACACAGGCAAGCAGCTAGGATGCCAGCAATGAGATATAAATAGAATAAATTCTTTGGAGTCGATTGTGAATCTGCAAAAACATAAGTACTAATTAATTATTTTGCTGGAAGTTAGTTGTTGGGAATATTTCTTTAAAATCTTTGGGTCTGAAACCCAAGACTTCTAACAGGAAAGGAAATACAACAGAATCATTTTGAGTACAGGATTCATTACTTCATTTACTCACACCATAACCTGTATAATTTAAGCACTGAATAAAATGCTAAAATGTTGTATATCCTTTCTCAAAGATTTGTAAAATCTTGTAGATTCATTGGAAAATTTCATGAGGCAGAAATATATTTGCAAAACAAGCGTTGTTCCTTTTTCCTTTTAAGTAACTTTGTTAAATAGAATTACATAGAATGTACTGCACTGAAATAGGTCATTCATCTAAGTCATCTGTGTGGGCTGAATTTAGAGAGGAGGTGGTTCAGGTACAGTTGAGATACATTATCACATGGGGGAAAGATAGGACAAACAAATCCAGAGCTCCCTGGATGACGAGAGAAGTACGGAGTAAAATGAAGCTAAAAAAGGAGGTATTTGACTGAGCTCAGGTTGATAATACAAGAGAGAACTGGACCAAATACAGAGAGTTCAAAGGAGAGGTGAAAAAGGAAATAAAGGAGCCAAAGAGACAGTATGAGTGAAGACTGTCAGCTAACATAAAAAGGAGTCTAAAAGTCTTCTATAAGTATATAAATAGTAAAAGGGTAGTGAGATAGGGGTGTGCATATAGGGGCCAAAAAGAGGGTCTACAGATGGTAAGAGAGAGCATGGTCAAGGCACTTAATTAGTATTTTACATCTGTCTTTATAAAAGAAGAAGTCATAGTGAAAGAGGAGGTAGTTGAGAGACTGGATGGCCTAAAAATTGATAAAGAAGAGGTATTAGAATAGTTGGCTCTAGTTAAAGCTGATAAGTTACCAGGGAGGATACTATGGGAAGTAGGGGTGGAAATTGCAAAGTTACTGTCTATAATCTTCCAATCCTCTTTAGATAGAGGGCTGGTGCCAAAGCTCGTTTACAGGAAACAGAGAGTTTGGTGAACATTTGTTTTTCAGCCTGGAAGAATGTATACATGGGATTCCCCAGGGATTGCCATCAGGACTGCTGCTTTTCTTGATATATATTAATAACCTAAACTTGGCTGTGCATGACACAACTTCAAAATTTGCAGATGACACAAATCTCATTGTGAACAGTGAGGAGGATAGTGGTAGACTTCAAGAGGACATAGACAGCCTGGCAGAATGGGTGGACATATGGCAGATGAAATTTAACGCTAAGATGTATGAAATAGTATATTTTGGGAGGAAGAACAAGGAGATGCAATATAAATTAAAGGATAAATTCTAAAAGGGGTACAGGAACCTAGGGGTATATGTGCACAAATCATTGAAGGTGAAAGGGCAGGTTGAGAAAGTGGTTTAAAAAAGCATACAAGATCCTGGGCTTTATAAATAGAGGCACAGAGTACAAAAGCAAGGAAGCTATGATAAATCTTTATAAAACTTTGGTTCAGCCTCAACTGGAGTATTGTGTAAAATTCATGGACACCACACCTTCGGAAGGCTGTAGAGAGGGTGCAGAAAAGTTTTATGAGAATGATTGCAGGGATGAGAGACTGCAGAAGCTGGGGGTTGTTCTCCTTAGAGAAGAGAAGGTTGAGAGGAGATTTGATAGAGGAGTTCAAAATCAGGAGGGCTCTAGACATAGAAGATAGAGAGAAACTGTTCACATGATGGAATCAAAGTAGACCAACATAAGCTCATTGGGTAAAGTACCAATACTGACATGAGGAAAAACCTTCTTAAGCATCAAGTGATTCAAAGCTGGAATGCACTACCTGAGAGTGTGGTGGAGGCAGATACAACCAGGGCTTTCAAAAGAGAACTAGATAAATGCCTGAAACAAAAAAAATGCCGGGCTAGAAGGAAAGGGTTGGGAAATGGAACCAGCTGATTTGCAGAGAGCTGGAATGTTCACAAGAGGCTGAATGGCCTCCTGTGCTGTAACCATTCTATGTGCCTATTCTATGGTTTTGTACTCTATGGGCAGAATTTCACCCATGTCGAGCGGGCTTGGCAGAGGCAGTTGGGAAGCTGACTGCCTCCCGTGATCGGGGCCGGAAGGCGATTTCACGCTGGTTGGCCAATTAAGGCGTGAAACGTGAGAGGCAGCGCTGCCTGTGTGGGCGGGGGTGGGGGTGCGTGGAATGCGAGCTGAGTGAGCACGACCTTCACGCATGCACACAAGTACACGCTTCATAATCTCCCCGAGGCACAGAGCTACCTCAGGGAAGTGAAGTGTTATAAAAAAAATGAAGAAAACAAAAATGTAATGAAACACATCCCTTGAGAGGAGTTTTAAAATTTTTATTTGCTTTAGGAAACCTCATCCCGCCTGTAGATGAGGTTTCCTAAAAAGTGCAAAGGCCGCGTCACCTGTTCGCCTGCCCGCCAACCATAAGGTTGGATGGGCAGCGAAAAGTTCAAGTTAATTGATAATTTAATGGCCTTAACAGGTGTTTTAATTGTCAGCGGGTGTGCTGCCGACTTTGGCATGCGCCCCCTGAGCGAAATATCTTGCGACTGCGTGTTGCCGCCGGGATGCGCCCGCCTGCCGAGCTAAAAATTTTACCCAAGACACTATTTATAAAGCCCAGGATCGCATATGCTTTTTTAGCTGCTTTGTTAATCTCTCTTGTCACCTTCAATGATTTGTGTCCAAACACCCAAAAATGTATTTCTTGTATCCCTTTAAAATTGTACTGTTTAGCTTAATTGTACTGTCCCCATTCTTCATCCCAAAATGTATTACCACGTATTTCCTGTGAGAATTTCATCAGCCATGTGTCTCCCCATTCTACCAGCCTGCTCATGTGTTTTTGAAGTCTCTTAATATTTTTCTCACTGATTTCTACACTTGCAAGTTTTGGATCATCTGCCAATTTTAACATTGTGCCCTGTACCCCTAAGTCCAAATTATCAATGTGTATCAAAAACAGCAGTAATCCCCAGTACTGAACCTTAGCGAACTCTGCTGTATAGTCTCTTCATTCTGAAAAACATTCACCGCAACTCCACGTTTTATCCCCTCATCAATTTAGTTGCCATGCTGCTGTTGCCCTTTTTATCCTATGAGCTTCAATTTTGCTAACCTGGATGTACACCATTCAGACCTGTGATTTTAACAACATTTAGTTATGCTAGTTTGTCAGTTGTTTTCTCCCATTCTATTCCCCTGATATTTTGTTTCACTATCAAAAACTGAGGTGTAATTCTCACTGCTTTGCCAAATTCTGGTATCAGTGTTCAGGAACAGATACTGAGGAGTGCGATTTAGGCTAACAAGAGGCGCAGCCCATTTTACAGATTTAGCCCCATAAACATATGTTCAGCAACCTACACTTATGATTGGGCTGACACAACTCACCAATGAAATCTGGGAATTTATGCTTTGAAATTGATAAATAAAAACAGCTTCAGGTTGAACGTAATTTGTGACTATCCCTCCAAATTTAGTGGGTGCATGACTCTACATTTAAAGTTTGGCAAATCTATGCTGTGCTGTCTAATTAATGGTGCACTTCCCTCTTGCATTGTAGAGAAAACTTTGTAATGCCCATCTATACAGTCACCCTATGTGGCCCAGGAGAAGCATGTTCTGTGGCTGAATTACTCTAAATTCCTATTTTACCACTTAAGTGGCTGTTTAGATAATTAAGTAGGATCCTTTCAGATGTTTTCAAATTGGCTACTCAGTTATGAATTAACCTTGGTGCACATGAACATGCCCGAACTTTCAGAAACCGCATAAAGTTGTGCATTCGTCAAAGTACGTTAAGAAAGACAAATAATTTGTTGCCAAAGAATGCATTGTCCAGGCACTAACAATTTCACCTCCATGAATCCTTCATTCCTAAATGCTTCAGCTAAATCTCCCCTAAAATCCACAGTTTACAGAGTTCAAATTCAGTTACTTACTTGTATTGCTGAAGCTGATTGTGCTTTACTATAAACATCAGCACCATGAAACCTCTTCATTCATGAACTTTAAGACATACATTTTGGATATGCTTACCATGTGGACCATGCATTGAAATGGTATAGTTTTGTGCCCCATCAAATGTTGGGTGGCTTACAATGCAGATTACCTCCTCACTGAAAAGGTGATGGTTGCTAATGATATAGTGGCTTTGTACAGTCACGGTCTTGTTGCTGTGATGGGTTATATTGATTGAGAAGTTTCCTAAATTATCCGGGTGCCAAGTAATTTCTGCAGCTGGTTTCCCATTTGAGGCGGTGCATAGGGCCATTGTGTCATTTAATCTGTTTTCAATACTGAAAGTTACTGAGGGTGGAACTGGAAAACAGAGAACAATACTTGAATTGTAATTTGCATTGTGCACATATTCTGGATTTTTTTTACTGAATCATCAAACCAACCTAACTGTTATTTTCCAGAATTGTACATTGGTTTCTATGCAAACTTCTTAAAATGCGCTAAGTACTGAAGCAGACAATAGATGGTGTCACAATAAGATATTGTTGTGCAAACTCAAGCATGTAGAAGCAGAGCTAGCACTGATAACTGCTGGCTTTTGGAACCCAAAGCCTTGCCTGTTCAGGGTTTTATTCAAATCAGGTTAAACACCCTCCTACACTGGCCAGTACTAATCACTCCTGTAATTTCTATGATAATATTTCTATATTAAGCTATATCTTAAGGGGATTAAATGAAATATTTTTTTAAAAATTTGGCTCTGCAGAAGAATTTTTCATTAATGACCTTGACAAGAACATGAAAATTAAATCTTTTCACGTTGTTCACTCATCTGCTTTTAGAGGGAGGGGATTTCTGATGCTAAACATAAACAAGATGCATGTTAATTTTTATCAACATTACAACACATATTTTTCACTTCTTTTTCTTGTTAAAGTTGGTAAAAGGAGGAAAATATAAACCTGTGTGATTCATATTGGGTAGAACAACATTAGGATTTGGATTTAAATCCAGCATAAACTCTAAGGGTGTAATTTTACGCTCCCGCCAGCGGCAGAAATCATGTAGGGTGGGTCACTAAATTTGATGTGATTGAAGAAGTCTGTTCGCAGTCAGGGGAAAATTTGTTTGGAGTTTTGTTCTCCGGACTTTGATGGCAGGTTAAAGGCAGGTTGATTTTCCTGCTGATCAACGTCGGGAACAACATTTGCATTGATTTGCAAGTGGGGAGAGAGTGGGAGTATGGTGTTGAGATAGAGGATCAGCCATGCTCATATTGAACGGCGGAGCAGGCTCGGATGGCTGAATGACCTACTCCTGCTTCTATTTTCTATGTTTCATGAATGCTCATTAAAAGGCAACTTGCTGGAATTACATTCCCCCTCCAAATTAAGTGCCCCCAGGTAGGCAATTAGAATGGTATGTTTTATGACTCTAAGTAAATGGTGCGCACCTGGCAAGCTTTATTTCACCCATGACTTGGAGGTCAGTAGATGCTGCTTTCACTTTCCTTTAACACCATAGCCACAAAACATTGGGTGCCTGTAGCACAAGCTGTGTTAAGGCTGGGCACAGGAGGCAAAACCAATGGGGCGGGGTGAGGTGGAGGTGGGGCCTGGGGAAGTGGGGCGGGAAACACGAGAGGGAGGGGGAGACAGAGGCAGGACTTGGTGGGGGACACAGGAGGGGATGGGGAGACAGAGGCAGGACTGGTGGGGAGCATAAGTGGGGAGGGGGAGACAGATGCAGGACTAGGGGGAACAAGAGAGGGAAGGGGGAGACAGGGAGCACTGCAGGGTAATATAGGAGGGGAGGGGGAGACAGAGGGAGCACTGGGGGGCACACAAGAGGGGAGGGGAAGACAGGGCAGGACTACGATGGGGAAACACGAGGCAGAGGGTGCAGACAGAGGCAGGACTGGGGGGTTAAAACGATGGTTTGGGGGAGACAGAGGCAGGACTGGGGGGGAAACATGAGAGGGGATGGGTAGGCAGAGGCAGGGCTGAGGGGGTACAGGTGAGATTGTGACAGGACCAGCAGGTGGACAAGTAACAGGGTGGAGTACTGAAACACTGTCCAAGGACAACAGTTTTAAGATTGTCCATGGAGGAGTCAGAGATTGTCCTGGGCTGCGGCCACACTGTTGGGGGCATATTGAAAAGGCTGTCCTGGGGCTGTATGGGCCATGTTAGAGCGATCTGCATGGCACATCATGTCTTGGTCCCGGTCTTGGGTGGGGGAAGGCCTCTCTGGGCAGTGATGGTCGTGCACAGTATGCTGTGCAGGGTGGAGTCAGTCACCTAAGGCATTTGGTCCTGGTATTGTGAGGCAGAGGTCACAGTAATGTTCATGGGAGGCATCTGGATCCTGTATGTCAGTAGCTGAAGTCACTGTGGGAGTGGTGGTGGTATTGGATGGTCTCAGAGTAAAGGGGTGCGGGTTGGCGGTTCCCGAAAAGTAAGGGTCCATCTGGCTTCAAGAAGGGGAGGGGTCAAGTGGACAAATGGCATAAGGATATCAACATTAATGGGTTCAGGAGGGAGAATAGGAATATCCACATGAATAATGATGGGGTCAAGGGTAACAGGTGGAGGCTGGATAGCGATAGGAGGAAGGGGAATTAGGAAGTGGTGAATATGGAGGAGGATGGGAGGAAGTTGCTGGGTGATGGGGGAAGGTTAGAAGCTGGTCTCACTCACAAAAGTAAACAGCATCATTTTCACAATCACCTAAGAATGACAGTTTGAAAAACAAGCTAGAAAAGAATAAATCAGGCAGAGGTCTCAGGGCAGATGGGAGGAGTTTCACACAACTATTTTTGACCAATTGAAGACGAACCTTATAAATTTCCTACTTAAACCATGGAGAGCATGGCTCAGCTGAGTGCTGGACTCAAGGGTCTAATGCAAAATGAATGAGCTTGGCTCTTTTACACATTCAGGCAAAGATCCATTAAATCTAGGTGCTGTGGTGCATTTGGTCTTAATTGGCATCAGATCCTTACAGAGCTGTGTGAGAATGGATGTAGGGTCAAACAATCAAGGGCCACAGCTGATGTGCAGAAGCAACATGGACCCAACAAGGCTCAATGGTCCCAATGTACTGGTCATGGCATTCAAGACACCATGCTTGCAGTCATGACATAAGTGCAAGGATTGGGTATCAATAGTTACTGTCAAGGCCATGGGAGGATATCCACCAGAAGTCTGACTGTGGGTTATAGGACATGGGTCTTTTGAGCTTAAATAAGAACCTCATTATGAATGTGCAGTCACATCTGAGGGGAATGCTCAGCCACCTGTTGCCCTCCAGGATGATATCATTCTGCAAGGGCTGATCTTGGAATGGTATATACAGACTGAGGGCAAGTCAAGGGTTAGCCTTGCATATGGAGGGAGGCCATTCAAGGGGATCTACCATTGATTGCCAATTGTATCCACTCACAGGTAAAAGAAGGAGTGGGGAATGAAGGCTGTAGTCAACGCTGCCTTGTTGATAGCTATGATTCGAACGAGGAGAAAACGAGCCCATTGCCAAGTGGCAAAGCTCAGAGGATATCATTGTGCTGAGGAACAAGAGCCAATAGGACCCCCAGGAGGTCCCAGATGCTGCTGAGGTGGGGCCAAATCCGCAAAAATGTTTGGCGCGATCAAGGGTCTACAGAAGGTGCAGCTCATACATGGAGATGAGCGAAAGACAGTGCTGCAGGTGCCTTCACTTGTCCAGGGGTGTGGTAGCTCATATTTGCCACATTCTCCACAAGGAACTCATGCTGCACAGACTTGGCCGGCATTCAATGCTGGTTGCTCTGAAGGTGACCTTCGCTCTAAAGTTTTTTTCAGTGGATCCTTCCAGGCCTCTACTGGGGACCTTTGCGGAGTCTCAAAATTGATGACACACAAGTACATAAGGGAGGTGACAGATACCCTTTTCACTGAAGATCACCATCACGTGCAGTTCCACATGGATGAAGACAGGCTGCCAGGCTTGTGGGATTTGCAGCAACCTCAGGTTTTTGGCAAGTGCAGCGTGCCATCGACTGCACACATGTGGCCTTGATAGCTCCCTGTCAGTAGCCTCTGAGATTCACTAATAGAAAACAATTTCATTCTCTGAATGTCCAGCTCATTTGTGATCACAGAAAGCAAATCCAGCATGTTTGTGTTAAGTACCCAGGGAGCTCACACGACTTGTCACTGAGTCACTCTCAGGTGCTAGAGATATTTGAGTGAGTTCAATGTTTAGAGGGTTGGCTCCTTGGTGATAACGGGTAACCTCAGAAGACATGGCTAACAATGCCTTTCGTCCACAGAGTGCAGCTGAGGAGGAATACAATGCTATATATTTTGCTAAAGGTCCATAATAGAACAAACTCTTGGCTTCTTAAAGATGCATTTCTGATGTTTGGACAGGTCAGGTGGGGCTCTCCGATACTCATCGCAGAGACAGTCCAGCATTATCATTGTTTGCTGTACTTTGCACAACATTACGCTGCAAAGGGGGAATGTGTTGCCAGAGGGAGACATTGAGGAGCTGGATGTCTCCTTGGATGGGGAGGACTTGGAAGGGGTGAACCTGGGGAGGGTGAGGATTCAAACGAGCCACATGAGGATGCCATTACATGGGCACGACACAACAAACATGCTCGTGGCAACCTCATAGCTCCAAGATTTCATGAGGAATAAAGTGAAGACAAGTTTTCACAATCAAAGCTCTCTTCAGACTTCGATTCAGGGGAAACTACAAAACCTTCATTCTCAACGTCAACATATCAGGGAAGGTCATCAATCTCATAAGGATCACAGAAACAGCATAAGTCATCTTATGCCCTACTGATGGGGTCATCCTTGGAAGGCACAGTAGCCTTGGGAACATGTGGCTGCTGTGGAATGTGATTAGCACCCCATTAGCAGACATCCTTAAGCTACTACACGTAGGGCAGTCCTTGCAACCATAATGTCCTTGGGCATGGCAGCTTTCAAGCGGCTGAAATACCATTGCACACATGGATGTACCATGTCTGCATGACAGCGGCTTAGCAAGGCGGCATGAACAGGAAAAAAAAAACTGATTGTCTCAAGAGGGAGCAGGATCTGGACTGCACCATCTCTCTAATCACCAGCTCTCATGAATGGATAATGCAGAGGCCTCAACTTGTTGCTGAGCTGCAATATGCCTTTGAACATCAGGATGCAGTGATCTGTTACTCAACAGCATGCACCCAAAGTGTGGCTCAGCAGGACCATTGCTCAATTATTTACAAACACTCATGACCCTGCAATCGTTGGATGCCTGCCAAGTCTACATCCTGAATTGCCTTGGCATTTGGGAGAGACATGGCCCAGCCAGTATTGATACAGCAGTCAATGACAACTTCTTTCCTTCATAGATCCTGCTGAGGACTCAGGAGATGTGCTGGAGCATTGCTTTGATAGTATGACAGTCCTCAATATTGTCCAGCTCAAAAAAGCCAATCTGTTCTATTGGTCAATGAATGCGCTATCATGCAATGAATTTCATATTGAGTTGTGTAATGTGCCTTGACCACGTAAAGCATTACCATGCAGCCATTCAGGAGCAAAGGAAGATCAAGACAAGTAAAGAGACATCTTCAGCAGAATGAGCATGCTCTCTGACATCACATACTCATTCCCCTCTTGTAGATATTTCTAATGTCACCGAGCAGAACCAACTTCCATCATTCAGCGTCATGCATGGGGAGAGTGTGAATTAAGAATGGAGTAACTTTCAGCTGTAAATATGGAAATGATAACAAGCTGTATGGAGGCATAAAAGCCCATTGTGCATGATGATAAATGTTACTTTTCCCAAAAACTCACCATCATAAAATAAATAAATAAAGTACACTTTGGGGAAACAATTATAATGTTTGTCATGACAAATTCTTGGGCAACAGCATCAGGATAATCATTAACCTTGATGCGCAATTCTCCTGAGGCCAAATAATGCCTGCCTGAGATCTAAATATACAGGTGCATTGTCCAGCCAACATTGTCACATATGATGTGTCTTTGTTGATGCCGCAGATGTGGAAATAAAGGCTACTCACTGTGGTGAGATTGTGTGGGAACTAATGCAAATGAAGATCCAGATAGGAACTCATTGGGAGTTTTGACCTTTTGACCCTTGAATGAACGCAGGACCTTGCATCACATCGATTAACCACTGAAAACCTGATGCTTGGAGACAGATAAATGTAAAATATATTTACAATAGTGAAGGATACATACAGTGATTGAACACCCGTGCCATCATTGTGCATTCAAAATATCTTAATTTTTCTTACCCTACCGTTATGTCAAGGTGCAGCCCTGACATCCGCAGCAGAGGTGGATGCAGCCAGCTGACTGCTTTGCCCTGTTGTCTGAGATGACTTTGGTGGATTTCCTCTGGTGGCTTGAGGCCTAGAGGGCCCCAGCCTGCTAAGGGTCCCCTGTTTCATTCTCAGCCTCACCTGCTGGAGTGGATGGGGTCACTGGCAGAGGGGATTTGGAGCAGCAGGACACCCTTGGAGTGTCCTGGGTGGGTGTTCCCATGGTGTCTGGCTGATGTTCCTCCACCCTTTGTGTGCCCATGGGCCCCTCCCTGGCTCCTTGAGGAGAAGAGGCACCTCGAGAGAGATTGAGGTGCCCCGCACCCTCCTCACCTAGCCACTGCTAGAATGCACCCACAGCTAGAGCGATGGTGTGCAAGTCTGAGTGCAAATCCAGCAGAAACTGCTGGACCTGGATCTCCTAGGCGGCAGCCACCTTTCTCACGAAGACTTCGATGCACTCGCATGGCAGAGCCATGACATCACACAGAACATGGATGGACTCCTCCATCCTTCGTTCCAGTCTGCTGTTGGCTTCTGATAATTCTGCCTGATGTTCCCCTGCCTGTCTCTGCATCCCCAAAATTTCTCTCAGGGCCGATTCCAGAGGCTTGTATTTGGACTCAGTGGGACCTCCAAGTGTCGAGGACCTTGGCTGTCACTGCATCCACCTGCTGTGGACCTGTGTCAGTGAGGTGATCACCAGATTGTAAACCCAAGCCTACTGTAGAACTAGATCCCACTGAGGTGCTTGTATCTGTGTTGGTGGAGGGTGCAGGTGAACACCGTGATAGTTCTTCATCAGAGCGTTGTTCTGTCTCCTCACCTGAGCTGGTCTGGGGCTGGGGCTGAGGCACTTGCTGGAAGATGTGGTTCACCTTTTGTCACTGGTAGCTGGAACAGAGAAAGGACATAATTAGTGATTAATTAGGCAGGCTCCTACACTGTAGGTCACTTCTAGTCATTGTCCACATGTGGCTGGTGTGTACTGGATACACCCTCATTGGATTGTTGGGATAGGCTGATCTCACTTTTCATGCAAGAACAATCCCTATCCTCTCCAGCCAGCTCTGTGGTTTGTTCCTCGTAGGGGGACAGTGCCCATCCCCTCTGGTCTTGGTTCTCTCCCTTTTGTTGTGGGAGATCTTGTCCGGCATGAAGACAGATGGATTGACTGTGAGCACTATGGACGAAAGAGCAGTTCAAAAGTATATATACATGTTGCATCTGCTGACCCCTCCCCAGTATAGAACCTTACACGAGATGGTGAGCTTAAAGTGGCTGAAAGACATGCAGTAGCTGATGTCCCATCTGCTGGTCGTGTGAGACATCTTTGTGGACTCTAAAGCTTCGACTACTTGGTGCTGTTATGAGAGTGTGAGTTTGGAGTCAATAGAAGGTTCGCTTATCCTGGCAGAGTGCATCAGATCATTCATCCTTCTCCTACACTGCAGGGCAATCATTTTTTGTTTACCATGGGTGCTGATCTCCTTGGCCACCTCCTCCCAGGCTGGCGTGGTCAAGTGGGAGGAGTTCCCATTCTGAAGAAAGAGGACCTCCCACTTTTTCTGGATGGCCTAGAGGAGAATCCCCAGGGATCCCCAGGGTCCACACTGAACCATGGAGCCGAGGGTTTGGATTGTTTAGATGCCATGGAGTATCTGAACGACACAACATCTGGCCTGCCATGAGTGAATGTGTGTGCTGGTGCCATTTACATATGGCGCCAGGACCTTCCACACCATGAGGTAACGGCAGGGTGGATGAATGCCTGTTCACTTCGCCACAAGATTCGATGATCTCCTCGCTGATGCATAATTAATGAGCTGAAAAGCGGAAGATCGCGTGGAATCATCTGACCCGCGGCTTAGCAGGAATCAGGTTGACTTTCCTGCATGGCACTGCACTTAGCCTCCCGAATGGAAAATTCTACCCTAAATGATCAAAGTGAAATGTGTTTGGGCAGTTCCCAGCAGTTGTTAAGGCGGCCGGTAAGTTAATAAAGGCATTTAATTTCTTAGAGGCAAATAAAAGTCTACAGGGAGGGTTTTTTGTTCATAGCATTCTCCCATTTGATAGATTAAGCACAGACTTTTTGATATTTTAATAAATATTCTCTCAAGCCAGGCACAGCTAAGCCCAGGCACAGAGTAAAGCTCCGTTTGCTCTACCTAATATAGGAAAACAATCCATACTTCACCAGCGTGAATTTTTCAAAATGGCACAATAAAAATTCCTACGCCTCTGGTTCAGGATATTAACTTAAGGGCAAAATGTTAATTTTGGGATACTAGTATATTTTGAGGGAAAAATTCAGGGACTTCAAGCGCATGATTTCCAAATATGTGCTCCAAGTGAATTTAGGGGGCAATTTTTCCTAGATGCTTTAGGTACTAAAGAACCTCTGACATGACCAAGATGGAGTCTTAAGCTAAAGCACCCGTTTAGCCCACATTTAGCACAAGACACCACCTTGGTAACTCTTTTGAGTCAAAACAATAAACTAAATGAGCAAAACCACCTTGGTAAAGAAGCTTACACTAGGAATGGCTGTCTAAAGGGTCATTAAGAAGCTGTTTGCCACTTAAAGTACATTCTAACTTATTTAAGGAGCTGCACAGCATCCTGATGGCTAGCACTTGACCTAATGTCCTTTTTAAACAGCAACCAGCTGATACGTAGCAAATCAATTGTTGCAGAGGGTGTTGAACAATACTTAAAGGTATATCATCCTTGGCTTGCTGCATTGTTCCAGTGAAGCTCAGCGCAACCTGGAGGAACAGCACCTCATCTTCCGACTAGGCACTTTACAGCCTTCCAAACTGAATATTGAGTTCAACAATTTTAGATCATGAACTCTCTCCTCCATCCCCACCCCCTTTCTGTTTTTTCCCCCTCCTTTTTGTTTTTTCCAATAATTTATATAGATTTTTCTTTTCCCACCTATTTCCATTATTTTTAAATGTATTTCCATCCATTGTTTTATCTCTACCTTTTAGCCTTTTTAGATTCCTTCCCCCCACCCCATCCCCACTGTACCTGTATCTGTACCTTGCTCGTCCTGCTTTCTACCCTTAATTAGCACATTCCTTTAGATAATATCACCACCTTCAACACCTCTTTGTCCTTTTGTCTGTGACATCTTTTGGTTATCTCCACCTATCACTGGCCCTCTACCTAGCTCTTCTTGTCCCAACAACCCCCCCTTAAACCTGCTTATATTTCACCCATTTTCTATTTTTACTTAGTTCTGTTGAAGGGTCATGAGGACTCGAAACGTCAACTGTGCTCCTCTCCACCGATGCTGCCAGACCTGCTGAGTTTTTCCAGGTATTTTTGTTTTTGTTTTGGATTTCCAGCATCCGCAGTTCTTTGCTTTTATCATCTTTTCCTGTTCACTTGTGTTGGAGGTTTGAAACGGACTTTTGAAACAGATCAGGAGACTTTCTGGGGCACTTTCTCAAGACTTCACCAACACTATCCACTTTTATCCTGGAAATTCTCTGAGGCCTTTATCAAAAAAACAATCAGTGCTATGCTACTCTACCTTATTGGACACCTTGGGCTGAATAATGAGGGGAGGGTGTGTGGCTTGCCATCCACACCCCCCTCCCCTGGAAGCAAAGTCAGATGGAGCTGACGTGCTCCATGCCAACGCGCCCCACAGGGCACTGTGGGTGGGCTGAACAAGGGTCAAGTGGGCTCTTCCTCCCCTCACTGGGATCCGATTGGCCATCAGCTCCATCAGCCCCTGCAGCGCCAAAAGCGTGTTAGCCATGGCTGCCGGGGCTGCAAAAGAAGAAGGAAGAAGGATCATGGATCTCAGGAACAGGTAAGTCCGGGGTATTGGGTAGGGGATGTTTGGGCAGGTCAGGGGAGGGGACAGTGGGATAGTGTGTGGGTTTAAGGCTATGGGCTTTAAGAAGGGGGGTTTCCATCTTAGGGGAGGGGGGGCACCCTCTTGATCTGCAAAGGACAGCTCCTGAAGATCAACCCCACCCCTTCCTTACTGCCCTATGAAGAGATTCATTAAAAAAGTTGCCCCCTCCCGCACGACCGTCCACCCAAAATGTTTCATGGCATGCACAGCGTATTGTCAGGATCAATTGACTTGATACCAACCCTAATTGACCCTTGATTTCTTATTTAAATATGGTGGGCGTCTTATTTAAATATTAGTGCCCGTCCACTGCTCGTATTATGGGGGTGAGCTTGGGGGTGGGTGGGAAGATGGTGGGGTGGCACCTACCCTATTTTTACCACTCCCAAAACATGCCTGGTGAGGGCATGTAGAAGTCATCAGGAGAAAGAGAGTGCTTGATTATGGGCTGCTGGAGGAATGGGAGAAGGACATGAGACCAGGCAGAGCAGAAGTTGTTGTTGCAGGAGAGAGGTACAGGAGATTAAGGTGGAGTCCCTCTGTCCTGTGGCTACAGGACTTCCTTCCTACTCCTCCAATTCCTCAAATTCTAGTGTCATATCCAAGAACCTGTGAATCCTCTCAATTGGCCCCTGAGCCATCCTGCAACATGCCATATCTAATAGGCAACACAATCCAGATCAAAGTTGGAAGTACGCCTTGTACAGCTCCACAAAAATTGCTGCTCTTGAGTACTAAACCTGCAGTGTCTGCTTTGCCACGTCCAGGCATTTCTGAATTACGGTTATTAGCAATTAGGACCAAACTTGGATGCTAAATCCAGACTTTCAAAGAGGTGTGCGCACCCATTTAGCATCTATTTTTCTCCTTTCACCCTTTAGCCTTTTCTGCCAATGTATAGACAGTTCCAAGGTGTGCTCATAACGCGGCTGAAGATGTTGAGCATCAACTTGCAAGTGCTTCCAACACAAGCAGGCAGCAAGAGTGGGAGAGATTCCTGGTCAGCCACATGATAGAAAGAATGATGGAGACTCTATCATCATTATCCATAGCTCAAGACTACAACATTCATGTAAAAGTGCATGATTGCACAGCAATTTGTACTCCCTGAGTGAACTGTAACAGGCTATAGACAATTCTATGCTGTAAATTGGTGATTAGTAGGAAATGACATGACCTGAATTGATTTCAGATAATCAATGCAATCAGATAATGCAACCATAGAGAAAAGACATGGTCCCAAAAGTGAAAGGAAATTGAGTTGTGCATTACCTTATCCAGGCCCCTATCACATAGATTTCTGATTTCAGAGATGTATTTTTAAGAAGTTTGGCTATGATGAAATGATACATGAGAGGAGTGGGGGGTTGGTCAGACATCGAAGGGGGTTGTTGGTCATCCATGGAATCAGACAGGCAGTTACAGATTGGACAGGGAATTAGACCGAAATCCACCTTGATTAAAATGTGGGTGCAGTGCAGGGGGATTGGGGTTATGGTCCAAATTTTTAAATTTTTAACGCTCTGTCTCCCCTGTGTCTCGTCCTTGGGTGTTGGGGAGCATGAAAGTTACCTCCATGGTTTCCATTTGGAAAAAAGAACGGGCAAGTAGTAGGTTAAAGTGCAATAAAAATGCTACCTTCTAGATAAATCACTTGTTTGTCAATATTGAACAAGGGTAATTAGGAATAGGCAATAAATGCTGGCCTAGCCAGTGACTTTCACATCCCATAAATGAATTTTTTTAAAAATGGACATTGTGAGTTGTCTTACCTGTCACAGATAGTGAGAAAGTTACTTTATGATCTCCTTTTTGTTCTGCAATTTCACAGGTATAATTCCCATCATCAGCGAGGTGCACAGGGTCTATCTGGAGATTCATTTCATTATTAGATATATTACATGTTGCACTTTGAATTGTTATTCTGGTATTGTTGGAAATCCTAGCCATTTGGTTCGAGTCACATCGGAGAACTGCTATACGTTCATTTTGGAGTATTGGATTAAATGACCATGATATCATAGTCACATTTCCATTAACTAGACAAGTCAAGAGCACTTTGTTACCTAGCAATGTGCTTACGTTTTCTGCAACAGGGGAACCTGAAAAAAGAATATGAAAAATAAAGTTCTGAACTGTAAATAAGAATGGCAGTAAATTAATATAGATAGCAAGGTAAGAAGCATTGCTAGGAATGATTATAAATTCATGATTTTCTTTATTGACTCTTTTAGCTGAATTTAGTGTTTTACAGACATTGAAACAATTGGAGTTTACATATAAATCTGACAGCTATTCTATTTTAATAATTGTAGTAAGTTCGATGCAGTGGGTATGCGGTAACTAGGAGTTTGCTTTCAGACAGTCCAAATTTATAGCAAAGTCTCTCATTGGTTAAATTAATAAATTCCATTGGCAAGAAATTTAGAATCAAAAAATAAAAGGTTTGGTAGTTGATAGAGATTTTATATGGTTTATTATGCTCACAATTGAAATATTTAAGTTAAGTTAAAATGTAACCATTTTGAATATCAGGAATGGAACTTCAATGATATAATTGTATTTCAAAATCTTGAAAATATAAATGCAAAGTACACTGTTAAACAAGGAATTGTTTTCTAACATCATTGTTGCAGCTACCAGTTCGTGTTTAGCTTTTACCAGATATTTGCTCAGATTTTCTGAACAGTTTTGAAATGTTTCTTCTGTGTTTATGCATTTTTGTTCATCATTCTTTCTAAATGTGCTCTGAAAGAATTAAATGCATCTATTGTCTCACTAAGCCTTTACTGATCTCTATGTTTCTCTCCCTCTTGTTCTTCTCCCAGTGTACCTTAGCAGATCTCGATTTTTTTCTATCCTCAGCTGTGAACCTTGGCTTGTTCTTCCACAGCCCGGTCTCTCTTGCTATTCCCAAACAATAATCAAAGCCAGTCTCTCACTTCAACCCCCTGACTTGTGACCTAGCTGATCTCCTCTCTCCACCATGACCATGCCCAAATATTTTTCTCCCTTCTCTCTATGGGCTGGATTTTACCGTTGGCGAGCGGGGGCGGGGCCTGCTCGCCAACGTGTAAAATAACATGTGGTGACGTCGGGCAGAACTCCCGACATCACCGCGCCCCATTTAAATTTTCAGGAAGGCAGGGGTGCAGCAAAATCAGCTGCGTGCTAGCCAACCTGTCAATGGCCAATCGAGGCCATTGACAGAGCAATTAAAGTAATTAGTGGACCTGCCCGTCCAACCTTAAGGTTGGCGGGCAGGCCAGGAGCCCCGGCGGGAAGTAGAAAAAACATGAAACCTCATCCACGGGCGGGATGAGGTTTCATGTAGGGTTTTAAAAACTTTAATAAAGTTTTTTTGGAAATTATGAACATGTTCCAACTCATGTGACATTGTCACATGAGGGGACATGTAAGGGAAATATTTTTTTCTATTTTAAATATTTTTGAAAGTAGAGGCAATCTCACTGAGGCAGCGCTTAGCCTCAGGGAGATGAGTGTGCACCGATTGGAAGCGCGCCCACACGCACCCGCCCAACAGCATCCCCACCCAACAGGAGGAAAATTCAGCCCTATATGTGAGCTTACCAGGTGTCTCTTCCCTCTGTTCACTCTAATCATGCCCAGTTTCCCTCTTCTGCCATGTAAACAATTAGTAGAAATGTTAACCTTGAAATTACTCACTTTTCTTTCGATGATATATCATCTCAGTTAATAGTGGAGTTTTATGGTCCACACCACAGGCCTGTGCTGCTGTTTGGTGGAGGTGTATCTTCCTAAAAAAAACTAAAGGCACTACATCGAATTCACAAAATTTACACTCCAAAACATGTCTTCTGCCTGTGGACAAGGTCACAATTTTGAAGGGATTTCTAAAGTTCTTTAGAATTTGATGGTAAGAAACAAATACCAGATGCTTATCTAATTGTTGTAAGATCTTAAATTAATAAGCATATTATTATAATATTCATGGGCTAATCTGTATCTTCCTCTTAAAAGTGTAGAACATGTAACAATTGTTTAGAATCTGGATCTTATATACTACTCATATACACGAGAAATAGACTTGTTGGAATATTTTCAACTTTACTGAAGCATTGGCAATGTATGGAAATGATCAGTTCTAAGCTGACAAAACATCTTACTAATATGTATTGTTTGAAAAGTTCATCTAGTTTTCTTCATATTTATGTTTAAATGCTCAGAGGGAACAGCACAACTTCTCCTGGAGTTAACAAATGGCAATTTTTGGTTGGATCATGTTTTAAGATCCATTGGTAGCAATGCATAGCAGACTGAAGAGTTGTTGTGTAAAGGATTGACATTTTAGATAATGGCATTATACACGATGGTTTCAGAATCATTATCAATTAATCTGGCCATCACAAACATCCCCATCCTCAACAATGGGACAGCCCAGTACATCAATGCAAAATACATTAGTAACCATTTTTAGCCAGGAGTGCTGAGTGGGTAATCTATCTCGGCCTCCTCCTGAGGTCCCCAGAATCATAGGTGATGGTTGCAACAAAGGCTATCAACACCCTGAGGTGGGGTGAGAGGGTTACAATTGATGGCAGCCATATAAATACTGAGTCTACAAGAGCAGGGAATTCTGCTGTGAGTAACTCATCTTTTGACTCCCCAAAGCCTGTTCAATTTCTGCAAGGCACAAGTTAGGAGTGTGATGGAATACTCTCCACTTACCTGGATCAGAGCAACTCTAAAAACACTGAAGAGTCTCAACACCATTCAGGACATAGCAGCCCATTTGATCACCATCACATCCACCACTTTAAACATTCATTCCCTCTACCACTGACGCACAGTGGCAGCAGTGTGTACAATCTATAAGATGCACTGCAACGACTTGCCAAGGCTCTTTGACAGCACCTTCCAAACCTGTGACTTTACCACCTAGAAGGACAAGGCCAGCACCACCTCTTGCAAATTCCCCTCCAAGTCATGCACCATCCTAACTTGTAAACATATTGTTGTTCCTTCACAGTCACTGGATCAAAATTCTGGAACTGCCTTCCTAACAGCACTGTGGGTATGCCTCCACAAACTGCAGTTCAAGAAGGTGGTTCACTACCATCTTCTCGAGGGTGATTAGGGATGGGCAATAAATGTTGGTCTGGCTAGTGATGCCCAGATTACATGAACAAATAAGAAAAATGCCTAGAGGACAACAGAGATCCCACTTCAAAAGTAATTCACTATTTATATCTGGTCTATATAGTGCAAATTCTTCTTAATAGCTAGTGGTGAGAAATGTTTTGCATGCATGGAATGCAGCGATTTGATATAACCTGATATAAATCAGTGTTTTTTATAGTAGTAGCTATCGTTCATTGGGACATGTAAATGAAATTAAATATTAGAATTGTTTTCCTAAATCAAAATGAGGTATCAATTTAAATAAATGTGTTCGGCTGGCTTGCTGTTTAGTTTAATGAATAGGATTCATCATGCCATACTTTTTCTCAAAATTTAATTTAGGGATTTATCAATTAATGAATTTATCCACAAACTACAGAACTATTTTTTGACATCAGAAGTTTGGCTAACCTGAAAAAACTAAACATTGGCTAGAGCTAAAGAATTACATTGCTCAGTGTAATATGTAAACCACCAGCTAGTGGGAAGGATATAGAGGAACAAATCTGCAAGGAAATTACAGAAAGGTGTAAACATCATCGAGTAGTTATCATGGGGGATTTTAATTACCCGTATATAGACAGGAATAGTGGTAGTGTAAGGGGCAGTGAGGGACAAGCATTCCTAGATTGTGTTCAGGAGAATTTCCTACAGCAATATGTGTCCAGTCCAACAAGAAAAGAGGCAATGCTAGACCTGGTTCTTGGGAATGAGGTGGGCCAAGGATATCAAGTGACAGTGGGGGAGCATTTAGGGGACAGTGATTATTATACCACAAGGTTTAGGATGGTGATTGAAAGTGACATTGGTCAATCCAGAGTAAGAATAATCAACTGGCAATGAGCGAACTTCAATGGGGCAAGAATGGAGCTGGGCCTGATGGACTGGAACCAAAGGTTGGCGGGAAAAACAGAAACTGAACAATGGGCTACCTTCAAAGAGGATATGGTTTGGGTACAGTCAAGGTATGTTCCCTCAAAAGGGAAGGGTAGGACAAACAAATCCAGAGCTCCCTGGATGACAAAGGAGATAAAAATTATGTTAAAGAAGAAAAAGTGTGCTTACAACAGGCATCAGGTAGCAAAAACAATTGAGAACCAAGCTGAATACAGAAGGTTCAGAAGGGATGTGAAAAAGCAGATACAAGAAGCGAAGAGGGGTTATGAAACAAGACTGGCAGCTAACATAAAAGGAAATCTCAAAATATTCTATAAGCACATCAATATTAAAAGGGTGGCAAAAGGAGGAGTAGGGTCTATTACAGACCCAAAAGGGGATTTACACATAGAGGCAAGAGGCACGGCTAAGGTGTTAAATGAATATTTTGCATCTGTCCTTACCTAAGAGGTAGATGCTGCCCAGGCCAGAGGAGGAAACTCAGTCACTAGAAGGGTTTAAAATTGATAAGGAGGAGGTATTGAATAAGCTGTTGGTATTTAAGGTTCATAAGGCACCGGGACCAGATGAGATGCATCCAAGAATATTGAAGGAAGTGAGAGTGGAAATTGCAAACGTACTGGCCCATAATCTTTCAATATTTCCTGGATTCGGGAGGTGCCAGAGGACTGGAGAATTGCAAACATTACACCCCTGTTCAAAAAAGGCTGTAAAGATCTGCCCTACAATTACAGACCAGCCAGTTTAACTTCGCTAGTGGGAAAACTTCTAGAAACAATTATTCGGGATAGAATTAATAGTCACATGGAAAAATATAGATTGATTTGGAAGAGTCAGCATGGATTTGTTAAATGAAAATCTTGTCTAATTAACTGGCTGGAGCTTTTTGAAGGAGTAATAGAGATGGTTGATGAAGGCAATGTCATTGATGTGGTGTATATGGACTTCCAAAAAGCATTCGATACAGTGCCACACAACAGACTTGAGGAAAGTTATATGTCATGGAATAAAGGGGACAGTAGCAACATGGATACAAAATTGGCTGAGGGATAGGAAACAGAGAGTAATGATTAATGGGTACTTTTTCAGGCTGGAAGAAGGTTTGTAGTGGAGGTCCCCAGGTTCGGTACTGGGACCCTTGCTCTTTCTGATATATATAAAAATGATCTAGATCTTGGTGTGCAGGGGACAATTTCAAAGTTTGCGGACAACACTAAACTTGGGAGAATTGTAAACCGTGAGGAGGACTGTGTAGAACTTCAAAAGGACATTTGACACATTGGTGAGGCAGAATCTTCTGTTCGGCGTGCGGGGGTGGGCCCTGCTCGCTGATGTGTAAAGGGACACACGGTGACGTCGGGCATGCGTCCCGATGTCACCACGCGTCATTCCGATCTTACGTTCGGCGAGTGCGCACCGGAATCGGCTGCGCACCCGCCGAACTGTCAAAGGCCTGTTAAGGCCATTAATGAACTAATTAAAGTACTTGAGAGGGCTGCCCATCAAACCTTAAGGTTGGCGGGCAGGCGAAGAGTCCAGGCGGGTTCATTAATTAAATAAAATGTTTTATGAAAATTCATAAACATGTCCCAGCTCATATGACAACGTCACTTGAGGGGACATGTCTGAATAATTTTCTTTTTTTATTTTTCCCATCTTTATGACTGAAATTAATCTTCCTGAGGCAGCTCCGTGCCTCAGGGAGAATTTTGCGCTCTTTTGTGCACATACGAGAAAGAGCACAGGCTCTGACCCTCCCTCCTCCTCCCGCCTGCACAGGTAGCGCTGAGCTCTTCCGGGTGTGCATCATGCTGGGCTGGCCTTAATTGGCCCACCCACATAAAATGGTGATGCACAGCCAATCGCAGGTGTGATCGGCTCCGTGCCAGCGCCCAACCAGCCCGCCTGACTGGGAGATAATTCTCCCTGTGGAGTGGGAAGATAGGTGGCAGATGAAGTTCAATGCGGAGAAGTATGGGGTGATACACTTTGGTACAAAAAACATGGAGAGACAGTATAAAATAAAGGATACTATTCTAAATGGTGTGCAGGAGCAGAGAGATCTGGGTATATTTGTACATAAGTCATTAAAGGTGGCAGGACAGGTGGAGAGAGCTGTTTGTAAAGCATACAGTATTCTAGGATCCATTAATGGGAGCATAGATTACAAGAGCAGGGAGGTTATGAAGAACTTATATAAGATGCTGGTTAGACCTCAGCTGGAGTATTGTGTACAGTTCTGGGCGGACACGATAGGAAGGATGCGAATGCATTGGAAAGAGTGCAGAAGAGATTTACGTGAATGGTTTCAGGGATGAGACACTTCAGTTATGAGGAAAGATCTGAGAAGTTTGGACTGTTTTCCTTGGAGAGGAGAAGGCTAAGAGGAGACTTGATAGAAGTTTTCAAAATCATGAGCGGTCTGGATAGAGTAGATAGGGAGAAACTGCTCCCACTCATAAACGGATCGAGAACCAGAAAGCACAGTTTTAAAGTGCCTTGCAAAAGAACCAAATGCAAGGTGAGAAAAAAACTTTCTCACATAGCGAGCAGTTAGGGCTTGGAACGCACTGCCTGGAAGTGTGGGGGAGGCAGGTTCAATTGAGGCATTCAAGAGGGCATTGGATGGATGTTTAAATAGAAACAATGTGCAGGGTTAGGGGAAAAGGCAGGAGATTGGCACTAAGTTAAAATGCTCAGATAGCCGCGCAGACACGATGGTTCGATTGGCCTTCTTCTACACCGTAACAATTCTGTAATTCTGAGCAACTTACCCATAGCTTTGTTTAAAAAAAACCATGAGATTGCTTTCTGCTTGTTGGATTTTAAACTAAATACAGGGATGGAAGCCTTACACAATAGTCCATTAAGGTTGAAGCCTGAAACCATTAAATACAAGTGTCAAGTTTTGTTCCTGGGATTACCGCTTCAGTCACAGAATGAACTTAACAGTTTTCAATATCACTGTGCTGTTTCTTTTTATATGAAGTGTATCATTTATGATCCTGGAATTATACTTGTTTAAATCTATTTTTATCTCAAAACTAAAGTGTAATCATTGCAATGATTGTAAATTTCCAATTCAAGGTAAAATTGAGGGCTTTTGAATGCAAACTCTGTTCACCATGGCCATTTCTTATTGCCAATCATTATATTAAATAGTGGAGTAAAGCAAAATATTGGCACAAACTTTTAAAAATTCATTTAAGTGAATTTTTCTTCAATTATTATATTTAAAACTGAATGTTGGATTAATTTACAGTTCATCAAGACTTAGTTACAGCGAGCGCTGAATTCATTGTTTGGTTGATTCTTTTGGTGTTACAGTGCATCACTTTTTTCAAAAGCTATTTTAGTTTTCTTATATCTAAGCTTTGGAATCTTTCCCTAAGTCTCTTGCCCTCTCTACCTTGCCACCTCCCTCCTTTAAGATGTTCCTTAAAATCTACTACTTTGACCAAGCGCTTGGTCATCTTCCCTGATATCTCCTTACATGGCATTATATATTTTGTTTAATAATGTAGCTGTGAACAACTTGGGGAGTTTTATTACATTAAAGAATCTGTATGAATACAAGTAGTTAATGTTGTTGTCTTTCTGTTCAACAACACTTGCTGGATTCCACAAATGGATAACATTTTCTGTGACTGAGTAACACTTTCCTTTAAGGAACCATAAGCAATGCCACCCACAACTTTTGAAAATATGAAACTGAGCTGGAAACTGACAGGCAATAGTTACTTAAGAGGATATGCAAACATCAACAAAATCTAGTTGGATTCTTGTTTGATACGTAGGTTTGTGGAGGTTTCCAGCTATTAGTATGAGGCTAGCGATCAATTTCAAACAAATGATGTACGACCAAATACACTTTTAATATTTCATACAGCACACACAAGGCAATGGAATAAAGGAGATAACTAAAATCCTTTATGCAACAATAATAAATTGCATTTATATAGAACCCTTAATGTAGTAAAATATCCCAAAACAGTTCACAGGAGTATTATTAGATAGAATTTGGCGCATAAACCACATAAACAGATTTTAGTACAGGTGGTCAAAAGCTTCTTCAAAGATGTAGGTATTTAGGAGTGTCTTAAGGGAGCAGAGCTAGGTCTGAGACAAAGAGGTGGAGAGGCTTATGGAGGGAATTACAGAGCTTAGGACCTAAACAACTAAAGGCACAAGCGCCAGTGTCTCTGTCTCTCTGTTTCTGTCTTTGTTTCTCTCTCTCTTTCCCTCTATTTGTCTCTATCTAACTCTCTCTCTTTGTCTTTTTCTCTGCCTCACTCTCTCACTGTTTCTGTCCCTGTCTCTGTTTCACTCTCTCTCTCTCTCTGTCTCTATCTCTCTCATCCACAATCTCTCTCTCTGTCTCCCTCTCACGCTGTCTGTCTTTCATTGTCTCTCTCTCTTCTGTTTCTCTGCTGTCTCTCACATTCTCTCTGTGTCTCTGTCCTCCTGTGTCTCTCTCTCTGTCGCTCTCTCTCACATTTTCTTTCTATTTCACTTTCTCAATTTCGCACACTGTCTCGCTCTGTTTCTCTCCCCCTGCGTCTCCCCTCCTGTGTCTCTCCCCGTCTCTCTCTCCCCTGTCTCTCTCTCTCCACCTGTCTCTCTCTCTCTCTCTCTCTCTTTCTGCCTGTCTCTCTCTCTCTCCCTGTCTTTCTCTCTCCTTGTCTCTGGCTACCTGTCTCTCTCTCTCCCTATCTTTCTCTCTCTGTCCCTCTCTGTCTCTGTCTCTCTCTCTCTATCGTTTATTGTGTCTCCATCTATCGCACGCTCTGCCTCTCTCTCTCTCTCTCTCCCTGTCTCTCTCTCTCTCTTTTCTCACTATCTCTCTGTATATGCCAGGCTCCCTCTCATTCTGTCTCTCTCTCTGTTCTCTCCCCCTGTCTTTCTCTCCAAATAATAGGGTAGTAATAGTGGGGGATTTCAACTTCCCCAACATTAACTGGATTTATTATAGTGTGATAGGTTTAGAGGGAGCAGAATTCTTAAAATACATCCAGGAGAGCTTTTTAAGCCAGTACATAGAAAGTCCTACAAGAGAGGATGTGGTCCTGGACTTAATTTTAGGGGATGAAGCTGGGCAAGTGGTAGAGCTATCAGTGGGGGAGCATTTTGCAAATAGTGATCATAACTCCATTAGTTTCAAGGTTGTTATGGAAAAGGACAAGGATGGGCCAGAAATCAGAGTTCTAAATTGGGGGAAGGCCGATTTTAATAAGATCAGATTTGATTTGGCCAGAGTGGACTGGGAGCAGCTACTTTTAGGTAAATCTGTGTCAGAGCAGTGGGACTCATTCAAGAAGGAAATAAGGAGAGTATGGGACCAACATATTCCAGTAAAGACAAAGGGTGCGATCAACAAACCCAGGGAACCTTGGATGTTGAGGGATATACAGGATTGGATAAAGAGACAAAGGGAGGCTTATGGCAGATACCGAGGGCTCAAAACAGCAGAAGCCCTAGAGGAGTATAGAATGTGTAGGGGGGAAACTTAAAAAATAAATTAAGAGAGCAAAAAGGGGGCATGAAAAAACATTGGCAGGTAAAATAAAGGAAAATCCAAAGTTATTTTACAAGTACATTAAGAGTAAGAGGATAACTAGGGAAAGAGTAGGGCCCATTAAGGACCATAGTGGTAATTTGTGTGTGGAGCCGGAAGACGTAGGTAGGGTTCTAAATGAATACTTTGTGTCCGTGTTCACAAGCGAAAGGGATGATGTGGGTATGAGAGTCAGGCAGAAGGACTGTGATATAATTAAAGAAATTAGCATTGAAAGGGAGGAGGTTCTAAGTGGTCTGGCAGGCTTAAAAGTAGATACATCTCCAGGCCCGGATGAAATGTATCCCACACTGTTGAGTGAGGCAAGGGGGGAGATAGCAGGGGCACTGGCAATAATTTTCAATACCACTTTGGCCACAGGAGAGGGGCCAGAGGACTAGAGGACAGCCAATGTGGTACTGTTATTCAAGAAGGGAGAAAGGGATAAACCAGGGAACTACAGGCCAGTCAATCTAACCTCAGTGGTGGGGAGACTATTGGAAGCAACTCTGAGGGACAGAATTAATCTACACTTGGAGAGGCAGGGTTTAATCAACGACAGTCAGCATGGTTTTGATAAGGGGAGGTGAGTTCTGACCAATTTTATTGAATTTTTCAAAGAGGTGACCAGGTATGTAGATGAAGGCAATGCATTTGACATAGTTTACTTGGACTTCAGCAAGGCTTTTGATAAGGTCCCCCATGGGAGACTGATAACGAAGGTAAGAGCCCATGGGATCCATGGCAATTTGGCAAATTGGATCCAGAATTGGCTGAGTGGCAGGAAGCAGAGGGTGATGGTCAAGGGGTGTTTTTGTGCCTGGATGCCTGTGTCCAGTGGGGTTCCACAGGGATCGGTGTTAGGTCCATTGCTGTTTGTGGTCTATATAAACAATTCAGACTTGAATGTAGGAGGGTTGATCAGTATGTTCACGGATGACATGAAAATTGGTGGGGTGGTAAATAGTGAGGAGGATAGCCTTAGATTACAGGAGGACATAGACAGGCTGGTCAGATGGGCTGATCAGTGGCAAATGGAATTTAATTTGGATAAGAGTGAGGTGATGCACTTGGGCAGGACAAACAAGGCACGGGAATACATGATGAATGGTTGGACCCTAGGAAGTACCGAGGATCAGAGGGACCTTGGTGTGCATGTCCACCGGTCCCTTAAGGTAGTGGGTCAGGTAGATGAGGTGGTTAAGAAGGCATATGGGATACTTGCCTTTATTAGCCGAGGCATAGAATATAAGAGCAGGGAGGTTATGCTGGAACTGTATAAAACGCTGGTTAGGCCACAGCTAGAGTATTGCGTGCAGTTCAGGAATCCGCATTATAGGAAGGATGTGATTGCACTAGAGAGAGTGCAGAGGAGATTTACCAGGATGTTGCCTGGGCTGGAGAGTTTTAGTTATGAGGAGAGATTGGATAAACTGGGGTTATTTTCTTTGGAGCAGAGGAGATTGAGGGGGGACATGATTGAGGTGTATAAAATTATGAGGGGCATAGATAGGGTAAACAGGAAGGAACTTTTCCCCTTGGTGGAGGGATCAATAACCAGGGGGCATAGATTTAAGGTAAGGGGCAGGGGGTTTAGAGGGGATGTGAGGAAGAATTCTTTCACCCAGAGGGTGGTGGGAATCTGGAACTCAGTGCCTGAAAGGGTGGTAGAGGCAGAAACCCTCATAATATTTAAGAAGTATATGGTTGTGTACTTGCGATGCCATGGCATACAAGGCTATGGGCCTCGTGCTGGGAAATCGGATTACAATAGTTAGGTACTTGTTTGACAGGCGCACACTCCATGGGCCGAAGGGCCTTTTTCTCTGCTATAGACCTCTATGACACCAACTGTGGCATGAAGAAAATCAAGGATGTGCAGAATATTTAAAGACGTCATTCGTATGAGATACTTTTTTTAAAAAAAAAGAGAACATGCCATACCTGGATGTGCAAGAGCAATAAGGATGTCCAGTGACAGAAGAGCAACCTGCAGTTTTTTCCTTAGAAATTTCATTTCAACTAGCACTGCTTTTCTTGAATGAAATCTTATTTCAAAGAAATTTATCAGGTCTCATCCTCCAGCAGTGACTGAGCAGTAGATCCCAATGGAGCAGAATACGAGCCTGACTGTTTACAGGCAAGAAGCTTTCAAACAGAAAAATGCCATTGTATTTATGCCTGCTATATATTTCCTGTTCTAAGCATATATATGAAGTGTTCTAGTTATTTTAGATTGGATAAGAGCGCCAGTGAAAATAACTGCGTAACTACACTATTAACTTTGTAACAAGATGTTTGTGGTTTGATGTGTCAGAACTGGGAACTTTCAAAACTGTAAGATCAAAAGAGGTTCTTTCTGAGGCAAATTGGGTTGGGCTTTTTTTATGTGGAGAGAAACTACACACTATGTGTATAAACATGTATTATAAAATGTGGAAACAAAGATTAACTTTTGTTATGGTTACCCTGATGCGAGCGGGTAAAAGCTTTGCATAGCAGGGTGGCATGGTACTGAACCATACTTGACAACAAGGTCCCAGGCTCAAGGTCTAATCTGTATGGAGCTAGTTGATCTCAGTTGCAACAGTTGATCCCTGCATCCTCTAGCTGGGGTTGGAAAAAAACAGCCAGTTTTCTGCCTTAATTATTATGCAATGAAGTAGTTGTGGGTATCGGGTGAGGCTATGATTAGGCACTAGGCTGTCCATAGTCTTTTTCTTTCTGGTATCCTCCCATCTATGAAAGATGGTGGACATGCATCAAACAATCCATTTCAGATGACGTATCTTCATATGGCATACTTTTGCTGATGGCTAAAGAGGCCAGTCTTTGAGAGACAGGTTCCCGCCACAAGTGCCTAACATGAAGGTATCAAGTGTCATTGTTGGTTGGTATTTTTGGCATTGGCATCTGTTGCCAAGCCGCTGTGGCCATGGTCATCATGATGGTGCACGCCAGGCCACAGGAAGTGTTGCCATTTCCCTCTTTTGCCAATTAGTAACTCCCAGGTGCAATAATAAATATTTAAGGCCTTCACGTCATGCTTGCAAGCATCCTTGAATCAGAACTTTGGGCAATCTACTGGTCATCTGGCTCCAGTTACCTCACCATACAAAAAGTTCGTGTGCATGTGGCTGTCTTTCATTCCATGAGCATGCCCAAGCCAATAACGCCATCAGTGTTTGATGAGCGCTAACAAACATGGGGGCTCTGCCTTAGAAAAGTTTGCCACATCTGTAGTTTTGTCCTACCACGATATACCCATAATACGCTACTGACAGCGAAGATGGAAATTGTTGAGCTTCTTTTCTTGTTAGCTGTAAATCGTCCATGTTTTACAGCGATACAGCAAGGTGCTGAGAACATAGGTCTTATAAACTATCAGCTTGGTCCCAAGGGTCAGCTCTATGTTACTCCATGCATGTTTCATGTGTCGGCCAAAGGTAGTAGCTGCTTTCCATGTGTGTGTATCAAGTTCTGCATCAAGTGACAGGTTATCTGTCACCATGGACCTGAGGTAGCACAATTTACTAACCACTTTCAGTGGGGTGTTCTTTTGTGTGATCAGGGGCAGATATGCAACATCTTGTTCCATGACCGTGGTTTTCTTGATGCTTATAGTCAGGGAGAACAATTTATAAACATGGAAAAAACCGTCCATGAGTCTTTGTAGCTGAGTTTCCGTGTAGGTGACTCGCACAGCATCATCAGCGTAAGGGAGTTCTCTGGTCAGGACATGATGTGTTTTTGTCTTCGCTTTCAGTCTTGATAGATTGTAGAGCTTGCCATCTGACCTGGTATGCTAGTAGACGCCTTCCATGTCTGCAGGGAAGACAAAGGCCAGGGGCACAGAGAAGAGGATTTCAAACAGAGCTGGGGCTAGGACACAGCCTGGTTTGAATGCATTCTTTACCTTTCAGTTGATTATGGTTGTGGAGAACCAAATGTCCTTCTTCCCAAATTTGTTCCATAGCCTTAACTGCAGTTTTCGTTTGCCACAAAACCAAGTTTCTTATGTCAAAGCAGCTGCAGATCTTAATGTCACAGTAATTATTTTGCTTCGTAATTGATGGGCAACCAGTCTTTAAACTAAGTTTCAAGCTGGTTAGTTCTTAAGCTGTCTGACTGATAATCCTAAAATGTAACAATTGTTTTATAGAAGACAAGATCTATGGGTAACTTGTACTTATTGGCAATAGAAAAAATTGGATTATCTAAATTTAAAATGAAAATGAAGAATTAGAGAAACATTTCTTAAGTGGTGTCTAAATGATAAAATAATAACTGCAAACGTTTTGTTAAACTTTTTCTCATTGAATTTGAACAATGAAAAGCCCAAAATTTTCCTACAATGAAAACCCCTAGAATTGACTTTAAAAATAGATGAATCTGATTATTCCATTATCAAATGATCCTGCTTTCAATGATCTATATTGTTGCTGCCTTTGATCAGTTTTGGGTTTCTATTATTTAGGGAATTATTTCATTTTTCTATTCTCTCATAAGATGTGGTTTCACTGGCTAGGTCAGCCCTTTTTTATTGCCCATCCCTAATTGCTCTTGAGAAGGTGGTGAACCGGCTTCTTGGACTGCTGCAGTCCATGTGGTGTAGGTACACATACTGTGCTGTTAGGGAGGGAGTTCCAGGATTTTGACCCAGCAATAGTGAAGGAGTGGTGATATTGTTCCAAGTCAGGGTCTGTGTAGCTTGAAGTGAAACTTGCAGATGGTGGTGTTCCCATGTACCTGCTCTTCCATGTTCTTCTGGGTGGTAGAGGTCGCAGGTTTGGAAGGTGCTGTCAAAGGAGCCTTTGTGTGTGCTGCAGTGCATTTTATAGATGGTACACACTACTGCCACTGTGTGCAATGGTGGAGGGAGTGAATGTTGAAGGTGGTGGATGGGGTGCTAATCAAGCAGGCTGTTTTGTCTTGGATGGTGTTGAGTTTCTTTAGTGTTGTTTGAGCTGCACTCATCCATGCAAGTGGAGAGTTTTTTGAGGAAGTAACATGTGCTATGGATAAAGGAGAACCGGTGGATGTGCTGTCTTTAGATTTCCAGAAGGTATTTGATAAAGTGCCAATTCAAAGGTTATTGCGGAAAATAAAAGCTCATGGCATAAGGGGTAGTATATTAACATGGATAGATGATTGGCTTGCTAACAGGAAGCAGAGAGTAGGCATAAAAGGTTCTTCTTTCAGTTTGGCAAGATGTAAAGAGTGGTGTGCCACAGGGATCAGCGCTGGGACCTCAACTGTTTACAATTTATATAAATGACTTGAATGAAGGGATGTATGGGATGGTTGCCAAATTTGCTGATGACACAAAGGTAGCTTGGAAAGTAATTTCTGCAGAGGACATAAGGGGGCTACAAAAAGATATAGATAGGTTAAGTGAGTGGGCAAAGATCTGACAAATGGAGCATAATGTTGGAAAATATGAAATTGTCCATTTTGGCAGGAAGGATAGAAGGGAGGCATACTATCTAAATGGTGAGAGATTGCAGAGCTCTGAGCTGCAGAGGGATCTAGGTATCTTAGTGCATGAATCACAAAAGGCTAGTGTGCAGGTACAGCAAATAATTAGGAAAACTAATAGAATGTTCTCATTTATTGAGAGTGGAATTGAATACAAAAGTAGGGAGGTTATGCTTCAGTTATACAGAACACTAGTGAGACCATATCTGGAGTACTGTGTACAGTATTGGTCACCTTATTTAAGGAAGGATGTAAATGTGTTGGAAGCAGTTCAGAGAAGGTTTACCAGACTAATACCTAGAATGGGTGGGTTGTCTTATGAGGAAAGATTGGACAGGCTAAGCTTGTATCCGCTGGAGTTTAGAAGAGTAAGAGGCGACTTGATTGAGACATATAAGATCTGAGGGGACTCGGCAAGGTGGATATGGAGGATGTTTTCTATTGTGGGAGAATCTAGAAATAGGGGTCATCCATTTAAAATGGAGATTAGGCAAATTTTTTTCTCTCAGAGGGTCGTGAGTCTTTGGAACTCTCTTCCTGAAAAGGCAGTGGAAGCAGAGTCTTTGAATATTTTTAAGGCAGAGATGGATAGATTCTTAGTAAGCAAGGGGGTAATAGGTTATCGGGGGCAGGCAGGATGCAGATTTGAGGTTACTATCAGATTATCCATGATCTTATTAAATGGCAGAGCAGGCTCGAGGGGCCAAATGGCCTACTCCTGCTCCTTGTTTGCATGTTTGTATCACACTCTTGACTTGTGTCTTGTAGATGGTGGACAGACTTTGGAGAGTCAGGATGTGAGTTACTCACCACAGAATTCCCAGCCTCTGACCTGCTCCTGTAGCCACAGTATTTATATGGCTTGTCCAATTCAGTTTCTGGTCAATGGTAACTCCCAGGATATTGAGGGTGGGGGATCCAAGGATGGTAATGCCATTGAATGTCAAGATGAGATGGTTGTATTCCCTCTTGTTGGAGATGGTTGTTGCTTGGCACTTGTGTAGTGCCAATGCTACTTGCCACTTATCAGCCCAAGCCTAATTGTTGTCCAGGTCTTGCTGCATTTGGGTACGGGCTGCTTCAGTGTCTGAGGAGTCATGAATGGTGCTGAACATTGTGAAATCATCAGCGATCATCACTTCTGACCTTATCATGGAGGGGAGGTCATTGATGAAGCAGCTGATGGTTGGGCCTAGGACATTACCCTGAGGAACTCCTGCATTGATATCCCAGGACTGAGATGGCTTGCAACAACCACAGCTGTCTTCCTTTGTGCCAGGTATTACTCCAATCGATGGAGAGTTTTCCCCATGATTCCATTTGACCCCAGTTTTGCTAGGGCTCCTTGATGCCGCACTCGGTCAAATGCTGCCTTGATGTCAAGGGTAGTCACTCTCACCTCACCTCGGGAGTTCAGCTCTTTTATCCATGTTTGGACCAAGGAAATAATGAGTTTAGTAGCCGAGTCATCACTGAAAAACATTATATCCAGAATTGTTATATGTTTCAGACTATGACCTGAAGATTATACTGTGCAAACAAAACAGGTGACATTAATATGTTTTAGTATTGATGCTTCCTACTGTACACTATAAATAGAAAAATTCTATTTGAGATAACATTGAACTTGACTGACTTAAAATATATTTTTAAATATTTTTATCAAGTAACTATCTGAGAGAAACAAATATAATGTTGGAGTTTCAATTTTCAGTACCTTGTCAGAAACCACATTAAAAGGTACTGAAGAAACACTTCTTACTCTATTAGGTATATTAGCTAGACACATTTCACCTTTAGCTGTGTAGGAGAAGGATTGTAATTTTCTTTGTGTTATGAGATTAGATGCACAAATTGATTAGTAAATCAAAGATGTATTTGCAAGAATAATGCAAAGTGATGACTGAAAATCGGGAGAGGATATTTAAGAATAACTATATTGATCTATGAAACTTTGAGTCTTTTACCACCAACTGAAATATTTTCTTTAAAAAAAAACAAAAATTGTATAAAAAAGAATTTCCAAATGTCAAGAAGATATAATAATTCTCATAATGTTATTGGAATTTATTGTATAATAGAGTAATAGTAGGTTGTGTCTATGTGTCTATGTGTGTCGGATTGTGTCTGTGAGATTTAGTTGAATTAGAGGCAGCTAGTCTGGGTGCTTTGATCTAAGAGGAGAGGTTAGGTTTGAAATGTTAATTAGGTAAACATGGGGAAGTTTAGAAACATAGGTGTCAAGGGAACATTTGCATTTTGAAATTAACCAGACTGGATTGTTTTCAAAGGGGGGGTGAAATGTGTCACCTAGCCAGGTGAAGTTTCGAAATGATGTGTTTATTTTTCCCAAGATTGCTGGTAAAACTTAATGCTATGAAAGGGCTTTGTTATCAGGGAGTTTAAGTCCAAAGACATAGTGAAACAATGGGGATTTGCATTCAAAGACAAAGGTATATATATAAAGAAGGAGCAAGGGCTGTGTTTAAGGGAAGGCATTTTTAAGATCTTACAAAAGCCTTCAGCATCTATGCCTCAAGCTCAGCTCGGGTGTCTCGTCCTCCAACGCCCTGGAGCTTTGCCGCCTCTTCTGTCGGTGCCGCCCTGGCACTTCATCATCCGAAGAGCTGCTGCCCTTGTCATCCGTGTCGGATGGGAGACGCCTCTTGCCGCTTCTCTGGGAAGTGCCTTTGCTTCTTCTTCGCTCCTTCTTACTTTTCTTGTTCTTCACCGTCCGCCACTCCCCCTGCTGCTTTTCCACTGCTGCCTCCTCCTCCATTGATTCGCTGTCCTGAGGACTGGGAGGTTCAGGGGGTAGTGCTGTTGATTGGCTGTCAGCTGCCTCAATCTTTTCCTCCACCTTGTCTCTCTCTGTGTCCTCCTTTGTCCCGTTGAGCTCCCTGGGGGCCTTGGTGGTTGGAGTGACACGAAACATTTCTTCTGCTTCCCCCTGGTCGGCTTTGGCTGCCTGTGCGTAAGTACGGCAGCGTTTGGGGCAGGTCCTGTAGAGGTGACCTGCCTCGCCACACAGGTTGCAGCACTTGGCCTGTTTGCAGTCTTTTGTCTGGTGCCCTTCCTGTTTGCAGATCTTGCAGAGGGAGGCGCTGCAGTTGGCCGCCACATGACCAGCCTTGCCGCATGAGCGACAATGCTTGGGTTGCCCAGCGTAGACCAGGTAGCCACGGTTTCCCCCGATAGCGAAACTGGAGGGAGGGTGGAAAATGGCTCCCTTACCATCGGTCTTTAGCGTGACCTTAAACAGGCGTTTGCCTGTCCAGATCCCCAAGTCGTCTCGAATCTCGGTGCCGCTCCCCACCTTAAGTCATCACGGTCCGACATTCTGAGGATCAGCAAATCCTTTTATGCCGGACTGTATGACGTGAAGCCCACGGACAGCACGGCCTCCCAGTCCTTCCTGTCCTCTATCACGGAGGTCTTAGACCACAGTACGCGGGAGAGCCTAGACAAACCGCTAACTCCTGATGAACTGACTAAGGCCCTTGAGTCCTTCGAGAAGAGTAAAACTCCCGGAAGCGACGGCTTGCCGGCGGAGTTGTATTCGGCTCCGTGGGACTTGATCGGCCCGGACCTGCTAGGAGTGTACGAGAGTATGCTCCTGGCCGGTAGTATGTCAGAATCCATGAGGAAAGGCATCATCACCCTCATCTACAAGCACAAGGGGGAAAGGGAGGAAATTAGAAATTGGCGACCCATTTCACTGTTGAATATGGACTATAAGATTCTGTCCAAGGTCATCGCCAATCGGGTCAAATCCGCTCTGGAATTGGTGATTCACCCTGACCAGACCTGCTCTGTGCCAGGCAGGAAGATCTCTGACAGCCTGGCGCTGCTTGGGGATACGATTGCCTATGTACAGGACAGGGGTGTGGATACCTGCCTCATCAGCTTGGATCAGGAGAAGGCCTTTGACAGAATATCGCACACCTACATGGGGGATGTGCTCTCCAAAATGGGGTTTGGGGAGGGAATTCGAAATTGGATCCAACTGCTCTACACTAACATCAGTAGCGCAGTCTCAATCAATGGGTGGGAAACAGATAGCTTTCCGATTAAATCTGGAGTCAGGCAGGGCTGTCCTCTCTCGCCTGTCCTTTTCGTGTGTTGCATAGAACCCTTTGCCGAGTCCATCAGGAAGGATCCGGGCATAAGAGGAGTGACGACCCCAGGCAGTGGAGGCACTCAGGTAAAAGCCTCCCTGTACATGGACGACGTCGCCGTCTTCTGCTCGGATCCGCTGTCGGTGCGCAGACTGATGCACATCTGCGACCAGTTCGAACTGGCCTCGGGAGCCAAGGTAAATCGTGGGAAGAGCGAGGCCATGTTCTTTGGGAACTGGGCTGACCGATCCTTTGTCCCCTTCACTGTCAGGGCTGACGGCCTGAAGGTGCTGGGGATATGGTTCGGAGGGACCGGGGCATGCGTTAGAAACTGGAAGGAGCGAGTGGCTATGGTGAAAAGGAAACTGGGCATGTGGGAGCAACGCTCCCTCTCCATTGCGGGTAAGAACCTGGTCATCAGGTGTGAGGTACTCTCGCTGTTGCTGTACGTGGCGCAGGTCTGGCCCATTCCAGACTCCTGCGCGATGGCGATCACTCGAGCCATCTTCCGCTTTATCTGGAGGTCGAAAATGGATCGTGTCCGCAGGGACGCGATGTACAAGCCTCTAGATAAAGGGGGAAAAAACGTGCCCAACATCGCCCTCATACTGATGGCCACCTTTGTGTGTGGCTGCATCAAGCGGTGCGTAGACCCTCAGTACGCAAACACCAAGTGTCACTACGTGCTGAGGTTCTACCTGTCCCCGGTGTTGCGAAGGATGGGTCTGGCCACGCTGCCGCGGAACGCTCCAAGTAGTTGGACCGTGCCGTACCACCTGTCCCTGGTGGAAAAATTTATGCAGAAAAACACCTTTGACCACAAGTCCATCAGGCAGTGGTCAGCACATAACGTCCTAGAGGCCCTGAGGGAAAAGGAGAGGGTGGACCCTGTGGGATGGTTCCCCGAGCAGACTGTCAAAGTCATTTGGCAGAATGCCTCATCGCCAGAACTTTCCAACAAGCACCAAGACGTAGCTTGGCTGGTCGTGAGAAAGGCCCTCCCCGTTAGATCCTTCCTACACGCCAGGAGGCTCACCCCCTCTGCACGTTGCCCTCGAGGTGGCTGTGGTGGGGAAGAGACCGTTGTTCACCTCCTTGTGGATTGTGCCTTTGCAAAGAAAGTCTGGAGAGAGATGCAGTGGTTGCTGTCGAGGTTCATCCCGAGCAGTTCTGTGACACAGGACTCTGTGCTCTACGGGCTGTTCCCAGGGACACACACCGAGACAAACATCAACTGCAGCTGGAGGATCATCAACTCGGTGAAAGAGGCGCTTTGGTCTGCCCGAAACTTGTTGGTCTTCCAGCACAAAGAGTTGTCCCCGACCGATTGTTGCGGACTGGCACAATCCAAAGTCCAGGACTACGTGCTGAGGGACGCACTAAAGCTTGGGGCAGCTGCCGAAAAGGCGCAATGGGGAAGGGTCGCTGTCTAAGACCTTTCCACCACAGCGCACCGAGAGACTGGGAACTGTTTAGAGCCCCTCGGGCTGTACAGATCAAAATGAAAGGCTGTAAATGACTGTAATATTGTTTGTACTGATGCACCTGGTGATACATTTTGTAAAAGTTTAACCTGGATTGTACCCTTGTAATGTTGTTTTTGAAATGGTTTTAAATGTGATTGAAGATAATTTATGAATAAAGTATATTTTTACAAAAAAAAAAAAATCTATGCCTCAAGCTGCTGCCTTCACAGGAATGAAGTTAAGAAAACTCACTTGGAAGTCGACTTGATCAGGGTGTCATGTTTCTTTGCCTGTGTCTTAATGATAGTGTAACTGGGAGTTAGATTGATTAGGGGATATAGAAATGATCATAGTAGTAATTTGTAGCTCTATGTATGTATTTAAAGTCATTTCTTCTATTAATAAATATTTAATCTAGTCTTATAAAAACCTATAGAGCTTGGTGGTCTTATTACTACTGAATTCAGGGCACGCATCTCAAAATTTATACAAATTGCAGAACAAGTTGTGACAGTTGTTTCAAGTTTCCCTTTGGGATTTGAACAACTCAGCATTTACCATCGGCTAAGCCATAAGACAAATTTTGTCAACTCTACTTGTGATGTGCTAAGTTTGCATTATTCTTATCATTGGGATGTTGACAGCCCATCCATGTCTACCAGATTCTTGAGGCACTGCATTTCTTGAGAATACTATCATGGGAAAAATTATCCCCCCATTGGGGGGCAAGTGTGGGAGCAGGTGTGGATGGGCACGCCTCCGATCAGCGCTCCCATTTTACGTGACATCCCCTTGGAAGCGCTATGCGCTCCCTGTGCGGGGGTGGGGGGGGATTCCCTCAGCCGGGAGTGTTCTCTTTCACACGTGCATGCAGAAGAGCGGACACATCTCCCTGAGGCTAAGTGCTGCCTCAGGGAGATCGTCTCCGATTTAAAACTTTAAATAAAGAGGTTTAAACATTTTCCCTGACATGTCCCCTCATTTAAATTTAAAGACCCTCATGAAACCTCATCCCGCCAGGGCCCCTGGCCTGCCCGCCAACCTTAAGGTCGGACAGGCAGGTCCATTAATGGCCTTAGTTAGTTTTTCAATGGCTTCAATAGGTCGTTGACAGCTCGGCAGGTGCACAGCTGACTCGGCTGCAACCCTGCCAACCTGAAAATGGAAATGATGCGGGGTGACGTCAGGAGTTCCACCCGACATCATCCCGCGTCATTTTACGCGTTGGCAAGCGGGCCCCGCCCCCGTTCACTGACCAGAAGATCCTGCCCCATGATCCTCAAGGAAATTCCACCTTTGTGAGCACATCAGGGCTCTACAAAAGAGTATTGCCATAATTCACAAGGTCACCCTCAACAATTGCAATGTTGCTACCAACAGTATGAGATAGTGTGAATTTTGTGTCTCTTTGAATGTAAAAGTCAAATATGACATGGTCTTATTGGATCGATTTTTAATGCAATGATAACAGGGAGGCTTACAGCACTTGCCATTCTTACAGGTTAAATCTGACAGCAAATTCTGATTCCCACATATGTGAAGTTAAGTTCGAGAAGTTTCTGTCAGAGTTATGCTACTCTTTTGCTGAGAGCTCTGTTCCAGCCTTCATTGATAAGTTAGGCACTGAAATCACTGAAATGGTGTGAACTTAGGATGCAGAATCATTGACTAGTTTTGCGCAAAAGTGGCTGAAAACTTTAAGGCTAGTGCCTTCAGGAATAAGTAATGTAATTGGTGATATATACTGCTGAACAATCTCCCTGAGCTGAAAATTAAGTTTGCAAATGTGGAATTTCATTCACTCAGAAGAAAATTAATGTTGCAAATTTTAAAAATTAAATAAAATATTTTTTTAGTTATTCTGTTATTTTATCTCTCTTCCATTCTCCCATTCTTTTGTCCAAATCGTTATTTCTCATCCTGTACAATGATTTAAAGGCAATTTATATTTTCTGTTTTCTACTTCCTGGTTTATAGTCTGCGTGTCTTAGTGAGGATTCTGCAATCTTATTGGCTGAAGACCCCTATAGAGTATGCTGTGCTGGATCAGATGCCTGATTAGTACAAACTTCCACTCACAAGCCGACAAAAAGGTTTTCAGCAACAAACACAAGGTGAATGGTGAAAGCCATTCCTTTATGTTTGAGAACAAAATGTGGGCCATTAAATCAAACAGGCACTTTCCCTGACATCAAGAAACTGTTTTGTTCAATGGTAAAGACTAATTAAACATCAAATTCCTAATTTGTACCAATAAATTAGTTTTGACTCTTACATGAAATAAATAATTGAAATTAAATAAATAATTATTATAACAATCATTAATTGAATTTATGCATTAAGTATTGTTAAAATTTTTCAGGATTCCATGGGGGAAGATTTCCTCTGTTAACTATATGGAACTGTTATGAAAATATAATAATTTTCATAATATTATTGTGATTTATTGTAAAAGTAGGTTAATATTGGAGTTTGGATATTTTCTCTGTGTGTATATGTGTGTGGGGGATTTAATTGAGTTGGAAGCAGCTGGCCTTGGAGGCTTTGAGTCACAAGAACATAAGAAATAGGAGCAGGTGTAGGCCATTCAGCCCCTCAAGCCTGTCCCGCCATTCAATAAGATCATGGCTGATCTGTCCCAGGCCTCAACTCCCCTTTTGTGCCAGCTCCTCATAGCCCTCAACTCCCCAATATTTCAAAAATATATCTACCTCCTCTTAAATACTTTCAGTGATCTACCCTCCACAAGTTTCTGAAGTAAAGAATTCCAGGCATTCACTACGCTCTGAGAGAAGAAATTTCTTCACATCTCAGTTTTAAATGAGTGTCTCCTTATTTTGCAACGATGTCTCCTAGTTTGAGATTCCCCCACTAGTGGAAACATCTTCTCAACATCTACCCTGTCAAGCCCCCGCCAGAATCTTGTACATTTCAATAGGATCACCCATCATTCTTCTCAACTCTAATAAATAAAGGCCTAACATGTTTAGTCGTTCTTGGTAAGTCAACCCCTTCATTTCAGGAATCAGCCTAGTGAATCTCTTTTGAACTGCCTCCAATGCCAATATATCCTTTCTTAAATACGGGGACCAAAACTGTACATAGTACTCCAGGTGTGGCCTCACCAACACCTTGTATAGTTGTAATAATATTTCCCTATTTTTAAACTCCAACCCCCTAGGGTTACAGGCCAAAATTCCATTTGCCTTCTTAATCACTTGCTTCACCTGCATGCTAACTTTTTGTGTTTCATGCACAAGAACACCCTGGTCCCTCTGTGCTGCACCTTTTTGGAGTCTCTCTCCATTTAAATAATAGTCTGCCTTTTGATTCTTTCTACCAAAGTGCATGACCTCACATTTTCCTACATGAAACTCCATCTGCTAAGTTTTTTGCCCATTCACTCAACCTGTTTATATCCTCTTGCAGATTCCTTATGTTTTCATCACAACATGCCCTCCCATCTATTTTTGTATCATCAGCAAGTTTGGATACATTACAATCTGCCCCCTCCTCCAAATCATTAATATAGATAGTAAATAATTGAGGCCCTAGGGCTGATCCTTGTGACACTCCACTAGTTACGTCTTTCCAACCTGAAAAAGACCCATTAATCCCAACTTTCTGTCTTCTGTGCATTAATCAATCCTCAATCCATGCTAATACATTACCCCCAATACCGTAAGCGCCTATCTTGTGCAATAATCTTTTATATGGCACCTTATCAAATGCCTTCTGGAAATCCAAATACACTACATCTATCGGTTCCCCTTTATCAACTCTGCTTGTTATATCCTCAAAGAACTCTAGCAAATTTGTCAAACATGATTTCCCTTTCCTAAAATCATGTTGAATCTGTTTGATTATGTTAAACTTTTTTAAATGTCCTGCTATTTCTTCCTTAATAATGGACTCTAGCATTTTCCCAATGACAGATGTTAGGCTGACTGGCCTATAGTTTCCTACTTTTTGTCTCCCTCCCTTCTTACATTCACATTAGCCATTTTCCAATCTGCCAGGACCCTCCCAGAATCCAGTGAGTTCTGGAATATTTCAATCAATGCCTCCGTTATCTCTGCAGCCACTTCCTTTAAAATCCTTGTATGCAGGCCATCAGCTCCTGGCAACTTATCTGCCTTTAGTTCCATTAGTTTGTCAAATACTTTGTCCGTCATGATAGAGACTGTTACAAGATCTTTCCTCCCATTAGCTCCTTGCTTATCTGATATCTTTGGAATGTTTATAGTGTCCTCTACCGTGAAGCCCGATGAAAAATATTGGTTTAAATTATCTACCATTTCCCTGTTCCTCGTTATCAATTCTCCAGTCGCAACCTCCAAGGGTCCCACAGCCACTTTAGCTATTCTCTTTCTTTTTCTATACCCTTAGAAGCTCTTGCTGTTTGTTTTTATATTTCTTGCCAATTTACTCTCCTAATCAATTTTCTCGCTCTTTATTAGCTTTTAAGTCATCTGCTGCTGGTTCATAAAAAATTCTCAACCCTCTGGCCTACCAATAGTTTTGGCTGCTTTGTATGCCTTAGTTTTTGATTGGATACTCTTTCTGACCACCTTTGTTAACCACGGGTGGTTCATACTTCTCATCGAGCCCCTCTTTTTGAACGGGATAAATTTTTGCTAAGGGTTATGAAATATCTGCTTCAATGTCTGCCACTACTCACCCACTGAGTCTATTTTCCCTTAGTCTATTTTCCCAGCCTGCTTAGACAACTCTTTCTTCATATCTCTGTAATTGCCCTTATTTAAGTTGAGGACACTGGCTTGAGATCAAAGTTGCTCCCCTTCAAACTGAATTTGAAATTCTACCACGTTGTGATCTCTACCCCCTAGAGGATCCTCCACTACGAGATCTCTTCTTAATCCTACCTCATTACACATTACTAGATCTAAAACAGCCTGTTCCCGGGTAGGTTCTGCAATGCATTGTTCTAAGAAACAATTCCTGATGCACTCTACAAATTTGTCTTCCATGTTACCCCTGCAAATCTGATTTGCCTGGTCAATATGCAGATTAAAATCATCTATGACAATTGTAGCACCCTCCATTATTTCCCGATTTCTACTTTGTCCTGTAGTGAGGCAACTCTTCGGGGGTATATTGACGTCTCCCATGCATGACTTCTTCCCCCTGCTATTCCTTATTTCCACCCAAACTGATTCCACATCACGATCTATTGCACCTATATCACTACTCACTGATACCTTCCTTCATTGACAAAGCTACCCCACTTCCTTTTCCTTTTTGCCTATTTTTCCGGAATGTCGAATGCCCTTGAATGTTGAGTTCCCAGTCTTGGTCACCCTGCAACCACATCTTTGTAATAGCTATCAAGTCATGTTCATTTATTTCTATTTGTGCCGTTAACTCATCTATCTTGTTACAAATGCTGCGCATATTCAGATAAAGAGCCTTAAGCTTTGACTTTTCACCATTATTGCTCATTCTGGTCCTGATTCCTGCTGCACTCTCCTGCTTATATTTCCTTCCCCTTCCTGTCACACTTTGATTATCGTTCGCCTATTGACCACCCTGCACCTCTGCTCCCTCGTTTCTTTTTGATTTTTTAAAACTTCCCTTCAATTGTACCCTCCCCCAAATCTGCCCCATTAATTAGTTTAACATCCTGTCTAGAAAACTAGTTATACAATTCGCACTATACTATGAGGCTTTTGGTATGTCTGTGCTTGGGCTATTTTTGGCCACTATAAATGATGAAGGCTATTAAGACTCTAGGTGCGGTGAATTGTAAACAAAATAATTCTAGGCCTCTTAGTAATCAGAATAGATTCCAAGAGTTCTGGGGCTTAATTTAGAACAAAAAAAAAAGTGCTTGGAGGGGAATATGAGTGAGATTTTTATAATGGTGGTTGGATATCGTCTATCTGAATGTTATGGGATAGGAGCATATATAAAATCCTGAGGTAGTTAGTTCGGTTAAATGCCAAATTAGAACTGCTTTACATTTGAAGACCAATATTACTTATAAATAACAAAGGTACTTTCTTTAATGTATAGGAATTGCTGAATGGTTTATTTGATTGAACTTAATTTTTCCCTTTTAGGTGCATAATATATTCCAGGAAAATATGTACTTCTTATCTATATTGAATAAGAACAAAAACTTATTTTTAGATTTCACTCAGCAGCTCCTGTGCAAGTGTGAAATGAACATTGCAACCTACAATATCAATCTCACCGGATGCGTGCTTCTATATTATTTGTGGGTATTGTTAAAGTGTCACTGCAGTTTGCAAAGTATTCAAACCTCAAGAAGATTGCTTTTTGATAAGATCAAGCTGTTTTGCTAGTTCCATTGAGTTTGTAAAAACAAGATCAGATTGTGGTCACATTTTCATCCTGTTTGCCTGAGTTCTCTTTCATGATAACTGCCACTAGAATGTGAACTTTAAAAGTAAGCAGGGTCATTTAACTAGAACCAAGTCAATTTTGATGACCCACACATACTGGTGCAGATTGGATAGCAACAAATGGCCGTCAATCCTATTTTACATTGTACTAAATTAAGCAAAAGCTATTGTCTGCTACTATAGAGAAACTAATTTATTCAGCTTTCCTGAAACTTTCGATCAGCTTGATGCTATTCTTTCTACAACTAAACACCCACAGAAACACATATTTCGATGATATAATTGAAATGTTTGTTGACGAAACACTTGCTGTAATCTCATGAACTAGCCAACTGGAAGAGAGAGAGACAATTGCAATGATTTGAGAAGTTGTCTAGCACAGGTGGGCTAAAACCAAAGACTGGCCAGGAAAACAGTAAATGAGCAATGGCAGGTCTTTTTAAAATTTATTCCTTCATTGCATGTGGCTAGGCCAGCCTTTATTGTCCATTCCTAATTAGCCTTAAACAGTTGATTGTGAGCCACCATGAACTGCTATAGTCGATGTGGTGTGGTGTAGGTACACCCACAGTGCTGCTAGGAATGGAATTCCCAGATTTTGACCCAGTAACAGTGAAGGAACAGTGATATAGTTCCAAGTCAAGATGGTATTTGGCTTGGAGGGGAATTTGCAGGTAGTGGTGCTGCCATCCTTTTAGGTGATAGAGTTTTTCAAGGTGGAGATACTTTGAGTAAAAACTGACTGATCTTATGATCTTATTAAACCAAACGTATTCCCATAAGGGAGAACAATGGGGCATCCAAATCCTGAGTTCCCTGGGTGACAAAGGAAATTGAGGTTAAAATAAAAGAGTAAAAGGAGGTTTATTGCCAATGTACAGAATACAATTGATAACCAAGCAGAACGTAGAGTGCAGAAAAAAAATCAAAAAGGTTATAAGAATAGTAAAGGGACAGTATTAGAAAATATTAAAAGATCAAATGGAGTCCAAAATCTTTTATAAAAATAAAAAGTAAAAGCATAGCTAAATGAATGATGTAGAGTTTGATTGGGGACAAAAAAAGAAAATCTTTTGGAAGCAGAGGATATGACCGAAGTGCTGAATGAATACTTTATAATTGTCTTCAGAAGACAAGGGGATGAAATTAATATTGCATTAGAGGAGGAGGGAGTAGAGATATTGCATAGGAGAAAATAGATTGGAATCACTCAAAGTTAACAAGCTACCTGGTTCATATGGAATGCATCTTAGGTTACTGAGGGAAACTAGTGTGAAGATAGCAGAATATTTCAAACCATTTTACATATGAGGGTGGTACCAGAGGACTGGAGGTTTGCAAATGTTACATCCCTGCTCAAAAAGGGGAGAGAGAAAAACCTGGCAACTACTGACCAGTCTAACTTCAGTGGTGGGAAAGCTCCTAGAGACCACTGTCCAGGATGAAATTAATTCTCACTTGGAGAAGCATGGGGTAGTAAGGGACAGCAGCATAGATTTGTCAAAGGCACATTGTGCCTGACTAGCTGATTGAGTTTTTTTGATGACGTAATAGAGAGGGTTGACGACAGTAGTGCAGTAGATGTTGTAGGTATAAATTAGTAAAAGGTATTTCATAAAATACAACAAAGCAGACTTATTTGGAAAATAGAAGCACATGGTATTAAAAGGATGATGGTAGCTTGGTGTGTAATTGGCTAACTCGTAGGAGGCAAAGGGTAGTGCTGAATCTTCTCTGCCAACTTGTGCTTCAGTTTGTTCAGAGTGACTTTAAATTCATTTTGCTTCTCTTTGTAATTTTCCAGAAGAACAAACTTTGTCCTGAAGGATTCTTATAGTGTGTGAAGATTCTTCAACAGGTTTTCTTTTTCTTTGCGAAGCTCACATGCTTCATCTTGAGCATGTGAGCTTGAAATACTTTGAAGAATCAATATGTTGCCATGGGAAAGCGTAGGGAGCTAAAAAGGATGTTGAATATCACTTCAGAAAAAGATGTGTTGGAACTATCAGTAGCAATGAAACAATGCACTGAAGCCCAGAGTGAGTTGGCAAGAGGTCATCAAGAAAATAAACAGTTGAAAAAGCAGTTGATTGTCCTTCAAGATTAAATGCAAAAGGAATGAATAACCATTCAGCAACATGAAGTAATGAAGATTGTATTAAACAGTAGACAGTTTAATTCAATTCAACATAGTCTCCTCAAGTTTCTTCTGTCCTTCCATTCTACTGTTTATGACAATATTGAACTTTTTAGCTCCTTACGCATTCCCATGGCTACATATTGATTCTTCAAAGAGTCTTTCAGGGTCGCAACTTCTCTGTGTGCCCTTTCTGCCTACTGTTTTGCCTGGCTGTATATCTGGTTGAGTTTTCCCAACTCCTGCTTTGATTTGCCAACTGTGGAATTGGGGGCCATTATTTCCCTCTGGCACCTTTGTATCATCTCTGAAATTTGTTTTGTTCAGATCTCAAACAGCTTGGTTCATTGAAGACTTCATTTGTCATGCATTGTCAAAGGTAGATACTTAGCTTGAATCTTGCACTTCAAATCTTTCAGTTCATTTCTGATGTGAACATTTTCCTGTAGAATGGCTTCATTTACCTTTTGCACATTTTGCTTATTTTGAGTTACCTCAGGTAACTTTCTTTCATTCACAGCCATCTGCTCACTCTGCACTGCTATCTACCCCCTCTCTCTGAGGTCTTTTATTGCCCTTTCTCTGGGGTCTTTTGTTCCCCTCAGCCTTTATTTAGGGTGCGCTAAACCTTCTTCTAGGTTCTGCGCTCTCTACAAGTTGAAGTTTAAAATATCTGTGAAAGCCTTTTAATATCTCGCCGAATGTTGTTGAGTATTGATCTATTCATTGGCTGTGGAATACTTCATCAGCAAATGAACCAAACAGGATTAAAAACTTAGTAACTTGTACTTATTCCTTATTTAATACCACAATTCTCCCGTAAACCATAAATTGTCTTCTCCAAGACTCCCACCCTTTTGTCTGGTTTAGCCATTTCCTTATCCAAAATGCTCCTTGCTCTTCTAATTTTTCTGTCCATGGCAGTTTTTTTTTCTCATGTAGTTACTGCTTTAAATGTCATTGCCCCTTTAAGGCTATCTGTTCAGTAAACTTTTTTTTTAACACTCAGGCTATCTGTAGCTGTCCGCTTTGTATGATTGTCCTGCGCTTTTTTCAGTTTTGACAGGCTCATTGGCAATCGTGGTTGGTTTTTTTCTACTTTTTTAAAGAAAATACAGCAGCAGGTTCTGCCTCGTTTTCTTTTTTTTGAACTGTGCAGAAACTTTCAAAACAGCAGCAATCCGTTCCTCTGTACAAGAAGCCAGGGACCTGACTTAAAAGGGTTCCCTTTCTTTTAAACTCTGCAGCCTTTTTCCTTTTTTTCCCCACTATCCTCTGTAGGTTTCTCTTTAACTCTGCGGTTTCTCTTTATAACTTTAGACTTTTCATTTTTAACTTCAGCCCAACCATTACTTGTTATGGTAAACAAAAACAGAATTACCTGGAAAAACTCAGCAGGTCTGGCAGCATCGGCTGAGAAGAAAAGATTTGACGTTTCGAGTCCACATGACCCTTCAACTGAACTGAATGAAGTTAGGAGAGGGGTGAAATATAAGCTGGTTTAAGGTGAGGGGTGGTGGGGGGGAGAGAAGTTGGGGTGGGGGGGTGGTTGTAGGGACAAGCAAGCAGTGATAGGAGCAGATAATCAAAAAGATGTTACAGATAAAGGAACAGAAAGGTGTTAAAGGTGGTGATATTATCTAGGAGAATGTGCTAATTAAGAATGGATGGCAGGACACTCAAAATACAGCTCTAGTGGGGGTGGGGTGGAAAGACTGACAGGGTATTACAGTTATAGATTTAAAAATAATGGAAATAGGTGGGAAAAGAAAAATCTATATAAATTATTGGAAAAAACAAAAGGGAGGGGGAAGAAACGGAAATGGGGGTGGGGATGGGGGAGGGAGTTTAAGATCTAAAGTTGTTGAATTCAATATTCAGCCCGGAAGGCTGTAAAGTGCCTAGTCAGAAGATGAGGTGCTGTTCCTCCAGTTTGCGTTGGGCTTCACTGGAACAATGCAGCAAGCCAAGGACAGACATGTGGGCAAGAGAGCAGGGTGGAGTGTTAAAATGGCAGGCGACAGGGAGGTTTGGGTCTTTCTTGCGGACAGACCGCAGGTGTTCTGCAAAGCGGTCGCCCAGTTTGCGTTTGGTCTCTCCAATGTAGAGGAGACCGCATTGGGAGCAATGAATGCAGTAGACTAAGTTAGGGGAAATGCAAGTGAAATGCTGCTTCACTTGAAAGGAGTGTTTGGGCCCTTGGACGGTGAGGAGAGAGGAAGTGAAGGGGCAGGTGTTGCATCTTCTGCGTGGGCATGGGGAGGAGCCATAGATGGGGGTTGAGGAGTAGGGGGTGATGGAGGAGTGGACCAGGGTGTCCCGGAGGGAACGATCCCTACGGAATGCCGCCAGGGGGGTGAAGGGAAGATGTGTTTGGTGGTGGCATCATGCTGGAGTTGGCGGAAATGGCGGAGGATGATCCTTTGAATGCGGAGGCTGATGGGGTGATAAGTGAGGAGAAGGGGGACCCTATCATGTTTCTGGGCGGGAGGAGAAGGCGTGAGGGCGGATGCGCGGGAGATGAGCCGGACACGGTTGAGGGCCCTGTCAACGACCGTGGGTGGAAAACCTCGGTTAAGGAAGAAGGAGGACATGTCAGAGGAACTGTTTTTGAAGGTAGCATCATCAGAACAGATGCGACGGAGGCGAAGGAACTGAGAGAATGGGATGGAGTCTTTACAGGAAGCGGGGTGTGAGGAGCTGTAGTCGAGGTAGCTGTGGGAGTCGGTAGGCTTGTAATGGATATTGGTGGACAGTCTATCATCAGAAATTGAGACAGAGAGGTCAAGGAAGGGAAGGGAAGTGTCAGAGATGGACCATGTGAAAATGATGGAGGGGTGGAGATTGGAAGCAAAATTAATAAATTTTTCCAGGTCCCGACGAGAGCATGAAGCCGCACTGAAGTAATCATCGATGTACCGGAGAAAGAGTTGTGGGAGGGGGCCGGAGTAGGACTGGAACAAGGAATGTTCCACATACCCCATAAAGAGACAGGCATAGCTGGGGCCTATGCGGGTACCCATAGCCACACCTTTTATTTGGAGGAAGTGAGAGGAGTTAAAGGAGAAATTGTTCAGTGTGAGAACAAGTTCAGCCAGACGGAGGAGAGTAGTGGTGGATGGGGATTGTTCGGGCCTCTGTTCAAGGAAGAAGCTAAGGGCCCTCAGACCATCCTGCTGGGGGATGGAGGTGTAGAGGGATTGGACGTCCATGGTGAAGAGGAAGCGGTTGGGGCCAGGGAACTGGAAATTGTTGATGTGACATAAGGTGTCAGAGGAATCACGGATGTTGGTGGGAAGGGACTGGACAAGGGGAGAGAAAAGGGAGTCAAGATAACGAGAAATGAGTTCCGTGGGGCAGGAACAGGCTGACACGATCGGTCTTCCGGGACAGTTCTGTTTGTGGATTTTGGGTAGGAGGTAGAAGCGGGCCGTCCGAGGTTGGGCGACTATCAGGTTGGAAGCTGTGGGAGGAAGATCTCCAGAGGAGATGAAGTCAGTGACAGTCCTGGAAACAATGGTTTGATGTTCAGTGGAGGAGTCATGGTCCAGGGAGAGGTAGGAGGAAGTGTCTGCGAGTTGACGCTCAGCCTCCGTGAGGTAGAGGTCAGTGCGCCAGACAACAACAGCACCACCCTTGTCAGCGGGTTTGATGACAATGTTGGGGTTGGACCTGAGAGAACGGAGTGCAGTAAGTTCAGAGAGAGACAGATTAGAATGGGTGAGAGGAGCAGAGAAATTGAGACGACTAATGTCATGCCGAAAGTTCTCAACGAAAAGATCAAGAGAAGGTAAGAATCCAGAGGGAGGGGTCCAGGTGGAGGGAGAATATTGGAGGTGGGTAAAAGGATCCATTGAATGGGGAGAGGACTCCTGCCCAAAGAAGTGAGCACGGAGACGAAGACGGCGGAAGAAGAGTTCAGCATCGTGCCGAGTCCGAAATTCATTGAGATGATGGCGTAAGGGTATGAAACTAAGTCCTTTGCTGAGCACTGAACATTCAGCATCGGAGAGGTTTGCTTGTCCCTACAACCACCCCCCCACCCCAACTTCTCTCCACCCCCCTCCCCCCCCGCCCCTCCCCCCCCCCCCCCCCCCCCCACCTTAAACCAGCTTATATTTCGCCCCTCTCCTAACTTCACTCAGTTCTGCTGAAGGATCATGAGGACTCGAAACGTCAACTCTTTTCTTCTCCGCTGATGCTGCCAGACCTGCTGAGTTTTTCCAGGTAATTCTGTTTTTGTTTTGGATTTCCAGCATCCGCAGTAGTTTTTTGTTTTTATTACTTGTTATGGTGTTGGCTGTAGACCCCTTCTGCAGCTCTCTTTGAACTGCCCTCTGAATTCTGAGCCCGTGGACTGCCACCTATTCTACAATGTATGCACAACTTTTTTGTAATTTTTTGCTCACCAGGTTCTTTGATACTGTGTCATTCAGGGTCTTGCAATTTTTCTAGTTTTACTCACTGTCTTGTGAACTGATCTGTATTCTTCACACTGTCACTCAGGGGGCTGAATTTTCTGTGCCCACTGGTGGCGGGCGTTATAGGTGGCGTCCGTGGAAAATGTGATGGGACCCGCTTCAAGACGGCGTGAAGGCAGGTCACAATCGTCCGCTCAGCCAGCTGATGGCGGGCTGCATTTCCCGTCATCGTTGGTGGGGGGCTAATTGTAATACATCAGCATATAATTAAAAGGCCTTCCTGCCAAGTTCTTGGAACCCCGCCGTCTCATCCGTCCATGTCGGCGTCTTTCACAACAGCACGCAGGCGATCTGCAGTTGGTGGTCTTCACTTTGGGGAAACTGAGGTGAGTGAGCAGCAGTGTTCTCCACAGCTCATCTGTTGTTTACAGGCCTCAGGGGCACCAGGGGGGCTGGTAGGGGGTAAGTGCTGGCCAGCCTTGGATGTGACTGCTGATTGAGGGGGAGTGCCTGGGGACAAGTTCTGGCCAGTCTTGGAAGCGACCATTGATGTTGGGGGGCTGCTCAAGTGCTGCTCTGGCGCCGCATCCCACACACAGGCAATTGAGGTGGGAGGCAGGGTAAGCGAGGGAAGTGGTCACGCATTTGGAACTGACCATGCCTCTGCAACTAAGACTGATCAGGCGCAGCCACAGTAATATGATTGGGGTCGGGCTCCTAGCCTGCCCGCTCATACAAGCAACGCAACGGCATCCAAAGGGCCAGCAAGCGTTCAATACCGTAACCCCCTCCGGCACAGACTTCAAGTCTGCCACCACTTTATTGGACTGCGGAGCAGTTGGATTGCACACATTGTACAATCTCCTCGCCAACGCTGGCCATGTAGCAGTCAATGCTGGAGGTGCTCACAGCCCCTTGTAATCTCAGCATCCTGGTTTGGACCAGTGTCCCCCATGTCGCAGGTTGACTGGGCAGCCATGCAGCGCACTCATCTCTGGCCATCTGAGGGGTGACCAGCACTCTCCGGGAAGCATTAAGGGGCGGTCACACAGGGCCAGGAAAGACACTAAATACAGCCATGATAACCACGTCTCTCTCTCTCTTTCATGCTGCAAGAGGACTACATCAGGATCATGGATCCTGGTGACCTAGCTGTATGCCTGATGGCCTACAGAGACTGTAGAAGACAGAGGAGAGAGCGACTGAGGCACTTGGCCGTGCAAAGGAAGGAGCAGCAACCTCATGAAGGGGCAGCAGGGGCTCCTGCACACACTGCCCAGGGGCGACAGTGAGACATGGCCGGTTGGCGCCTAGCGACACCCAGAGTCTATAGACGCCACTTGCCATTCATGCAGGTGACTGAGAACCAGTGTCGCCGACGACTACACATGTCTAGGGATCTGTTGGCTCACATCTGTCACTTACTGCAGGGCTTGGCACCAAGGGAACATGGAGGGCATCCACTGCCAGTGGCTGTGAAAGTGACCGCGGTGCTCCATTTCTATGCCAGTGGCTCCTTTCAGGGCTCCATAGGTAACCTCTGTGGGATTTCACAATCCGCCACCCACAAATGCATCCATGAGGTCACGGATGCCATCTTCTCCATGGCACACGGCTTTGTGCATTTCGCCCGGGACCGGGACAGCCAGGATGCAACGGCCATTGGATTCGCCCTGATCTTGGGATTCCCACAGGTGCAGGGTTCAATTGACTGCACTCATGAGGCACTCAGGTCTCCGTCGCTACACTCAGTGGACTTCATGAACCACAAGGGCTTCCACTCACTGAATGTGCAGCTGGTATGCGATCACCAGAAACACATCCTGCAGGTGTGCGCAGTTTCCAGGGAGTGTGCACAACGCCTACAACCTGAGTTGCTCACAGATCCCTGAAGTCTTGCAGGGTCCACAGTGGCTGCAGGAATGGCTCCTTGGGACAAGGGCTACCCGCAGAGGTCATGGCTGATGACACCCGTGCGGCAGCCTCAGACTGCAGCAGAGCAACACTATAATGAGGCTCATGCAGCAGCTCGCAAATTGGTGGAGCAGACCATCGGGATGTTGAAGATGCGGTTCTGGTGCCTGGGCTGGTCTGGTGGAGCCCTGCAATACAGTCTACAGAGGGTGTCATGCATCATCGTCGTCTACTGCGCCCTTTACAACCTGGCACTGCAATGGGGTGAGGAGCTGGCTGAGGAGGAGATGGAGGAGCTGCATGTCTCCTCTGATGAGGGGAACTCTGACGGGGATAAGGGTGAGGGGGTCCTCGGTGGTGACGATGATGGGGATGAAGCTCTCGCACTGGCTAGACAAGGCAGGCATACTCAGGAGGCCCTCACAGCTGCCAGATTTGTGGAGGATGATGACAACATGCAGTGAGGTGTCCCGTAGATTCTCACATCGCAGTTGTGAACATTTAACTCCAGTCTGGCTTATGGCAGCACCAATACCCTCTGTGAGAATGCTCCTGTCATGGAGATACAGTGGAGGCTCAATTGCAGGAGGATGATGACAACATGCATTGAATACACTCCATAGATATTCACATAACCTCTGAGAATGTCTGACTCCTGTCTGGCCAAGGACAGCTCGCTTGTGCTCTATGATCAGGGTCATCTCAGAGATGCAGCCATGAAACTTTAGATGCATCTGATGCTCTGTCTGCCTTCAGCACATCAGCCCTTCAGGAGCTGGTGCACAGCATCACTGGTCACAGATGCTGGTGTGATGGGGGCCAGCACCACCTTAAAGGTGCTGAGAGCACACAGAGAGAATGAGAGAACTCTGTGAAGCCTGCCCACTACATTCTGGCAGCAATGATCAGCACTGCCGAGGTGCAGGCGTCAGTAATGTTTCCAGGGAGTGTGAGGCTGGACCATCATTGTGGTCTGAAGGCTGCACAGAGAACAGGGAAGAGGCCCTGGACTGAGACACCTGCCTTTATCTTGTGCAGAAAGGTTTCACACCTGAGTGACAAGAACACTGCTCATCAGATCAAGGAGCCAAAGGCAAGGTGGCATTCTTGGGAGTTTATTGACAATGGTGAATAGTATGTACAAGTGATTAACACCTGTGCCCAGGCTGTGCAACTACTTATACTTAACTTTCCTATTCCTGCCGCTATGTCTTGTTGCTCCCCAGATATCATCCACAGCAGAGGTTGGGGCAGCCTGCTGACTATGACATCCTGTCTGTGATGACCTTGGCGGGCGTCCTCTGGAGGGTCGAGACTTAGAGGACTCCGGTCGGCTTTCAGGGTCCTGCTGTATGGCAGTGGCACCCTCCTCGGCCTGTGAAGCTGGATCTGTGGAGGTCACAGGAAGATAGGATTCGGATGGGCCAGTCACTCCCAGAGTTACCTGGGTGGATGGTCCCAGAGTGTGCACCTGCTGATCCTCCTCCCTATGGGTGCCTGAGGACCCCTGGCTGACTCCGTGAGCAGAAGGGGTAGCTGGAGTGAGATCGAGCTGCCCAGCACCTCTCCCGCGTACACACTGTTGGAGGCCAACTCTGGCATCAGTGAAGGAGTTAAGCCCATGTAGCGGTGCAGGAGTGACGTCCTGGACCAAGGTCTCCATGGTGGCCGTCATCCTGCCAGTGTTGACCTCAGTGCATTGCAATTCCAGTGCTATCACCTCAGCCTGAAGATGGACAGACTCCTCCCATCGTGACTTGCAATCTGAGGAGTGCAGTGGACATCCCTTCCTGTTGTTCCCTAGCTTGCCTTTGCATCTCCAGCAACTGTGACATGACCGAGTCCGGAGGCTCATCATCTGACTCAGACTCAGCAATGTTCTGGCCTCCAGCAGTCCTCCGAGTGCCGGGGACCGGGGAAGTCCCTGCCTCTGCCTGCTGGATCAGAAAGTGCAATGTGCTCACCAGATTGTGTTCCCGAGGATACTCTAAAGCTAGGTCCCACCAAAGTGTTTTCAGGGAGGGTGCCTTCAGATTCCTCTTCAGAGGTTTCTTCGGGGTTTGATTGGAGGCCCTGGGTCATGAACTCTGTTGGCTGCTTGGCAGACGTGCCTGGGAAAGCAAGAGAGATAATTAGTGCAAGGCAGTGGCCTGTGAAACAGGTACATCACTCACGGCATGGTTGTCTGATGGACGTTGCACTGCTTGATCCTCACTTGGTAGAGCACCGCTGACCTCACCGTCAGCACAGGACCGGTCCCGATCCTCGCCAGGCAGCTGGATGGCTCTGTTTTTGAATTCTGTCAGAACGTTGATCTCCGGTATCCCTCCACCTGTCTGTAACGTTTCCCCCCTGTTGTGAGCCAGTTTGTCCTGCATGGATAGAGATGGGGAGAGTGTATCAGGATACCTGCCGGCCCAAATGATAAGTATGCCTGGCCTGTGTGGGTGGTGAGTGGTTCCATGGATGGGATGAGGACAATGATGGTGTGTGTGAAAGAGTGAATGGTGATGTCCCTTCCACTAGCAGTGAATGAGGGCTCTGTGGATGTGTGATGGGTTTGTGAGTGTGTGAATTGAGAGTGATGAGAAGAGTGACTTACCCTGACGGAATGGAGGAGATCATTCATCCTATTGCGGCACTGGGTGGCTGTCCTCCTCTGCAAGGTGTTCGCACTGACCACCGCTGCCACCGCTTCCCAAGCCGGGTTGGTGACTTTGCTGCAATGGAGGGGAGGTAGAGCACATCCCACCGGGCCTCAATGGCATCCAGCAGTCGTTCAAGGGACCCCTTGTTGAAGTGGGGGGCTGCAGTCTATTTTCCTTTGTTGGCCATGTCTCCTGGGCAGCGGTGGTGAGCTGGTAGTGATGGGTGCTTTGCTGGCTGCTACCTTTTAAAGATGACGGTCAATGTGATACAACGGCAGGGTGATGGCGAGCGGGCGAATGAGATCCCACCCGCCATGGAAACTCCATGTTTCCCAGGAATTAATAAATAATGAGGTGGGCTCGGGATAATACGGCATGAAAACCCACCATTTTCCTTGGCAGGTAGGATTCCATTTTACCCGCCGGCTACCGCAGTTAGTACAATTCGGGAAAATTTTGCCCAGGGTCTTGCAATTTTCTGTATTTTTGCTCACCGTCTTGTGAATCATCTTGTAGGTAGCCCTTGTCCCCAAGGACAACACTGCATGCAGCCTCCGTGGACCCTGGAAGATGTCAGGGATCTGAGGCCTGCTAAGGGTGTAGGAGTCATGGAGGCTTCCTGGTAATAACGCACTGACCTGTAGGATGTGTTTAAGGTGACCGCAGACCAGCTGAACATTCAACAATTGAAAGCCCTTACGGTTGGCATAGTTGACTGCTGTTGCCACGGAGATCTAAGCGCAACGTGAGTGCAGTCAATGGCACCCTGCACCTGTGGAAAAGCTGAGATCTGCGCAAATCCCATCGCTCTTGTTTCCTGACCCTGGGCAAAATGTACAAAGTTTTGTGCCTTCGTGAAGATGGCATTTGTGACGTCCTGGATACACTTGTGCATGGAGGCTTGTGAGATCCAGCATAGGTCACCTGTGGAGCCCTGGAAGGAGCCACTGGAGTAAAACTTGAGCACTGCTGTCACTTTCACAGCCATGGGCAATGGGTGCCCTCCATGTCCCCGTGGTGCCAAATCTTGCAGCAGGTGGCATATGTGACCAACCAGTTCCCTAGACATGCACAGTCTTTGGTATCACTGGTTCTCAGTCATCTGCAGGGATGACAGGCGCCATCTATAGATCTTGGGCCTAGTGAGGCGCCTACGAGCGACGCGGTGGATCTTCAGGCACGTGTGCAGCAGGCTCTGTCGCCCCTTCATCTTGAGGGAGGTGCTCCTCCCTTGGCCGAGCCAGGCACCTCTGCCGCACTCTTCTCTGCTCCACTCCCTGTAAGCCATGAGGCACACTACTAAATCACTAGGGTCTATTATCCTGATGTTATCCTCCTGTAGGATCAAAGAGAGAGACGTGTGTGTTCGTATATGTGTCCTAAGAACCTCTCTTGGTTAAGTCTGAAGGCCCCTTCATGGATGCCAGAGAGTGCTGGCCATTACTTGGATGGCCAGTGTGTAGTGTGCTTCGCAGCTACCTCAAACCCCACGCACCTCCACCCCACTCCACTTAGCCGATTGGCAGCAGCTTCGGCCATTGGACTGCATGCTGTGCTTCCAGCTCAGGTGCAGGCATTCTCCTAACCCATGCCACAAGACTGCACTGTTAGCTTGAACCATGGGGGAGACTGGTCCAAACCTGAATGATAACATTACAAGGGGCTGGGAGCGCCTCCACGAGTGACTGCGCCATGGCCACCTCTCGCAAGGGGATTTGACAACTTGCCCAGTCGCCCAATTGTTCAGCTGCCCCCTAAAACGCACATTAATTTGCAGTCTGTGCCCGAGGGGTGAAAATTTCTGGAGCATTTGGTCACACTTTCATATTTTTGCATTGCTTGTGCTGGCAGTAAAGCTTCAGACACCTGACTCTAAGCATGTTAATGGAGCTACAGCTGAACGGTCTCAGCTGTGGAAGAATGCTCACTTTTGACAAGCTTTTCCAATTGTGTGGCTGCTTCCCTAACTCCCGCCCCACCCCACCTCCCCATGGCATGTGCTTGTGTCTGTGCTGCCTTGCCCCCACTCCACCCCTAACCTCACTGGAGACCTTGCACTGGCACTGCACTGAAAGCCAGCCAGGTTAAAAGCGACTTGCCTGTGACTACTACCCCCCCCCACCACCAAACATGCAGTGCCTCTTCTTTGTTGTCCTACAGGCGATGCTCACGAATGCTGCGTAAGGTTATGTGCACTCACCTCCGAGTTCATCTTGAAGTTCAGCTCGCCATGTGCACGCCTTTTAAATGCAGTCGTGAAGCACGCTGCTCTGAAATTATGCTGACGTGGGCGGTAAATTTTGTGTAAGGGGATGATTCTGGCATGAGGGCACAATAATGATTAAATTCCCAACGTTGGATGGCAGGCAATGCGATCCACAGGTGGAACTGGTTTCACGACGATGTGAAACCAATTTTTGGCCTTTCTGCTATATTGACGGCTCACACCCACCATGACACCTGCTGACTACGGGTCCAGACAATTCAGCCCGAAAGCTTGTCATGTAATCCTTTCAGCTATCACATTTCTTTTTTTTTGAAGTTATCCATCTGTATGGGGATTGTAACAGAGGAAGGTTTTGCACAGACAATGTTGTTATCATCTGGAATTCACAAGGGAGGTAGAATGAGATTCCACAGTAATCAAGCCCCACTCCCAAAACTGATCACGTCCCCTGGTGGATAGATCACCTTTGGGAGTTTGCATTAATTGTACTTGTCTTCAATCTTTCCAGGAGGCATCAAAAATTGAACAGGATCTCTTAAGTGCAAAAACAACAGTAGTTACAATTTGAAAAGTTTTGAATCTTTTTCTTTCTTATTTTAAGGAACTGACTACAGTACCTCAATTTAATTAGAAAATAGTTTTGTATTTTTTTAAGACCTTAATTAATTATTTAAAATTAGGTTACCCGAAGGTGACAGATTGACACTATGATTTAAAATGTTTTTTGTGGAAAGGCCTATTTCAGCTGTATTAATTAAACTTTACCAAGTTAGCTGTCTTAAATATATCAGGGCATACGTATAAAGCAATTTTTTTAGGGTTGTTTTAAAATGCTCCCTGATTGCTCTGGTCCATGGCAGATTTAGTGTTTGATTTGCAAATGGTTTTTGAGCAGAAACTCAGGTGAGAAAAATCAGTTTTCAGAATGGGTGCAATTTTGGGCTTAATTGCACCAAAATCGCCAGTTGTGCTCAAAGGCCCGGGTTTTTAACTAGGAGATTAGTAGTTGTTACCTCTAATCAATCAGTTGAGTTGGAGGGCAGTTTGTCAATTTTCACAATTGTTGAAGTAGAGCATTGCGAACCATTAGAACCAATCAAATGTTAGTTGTCCGTGCTATTAGTTACATGTGGACTTCATGAAGATAACTTTTAAGATAAGCTAATGGTTTCTGAGAGTTGCAGTTGTGTGTTTATTTAGTATAGGTCTCCAAAGATGTTATGTACAAAGAACTAAATTTGTAATTTACATCTTTAAAAACCTATTTTATTTTCCTCAATATTATATGACTTACCACTGTCTTATGAAAAGGTTTATTTTCTTCAAGGTTGGTTGAAACACTTTTTTTTGAAATAAGAAAGATTTGTTCAGCTGTGAATGAATTAAGTTGGTTTTAAATGAGCATTCTTGTCACTCCACTTAACAGAATTACCAGAGTTTGCAATTGAGATTGCCATGGTGATGAATCATACTCAATTTTAAAATTTACAGTCAGAATCCTACATTTAAGATTGAATAAATACTGTGTTGCTTTACAATATTTTTTGTGTAATTTCAATGTCCCTTTGCTCTGTAACTTTGAACATTGTCTTTAGTCATTTCCAGCCAATAATTCTCATTAGCACCACCAAAATATGTTTTCTTGTTGTATTCAAATACCAATGCAATGCTGCAAGCACTAATGAAAAGTTAAAATGTAGAAATATGTGATTTATGCACTTGTGGCTGATATTCCTCTATTAATATGCAGCAACTGAAATGGAAGACTGTATCATCCACATTATAGTGCTTAACACTTTGAAAGTATTTACTGACCCAGTGTGCACAGACTCTGCAGGATGTGTTTCTGGTGGTCGCACACCAGCTGCACATTCAGTGAATGGAAACCCTTGTGGTTGATGTAGTCCACCGTGTTGCGATGGAGATCTGAGCACCACGTGAGTGTGGTCGATCGCACCTGTGGGAAACCCGAGACCTGGGTGAATCCAATCGTTCTTGCATCCTGGCTACCCTGGTCCTGGGCGAAATGCACAAAGTTGTGTGCCCTCGCAAAGATGGCATCCATGACCTCATGGATGCATTTGCGGGTGGAGGCTTGAGAGATTCCACGAAGGTCACCTGTGGAGCCCTGAAAGGAGCCACTGGCATATAAATTGAGCACCGCAGTCACTTTCACAGGCACTGGCCCTCCATGGGTGCCCTCCCTGTCCCTGTGGCGCCAAATCCTGCAGTAAATGGCAGATGTGAGCCATCAGGTCCCTAGACATGTGCAGCTTTCGGCGACACTAGTTCTCAGTCATATGCGGGAATGAAAGGTGACATCTATAGACCCTGGGTATCGCTAGGCGCCAGCCTGCGGCAGCTCACTGTGACTCTTGGGCAGCGTGTGCGGGAGCCCCAGCCGTCCCTTCTTCTTCAGGTTGCTGTTCCTTACTCTGAGCAGACAGGAGCCTCAGTCGCTCTCTCCTCTGTCTTCTTCACGCTCTGTAGGCCATCAGGCATACAGCGAGCTCACCAGGCTCCATGATCCTGATGTACTCCTCCTGCAGAATGAAAGAGAGAGACACATGGTTAGGAAGGATATACTAAGAACCTGTCCTGGTTAAGTGTGATGGCCCCTTAATGCTTCCTGGAGAGTGCTGGCCACCACTTGGATGGCCAGAGATCACTGTGCTGCATGGCTGCCCTGTTAGCTTGAATCATGGGGGAGACTGGTCCAAACAGGGATGCTGACAATGCAAGGGGCAGTGACTGCTACATGGCCAGCTTTAGCAAGGAGATTGTACAACGTACAGTCCAACTGCTCTGCAGTGCATTAAAGTACTCATGAGTTCGCAGACTGTGCTGGGATGGGGTTGGATAGACGATGTGGGGTGCAGGGGGGTGGTGATGGGGGGAGGGCGGGCTCTGGAGAACTTGGTGGCACTTTGATGCCTCTGTGTTACTTGAGTGGGCAGATAAGCTAGGAGCCCAACCCCAATCATATCAATGTGGCTGCGCCTGAACTGTCTCAGTTGCAGAACAATGGTCACTTTCTACAGCTTTCCCCAATGCTTCCCCCACCCACCCTACCCCCCACCCCGAATGCTTGTGCACTATATTCAATGGCAGGGCTTGCCCCCCTCCCCCCACCACTAGTCACCTCAGAGTCAGGGGCACCCTTAACCACCCTCCCACCCCCAACACCACCAGTCACCTCAGCAGCAAGGCTGCACTAGCCCCTCCTTACAAGTCACCTCAACGGCAGTGCTGCACTTATCCCCCACCCCTTCTCACCCTCACAAGTCACCTCATAGGCAAGGCTGCACCTGCACCCCCCCCATCCCCCTCACCCTCACAAGTTGCCTCAATGGCAAGGCTGCACCTGCCTCCTGTCCCCCTCACCCTCACAAGTCACCTCAGAGGCAGGGCTGCACTTGCCCCCCCACCCCGCTCTTCCTCGCCCTCAAGAGTCATATTTGCATCCATACATGTTTACCGCATTGCTAGACACTGTTCATGATTTTACATGGTAGCCCAATGAAGGGTTAGCATTAATAAAGAATAAAGTAGCAGGAGTTCAGAGACTATTGATGAATCACAGAACACGTTGAACATGCAGGGGCCACAGGAATGGGAATTTATTCATTTGACTAGCAGGAGGTTATAGACACGTATCTCTAGGGAGATAAAATCAATGAGATATAACAGTGGGCTGGTCTTATTGGTCAATTGCAAGTTGTTGATTGTGAAGTACTATCTCAAGATAACAGTCCAAAAATGCATTAAAAGTAACTCATTTTTCAAATCTTCTTTGAGGCTAAATGATCTAAACTTCCCTAAATGAGACAGTGACATTAAACTTAACTTCAAGCTTAAGTATAAAAATACATCAACCATAATGCTTTCCCCATGGAATCCAATTGTTTTCCAGTTTCTAGCCTTAATTGTATTTATAATGTTTTATAAGGACATTATGACACAGCTGATGGTAAAGGCTGAGTTGTTCAAATCGCAGAGAGAAATTTGAAACAACTGTCATAACCAATTTTTGTAATTTGTATGTTTCAAGATGCAAGCTTTGAATTCAATAATAATAAGGCCACTGAGTCTCAAGAGGTTTTTTTTTTATAAAAACTAAATTAAACATTCATTAATACAAGAAAGATTGTAAACACATATGTCTACAAAATTACTACTATAATAACTACAAAAATCCCCTACTTAATCTGACTCTCAGTTACATCGCTGTTAAGGCAACAATAAATCTCATAGATTTAAACAAACACCTGGCTGACCCTGGACAGTTGCATTCAAAATGAGTTTCTTCCAGCTCCGGGTCCTTGCAGACAGCAGCTTGAGGCTTACAGGCTGGGAGCTTCTTATACTTGTTGGATCTTAAAATGCCTCTACCTTACACACAATCTCCTTTCTCCTTTACCTCTTCTAACAATAACATCCTTTCATACCACCAATTTTATTAGTAAGCTGAAAAAAATAAACACATTGCTTGGCATCTTCTAGTAGGTACAAGATTTCATCCACAGTCTTGAATTGTTTCTTTTAACAAATGCAAATTTACACTTTACTTTCTACCCTCCTTACGTTTACCTAATTAAAATCTCAAAACTATTATACAACAAAGCACCCAGACTAGCTGGCTTTAATACAATTAAGACATACACAGACACAGACACAGAACCCACTAGAACTTTATTTTAAAAAAAATTCCAATAACATTAATATCTCTTCATGACAAGGGAGTTAAGCACATCTAATATCTGCAATATATGCATTTTTTAAAAATTAACTTACGCTTACTGGCCCCTAACTTCTGTGTTTCTGGGTGTCATAACTAGGGGGTACCCAAAAGATGCACTGGGAACCCCACCTCTCCAGGTTAGGATTGCCCAGCAATTGCCCAGGAAGTTCAAACTTCCTTTGGGCAATTGCTGTGCAATGGAGACCATCTGAAAGTATGATTTAAATAGCAAACTTTGGATTGTTCCTACAATCTTACAGTAATAGTTGCCCAGGAAAGGTTAGAAGAATTAAAACCACTTCAACTCCTGGGTAACTATAGTACTGATCCCCGCACAGGACTCCCCCTACCCCACTCGCAACCCCCCACACAACACCCCTGGCCACCTGACCACCACCCCCCCCCCGCCACCAAACCACCCGACCTCCCCACCCCCACCCCCACTGATCACACAACCCACCCCGACCGACCCACCCACCCACCCCACAATCCTACCCACTCACCTTACAAGCCTACCTTCTCCCTGGCTTCTGAAAATGGCTGGACCCTTAAAATGATCTGCTTTACAACAGGTAGTGCCGTAAGAAAAGAGCATGGCTTCCTACTTCCGACTCTGATTGCCACTCCACGGATGTTCAGGCCCATTACTTCTGTAGCTATTCTGCTCTGCACCCATTCAATTGCCAACACAAATTTTCTTCAGGTTAGCACAGTGACTTTGCTTCACCATTCCCAGAGCAGAGCCAGGTTCAGCTATTTTTTTTATATCTTAAGTTTTTGAAAGAAACTTTATTAATGGACCATGCTGACCAACACACGTAATTTACTAATAGTATAAAAATAGTATGCCTTTGCAGATTTCTTTCTATCACCTGTCTGTCACATTTCCTGTGTTAAATTTTAGTGTCACGTTTCTAACATCAAATGGGGATATGCAAATATACTGCAATTGATAGGTTTACATTTTTGATTTATAAAGGTGATCTTTCGTACTGTGTTCAGTCGCTAACAACAGCCACTTGTATTTATATAGCCTTTAACATCATAAAACATCCTAGTCATTTCACAGGAGTGTTATAAAGCAAGATTTGACACCAAGACACATAAGGTACTATTAGGGCAGATGCTATAAACTTGGCCGAAGACGTCGGTTTTAATGTGCATCATAAAGGAGGAAAGAGAGGTAGAGAAGTTGAGGGCTTTAGGAAGGGAATTCCAGAACTAAAGACCTAGGCAGCTGAAGGCATCGATGGGGAAACAATTAAAATTGGGAATGCTCAGGAGACCAGAATTAGATCAACTTAAATAACTCCAAGAGTTTTTGGGCTGGAGGAGATAAGGGGGGACCAGGACATGGAGGGATTTAAACAAAGATGAGAGTTTTAAAATCATGGTGCTGCTTGACTGGGAGTCAAAGTAGGTCAGCAAGCACAGGGATGGCTTGTGAAGGGGACTTGGTGCAAGTACAGATAAAAAGGTGGAGTTTTGAATGACACCAAGTTTATGGAGTGTAAAATGTGGAAGGTAGGCCTGGACTGCATCGGAATAGTTAAGTCTAGACATAACAAAGGCATGATTGAGCGTTTCAGCTACAGATGAGCTGAGATGGGGCAGAGTGGGATGTTGAAGAAGTGTAAATAGGTGGTCCTTGTAATGGGGCGGATATGTGTTCGGAAGCTCATCTTGGGGCCAAATATGACACCAAGACTGTGAAAAGTCTAGTTCAACCTTATACATTTGCCAAGTAGAGGGATGGGGTTGGAAGATAGGGAATGGAGTTTGGAGTTGGGACCACAGACAATGACTTGGGCTTTCTGAATATATAATGAAAGGAAATTTCTGTTCATCCATCACTGGATGTTGTACAAGCAGTCTAATAATTTAGTAATGGTGAAGGAGTCGAGACAGGTGATGGTGAGGTATAGCTGGGTGTCATCAGCATACATGTGAAAATTAATATTGTGTTTTCAGATGATCCTGCCAAAGGGCAGTGTGTAGATGGGAAATAGGAGGGGGCCAAGGATAGGTCCTTTGGGGCAACCAGAGATAATGTTGTGGGAGTGGACAGAGAAGCTATTGCTTACACAAGTGGTTGGGGAGCTGGAGAAAGTTCGACTGCAGAGGGCTGGGCTTGATAAGGTTGATCTTTGCTCCCTATTCTTCTCATGTCTTCATGTATATGGCTCATTCTTTACCAATTGATTCATTAGGCACTTTTATTTCTTTCCATCCTTTGAAAATCTACGCAGCCTGAAGTGGATTGTAATCCCACCCCCTTTTGGGGCTAGTCTGGATCAGGCATACTCCTCGGATGATCACTCTTACTTAAGGTTGAAACAAACAAGCCTCACAGACACTTATATCAACCTGAAGAACTGATCCAACTCTTCCTAAAGGAAGGGAAGCACCAGATAATATTACCACCCACCAGATAGCCTTTCTAACAAGTTTTAGCCAGATTATAACAAACTGGATATTATAAGAGTCTGGGAATCTCTTCTCAACACTGTACTTCTCCACTGAAGAGTGTATGGAGATGGGTTCTCAAGTTTGGATACAGAAGACTATATGAGACAGTATATTTTCAAATTATATAAAAGCTCATTAAAGAACCAAACATGCAATTCACACTTGATGGTAAGTCAATTGCAACATTGATAGTTCTAGGAAAAGAAAGTATAATCTTGTTTCTGAGAGAATCCAAGTCTTAATTCTAAATAATGTTACAGAGAGATATTTAAAATATCCATCAATATTTAAAGTAGTATGTGCTTTAAATTCCAGAGTAGAAAGCTATAGAGTCTAGTGAAATAACTATACCAATTAAGGGGAGAACTATCATCGTTATACTACAGTAACCATACCTTATTGTGAGAGATGCTGGAATGAATCCAACGAATAAAAATCCTACTGTGTGCTTCCAACATTTATACCATAAAAGAGCTGAACCAGCAGGAAGCATGTTGAGCACACATGCTGGACAACATCCTTTTTTAAGTCAACATCCTTCAAGAAAACAGGATACTGAGAGCTGCAGATGGTGGCCACTTCCTTGTTACACTTAGTTTCCATGATTCAGTTAACAAGTGACTTAGGGGCATCTTTAAGGTTATCCGTTGTTAGATTGTGGTATCTTACAATTTATCAATGCTTTACTGAGGTGATGTAAAGGCCAGGTCCTGCCTTTCCGCCCCTTGTGTTAGAGGATGTACTATATCCTATGCCACAGGTTGTTGCTTTCCTTGAGCACGCGGCATGTTTATAAACTTCTGAAGCCTTGTCCAACAGGTGAACTCTGCTTTTAATTTTTAACCCCTTACTCTATAGGAGAATCGCTCTTTTTAATCTTATAACACCTTATTTATAGCTGGATTCCTTCACAAGTCACCATGAGGCATGACACATATTTGATTAAGAGGAAGAAATTCCTCTCTACAAAAGGATTCTTACCTGTCTCTGTAATTAATGACCTGATATTAAGACAGGGGAAAAGCACATTTTGAAATGTGTGGTTTCCAAGAATGGCTGTATTAGTTTACCCCCTCCTGACTTTCTCCTTCAATTTTGAATGCTGCCAACAGTCAGTCTTGATAATTGGATCAGGCTTAACAGCACAAAATGGATCAGGCTGAGTTAGGTCCAGAATTAAAATTTCTAATAGTTTTCAACACTTACCAAATGATATTTGATGTCAGCTGAGAACATTAGCAGCTATTATTTTCTTACTCATGACAGCTGTTCCGGACAAATCACATTAACATTTTATCTAGTAGTTCATTTTCGAAGAGAGCTTCATGTCACCAGGTTTTATCCCACATAACTTTAAAAGTTTCAATCGTGCTCCATTTTAACTTACATCTCCGAAGCAGATAACTCTGAATCCCTACACTCATTAATAAAGCTCTAAGATTTGACAACCAGGTTTGAATCTCTCACCTTGAAACTGGCCAGTGTAGTGCCACCTCTAATGGGATAACAGAAGCCTAGCGTTTCTTTTATGTGCAATTGGTGCGGCCAGCTGGTCCTACGCAGCTCTGCAGAAGGAGAAGGTTGTCTCACGTGTGGGCTGAGGGATATTGAATTGACACTCTCCTGACATCAGACCAATTGGCTGATCGGATGCCAAGATTCCAAATTTGGGCAATGCTAGTCCTGGCAATGAATTTGCATGTCACAGTTGGGGGAAAAAAACAAATGCAGAGGTGCAAGATGGGTCCTGTGCTAAGGCCATTTAAGGGGCCACTCAATAATTTGCAATTGAGATGTTTTTGACTTATTTTTACTCAGGTGGAGTTGATAGAAGCATTGTTATGAGACCCTGGAGCTGTCTTGTGGAAACAGAAAATTTACGGCACAGAAGAAAATCTTTTAGCCCATTGTGTTTATGTCAGCTGAAGAAGAGATATCCAATCTCATCCCACTGTGTGCTTTTTGGTCTGTTGCCCTATACATTACTTCAAGTGCATATACAAGTACCTTTCAAATTTGCCCTTGCTGTTGATGAAGTCCACCGAGTGTAGCGACGGAGACCTGAACGCCACATGCGCCAGTGCGGTCAATCTGTGGGAATCCCGAGATCAGGGCGAATCCAATGGCCCTTGCATCCTGGCTGTCCCGGCCCCGGGCGAAATGCACAAAGTTGTGTGCCATGGAGAAGATGGCATCCGTGACCTCATGGATGCATTTGTGGGTGGGAGATTGTGAAATCCCACAGAGGTCACCTGTGGAGCCCTGAAAGGAACCACTGGCATAGAAATGGAGCACCGTGGTCACTTTTTCAGCCACTGGCAGTGGATGCCCTCCATGTTCTCGTGGCGCCAAGTCCTGCAGTAAGTGGCAGATGTGAACCACCAGGTCCCTAGACATGCGCAGTTGTCAGTGACACTGGTTCTCAGTCATCTGCAGGAATGGCAGGTGGCTATCTAGGCATGGTTCACTGTCGCTCCAGGGCAGCGTGTGTGGGAGCCACTGCTGCCCCTTCTTCATGAGGTTGCTGCCCCTGCCTTTGTGCAGCCAGGTGCCTTAGTCGCTCTCTCCTCCATCTTCTATGCTCTCTGTAGGCCATCAGGCATACAGCTAGGTCACCAGGATCCATCGTCCTGATGTGGTCCTCCTGCAGCATGAAAGAGAGAGAGAGAGAGGCGTGGTTATCATACCTGTACTTAGCACCTTTCCTGGCCCTGTGTGACTGCCCCTTAATGCTTCCCGGAGAGTGCTGGTCACCCCTCGGATGGCCAGAGATGAGTGCGCTGCATGGCTGCCCTGTCAACCTGTGACATGGGGGACACTGTTCTAAATCAGGATGCTGAGATTGCAAGGGGCTATGAGCACCTCCAGCAGTGACTGCTACACGGCCAGCATTGGTGAGGAGATTGTACAACGTGTGCAGTCCAACTGCTCTGCGGTCCAGTAAAGTGGTGGCGGACTCGAATTCTGTGCCGGGGTGGGGGGACAGGGGGTGAGGTTAAGTAGTGGAGGCCTTGGTGGCCCTTTGTCGCCTCTGCTTACCTGTGGGGGCAGGCAGACTAGGAGCCTGACCCCAATCATATTACTGTGGCTGCGCCTAATCTATCTCAGCTGCAGAGGCCTGGTAAGTTTATACAGGTGTACCTACTGCGTGGCCACTCCCCTCGCTTACCCAGCACCCCCCCCACTTCGATTGCCTGTTTGCAGGATGCAGCGCCTGGGCAACACTTGACACCACCCGCCACCGCCCCCCCCCCCACCCTCCGCCCTACCACCCCACCAACAATGGTTGTCTTCGAGGCTGGCCAGCACTTGCCCCCAACCCCACCCCTCCCCCGGCGCCCCTGAGGCCTGTGAACAACGGGTGAGCTGTGGAGAACACTGCTGCTCACTCACCTCAGTTCCCCCAAAGTGAAGGCCGCCAAGTGTGTGTCGCCTGTGTGCTGTTGTGATACACGTCGGTGTGCTTTCCCGCTGATGTGGATGGACGATGTGGTGGGGTTCCAAGAGCCTGACAGGATGGCCTTTTAATTATATGTTAATGTATTATAATTAGCTCCCTGCTGACCAATGTTCCGAGGCTGTATGACCCTTCTTCATAGCAGTGTTCTTTTCAATGTTCTTTTCTTTTAGATTGCCAGCATCCGCAGTTTTTGCTTTTATCTCGGTTTATGATTCAGTTCTGTGGAAAGTTGCCAGTTTAGAGATAAATACTGGTCCCATCTTATTTTGAGCCTCAGAAAGTTTTAGCAGAAACATTATTATCAGGCAGACCTATCCCAACTTTTGGCAAAACAAACAAAAAGCCTTTCATTAAAAACAGCAATTTTAATGCATTATTAATTCTGAATTTTTTTATTGTTGTGGAGACAATGGTCTAGGATTTAAGCTTAGAAACTGCAATAAATGTATAGGGAGTTATGTGGACACATGTATCCATGACCCTTTGGTGCAATCTGTTGAAATATTCCTCAAAACTGCCTTTGAAAAAGACTTCCATATGGTAGCCATTGGCAGGAGAGTATAGAGTGTGATGTATTTACATAGGTATTTTCCATTATAGATGTGGAATTTGGAAATTTCAATGGAAAAAGTTGAAGGAAATATGCACAGCAGTATGATTTTTAACATATTATCGATGTTATAATCATATATTTTATAATTGGAAATAAATATACTTACATTTGCAGACAGCCAATTTTAGTATATATGCAGATATATTTGCATCTTATTTATCCATATTTTATGCAACATGATACAATTATACAACTTAGTATTTAAATGTATATATAGTTGTATATTTTGTATAATGCATATATTTCAATTGCTTATATATTATGCATATATTCTACTTTACTTGCTCACCCATTCTGTTTCTATTTAGTGCAAACTGAGTGTGAGAGTAGATAAGGTAGCAGATTTATTTATGTAACTTCTGTTGAGTGAGCATCACACATTTATTTATTTAATCAAAACAATTTAAACAGAAATATATTTGTTTATGTCATACAGTGTGCTATGTCTTGTTGTTCCCAGAAGTTTTAAATAATCACACTTTTAGACACAAATGCTGGAGCTGACATTGTATGTATTTCTCAGATCTCACCATGTGCTGTGGAATGATAGATTGTTAGTTTGGTACACTGATTGTTGCACAGTAGTTAATGATGTGGCATCGTGGACAGTTGTATATACATGCACATAACAATATAGTTGCTAAATCTTTTCAATTAATAGAACAATATACCATTCCTCTTCCTTTAAAAAAATATAACGCCAACTGTTTCAATCACCTAATTGTATTATGTCCAAACTAAATAAGATTAACAATTGACTTTTATGATTAAACCAAAACATCTTTATAGCTTGTTTTCTTTTCTTAAAGCATTATTTACGGTATCAGTTAGGTGGTAGGATGTTGTGTCTCCATCTCATGGACTTTACACTTATGTCTTCTGGTTCCCATGATTTGGAAATAATCACACTTTAGACACAAAATGCTGGAGTTAAATCAAACATATTTCTTGCTGCTCTCCATGTGGCTGGTGGACTGATACATTGCTACTCAGCACTTAACTGCAATACGACAGTGAATGTGGCACTCTGGATATGTATTCACATTACAATTCATTTCTAGCTCTTCACGAATAATATGACATAATATTGCTCTTCCCGTTAAAAAAATTTATAATGCCTCTATATTGATATAACTCTTCCAATCATGAACTTTTTTGTCTAAACTAAAGAGGATTAACCATCAACTTTTATAAATAAACAAAATCCCTTTTAAGTATTTTATAGCATGTTTTTTTTCTGAAAACAACATTGAGCAGAATTTTTCGCTTGGCATGTGGGTGCGCCCCCGACACGCTCGAGCTTAAAATCGCACGTGATGATGTCTGGTCAGTGTCCTGTTGTCATAGCGCGATATTTCGGGTGAGAGTCAGCAGCATGCCCGCCAATAATTAAGAGGGCTATTAAGCCCATTAACAGCGCAGTTAACTGGGATTTTTCGCTGATTGTCCAACGTTATGGTTGGCAGGCAGGGGAATCGGCCAGGGGGCCTTTGCATTTTTCTGGATGCCTCATCCAAGGGTGGGGTGAGGTTTCCGAGATTACTTTAAAAAAAGATAAAAATGGACACAAATTTCAGCATTTATATGTTAAGGTGACTCATTATGATGCGTGGGTATTTTTTCCAGATTTTTAAATCTGTTTTTATTGAATGTAAATTCTTCAGCTCCCCGAGGCAGCTCTCTGCCTTCAGGGAGCTTTCATTCCGTGCTCCCCAGCCTTCGCACTGACTTCAGCGCTCGCCCTCTTCCCGCTCCCACCCCGGCAGCGCTGAGCCTTTCAGCGCGCCTTTCACATGTCTGGCAGTTGGTTGGCAAGCCAACATGAAATCGAGGTCGGGGGGCTGATCGCAGGCGGAAGTCCATTCCCCAGACCGCTCCCAGTCCCGCCGATTGCGGCCGCCCACCGACCCGAAAATCCCGCCCATTATTCACAAGGTTGCTTTAGGTGGTTGGAGGTTGTGCCTCCATCTTGTGGACATGGCAGTCATTGCTCTCAGTGGTGAGATGGTATGCTGCACAGGCGATGTTGTGTGTGTTGCTCCTAGTGTTGTAAGAATCGTGCTTGATGTTGATAATGTTGTGTCACTTGCTGGTGACATTGTTAATGTTGCGGCACTTGTTGGTGGTGCTGTTGAAATTGTCTCACTGGTTAGTAATGTTGCTGGCGGTGTTGAGATCTTTTCTGCCTTTCCAGATCAGGTGTAGGTTGAATGTGAACTCTATTCCTTCTCATTTGCTTACATGTTTCAGTCTCAATCATGTATGACCTTGGAGTCTCAGCTTCACCAACAACTTTTGCTGGGTTCCAGATTTTTCATGATTGGATCCTGTACATGTACAGTTTCTCCTTTCACCAGCCCAGGCAAGGATTGTTGACGTGTTGACCTCCTTCTATCTGTGCATCAGTGAGTTGTTGTCTTAGTTCCTCCTTGTGACTTGGAGGAAATATCTTACTCGCCAGAGTTGTCTTACACTTTCTTCCATTCAACAGCTCTGCTGGCAATTTCATGTCAGCCTTGAGAAGTGTAAACTGGAGTGATAATAAGGCAAGGTTTGGGTCTTCCTTTGTCCTGACATTTTGTGAGGGTTCCCTTGGCCATCTGGACATATCTTTCTAACAGTACCCTTGTGTGAAGTGGAGATGAGATGATGATGTTGAATCCATACTGTTCAGGTGAATTTCTTAAAATATCTGGAGTTGAATTGGGTTCCATTGTCACATATTATTCTTTCAGGAATCCCTTGCTCAGCAAACAAAACTCGTACTGCTGAGATGATCGCTGTAACTCTCTGTTTGGGTTTTGAAATGTGGTTAGTCTGATGTCATATCTGGCTCCCTGTAGTCATGCCATGAGACAGTCTCTCTGTAAGTAGACATCTTAAGTTCAGTATAATAAAACCTCTCACTGAGAAGGCACTGATGAAGTACAGCTATCCTTAAACATGGAACATGGTGTCAGAAAAACAGAATTTTAAAATCCTGCAAATGCTGCAGAGAAGACACAGAGAACCGAGGCACACAGAAATGTTCAAATCTGCAAAAAGCTGCTGAAAAGGACGAAGCCATTACAAATACATTTACTAAACGCTGTAAGGAAAATACTGAGTGAGTAACATGGTTGCAATACATTTTCTACTCCCTTCTCCAATAGAAATGAAAGGAAATATGAGGAAAAAGTAGCATTTTTCCACTTACAATGGCAAAACTACGAGATTGCAACAGATTGAATTAACTAGCCTGAACCAATAAGTGTAGCCACACTCCTAAAACATGTTGGGGAGGGATTGCTACCAATTGTATAATATTCCAAATCTAACCAACGAGCAAGGAAAAAAGATGATAGGGATTTTGAAAGCCTTGAACAAATGCGTTAAACCCCAGGTGAATGTTACATATGAACACTATGTCTTTAACATTAGGATAGAATTTTCTGTGGCCACTGGCATTGTGCGTGTTCAGCGACGTGAGCAGACAATATGGAAAAAAGGCCAAAAATCGATTGCACGACATTGTGAAACCAGTTTACAATTGTCCGCACTGCCTGTCAATGGCAGGCCGCATTGGGAACCTCATTGTAATACATTTGCATACCATTACAAGTCCATCCTGCCCCCACCGAAAACCCCATCCTCTTCTGCCCCACTCCACCAGACTGATTGGCAGCAGTTTTGTCCACTGGACTGCATGCTGTGCTCTCCGCTCAGGTGCAGGCATTCTCCTAACCCACACTGCAAGGCTGCACTGTTATCTTGAACAATGGGGTGGGGTACTGGTCCGAACCTGAATGATGATTGCAAGGGGCTGTGGGGGCCTCCACCAGTGACTGCTCCATGGCCAGCTTTCACAAGGAGATTGTACAACATACACAGTCGTCCAACTGTTCTGCAGTCCACTAAAACGCTCATTAGTTTGCAGTCTGTGCCTGGGGGGTGAAAAGCTCTGGAGAACTTGGTGGCACACTGATCCCTCTGCGTTGCATGAGTGGGCAGATAAGCAAGAGGCCCAACTCCAAGCATGTCAATGTGGCTGCGTCTGAACTGTCTCAGCTGTGGAGGAATGGTCACTTTAAACAAGGTTTCCCCAGTGCTTCCCTCCCCCCCAACTCTTCACATGTTTGTGCATCATCATCAACTGCAGGGCAGCCCTTACTACCCCCAACCCCAAATCACCTCAACCGCAGGACAGCCCTTGCCCCTCTGCCAACTCACCTCAACTGCAGGCCAGCCTTTGAATCCCACCCCACCCCCAGCTTGCCTCAACCACAAGGGGCAGCCCTTGCAACCCTCCCAATGCACCTCAACCTTGAAATCCAACAGGCGACCCTGACGAGTGCTGTGCAACATTACTGTGCACTCACCTCCGAGTTCCCCTCGAAGGGAAGTCCGCCAAGTGCATGCCTTATATATACTGGTGGGGTTTTTGGGCAGTTATGCAGCGCACTAATCTCTCACCATCCAAGTAGTGGCCAGCACTCTCTGAGATGCATTAAGGGGCCTTCAGACTTAATCGAGAGAGGTTCTTAGTACACCCAAGCTAACCCAAGCATCTCTCTCTTTCATCTTGCAGGAGGAGTACATCAGGAGCATGGAGCCTGGTGAACTAGCTGTATGCCTCGTGGCTTGACTGGAGGCCCTGGCTTGTGGACTCTGTCAGCTGTTTCCCAGGTGTGCCTGCGAAAGCTAGGGGAGGTAATTAGTGCATGGCAGTGGTCTGTGAAACAGGACACATCACTCACAGCATGGTTGTCTGGTGGATGCTGCCCTGCTGGATCCTCACTTGTTAGAGCAGCGCCAACCTCACCATCAGCTCAGGGCTGGTCCAAATTCTCACTGGCCAGCTGGATGGCTCTGTTTTCAAAGCCTTTGAGGACCTTGATTTCAGGCATTCCTCCACCGGCCTGTGACCTCTCCTTCTAGCTATGTGCCAGCTTGTCCTGCATGGATAGAGGTGGAGAAACTGTAAGCAGGATGCCTGCCAGGGCAGATGGTAAGTATGCCTGGCATGTGTGGGTGGTGAGTGGTCCCATGGATGGGATGAGGATAATGAAGGTGTGTGTGAGAGAGTGAATGGTGATGGTGACTTGGGCAACTCACTGCCACACAGGATTGCGCATACCAATGTGTCCTCTTCTAGGAAAAGGGGATGTCTGTATCTTTTATTCGATATGAAAGAGGGGGTGATTGGGTTTTGAAATGTAATCAGTCTGATATCACATCTAGCTTCTCATAGTCATGTGACTTATTCCATGAGGCAGTCCTCTGTAAGCAGACATCTTAAGTTCAGTATAATAAGGCATTTCACTGAGAAGAAACTGATGAAGCACTGCTGTCCTTAAACATGAAACACTCTCAAATCTTTCACCTTTCAGATAAAAGGGAACCTTGGGTGGTAGCCTGCAACAATGAGATACCATTATTGATTTTGTGTGAATAAATCATCGTCCACAGTATGCTGTGGTCTCTGTGGTACTTCAATAGCTATCATCTTTTTCTGCTGTGTGTCAGGACTTCTGGCATATATTGCACATGGACACCATATTTTCAATGTTTTTGTATATGCATATCTAGTACACAGCTGATCTGGCTCTGAGCTTACACTTCTCCACTCCTATGCCACCTTCATGTGTCTCCTGGAGAAGTTCCTCCTGCATTGTTTTGGGCATGATTATTCTGGACCCAGCTAGCAGAACACCAGTTTCCAGTGAGATGTCATCTCTGATAGACAGTACTCCCATATTTCCAGCTGTGCTTGCTGTATCTCGTCAGGCCATCCCTGGACCCCAGCTGCTGCAAGAGCATCTGTACTCTTTGCCTTTGCTGGTCCCATCTCTAATTTGACTGGGTTTTGGTGGTGTTATGTTCACTCGGTGATGGATCTTTATTCCTAGATCTTTTAGCTCATGTTTCTCCACTGGCGATAACTGAGCAAATTACTGCTTGTCCACAACCATAAATCTGAAGCTGAGGCTTGATACTGGAGCAAAGAGTAGCTGAGTAATGTGATATTCTCAAGATCTTCAAAGCATCATCTGTGTTGTCAAAACACTCGAGTATATTTGTACCAGATTTATCCTGCTTCTGATCGGAGGGCACTTTTCAGTGGGTTTGCTACCTTCAACCCTCAGTGTTGTCTCCTTCTTCTCATGGTTCACTGAGATAAGCTGCAGCTCTTCACAACTGCTCAACCTCAGGATTGTAGGACCGTCAGTTTCAGTGAAGTAGAACATACAGTTAACATTGTTTCCTTTGGGTGTCTCTCTGATTTAGGTTGTTCCTAACTGTTGAATCCCAGTTCCCTGTATGTCATTAGTAGGATGTTACTCGGTCTCAGAGCACCTTTCTTCAGATAATCACTTTAAAACTATTTTCATGAAAATTCTCCTGAGGGTGATACCCAGTAAAGGGTTAACCTAACAAGGACATGTCAGAAAACAGCTAGTGCAGAGAAATGGGCATGACCAGGACTACTGATCATATTTCTGAATGATTAAAAGCTTACTGGAAACTGTTTAACCACAAGATGTGGTATTTGCTGTGATATTATCCTTTAATGACATCACAACAGAATTGACCACATTCGGAGCCGGAGGTGTCCTGACCATGAGGTGGGGCCCATTGTGTCCTGTTGTGAAGAACAACACAAGAGATGAGTTAATCAACCAGCAGGATGGGCCCAAGAGATGAGTTAATCAACAGCACAATACCACTGATCAGCCGAATTCCAGGGGCTGTGAAGAAAGAAGGATAAAAGGAAGGCTGAAGGCTGGGCGAGGCAGGAGAACCCAGGACCTACACTCCAGAAGCAGACCCGAAGTTGGACTTCATGAGCAAATACCCCGCCAGCAGGCTTGATCAAGCTGAGGACAGACAGGTAATATCACACACGTAAGAGAGTATTTGGTTAATGTAATTGGGATATTTAGTGATTAAACTACCTTTAGTAAAATAAAGCATTGTGATTGTTTAAGTGGAAACTTGTGCATCCTGGTTGTTCCTCGATACCACTGGCAATCGCGTAGGACGTGCTAGACACGGGTCAATAGAGTGGCGACCGTGACAGGACTCGTCTGTGGTACTTCTAGTTAAAGATGTTCCATCGAAACCGAACTAAGCAAAATTTACTAGTGAACAGTATCGAGTAACAACCAAGAGAAATGGTCCCAAAACCAGAATGGGAGCAGGAACTGCATGCATATCTGGTTAGGAGTGGCCGCATTGGTCTGCGCGACAAATCCCGAGAAACCTAAAGGAAGTCAGGTGTAGGAGGTAGCCCCGAAGCAACAGGGTAAAAAGGCAAAGGGGTTGATGGAACCAACCGCGATGCTCACCTGTTACTTAGAAACAGATGATTTAGAGGAGAAAAATAAGGAATTGGAAGAAGAAAATCAGAAATTATGAGACGAGTTAGAAAATCTGAAACAGCGGACTGCAGCCGCTGAAGCGAATCAGCATAGCTCGGTTATACATATATCTAACTCCCAGACCCAGGCTGAAAAGGCTGAGAACAGCTGGAGTAATGGCTGAGAAGGAAGTTCAGAAGTTAACATAAGATCTGGGTAATGCCCGACAAACGTGCACCGATTTTAAAGGCAGCACTTAACGGTGTTGAGAAAGGAATAGCAAGCCGATAAACATGATACAGCAGACCATACTAAATGTCCGAAAGAAATAGATCAATTAAAAGCACAGCTGTCCATCCAGAGAGGAATATTTGTCCTATGGGTCAGAGTAATAACTACAATGATGAAGATGACTCTGACGAAGTAGATTAGGGTAGTCTAGCAGAGGAAGCATGCAGGTACGGACACCATGATGATGGTGACTGGGATTGACCTCCTCCGGAACCCGGACCGGCACCCACACTCCACCTGTACCTATGGCTCCATTTACAACTCGGAGGACAACAAACGCGGCAGGGACGGAAGCCAATACAGTGCCCTCTATTCAGTCAGCCAGTTACTGGACATGTCTAAAGTAATTACAAAGTATGATGGTACTGGAGATCCATTTCAAATGTTCACTGCCATCACCCAACAGAGAGAGATCCATGGGTTAGATGATAGAGAGGAAGTGAAGCTTTTGGGTATGTGTCTGGACCCAACACTGGTTTCGGCGTTGGGCCAGGAACGACAGAGAGGACAGGGGACACCCCAGGCAATGAAGGATGCAATTTTGAATGCGGCAGGACAAAGAAGGGGAGATCCCTCAGAAGGATTCCATAGATGCCATCAGGTTCCAAACGAACACCCGACGGCTTTTGCCAATCGGTTGTGGGGAAATTTCATTGGAGTGTGTGGGACAGACCTAGATAGAAAGGACTTAACAGGCAACAAATGAAGTAGATGGTTGCATACCCTTATCTCACACTCTAACTCAGAGACACAGGACGTGTGTGGTGCATTTGAACCAGAAGACAATACCCATATGGAAGGTAGGTACTAAGGCGTATGACCCAAGCATGGGATAAAGGGATAAATAAGAAAGGCCAGAAATGTAAGGTACATGCCCTCCAACCCAATTCAGGAGGAGGATGTGGGGCAGTAGCCTTGAGAAATGAGGGTCCAGGATGGCCAGGACATCACGGACCCCCTCCGCCATACCGAGGACATGGGCGAGACCCACACAGGGGTATTCCCCAGCCCTATCCAGGGCACTGTCCGGATAGTGGTGGAAAGATAATGGGAAAATGCTTTAACTGTGGAAAAATAGGACACATTGCAAGAGATTGTAAAGCCGTGAGACGATCCCCAAGGTCTTCATCTAGATGGGAATGAAACCGATACAGAGGGTGCAATCCACTGTAAGGTAGAAGGAAACCAAGGAAAGCTGTATCCTGTATGTGATTCGCAAGAGGTCAGATTTACGGAAGATGATAGTAGTGATGAGGAGTGATGGGGACAGACTTCAGTTGAATGGGTGTGTGAGTGTGAATGGGATTCCTTTGGGCGACCGATGGTCACCTGCGGGTAGGAAGCTGCTCCACTAAATTTTTATGGGAAGCCGGAGGCTCCAAGACAACCTTAAACACTAGCCAAGGATACAGTCCAGATTGACAAACCACTTGGTCATAGTTTTGAGCGGATTTACGGGACATTCACAAACTGGTGCTATCACTCAGAAATTACCTTTTCGGATGGGAAATTAAGAATTCCAACATGAATGTGTTCTAGTAAATTTGGGGAAGGATGATTTGAACATTTTGGGAGCAGATGCTATGAAGAAGCAGGACTTCATGTGGGACAAAGTTAGCAATTGTATCTGGCGCCACCCCGACAGAACGGGACCATTACAAATACCCAACAGGCAAGTTTACTCAGGCAGTGACTGATCTTAAGGAAGCATTGTTACGGGCACCTGTTCTCCAGGTACCTAATCCAGGGGATTCTTTTGCGGGAGAGGGAGCTCTGTCTGCGGTACTCCTCCAGAACAAACATGGTAAACTTTGTCCTGTGACACATGCCCCGAGGGCCCTTAAGGCAGTAGAAAAAGCCTATACAGTCTGTGAAAAGCACTTATTAGCTGTCTTTTGGGCAGTGCAACATTTTGTTTATATCGTAGGACTTAGTCCTGTAACAGTTTTAACTGAGCATACACCCATCCAGCTGCTATTAGACAGACATCTGAAGGATGGAAATGTTTCCCAAAATCGCCTTGCACGTTGGATCCTACTGCTCCAAGGCAAGGACGTATCTGTACAAAGAACCCATATGGCACCTCTGTTGGCCCCTAATTTACAGTACCATGGTGAACCCCATGAGTGTGAGGTTGTGACAGCTTGGGCCCTGAAGGGTCCCTTCATGCCAAAAACTGGTGGGGGGAGAAAAGAAAGAAGCTCCCTTAAAAATTTTTGTAGATGGTTCGTCTATGGTAGAAGGTGATGTTAGGGAAACAGGGTGTGGTACCCTGGTAGCACAAAATGGTAGAACAATGGATGAAATAAGCCTGAAACTATCATCAGACATGTCAGCCCAAGGAGTGGAGTTGCAGCAGTAGCCTATATAGTGACACACCCACATAAATTCCCACTACCCCTAAACATATACTCAGACTCGATGTATGCAACAATCTGACAGAATACTTGGCCCTATGAGAAGCAAGGGGATTTGTGTCAGCAGATGGAAAGCAGTTGCTGTCAGCTTCCTTATTAAAGAAAATTTTTATAGCTGCCACTACAACTAACAGCCAATATGGAATAATCAAGGTTAAAGCCCACAGTAAGACCGCGCGCATGGGCCAAGGAAAATGGCAAAGCAGACCTTTTAGAAAAGAAGGAGTAAGACTGTTAGGTAAAGGATGGGATCTGAGGCAAAGTACTGATGTAGAAGAAGTAGCAGCAGTAAAGGTGTCATAGGCAAATATAGAAGACTTAAGAGAAGCGCAAGGGAAGGACCCCACGCTAAAGTTAATCGGACAATAACCCCAGATAGATGGCCCATAGAATGTAAAAGGGAGGAAAGTAACATACGAATAAAGGAAGGATTGATATTGAGGAATGGAGTATGCATAATACCAGCACAGGATGGAAACCAGATGATTTATCAGAATCACGATATGCATGGGCATCAAGGCATTGAACCAACAGAGACCCGAATTAGACAATTATGCTGGTGGCCTGGTATGGGAAAGGACATAAAGCTCTATGTAGAAAACTGTCTAATATCTGCTCAGAATAATCCAGACCGATATGCAAATGAGACAGAATTGAGACACACCCGACCAGTGGCAGGACCATGGACTAATCTACAAGTCGATTATATAGGTCCATTGCTAGCCTGTAAAGGAGGGTATACGTACATTCTAATCATAATAGACATCTTTAGCAAATGGGTAGAGGCCTTTCCTATGAAAAACAATACCGGTCATCACTGCAAAGATACTGATAAACAGGTCTTCACAAGATGGGGATTACCTAGGAGTATAGACTTGGATCAAGGGTCACATTTTACTGCCCAAGTGATGCAGTTGGCAATGAAACTGCTAGGAATCCAACAAAAATTCCATATAGCCTACCATCCACAATCCAGCAGTATTGTGGAAAGAAGGAACAGAACTTTAAAAACTTTGCTCAGGAAAGTAGTACAACAGAACAGTGTAACCTGGGGCAGAGCGTTGCCCTATGTCCCAATGATAGTATGGAACACTGTACTACAAGTTCTACTGGATTCACACCCCATGAAGTGATGACAGGGAGGAAGATGAGTGGGATTGAGTTCTTATTAGGAATAGACTTACCAGAACCACAGCTAGAAGCTAGCAACCAAGGGACCTCATAAAGGAACTAGTAAAAACTTTACAAGCATTACGATTGGCAGTAGTTGTAAAATTGGGGAAAAGGTGAAGACAAAGGAAAGCTTATTTTGATGGGGAGGTAACCCCTGTCGAACCACTAATAGGAAAACAAGTGACGGTGAAAATACAACAAATGGAGAGTTTTCTGACCCCAAAATTTGCAGGATACCATTGTGGACAAAGCTGGCCCGTCAGTATGCAAGGCTCTACTAAATACAGGAGGAAATAAGTGGTATCACATCAATCAGTTAAAACCATGCAAGGGACCACAAGGGAAACAGGCAGGATCATGTGAAGAATATCACTCAAAAGCAGTTTAGTTGGATGCTTTAGATATGCAGGGAATTTGGAAAACCCGAGTGGGAGTACAGATGGGTTGCAGGAGTAAAAAGGGAAGATGATGAGGACTATGAGGAAGATATAGGGATATCAGGGGAGGAATGGAAATCCATAGCAGACCGGGTAGCTAGGAGCTTTAATTATTCATTATCATTATCATCATTGTCATCAAAAGTAGCACCTTGTTTTGTTTCATGTGATTCATCTGTCACCATGGATTCGCCTGTGTTAGGGGGAATATAGAGGTACATTAAGAACTTATTGAAAGGGAATAGACTACTTAAAATATCCAAGCAGCCAGTGCTTGCAAGTACAGTTAAAGGCCAGGCTGGACAGAGAAGAATCTGAACCTTGCACACCCTCAGAGCCTGTGACCATCAGCAAAGCCAGGCCGAACAGAGAGGAATGCAAATATGATAGATTAGGTGCCTTAGGAGTCAGACCGGAGCCTTCGGTTGAAAAACAACCAAGATTGGGTCTGTTTAGCAGATAGGGAAAGAACAGATGGTCCTAGTTGAGATAGGAGGGAAGGTCTCTGCCGGGGGTGAAAGTAGGGACAGATGATGCCTGTACTTTGGTACCTTTGTTACTAGAGAGATGTCTGTTTAATGTAAACCTATATGTTGATGAGATCGGAATCTGGAAACTGCTCTTGTATGTGACCAATAATGTATAAATATGGTGAACACTTGTAGTTTAGCAGAGCACTGTCTGAAGCTGTATTGAGATGGTGCTCTCTTTGCAATTGCTCGAATAAATGATCGAAACCTATACCTGAGTCTCCTGTGGTCCGTTTATCAAAGACACCACAACAATTTGGTGTAGTCGGCAGGATACTTGGATCAGAACCTCGGGACAGGTCTGGAAAGTGGGTGAGTATATTTATTTACCACCCATAGTTAGTGCGGTAAGCCTACCCGAGAACGGTCCGGTCAAGTATCAAAGAATCAGGAGGAGGACTCAGGACAGGAGATAGGAGGTGCCAGGGTAGGAGGCGGAGCTGTGCAGGTGGGCTAGCGGGGCCGAAGCCGCGCAGAGAGGCCAGACCCCAGTGCAATAAGTGAAACCGCACATATTGCAAATAACTAAGCTGTTAGGGCCGTGTGAATGCACCGCGCAGAGATAGACGGGAATAAGAACAGAATGCCGTCAGGGAAACAGAATAGTGCTATGGAATTCGACTGGGGAACCGCGGATTCCATTACGAAGTTCATAGTGGAAAAGCAGTCAAAACTAGTCACAAAAATGCAGAAGGATGGGTGGAACCCACAGGGAACCCCCGGAGAACAAAACCAGTGGTGGGTAGAGCAGAAAAAGGATAAAGAAAAGAAAGGGGTGATGGTTATTATTATCTTGTACCTGCAGTTGTGTAGACGGATTAATACTAAATTCCAGTCGATTAGAGAGAGAGACAAAGTCAGATTCTGGACAGATCAGAGCAGTGGCAGCAGCTTGTAGTGATACTGATCAAGAGGAGGAGAACTCCGAAGGAGAAACCTATGATGGAATTGGGACAAAACATCCCTCATACAAACTGTGCCTGTTGAATCCCATGGCCCCTATGGCAGTAACTGTTAGGAAAAGTAAAGTCAGGAAAGGCAAATTAAAAATGGAAGGGAGAAAGGGGGCTGAGGAATGGGGGGAGGATGAGGAGATTGACAGGGTTACGGAGAAAGTTAAGCACGTACCATTCAGCCCGGGGGAGAAACAGGTTTTGCTTAAGGAACTGCTGAGACTTAAAACTCGGCATAGCAATCCAGATTTTTGGACCAAACTGCGGGAAATGCAAGATTTCCATGCAATGCACCCCCTCGATAAAGGCGAAGTGCCCAGGGGATATCTGTAGAAGAATACCCCTACAGTTTAGAAGTGGTGACTGGACGAAACCTGGGGACGTCCCAGATAGGGAGAAGGCGACAACCCTGCACAGGGACTTTGAGGAGGCAGTAAAGGAAGCCTTGGGGGAGGGAGAAACGAATTGGGGGTGTATAATAGCTGTAGTACAGAAGAAGGGTGAGTCCGTAATGGACTATGCAGAGCAGAAGCGGGAGACGTATGTACAGTTTTCAGGACAACCGCATCCCGTGCAGGATGGTGAGATTTTCCTGAAAATGTGGAAGGATGATTGGGACCCGAAAGGTCCACTGCTGAATTTTCTGTAACTTAAAAAAATAATTGATCTAAGTTACAAGAGCTGCTTGTGCTGAAGAGAGAGAGAGAGAAAAGGGGGGTACCCCTAGGGAGTTAATAAGCACTGACAGGCAGGAGCAGGGGAAATGTGAGTGTTCGTCAGTTTCATGGTCCCCATAGGTGGAGCCTTCAAGATCCCTTTATTTCCCCCACTGCTATTTGAAGCTTTGTTTAGAATATGAGAGTTTTAAGTCATTCAACAGGGTTAGATGAACCAACCTTTGTACCACCCCCTTGCAGACTAGTATCACCAGCTTCCAAGCGGATTGGGATTGATACATACGAGTTACATTAACTCATATGAGTTAGTATTTTAAAATTCTGAGGGGAAAAATTACCTGAAGTTCAAGGGATTCTAGGAAAACCAAAAGGCATAAACACATGGTCTAGATGGTTCCAATGGATAAAAAGGGGTTTATTTTGAAGAGATGAATTAAATATGAAAGGAAATCTGCATCCCAACAGCACTGTAATTTGAATTTGGGACAATCTTGAGATGTAAAGTGCAGTGTAATTTAACGAGGATACTATCCAAAGGTAAAGGGAAAGCTGGAAAAAGGCTAAATAGATGTATTACTGATTGTATTAATGTGCCTGTGAGCTACAAAAAGTAAGGCCACAGGATTAACACTATGATGACAGACAGAGTTAAGCGGTTCGCAGAGAGAACCATCACTGGAATTGAAGATACTGAGCCATTGAAAGATAGGATAAGAAGGTGCATTGTAGAGTTGTGTTGGCAGTTCAAGGAATTGAGGTCCGACGTGGGACAGCAGCAGGAGACAGTAGACTGGAAGGAGTGGAGGGTGCCCATCCAGATGGCTTCCGACCAGGGAACTCATTTCACAGGAAGAGTCATTAAAGAAGTGTATACATTTAAATATAAACAGAAATTTCACATTCCCTATGTAGGGGGTGGTGGTGAGTCAGTTTTACCTATGACTTCTGAGAAGTTCGAATCGCTCCCACTACCTGGGTTCCAGACCTTGGACTTATTTGGGGGTTGTGACAAAGTGCAGCAGACAACTGGTTTTGGTGCAAGATAAACTGAGTTTATTGAAGTCACAAATTAATTTATAACATTAGGATTACACTGAAATTATACAGACCTACAAAGTACACTTAGTTAAGAATGGGGAACACACGGCATAACGAGGGAAAATCACGCTACTAATCCCCTTACCCTTGTCCCACCCCCAAAACCTAACTAAATTGAACTAGGAGAGGTCAGGGATCATGCTCACCAACCAGGGTTCCTTGACAGTTTGAAATCCAGCCAGGTAAGCCGGTTGCAGTTTTGGCGTACGCTCTTTGTGTCCCCTGGGGCCTGCCGTCCCCACGCGGTCCTGGTCTGTGGAATCTGCAAAGGTTCTTCAGTTGAGTGAAGGACGCGGTTGTGGGTGGTCGATCTTCGTGGAGGGCTGCGGTTGCGGCCTTGTTGTCTTCGGTTGAGCCTGCCGCCCCGTGCCCCTCACCGTGATGTTGCCTGCGGGCCTGCAAAACCTCCAGATCTTCTTGCTTAAACTCTGTTTCAACCGCTCCCAACTGCGCACTGCCTGCTAGCTGGTTTCCCTCTCTGCTCACCCTTCTGCCAGCTGGTTTCTCTCTCTCTCTCTCCTTCGCAACTGACCGGGCCAGTTATACTGTCTTTCAAATTTCTTATCGGAATCCAAATCAAGGTTAGTTCTTTGTTTGACTTTGGTGGGCTTCCTTAGGTGATTATAGTCTCGTTGTTTTTAATGGGCTCGCATGATGTTTATCATTGTCTTCCTGCCTAGTAACTAGTTTTGAACTGAAAGCCATTGTATGTGTGGAGTATTGATCGGTTCGCATAATTGAATTGATTGTGCCTTCCTGCTTTAGTAGTTAGTAGCGATTATTTATGCAAGATTTTGATGGGCTTCAGTTTCATGTGAAGTGAAGACTTTCTCTGGGTTGATTGTATTAAAGGGAAGAATGCGTATTCTGTCTCCTCTCGTTGTCTGGTTTCAGGCAAAACAATCCACACTGTACTCAATAAGCCCGGGCATGTGCATTCCCAGGCCTTCATGGGCCCAGCCTCCTGTCTGCAAAGTTTTACACTTAACTCAGTAGTTTAAAAATCCAAAAGTCATATCCTTGTTGATGATATGAAAAATGTGGGAATTTTGAGAACCCTTCACCTACCAGCCACAGATCTCAGGGGGATGGTGGAAAGGATGAACTGAACGTTAAAAAAAAACATCAATCACAAAAGCAATTCAAGAGATAGGGAACAGCCCAGTATTCTAATGCGCCTTAGGGCTACCCCAAGCAGGACCGCCGGGTTCACCCCATTTGAAATAATGACAAGGAGAGCAATGCAGTTGCCCAAGGGAATCATAGTAGGAGTGGGAGATGTAGGACCACTAAAAGGAAGGATGCGAGACTATGTGAGGGAAATAAGTAAGCAATTGCATGAGTTAAGGAAGGAAGTCAGAGACCGACAGGTGATTAAGGATGTGGAAACAAGCAAATTCAAAGAGCAACAATGGACCCCCCCCACCCCAAGTGGGGAATAAGGTGATCGTCAAGGTGAGCCCGGAGTGAACAGGCATGGACCATACAAGGTAATTATGACAGGTGATACATGCGCACTTGTAGGTATGAGAACGGGAAGTAAATGGAGGCATTACACACAGTTAAAGATACATGACAATTGACCAAGCGGTAACCTGGAGAATGGGAGCTGATGTTAATGTCTCCACAGATCTATGATCCTGGTCGTGGGCGTATCAGTACTGGCAACAAGGTCGGAGATCATCACAGCTCATCCCGCACCGCAGGAGGAACTTTGGTACAGCACAGACAGTGCTGAATGCGACACACCATGGGAAATTATAAATGTAACAGTAGGAGAACAAGTGTTTTCGAATTGTAGTAAGGGTTTGCTTCAGATCGGGTGTGGGAGATCTGCTCAAAACAACCACTATCCAGCCACCTCCCACGTCTACCTCCACAGTCCGAGTAGAGATAATTGAAGCCCCTAAAACCACACCAACTGACCCACCTTGTCCAACTATGTATCCAGGACTGGCTGGTTAATCAGAAGTTTTGTATGATAATGTGCACCACGAGCTGGTACCCGTAGTCTTGAATATATCCGGAATTGCCCCATCCCAGTGGTGCTCAATCTATGTTCGAGCACTATATACAGCTCTAATGGGCCAGCTGATGACTGAAGCATCTCAGTTCAACAGCAAGATGCGATCAGGCTTGGGAGGGAACCGCGTTAAGCGTAGCCTGATAAATGATGCCGCTACGATATTCAATATAGGGACATCAGTGGTTAATTCAGAACCTGGCAACTGTTGACCAGATGGTCCGGACCCTGAGCTTTAATATTAAAGAGATTTTAGAGCGGGGACAGGGAATCGTAACACCCAATTAAATACAGACCAGGACATGACATGGTTAATTCAAAACCTGACTACCATGCTCGAAAGTCATGCGGGGACTATCAACAAACTGATTGAAATAGGGAAGAATATTTCAGATGACACAAGCAGAAATGATGTTTGCAGCACCTATGGGTCCTGGGCACTGGAACAAGCCCAAGAGAATTTAAGACAGATTAATGAAGGGGTAGTTCCTTTATGGGTAACTAATGAGCATTTATTTAATCTTTCACGACATAGGGATCATGACTTGACCGGTTGCCAGCTCAGAGGCTTAACACACGTATATAGAATGAATGTGAATGTATAGTAAATAATAATATGCTAATACGCATTGTATTAGTAATACCTGTCATACCTATGTCAACCCCCGGCAGGACATTATATAGAGTAGAAAATATTAGGGTTATACAGGAGGATTACTATATTAGGTATCATGATATTCCACCATATGCAGTAGACATAGAAGGGAATATAGTTAGCACCACATTAAAAGAGTGTAGGATAGAGGCCACCGCAGTAGTATGTGCACACCCAATATATGAGACGGAGGAAGCGAAGTGTGGATATAAAGCAGCAGCAAATTGTACAATGGAAACTATATGGGCTGCAAAAGAACTGACCCATGTTGCATATATAGGGAATGGGAGATATTGTATCACCACGTGGCAGGAAAGAATCCAGTACGGGGGTAATCGGATATTCCTCATCCACAATCATTCGGTGTGCCTACACCCACAGGCGCCAGCAAGGGTGGGGAAGGTGGAACTGGTTGAAATGTACAAGAGAGGAACGATTACTATTCAGGTCGTGTAAAACCTTAAAGATAACCTGACACAGCATCTGAACTCCTACGAAATTCCCTTATTACCAGAGCAACTCACTGCGATTCGGGGACAGGCTCAGCAGGTATATAGAACTTACTATACACTGCAGCAACAGGTTAGAGCCTTAAAGGAGGATATCGAACAAATAGATTCTTCCACACGGTGGGAGGATCTGTGGAACTGGGGCTCAAACGTACAGATACACCCCTGGATTCAGATTATCTCCCATGCGCTAGTTATACTTAAATTGATATTGATTATCTATCTAACATACTTGATTCATTGCACCCGGAAGTCACAAAAAAATGTGGCACTGGGGGAGTTTTAACAGGTGGAGAAGGAATTTAGCAAGTCAGAGGTTTAAATTAAAGGACCAGATGATACAGATGGTCTGACCAGTACTTTTTACGTACCAAAGCTGGATACCTGGCCAGTGTCAATGGGTGGTGGTGCGTAAAGAGGGCGGACAGCACCACTGTAGTTGGCGACCTTGGGCTAAGCAAAAGGCCAAAAGGGGGGACTGTTAGGGGGGAATATAGAGGTACATTAAGAACTTATTGAAAGGGAATAGACTACTTAAAATATCCAAGCAGCCGTGCCTGCAAGTACAGTTAAAGGCCAGGCTGGACAGAGAGGAATCTGAACCTTGCACACCCTCAGAGCCTGTGACCATCAGCAAGGCCAGGCCGAACAGAGAGGAATGCAAATATGATAGATTAGGTGTCTTAGGTGTCAAACCGATGCCTTAGGTTGAAAAACAACCAAGATTGGGTCTGTTTATAGCAGATATAGAAAGAACAGATGGTCCTAGTTGAGATGGGAGGGAAGGTCTCCACCGGGGGTGAAAGTAGGGACAAATGATGCCTGTACTTTGTTACCTTTGTTACTAGAGAGATGTCTGTTTAATGTCAATCTATATGTTGACGAGATCGGAATCTGGAAACTGTTCTTGTACATGATCAATAATGTATAAATATGGTGAACACTTGTAATTTAGCAGAGTACTGTCTCAAGCTGTATTGAGATGGTGCTCTGCTTGCAATTGCTTGAATGAACAATTGAAACCTGTACCTGAGACTCCTATGGTCCGGTTATCAAAGACACCACAACACCAGTCTCAGATTCTACAGTATTTGATGACCCCTCAGATGAGGAGGACTTTGAGGGTTTTTGAATGAGAGGAACTGATATTGCCTTGATATGCCCCAACAGGCCAACACAAGGAAGCAACACCACGAAGTGGCTCGCGATATTCGGACTCTTGGGTGGACAACCTGGACCACCAGAGCCAGCCAACGAACTGTGACTAGATATTGCGGAATGCGGACAAGGTTAAAGCCCACAGTAAGACTGTGGCATGGGCCAAGGAAAATGGCAAAGCAGACCTTTTAGAAAAGAAGGAGTAAGACTGTTAGGTAAAGGATGGGATCTGAGGCAAAGTACTGATGTAGAAGAAGTAGCAGCAGTAAAGGTGTCAAAGGCAAATATAGAAGACGTAAGGGAAATGCAAGGGAAGGACCCCGCGCTAAAGTTAATCCGACAAGAACCCCAGATAGATGGCCCACAGAATGTAAAAGGGAAGAATAAGGTAATTTGGGAAGAGGCGTGGACAGACTTGGATTGCTGGGACTTTTCTGATATGAAAGTCCCAGGGAAATGTGGTAGATCCGGAAGCATTGGTAATGGCACAAATAGCCCAGTGCCCTAGTGGAAAATTGCAACAGAAATTAAATGACTGTAAGATTTGTGAATGCCCTGAAATGTCACCAATACCCGCCTCGGGACTTGTGGTAGGACTGCAGTACGATATCGATTTTGAATGTTATGTGAAGTTCAGAAAGGTATTGTTTAACCTGGATTCTATGTGGCCTCTTCAGTGTGATCATACCTCATCTAAAGTAGTTATTCAGAATCACGTTAGGAAACTATTAAAGCACTGGCATAGGAGAGCTCATGACAGGGACGGTCCGTCTAAAAAGTGTAGAAAAAGGTCAGTACTAGAAACCCTAACAGGATTAGTCACAGCAGGACTCGGAATAGTTAACTCGGCTGATCAGACAGCGTTGCATGGATATTTGACTCAGTTTCACCACCAGTTAAAGAAAATCATACTCCAGGGCACAGAAATAGGTAAACTATTCGATAAGCAATTTGGGATACCAGTAAATGCAACAGAAACAATTAAAAACATAACAGAAAATTCAGAAGTGGTCAGAAAATCTAGCCATGGCCCAAGGAGAAATTAATAGTGCGACCAATATTAATATTAATTATTAATATATAGAGACTGGTGGAAGTCTGTAGTTGAGACCACTATCATGGCCTTGCAATCGGGAAAGGCACCAATATGGGACAAGGGAGAGGATACCATCAATAACCATGCATGGCTCATCCCAATACCAAAGAATAAACACATCTGGTTGATTGGATATATAGCTCGAGACTGGGTAACAAACAGACAAGGTACACCCTCTCCTCCAGATGAGGAGAGTAACCTTTAAGGATGGGCACCCAATGTGGCACCGATGGAAAGCCCCAAACTGGGTAGGACAGAACGGTACTAATATTAGGGATCGATATAGCTAACCATCAGCTGGATTATGCCCATGGTTGGCTCTGTCCTTTAGTAAAGGAGGAATTGGAAATCGAACTAGCAGACACCCTCCCCTTGAGAATCTCGAAGCCCCCAAAAAAGCCTATTTGGCATAAATGATTTGATGATAATGGGCAGTGTAGTGGTGCATTGTCACCAGTAATAACTGGATGCTAGGAATCAACAAAACTGAGTGTAATTCATACCCAGAATCTATATGCGTGAATGGATGGGGTGACATGATGTTGAATAATACCATTCACTTACATGGGAGAGCGAAGCATGCCTGTCAATTTCCCAAATCTTCCATTTGATTGCCCACCTCTGTCACCAACCTTGAAGTTAGATTACATTAAATTGAATGCATTAATACAAAAAAGTAAGGATAAGATGTATCAGACCGACGTCTCAATTAAACAAAGTATAATCAAGATCCTGCCAGAACATACATGGTGGGAGTCATCCAAAGAAGTAATGGGTTCTCCTTGCACTTTGATCATTGTATGTGTTGTGTTGGGTATTCAGGCAATGGTGTTATTCTGTTTACATTGTCTGTATTTCTGAGTGAATTGAGATGTTCATTTTCTAAACCAGAGATTGTCTCACATGTACTGTAGGTTGTAATCATGCTACACCTAAAGCTAAAGTAGAATTTAGAATGAAATGTAACATGACGAATCATGTGTGTGTGATCCTACTCAGCCTAGCCTTGAGGATCAAAGGGGGGACTGTGATACCCAATAAAGGGTTATCCTAACAAGAACATGTCAGAAAACAGCTAATGCAGAGAGATGGGCCTGACCAGGGACTGCTGATCACATTTCTGAATGATTAAAAGCTTACTGGAAACTGTTTAACCACAAGATGTGGTATTTGCTGTGATATTGTCCTTTAACGAAATCACAACAGAATTAACCACATTCGGAGCTGGAGGTGTCCTCACCATGAGGTGGGGCCCATTGTGTCCTGTTGTGAAGAACAACACAAGAGATGAGTTAATCAACCAGCAGGATGGGCCCAAGAGATGAGTTAATCAACAGCATAATACCACTGATCAGCCGAATTCCAGGGGCTGTGGTTATGCACGAAGAAAGAAGGATAAAAGGAAGGCTGAAGGCTGGGCAAGGCAGGAGAATCCGGGACCAACACTCCAGAAGCAGACCCGAAGTTGGACTTCATGACCAAGTATCCCGCCAGCAGGCTTGATCAAGCTGAGGACAGACAGGTAATATCACACACGTAAGAGAGTATTTGGTTAATGTAATTGGGATATTTAGTGATTAAGCTACCTTTAGTAAAATTGTGATTGTTTAAGTGGAAACTTATGTGACCTGGTTGTTGCTCAATACCACTGTCAATTGCGTAGGACATGCTAGACACGGGTCAACATGAGTATATTCTGAGTGTGATGATGTTGCTCTGTGCTCTGGCATTAAGCCTCAGCTTCAGATTTCTGCTCATGGGCTTACTTTGCACCCTCTTCCTGATCTGGATGGTTTTGTGAATTTATTTTCCCTGGGGACTGTCGCATCTAAAAAACTCTTTTAGGTAAATGATTCCTATGTACATTGTGTCCTCAAACTCACCTTTATCTTCCAGGATATGGATATTTTAATTTCTTTTGTTGCTGTTTCACTGCATCAACATTGCTGCCTTTCTCTTGACTTAACTGAAGGCTACCCATTTGGGTAGTCATCATCTTCATCTGTTTACACGTGGCTTCATGTGCTCTGTGATACAGTTAACAGCCTGAGATATTGTGAACTTGACCCATCCAATTAGAGCTTTTTATACATCAGGGTGTGCAGAGCCCAAATAAGCTGATCTGCCAGCCTTTCATCTGTTTCCTTGAAATTACACTTGCTGGCTATATTTCACAATGTTGTTAAGAAATTATCAACAGGCTCTCTGGTTCCTACCTCGAGCTCTAAAATACATAGCGGCAGATCCGCTGGTTTGACGTTGGCAGGAGATGTATGCTGAACTTTTCAAAAATTTGTCTGGGTTTTTACTGTTATCCTCACTCGTTTCCTGGCCATTGAAAAGATCTAACCCTTTCTCTCCTGCCTGCCAAAGGATGTAACTGACCCTTTTCTCTTCACTAGTGTCTTTTAGGAAACTACTAAATTTAAATCTGCACTCTTGTTTAAGCTTCTCAAATGCCTCCGCACATCATCGGCCGGCCAATTCATCATGGGCTGGAACTGTGCATTCATTACTGTGGTGGCGGCCATTTCATTTTCACAGAATTCACTCAGTTTTTTTTCTCTCTCTGGCACTAATTCAGGCTGATTTTTCTCAATCTAATTCAGCATTTATTTCATTTACAATGCTTGAATTTTACTCACAAACACCTGCTGACACTATTTTCTGTCTTGTGGTTTCCAGAGCTTCGAAATAATCACAATTTTAGAAATAATTGCTGGAGCTGACATCAAATATATTGCTCAGACCTCACCACGTGTTGCAGAACGTTATATTGTTAGTTTGGTACACAGACTTCAGTGCAGTAGTGCATGACATAAACCCTGGATATTTATGTATACATGTGCAAAACAATAGAATTCAAGTCCTTTTCAAAAAATATCGCAATTTAACAGAGTATGCGAAGACCATGTTATTTACCAGTTGGAAGTGAGAGCAAGTCTGCTATTTTAAAATTTATTTTATTTCAAAATTTGTTATTATTCATCAATCTCAGCCATTTATATTTTAATTTCAAACAACAGGCTCTGAGAATGAAAAAAGAAAGAGGCATACTGAGGAAGGGAGAGAGAGAGAGAGAAAGAGAAACAGAAAGAGGAAGACCACTTCAACATACAGGGAAAAGTAGAGAAACACATGCAAGAGGTGTATATAAAGAGAATGAAACTTACTGAGAAAGAAAGGTAGAAAAACAAATATAGCAACGAAAGTATGTGAGACAGCAATGAGGAAAAAGGAGAATGAAAAAATGGAAAACAAATGGAAAGACAATGAAAGGAATTAGAACAAAAGGCAAATAAAGATGCTTGAAAGAAGAAAGAGACTTTTTTTTACCTTTATCCATAAGATTTCAACTAGTAACTTGAACAAACAAGCTATCATTTCTGCTTTGATGATTAACCTGAGCTAACCAGGAACCATAAATTTTTATATAATTATAATTATTAGAAACATACGACTTGTGTAGCTTCTCATCAAAAAAACTCAAATAGTATTGTCACCCTTTGATGCTCAGGGGAAAACCTCAGAAAGGTTGAGGCATTTTTGTGATTAAAATGTTAGTTTAAATGTGATTATCTGACCCATGGGCTATGCGGTAAATGTAATGTACACTTGTAGATTTCATTAAGATATTCTGCATATCAGCGAAAGGTCATGTTCTACAATTTCCTCTCCATACAATCATAATGAAGCATCAAATCTTTTTGCTATGAGGGCTATAAAAGATTATAAAGAGCAGTTCAATGTAAGATTATTTTCTTCAACATCCTCAGAAACTCCAGTCCAAATTGGCTTTTCGTGTGCCACGAGCTTATTGAGTCTAATGTTCTGAAGTTTTAAATGCTTCAACTGATCAGAACCTCTGACAATTAATTGATGACGTAATCTGCAACCACACTTGTTTTTGTTACATTAATAGTATATTAGTGAGAGTTCCTGATGCAGGACATTGTTTTGAACACAGAGACTTTCAATAAACATTTACCAGAAACAATTTTTATTTGAATGAACATTTGCTTCATTGGCATCTTTTCAATGCCCTGGACCATTCCTTTACTTCTCAGTTCCAAGCATCACCATCTCAAGGGCAACCAATAAAGTCATAGAGTCATTTACGGCAAATGAGGAGGCCATTCAGCCCATGAAGTCCAGGTCAGACCCCTGCTTGATCTCCGTAGCCTTGCAAGTTTATTTCTTGCAAGTGCCTATCCAATTTCCTTTTGAAATCTTTAATTGTTTCCGTTTCCACCATCTTTGTGGGCAGCGAGTTCCAGGTCATTACCACTCGCTGCATAAAAGGATCTTCCTCACATTCCCCATGTAGCTCTTGCCCAAAATCTTAAATAAGTGTCCCCTTGTCCTTGTCCCATCAGCCAATGGGAAGAGTTTTTTTCTTGACTACCATATCTAAGCCCGTCATACTCTTGTCCACTTCTATTAAATTTCCCCTCAACCTCCTTTGCTCCAAGGAAAACAACCCCAGCTTTTCAAAACTAACCTCGTAACTAAAATCCAATGTTGGCCTTTCTAACAATGCTCACATCCCATGAATGAATGATAAAAAATACACAGCACCTAAAGGTATACAGTGGATTATTCCTAATACCCACCTGGAATTTCCTCAGATGTCGTTTACCGAAGTTATGGTGGAAGCTTGATGGAAATGTTGGTGAAGCGGTACAAAAAGTCCTTCATTGCATTTCTGGTACTAAAATAAGTGCCCCAAAATTCAGTATCCTTTCAGAATCTTCTAACTGAGCTTCTGGAGGTTGTAACTTGAACACCTTTGTCTATAGGGGGAGCTCTGTTGCAAAACTAATAGTTGAGGCAAGGAAACTACAGAATAGAGACAGCTGTTTTTATATTGGTAGATTTCATAAAGTTCGATGAATGAAAAATCCTAAAAGGCCAGTAGACCTCCGTGCCTGAATTTCTGATACGCATTCCCACATGAAGTTCCATAACAAGAGCACATTTTCTCAAAATCTACCTCATTCTGTCAAAGCAGACTTTCAACAGTACAAAGGAGTTCTCCTCTCCAGGCAAGCAATTTGTCGTAAATCAATTTTCCTTTACAAATTAAAGAGTGTGAATTGCAGTCTTCTGACTTTGATGGATTTTACCTTTGTCTGGTCACTTGACTTGCATATCAAATAGTCTGGTTCTGACAACAACCCTTTGCAATCATTATGCATCTGTATGCTTCACACGCATCCAATTTTTCAAAGCCAGCAGAGAAATTTTGATATAATTAACAAATTACAACTTTCCATTAGTGGGTTGGCTGGACTAGATAATCCCTCCCCCCACAGAAACACATACACAAACACACACACACACAAAATCTTACATACATCCCTGAACAGTATATGTGTAATGCTTTAATTCATGTTTCCTTCCCCCACTCAATGACAAAATGATTGCTTTGAGGGACAAGCAAAGAGGATTTCATTTTAAATTCTCAAATTATTGGCCCATCTAAAATTTTATTTGAAACGCATACAATACAGGGATGTTATTGTTTGAAGCGAGGCAAGGCATTGGATCCATTCCAGGAACATTTAAAGTAAAAACGCTCAGCCGTAGCTCTAAGAGAACAGGGAAAGGAGTGAAATTTATGATCAAAAGCATGAAAGTGATCACAAATCCCTTTAAACATAAGGATCCCTGTTTATTTTTAATAGTGGAATATATTAATATAGGTTGCATTTTTAAGCTTACTAGTGTAGGGCTCAGTCGAAAAGAATGAGACATGGAGGTCTGCTAATCTCTCTTTCAGCGCCATTATTCTCAGGAGATGCATCTGTAAGCAGGAGGTTGTAACACGGGCGCAGCAGCCATTCAGAATATGCCCAAGATAATCAAGAATGTAGTGAGTTTGTCATGGTCGGAATATACTATTACTGGAAGACATTTGTAACTTTGCCAAAGATTTAAAAAATGTTTGTTAACATCAACAGGACTGTTGGGGCTTTTCAGTGTACTTTAAGATAAATGCTCAGTATTGCTGCAGTACTTGAACTGCCAACAAAGCTTTAAGGAAACACATGGAATTAAATTAGGCCATGTGCATCCACTTTTCAGGTACTTCACATTTATATGAGACTCAAAAATGGGATCTGGGTTGTGCATGCACATAGGAAGTGCGAAGGGCACCATCCTGGTAAAGGAGCTTGCGTGTGTATGCCTAACGATTGCCATCGGCATACAGAGCAGTGAGGTGATAGAAACATCGAAACATGGAAAATAGGAGCAGGGGTAGGTCATTCAGACCTTTGAGCCTGCTCCACCATTCGATATGATCATGCTGATCCTCTATCTCAATGCTGTACCCCTGTGCTCTCCCCATGCTGCTTGATGCTGTTAGGGTCCAGGAATTTATCTATTTCCTCCTTAGGTATATTCAGTGACTTGGCCTCCACAGCCTTCTGTGGTAGAGAATTCCATAGGTTCACCACCCTCTGAGTGAAGAAGTTTCCCCTCACCTCGGTCCTAAATGGTCTACCCCGTATCCTGAGACTGTGACCCCTTGTTCTAGACCCCCCAGCCAAAGGAAATATCCCTGCATCCAGTCTGTCCATCCCTGTCAGGATTTTATATGTTTCAATGAGATCCCCTCTCATTCTTCTAAACTCCAGTGAATACAGACCTAGTCGGCCCAATCTCTCCTCATACGACAATTCTACCATCCCAAGAATTAGTCTGGTGCACTCCCTCTATGGCAAGTATATCTTTTCTTAGGTAAGGAGACCAAAACTGCACACAATACTCCAGGTGTGGTCTCACCAAGGCCCTGCATAGCTGGAGTAGGACATCTTTGCTCCTGTACTCAAGTCCTCTTGCACTGAAGGCCAACATACCATTTGCCTTCTTAACTGATTGCTGCACGTGCATACTTAGTTTCGGTGATTGGCGTACAAGGACATCCAGGTCCCTTTGTACATCAACATTTGCCAAGCTATCACCATTTAAATAATACTCTGCCATTCTGTTTTTCCTACCGAAGTGGATAACTTCACACTTATCCACATTATACTGCCTCTGCCATGTATTTGCTTACTCACTCAACCTGCCTAAATCTCCTTGAAGCCTCTTTACACCCTCCTTATCGCTCGCATTCCCACCAAGTTTGGTGTAATCAACAAACTTGGAAAAATTACATTTGGTCCCCTCATCCAAATCATTGATATATATTGTGAATAGCTGGGGCCCAAGCACTGATCCCTGCAGTACCCAACTAATCGCTGCATACCACTCCGAAAAAAATTTGTTTATTCCTACTCTCTGTTTCCTATCTGCTAACCAATTCTCAATCCATGCCAACATATTGCCCCCAATCCCATGTGCTTTAAATTTACACACTAACCTCTTATGTGGGACTAATCAAGTTTTCTGAAAATCCAAACACACTCCATCCACTGGTTCTCCCTTATCTATTCTGCTAGTTATGTCCTCAACAAATTCCAGCAGGTTTGTCAAACATGATTTCCCTTTTGTAAATCCATAATGACTTTGTCTAATCCCGTTGATATTTTCTAAGCATCCCTTTATCAAATCCTTTATAATAGACTCAAGCATTTTCCCTACTACAGATGTTAGGCTAACTGGTCTGTAATTCACTGTTTTCTCCCTCCATCCTTTATTAAATAGTGGGGTTACATTTTCCACCCTCCAATCTGCTGGGACTGTTCCAAAATCTATAGAATTTTGGAAGGTGACAAACAACGCATGCACAATTTCCATGGCCACCTCCTTTAGTACCCTGGGATGTAGATTATCAGGCCCTGGGGATTTATTGCCTTCAGTCCCATTTATTTATCCAGCACTATTGTTTTAGTAATAGTGATTTCCTTCAATTCCTCCTTCTCACTAGACCCTTGGTTCTCTCATATTTCTGGGAAGTTATTTGTGTCTTCCTCCATGAAGACAGAACTAAGGTAGCTCTAAGTTAACCCTGCCATTTCCTTGTTCTCTATTATAAATTCTCCTGCAAACTGTAAGGGACCTACATTTGTCTTCACTAATCTTTTTCTTTTTACATATTTACAGAAGCTTTTACAGTCCGCTTTTATGTTCCTTGCAAGCTTCTTATACTCTATTTTCCCCTCTTAATCAATATCCTTGGTCGTTGGTAAGATTTTAGAGTCCATTATTAAGGATGAGATTTCAGAATACTTGGAAGTGCATGGTAAAATAGGGCAAAGTCAGCATGGTTTCATCAAGGGGAGGTCATGCCTGACAAATCTGTTAGAATTCTTTGAGGAGGTAATGAGTAAGTTAGACAAAGGAGAGCCAATGGATGTTATCTACTTGGACTTCCAGAAGGCCTTTGACAAGGTGCCGCACAGGAGGCTGCTCAATAAGATAAGAGCCCATGGTGTTAGAGGCAAGGTACTAGCATGGATAGAAGATTGGCTGTCTGGCAGGAGGCAGAGAGTGGGGATAAGGGTATGGCGGCCAGTGACTATTGGAGTTCCGCAGGGGTCAGTGTTGGGACCACAACTTTTCACTTTATACATTAATGATCTAGATGAAGGAACTGAGGGCATCCTGGCTAAGTTTGCAGATGTTACAAAGATAGGTGGAGGGACAGGTAGTATTGAGGAGGCGGGGAGGCTGCAGGAGGATTTGGACAGGTTAGGAGAATGGGCAACGAAGTGGCAGATAGAATACAACGTGGGGAAGTGTGAGGTCATGCACTTTGGCAGGAAGAGTAGAGGCATAGACTATTTTCTAAATGGGGAGAGAATTCAGAAATCTGGAGTGCAAAGGGACTTGGGAGTCCTGGTCCAGGATTCTTTTAAGGTTAACTTGCAGGTTGAGTCGGTTGTTAGGAAGGCAAATGCAATGTTGGCATTTATTTTGAGAGGACTAGAATATAAAAGCAGGGATGTACTGCTGAGGCTTTATAAGGCTCTGGTCAGACCACATTTAGAATATTGTGAGCAATTTTGGGCCCCGTATCTCAGGAAGGATGTTCTGGCCCTGGAGAGGGTCCGGAGGAGGTTCATGAGAACGATCCCAGGAATGAAAGGCTTAACATATGAGGAACATTTGAGGACTCTGGGTCTATACTCGATGGAGTTTAGAAGGATGAGGGGGGATCTGATTGAAACTTATAGAATACTGAAAGGCCTGGATAGAGTGGACGTGGGGAAGATGTTTCCATTAGTAGGAGAGATTAGGACCCGAGGGCACAGCCTCAGAGTAAAGAGAAGACCTGGAGGCCAGGTCATTGAGTGTATTTAAGACCGAGATAGATAGGTTCTTGATTGGTAAGGGGATCAAAGGTTACGGGGAGACGGCGGGAGAATGGTGTTGAGAAACTTATCAGCCATGATTGAATGGCGGAGCAGACTCGATGGGCCAAATGGCCTAATTTCTGCTCCTATGTCTTATCCTAGTCCTGCTTTGCTGAATGCTAAATTGCTCTCAATCCTTAGGCTTGCTATTTTATCTAGCAACTTTATATGACTCCTCTTTGGATCTAATACTATTCTTAATTTCTTTGGTTAGCCATGGTTGGTCCACTTTTCCATTTGTGTTTTTGTGCCAGAAAGGATTGTATAACTGTTGCAATGCATTCATTCATTCCTTAAATACTAGCCATTGTCTATCCACCATCATGCCTTTTAATGAATTTCCCCAATCTATCTTAGTCAATTCATGCCTCATACCTTCCTTGTTTCCTTTGTTAAGATTTAGGACCCCAAGGGAGAATTTTTCCTATGGCAGGCAGGCTGGGCGGGAGCGGGCGGGGGTGGCCGTGATCGGCTGCGTGGCGCCATTTTACGTGGGCGGGCCGATTAAGGCCTGCCCAGCGTAACGCACAGCCAGTAGCGCTCAGCGCTGCCTGTGCAGACAGGGGGGAGGAAGGAGAGTTGAGGCCTGCGCTCTTTCGTGCATGAGCGCGAAAGAGTGCAGCAATCTCCCTGAGGCACGGAGCTGCCTCAGGGAGATTAAGTAAATAATGAAACTTCTTTGAAAATAAAAAATGTATTTAAACATGTCCCCTCAAGTGACAGTGTCACATGAGCTGGGACGTGTTTATGGAGTTTGCAAAATTTATTTAATTATTTTATAAAACCTTCAGGAAACCTCATCCTGCCGGTGGATGAGGTTTCCTGAAAAACGCGAAGGCCGCTTTAAGGTTGGATGGGCAGTGGTGTTAATAAGTTAAATCACTTTTTTAATGGCCTTAATAGTCCGTTGACAGTTCAGTGGATGCGCAGCCGCCTCCGGCACCTGCCCGCCGAACGAAATATTGAAATGACGCGGGATGACTTTGGGACGCACGCCCGATGTCGTCTTACGTCATTTTACATGTCAGCGTGTCGGGCCCACCCCCACACGCCAACAGCAATATTCTGCCCCTAATTTCAGATCGGACTACTTCACTTTCCATCCTAATGAAGAACTCTATCATGTTGTGGTCACTGCTCCCTGAAGGATCCTGGCACAACAACATTATTAATTAACCACTTCTCATTGCACAATACCATATCCAGCATAGCCTGTTCCCTAGTCAGTTCCTCGACATACTGGTCTAAAAAACTATTTGGTACACACTCCAGGAATTCATCTGCCACAATATTATTGCTAATTTGGTTTGCCCAGTCTATATGTAGATTAAAGTCGCCCATAATTACTGTAGTGCTCTTGTTACATGCATCACTAATATCCTGTTTAATGCCATCCTCTACCTTGTCATTACTGTTTGGAGATCTATAGACAACTCCCACTAATATTTTCCACCCCTTGTTGCTTCTTAGCTCCACATCTAGATTTTCTGAGCCAATATCCTCTCTCACTGTCACACTGATTTCACCCTTAACTAATAGCGCCACACAACCTTCCTTTCCTTTTTGCCTGTATGTCCTAAAAATCAAGTACCCTTAGACATTCAGTTCCCAGCCTTAGTCACCCTGCAGCCATGTTTCCATAACCACAATCACATTGTACCCATTTACATATATTTGCGCTGTTAATTCATCCACCTTATTGCGAATACTCCATGCATTCGGCTACAGTGCCTTTAGACTTGTCTTTTTAACATTTTTATACATCTTAGTTTGTGCTATGGTCCTATTTGCTGCTAGCCCTTGTTTCCTCTGCCTTCCACTTTTGCTTTCTACTTTTCTATCTTTCATTTCTGTCTTTGTTTCCCTTTCTTGTGTCTCCCCGCTCAGATTCCCATCCCCCTGCCAATCTTGTTTAAACCCTGCCCCACAGCACTACTGAATACCCCTGTGAGGATATTGGTCCTGGTCCTGCTGGGGAGCAACCCATCCAGCTGGCACAGGTCCCATCTTCCCCAGAATTGGTCCCAATGCTTCAGGAGTATAAATCCCTCCCTCCTACACCATCTCTGCAGCCAAGTACTCATCTGGTCTATTCTCCTATTCCTGATCTCGCTAGTAAGGGGCATTGTGAGTAATCCTGAGATTACTATCTTTTGAGGTCCTGCTTTTTAATTTATTTCCTAGCTCCCTATATTCCGCTTTAAGGACCTGATCTCTCTTTTTACCTATGTCATTGGTACCGATATGTACCATAACCTCTGGTTGTTCCCCCTCTCCCTTCAGATGTGATATCAGTGTACAAGTTAGTTTGAAGCTACCACTGTTATTTTTGAACCACATACTCCAGTCAGTGCCCTGCCTTAATTTCACATAGCAGAACACAGCATTAAAAGGAATGAAGGATTCCTGACCAACACTATTTAAAGGGATCATGGACCTGAGTTTTCAGGATGGTGGAGGCTCGGCCTCTGACAGCCGAAGAGTCGGGGGCGAGGAACACTCCAGCAGGCCTGATGCCATTTCAAGCTCTAAGGAGCGTTGATTAGCATAAGGCAGGGCTTTCACCCATCACCAGGAGGGAGTCCCGCCTTAGAGAGCTGCCGGCCAATCAGATTGGCCGTCAGCTCCCCAGTCCCTCCAGGAACAGTGCAGCAACAGTCAGAGAAGGCACTGCAGGTAGCCGCCTGGAACTAAGTGCCGGGAACTGGATGAAAGGTAAGTGGCAGGGGTTTCAGGGTGGGAAGGTTAGGGAAGGCCTCAGGAGTCACCAGGAGGGCGATCGGGGTCCCAGGGGATAGGCCAGTGGAGAAGGGAGGCTGCACCCCAGTCAGAAGAGGGCTTCTGATCAAAGCGGCTCCCACCGCCTTCCTGCCTGAGATCCAACTTTTTTCATTTTCGGGTTTGCCTCCCAATCTGTCATCCACCCACCAGCTTAAAAATTAAGGCTGGGTGGGAAAAGGCCCTTATTTATTATTATTAAGTGGCCTTTTAAGGGCCTTAATTGTGGCAACGGCAGACTTCCTGTCCGAGGCCCTGCCCGCCCCAGTGTACAATCAGCTACCGGGGTTGGCGGGGTAGGGGGGTGGTGACAGAAAGCATAAAATTCTGGCCATGAAATTCTTACAGCTAAATTGCTGAATTATTTCTTCCTATTACTCGTGCAATTGTACATAAACTTGGAGCTTTCCTGTACTTGGGTAAAGTTTGAATAGTCTACAGGGAGTGCTGGGTCTTGTGAGAAGGTAGATCTGCTGACCCCCGCCCCCATCCTCCCTCCAGGAAAATGAATCAGTGGCAGGATGGTGTTGGAGAACTAGCACACCAGCTAGCAGCATGGAGTTCTCTGTCCGCCCACCTCCACACTCACCCCCAGTTGGCCTAAAATCCTGTCCCTGGTCATTAGAGGAAATAATGGTTGTCATCGCCTGCTAGGTAAGTAGCTGAGAAGCAAGAGCATAAGGAGGAGGAATAATTGCAATAATAAATGGAGGAACAGGAACAGAAAGAGGCAAGGAGGCTACAGGAAGCATTGACAGCTGCTTTCTGTCTGCACTCTGCCTGGTCACATTATTCAGGAGTAATATCATTAACCTCAGCCACTCTCCTCACACTCAGTTCCGCACTCCTTACTTTTCTTCTATCACTGACCATCACATTGTCCTCTTTCTGACAATGCAAAAATAAAACCCATTGCATTCAAATCCAATTTTATAAATTTACATATTAAATAATGCATACAAAATCAAACTAATCGCCCTCACACAATCACTTTGTGCCTGTGTTCTGAGTGCCATTGTCTATCTCAGTGATCCTACATGGTGCTTCCCCAATGGCTGCAGAGTGGCTTTTGGAAGAATGCTAACCTTCAGTTGAGGAGGCTGCAGATGGTCTTGGAAGACAACCTCAAAAAGCTCACGGCCTAGAAGGCTTGGGTGCAGACTACATAATCTCAGCCTGGGCTGCAACAATCTGGGCTGATTGGCTGACAGGCAACAGTGAGGATGTTGGTGGAGATGGGAACAAGAACTCCATCATCCTGAGAAAGGAAGGCAGGTTAAATTTCCATGGCATCACTGCCACTCTCCCAGGATGGTGCCTCAGCAATGCTGCAGATTTGTTGGATAACATCAGGTTGAAGGAATTCTGTCATGCCCTGGAAGCCTATTGAATAGTGATATCCAGAACCATGATGGCAGCAGTCTAGGCTTCTACTGCAACATTCAAATCTTTGATGGAAGCAGTTTGTGCTAGAATGGAAGCTGTGCATCATGGCCTCCATGGATGCCCTCAATGGAAATCACATGTTTGAAATAATGAGCTCCAAGCTCTGCACAAAGCCCAGTGCTAAGTTTGAACTAGACTTCTACATGGTCCTTGACGTTAAGCAGAGACTTTCTTCAGGCTTTCTAGTGCATCAAGCATTTTGTTATGTACGCCCATCAGTCTTCTTCTGCAGCTTGGCCCATTGACATCCTCACCTGAGTCTTCTGCAGACTAGTATGCACCCACCTTCTGCTGAGCTGGCACCTACACTATCCTTTCCCCCAGTGAGGAGACACTTGTGCCCAGTGTCTCCTCACATATAGATCCCTCCTATAAATTTGTATCATGTCAGACTCTGAGCTGATTGCTGTGAGTTTAAGATGGATTGAAGGTGCCTCTTCATCTTCACTATTGTCTTCCTGCTCTTGAATATCTGAAATGAAAATGGTGGGCTGTGGTGATGGCAGAGAAGAAAGTAAGAAGTATTTATTTACTCCATCTGCAGCTTGAAAATCAGAAGAGATTGTGGGATGTTGGTGCAGTGGGGTAAGAGAAGGAAGATTAGGTATGTAGAAAGCCTTATCATCAATCCTTCAGCGCCACCAGAGGCCACAGCCTCAGTGATGCCCTTTCTCATAATGGCAAATAATGTCTCCACTATGGACATTAAAATATCAAGGCACCGTTATTCTCCTCCAGTTATTTGCCCCTTGCCTCCTGTTATGCACCACCTTCTTCTCCTGCAAGAAAGAATGAAGTGTGTCAGTGAGTGCCCGACAATATATTTCATTGATGTGGTTGTAGTTGGGAGGGTGTTGGTTCCAGAATGGTGTCTCGAAAAGAAGTCTTCATAATCTTCAGTAGGTTAACAGCAAGTCTTTATTAGTCATTGTAACTCTCTCACTCACTTTTCCAGAACCGCTCAACCCAGTTCAGGATTGCAGGGAGTCGGAGCCTATCTCGACAGGCAATGGCTGCTAGGCGGGGTACACTCAGGATGGGGTGCCAGTCCATCAACTTTTGTAACTATATACATATATACAGTAAAGAGTACAGGCAAGGAGCTATCTCCATGCTTTGGTCTTAATCCATCTCTGCTCAACACCACATTGATCCTAGGTCTCGGTCATATACCTTCTTACATCACTGTGTGGGTGATACTATACTCAGTTCCAAATTAACCCTATGTGCTAGACACCACCCCCCCATATTTTATTACACCTCCCCCCAAGCCTTTATCCAACGTATATGAAGTTATACTAGTTAACTTCATGTCTTACATTGTTATCAGTCTCATGCATTTACATTGTTGTTACCACATTATTACTATTACTACATTATCGTGCTATAATATTATCACTACCCCATCTCCCCCCTTCAAGTCCTTGAATTTACAGGTTCAGGCCTTATACCGCTTTCATATGTTGTCTGCTGTTCTGTTGGAGGAGTTGCAGGCTCTGTTAGTTCTGGTTCTTGCTGTTGGCTTGGAGGTTGGACTGGTTTTCGGGTATGCTTTCATTCTTTTCTTCCAATACTCAGGGGGGTGGTGCCAAATTTTGATGTGCAGGAGCTCTAAGAAAATGTATTGGCCATATCATTTCTAAATCTACTATTACGTTATGTTCTTATGTATTAATCATTTGAGTCCCTAAAAGCCAGTAAAACTATCCCCCCACTGCCACCGACCTATTTCTCACCCATCCCTCCAATAACTCTCAAACCCCCCGCCCACTCCCCAGCCCCCACCACCTACCCCCAACCTCCCAGTCCACCCCAACCCCCTCTAACCTCCTCCCCAACCCTCCCCCATCCTTTCCAACGCCCCCAATCCCCTCCCCCAACATTCCCCTCCCCCTCACCACCCCCACACCCCCCAGGCCCCACCTCTCCACCCCACCAACAGCCCCCTCCCCACTCCCCCAAACTCCCGAATCCCCCAACCTCCCCAGCAGCAGCACAGCAACGAGTGAAATTTACCAGACAGGCCACCTTCAAAACGTCAGAGCTCTAGCCTGAGAGTTCCTGTTTTATTTTCAGCCAGCTTGTCAGGTCCTAAACTCTGGCTGCTCAACATGAATGACAGAAACTCAGCATAAAACAGGCTTGTCCAACCTTTTCGCATGGGGTGGCCAAATTTCCTTTCTTTTTCTCCCTCAAGAGCTGATGAGCAAATTTCAGAGCGAGAAGGTTGGGCATAACTTTAAACTGAATTTCAAAAATGTTCAGGTATTAAGAAAAGAGACAAATGCATTGTTTTATATATTCCTTCATGGGAGTTGGGCATCGCTGGCTAGGCCAGCATTTATTGCCCATCCCTAATTGCCCTTGAGAAGGTGGTGGTGAGCTGCCTCCTTGAAACACCGCAGTGCATGTGCTGTAGGTACACCCACAGTGCTGTTAGGGAGGAATTCTGACCCAGCAATAGTGAAGGAACGGTGATATATTTCCAAGTCAGGATGGTGAGTGGCTTGGAGGGGAGCTTCCATGTGGTGGTGTTCCCATGTGTCTGCTGCCCTTGTCCTTCTAGATGGTAGTGGTCATGGTTTAGAAGGTGCTATCGAAGGACCCTTGATGAATTCCTGCAGTGTATCTTATAGGTGTTATGTACTGCTGCTACTGTTTCTCGGTGGTGGAGGGAGTGAATGTTTGTGGAAGGGATGCCACTCAAGCAGGCTGCTTTGTCCTGGATGGTGTCAAGCTTCTTGAGTGTTATTGGAGCTGCACTCATCCAGGCAAGTGGAGACTATTCCATCACACTCATGACTTGTGCCTTGTAGATGGTGGACAGGCTTTGGGGAGTCAGGAGGTGAGTTATTGCTGCAGGATTCCTAGCCTCTGGCTTGCTCTTGTTGCCACAGTATTTATATGGCTAGCCCTAACCAACTCCTCTTCACCATGGACATCCAATCCCTCGACATCTCAATCCCCCACCAGGATGGTCTGAGGGTTCTCAGCTTCATCCTTGAACAGAGGCCCGAACAATCCCCATCCACCACCACACTCCTCCACCTGGCTGAACTTGTTCTCTCACTGAACAACTTCTCCTTTAACTTATCTCACTTCCAAATAAAAGGTGTGGCTATGGGTACCCGCACTGGCCCCAGTTATGCTTGTCTCTTTATGCTGTATGTTGAACATTCCTTGTTCTAGTCCTACTCAGGCTCCCTCCCGCAACTCTTTTTTCAGTACATCAGTGACTATATCAGTGCCGCTTCATGCTCTTGTCTGGACCTGGAAAAATTTATCAATTTTGCTTCCAATCTCCACCCTTCTCTAACCTTCACATGGTCCACCTGCAACACTTCCCCTCCCTTTCTTTACCTCTAGGTCTCCATTTCTGCTGATAGACTGTCTACCAATTTTCATTACAAGCACATTAACTCCCACAGCTATCTCAATGACAGCTCCTCACACCCTGTTTCCTGTAAGGACTCCATCCCACTCTCTCAGTTCCTCCCCCTGCGTTGCATCTGTTACGATAATGTTACCTACCAAAAGGGTGCTTCTGACATGTCTTCCTTTTTCCTTAACCGAGGAATTCCCCCCCCCATTGTGGTTGACAGGGCCCTCAACTGTGTCCGACCCATCTCCCGCACCTCTGCCCTCACCCCTTCCCCTCCCTCCCAGAACCATGATAGAGTCCCCCTTGTCCTCACTTTTCACCCCACCAGCCTCCGCATTCAAAGGATCATCCTCCGCCATTTCTGCTAACTCCAGCATGATGCCATCACCAAACACATCTTCCCCTCCCCCTCCTGTCAACATTCTGTAGGAGCTGTTCCCTCTGTGAAACCCTGGTCTACTCCTCCATCTCCCCCCAACTCCTCATTCCCTTACCACGGCACCTTCCCATGCAATCACAGAAGGTACAACACCTGTCCCTTTACCTCCTCCCTCCGCACTGTCCCAAGCCCCAAACGCTCCTTTCAGGTGAAGCAGTGCTTCACTTTCACCTCCTTCAATTTGGTCTACTGTATTCGCTGCTCCCAATGTGGTCTCCTCTACATTGGGGAGACTAAACGCAGACTGGGTGACCGCTTTACGGAACACCTTCCCTCAGTCCGCAAGTATGACCCAGACCCTCCTGTCACTGGCCATTTCAACTCACCATCCTGCTCTTATACCCACATGTCTGTCCTTGGCCTGCTGCAATGTTCCAGTGAAGTCCAACGCAACTGGAGGAACAGCATCTCATCTTCCCATTGGGCACTTTACAGCTTTCTGGACTTAACATTGAGTTCAACAACTTCAGACCATGAACTCTCTCCTCCGTCTTGACCCCTTTTTCTTTCATTCATTCATTCATTCAGTCTAATCTATCTATCTTATCTAATCTATCTATCTATCTATCTATCTATCTATCTATCTATCTATCTATCTATCTATCTATCTATCTATCTATCTATCTATCTATCTATCTATCTATCTATCTATCTATCTATCTATCTATCTATCTATCTATCTATCTATCTATCTATCTATCTATCTATCTATCTCTCTCTCTCTCTCTCTCTCTCTATCTATCTATCTATTTTTTTATATATATATATATATATATATATATATAAATCCTTTTTATTCCTTTTCTCTCAAACTCCACCCCTCCTCCCACAGGCCCTTCTGTCACTTGTTTCTGTGTTGTTTTTCACAGAGCATTGACCCCTGTTGTGCTATTAAGACATTCTATTTTATGTTTATGCCAATCTCAGCACCTTCTTTAGTCTTTAACACTACCATTAACACTCCCTTTGTCTTGACATCTTTGGCAGTCTCTCCTGAGCTCCCACCTATTCCTGACCTTCCATTCTGCTCCACCCCCTCTTAAACAGTATAAAATCCATCACGTTTCTACTTCTCTTCAAGAGTTATATGGACTTGAAATGTTAATTTTGTTTCTCTCTCGACAGACACTGCTAGACCTGCTGAGTTTTTCCAGCATTTTATGTTTTATTCCTGCAGTGATGCCCTGGAACTGAGATGACTGATCTCCAACAACCACAACCATCTTCCTTGGTACTAGGTATAAATCCAACCAGCAGAGAGTTTTCCATCGATTCCCATTGACTCCAGTTTTGTTAGGGCTCCTTGATGCCACACTCGGTCAAATGCTGCCTTGATGATACGGACAGTCACTCTCACCTCACCTGCTGGAGTTCAACTCTTTTATCCGTATTTGAACCAAGGCTGTAATGAGTTCAGGAGCTGAGTGCCCCTGGTGGAACCCAAATTGAGTGTCAGTGAGCAGGTTATTGTGAAGCAAGTGATGCTTGACAGCACTGTTGATGTCCCCTTCCATCACTTTACTGATAATCGAGGATAGACTGATGGGGCAGTAATTGGCCGGGTTGGATTTGTCCTGTTTTTTGTGTACAGAGCATAACTGGGCAATTTCCCACATTGCCAGATAGATTCCAGTGCTGTAGCTGTACTGGAACAGTCTGGCTAGAGACGCGGCATGTTATGGAGCCCGAGTCTTCAGTACTATTGCCGGAATATTGTCAGGGCCCATAGCCTTTGCAGCATCCAGTGCCTTCAGCTATTTCTTGATATCACATGGAGTGAATCGAATTGGCTGAAGACTGGCATCTGTGATGCTCGGGGCCTTCGGAGGAGGCTGAGATGAATCATCCACTCAGCATTCCTAGCTGAAGATTGTAGTAAATGCCTCAGCTTTACCTTTTGCGCAGATGTACTGGGCTCCTACATTATTGAGGATGGGAATATTTGTGGAGCCTCCTCCTCCAGTGAGTTGTTTAATTGTCCACTACCATTCACTACTGGATGTGGCAGGACTGCAGAGCTTAGATCTGATCCATTGGTTGTGGGACCACTTAGCTCTGTCTATCACTTGCTGCTTATGCTGCTCGGCATGCAAGTAGTCCTGTGTTATAGCTTTACCAGGTTGTCACCTCATCTTTAGGTATGCCTGGTGCTGCTCCTGGCATGCCCTCCTGCACTCTTCATTGAACCAGGGTTGATCCCCTGGCTTGATGGTAATGGTAGAGTGGGGGATATGCCGGGCCATGAGGTGACAGATTGTGGTTGAGTATAATTCTGCTGCTGCTGATGGCCCACAGCGCCTCATGGATGCCTCGTCTTAAGTTGCTAGACCTGTTCAAAATCTATCCCATTGAGCACGGTAGTAATGCCACACAACACAATGGAGGGTATCCTCAATGTGAAGACAGGACTTCATCTCCACAATGACTGTGCGGTGGTCACTCCTACTGATAATGTCATGGGCAAATACATCTACAGCAGGCAGGTTGGTGTGGATGAGGTCAAGTATATTTTTCCCTCTTTATGGTTCCCTCATCACCTGCTGCAGACCCATTCTAGCAGCTATGTCCTTTAGGGCTCGGCCAGCTCGGCCAGTAGTGGTTCTGCCGAGCCACTCTTGGTGATGGACATTTAAGTCGCCAACCAGAGCGCATTCTGTGCCCCTGCCACACTCAGTGCTTCCTCCAAGTGGTGTTCAACATGGAGGAGCACTGATTCATCAGCTGAGGGAGGGCGGTATGTGGTAATCAGCAGGAGGTTTCCTTGTCCATGTTTGACTTGATGCCATGGGGTCCGGAGTCAATGTTGAGGACTCCCAGGGCAACTCCCTCCCGACTGTTTATCACTGTGCTGCCACCTCTGCTGATGGTGGTGTCTGGGACATTATCTGTAACGTATGATTCCGTGAGGATAACTATGCCAGGCTGCCACTTGACTCGTCTGCGGCAGCTCTCCCAATTTTGGCGCTTACCCCCAAATGTTGGTAAGGAGGATTGCAGGGTCATCAGGGCTGAGTTTGTTGTTGTCATTTCTTGTACCTCAGTCAATGCCAAGTAGTCCGACTGGTTCCATTCCTTTTAAACTTTGTAGCCGTTTGATACAACTGAGTGGCTTGCTGGGCCATTTCAGAGCGCAGTTAAGAGTCAACCACATTGCTGTGGATCTGGAGTCACACGTAGGCCAGACCAGGTAAGGATAGCAGATTTCCTTCCCTAAAGGACGTTAGTGAACCAGATGGGTTTTTACGACAATCGACAATGGTTTCATGGTCGTCATCAGACTTTTGATTCAAGATTTTTCTTGAATTCAGACTTCATCATCTACTGTTATGGGATTCAACTCCGTCCTCAGAACATTACTCTGGATCTCTGAATTACCAGTCCAGTGACAATACCACTGCACCACCGCCTCTGCTAAGCAAAAATAAAGCAATGCCATAGCAATAAGTTGTTAAGTTAAAAAAGGCGAAATTAATAAAAATGACCAGAGAGTGAGGGGGTCAGAGTGTGTGTTTGTGCCAGGCTCATTCCCAGGCTCAGGGTGCTCACTCACTCATCCTCACCCACTGTGAGTGGGTATGTGTATGTGGTGGTGTGAGGTGGTGAGGGTAAGTGAGAAATCTGAGACTGGGAATAAGGCAGACACACAGTCCCACTCTCACACACACACACACACACACACACCGAGGAGCCAATCCTGGACCCTATGTTGTCCTTTGAAGGTGTCCGGGATCTGTAATCCACTCAAGGTGAAGGAGTCATGGCAGCTTCCTGGTTATCTGGTGCAAACCTGCATGATTTGTTTCTTGTAGTCACAGACCAGCTGTACATTGAGTGAGTGGAAACCTTTTGTGTTGATGTATTGTACTGCCTGTTGCCAGGGAGCTCTTATAGCCACATGAGTGCAGTTGCTTGCACCCTGCACCTGTGGGAATCCTGAGATTACAGCGAAGACCAGTGCTCTGGCTGCATGGCTAGCTTGATTTCTGGTGAAGTGCATGTAATTGTGGGCCTTGGCAAAAAGAGCATCTGTTACCTCCTGTATGCACTTGTGAGTGGACGTCTGAGAGATCCCACAGAGATGCCCAGTGGAGCCCTGGAAAGATCCACTCACTTAGAAGTTAAGGGCGGTGGTGACTTTCAGAGCTACTGGCAACGGATGTGCTCCCAGTCCCTGTGGTCTCAGCTCCTGGAGAATGTGGCAGATGTGAGCCACCAAATCCCTGGACATGCAGAGGCGTCAACAACACTGATTCTTGCTCACCTGGAGAAAAGACATGTGTCTCCTGTACATCCTCGGTCTTGAGAGTTGCCTACTCACAGCATTTCTGTGAGCTTCATCCTCTGGGTTCGGAGGGGGTCCGATGCCCCTTGCTCATCCCTTTGGTGAGCCTGGAGCTGTTGTAGCACTGTTCTCTGCCTTCCCTCCTGTTTGCATGCAATAATGCAGGCAACATTAAATGCACCTTCCATCTTCCTCAAGTTCTCCTCTCTGTCCTCATTACAAAAAAAAATCATAGGTGAGCATGAGCTTCCAAAGGTCATCTTTCTGTTGTTCACTATTGAGTCACTGTGGATTCAAAGGCTTGTTTAGAGTTATTCATCATTACAATCCTGGACAATGAAATGAGCGCACATGGTATTCAGTGTGCTTCCCCACCCCCAGCCCACCCATCACTAGAAATGCTGCTATAAGATTGTTTTAGCCAGGCGCTTAGATGTCCTGCATTTATTCCATTCACTAGATTCCTCATTCAGCGCACTCTATGAGTACCTCCTTTGGAAAACACTTGAGAGCAAATATAAAAGCAAAAACACTTGAGAGCAAATGTTCAGTGAGGGGATGAGATAACTTCAGCAGGGGCTGGGGGTTCCCTTCCCTGAACCTGCCAGCTGCAAGGTTTGGAGGTGCTGCTCAGCTGTGGCTCAGTTCATAGCACCCTCACCTTTGAATCAGAGGGTTGTGGGTTCATGTCCCACTCCCGGAAACCAAGAACTGTGATTGTACTCGAAAGAGTTGCAATCTGTGACTGTTGATAACTCAAAAGAGTTTCAAATAGGCATCTGCGGTTTGTCCAAATGTCCATTTCACACTGGGGAATTAGCATGATTAGGACTCGGGGATATTGCTAGCAGATCGATGATTGGAACTAATCAGGGTTAACGTTGCATGAATGCTCCTTAAGATTTAAGGCTCCAAATTGCCTCTACTGAAGTTTGAAATGCAGATTGAAATGCTCCTAACATTCCTCAGCTGTGCGTTCCTCCTCATTTGGAAATACGGATTTCAGATGGCTGCTCCTTTAATCGGCCCCCCAGTGTGCTGATCCACTCCTCTAAGAACCCTCCCCAGCAGCGTTGCTTCTTAGTTTCATTTTCTAGTGCAACATATCTACAGATTGCAAGATGGTGGTCCTCAGGTTTTACTACCAGACCAGCTTTGACCCACCCGGCGTGACTGTGCAAATCCCTCCCATCGTACTGGAGGAGCATAACATTCAGGCTTCCTTCCCCCTAATAACACTAAGTCTTCGCCCTGTAATCCTTGATCCCATTGTAATTGGTTGAGATCCTTGTGTTACCCCCTGAGTCATTTGAGTGCATGTTCCTATGCCCCATGTTGAATTTACCCCCCCCACTATCTTGAGACTTACTGTACTGTGACATATAGAGACTCCCCACCATGTGACCATCGGGTGCCTTCAGTGAGCACAGGGGACCTGTCCCTACACAGTTCGAGCATTCTCACCTCTTTTTGCAAAGCTTGTTCTTTTCTTTATTCTCTCTCCCTTTGGAATTCTAGCTCTAGCCGTTTCTGTCCTAGCTGTCATATCACTAAAACTAGGCTATCTGTTGCAACATCTTCAGGTTTGTAATTGCCTGGCCATGCATTTTAAAATTTCATTTTTCCTGGCTTTTGGGCAAAAACTCTAACTCCAACTCCTAAGATACTGGAGCCAGCCAATCTCTACTGCTGGGAAAAGGCATCCCAGAAAGCACAGTACAGGCCAAAGTGCTGATAAAGGGTATCAAGGGAGAGAACATGCCCATATCTATATACAGGGTGCATCTGGAGTGTGACCTTATTTCAGGGCCAGTGACTGTGGAAATCGTCCCCAGGTTACCTGTGAACGGAGTTGATCTACTCTCCAGCAATGACCTGGCAGGAATAAAGATGGTAGTGCCCCCATTGGTTTTAGAGAAGCCGAGGGAGGTCAGGGAGACAGAACACCTGCAGGGGAATGTCCCTGACATTTTTCCTGACTGCATAGTAACCAGGTCTATGGTCAAACAAGCCCTGCCGGGGGAGGCCAAATCAGCACTGCAGACGGATGACCCTGCCATCTGGTTATCCAAAACCTTTTTCAGGGGTTTAGAAGGGTGTAATGAGTAGTTCCCCCTTGGTTGAGGCTCAGCAAGCCGACCCAGTGCTAAAAAAAGTTAGCAGAGACTGCCCAAACTGAAGCTGAAGCAGAGGGAGTAGCGGAGCGCTATTACTTTAAAAATGAGGTGCTTGTGAGGAAGCGGAGACCCTCATAGACCTGCAGATGAGGCCTGGACAGTGATCCACCAGGTAGTAGTGCCGCCTAGGTACAAGGGGAAAATATTGAGGATGGTCCACGAAATCCCAATGGCTGGGCACGTCAGTATACAAAGAACCCCAACCCGCATAAGCCAGCATTTTTACTGGCCTCACCCTACCGATACAGTGGCCTGTACAGGATAGGAAAGAGAACTGGGAGGTTGACTATTTAATCGACACCCCAGATGGTAGGAAGAAACAGCAGCTGTGTCATGTCAACATGTTAAAAACAGGACCACTGCTGGGAAGGGGACAAGCAGGTTAATGGTCTTTCAGATAGCAAAAGAACTGGAGGATGAAAGGGAGAATGAGGATAAATTAGAGGGAGGCCTGGGCATGGCCCAAGTTGAACCCGTGCTGTCCAGTTAGCAAACGCAGAAATTTTAGAGAAATTAGACACCATAATCACCCAATTAAATGCAGAACAAGGAAGCGACCTGGCAAGGTTGCACACCATGTTTAACCACATTTGTAGAGATGAGCTAGGATGCTCTACATGATGTTGATGTGGGAGAGATCCTTCCCATTAAACAGAATCTTTACTGTCGAGGTCCAGAAGAAAAATTGACCCAGGTTTGGGGAGAGGTCAAATATATGCTGGAGCACAAACTAATCGAGCCCAGTAACAGCAGCTGGAGTTCCCCAGCTGTGCTCATGCCTAATCCAGATGGCTCCACAAGACTCTGTGTTGACTACCAAAATATTAATGCAGTAACCAGAGCTGGCTCCTACCTGATTCCCCACCTGGAAGACTGCATTGACAGAATAGGTAACACAGCCTACATCACTAAGATAGGCTTATGAAAGGGATACTGGCAAGTGCCTTTGGCTACTTGAGCAAAGGAGGTCTTGGCCTTCATAATTCCAGGTGGGTTATTCCAGTGTTGAGTCATGCAATTTGCACTCAGAGATGGCCCCAGTCACCTTCCAAAGGCTGATGAAGTGGGTAGTGGCGGGCCTCCCAACTGTGTAGTGTACCTACATGACCTACTAGTGTACAGTGGTGCCTGAGAAAGCCACCTAGAACAACTGGAAGCCCTCTTCCAAAGGTTACAGTCAGCTGACTTAGTGGTCAATCTCGCAAAAAGCAGGTTTGCTAAGGTAGGTGACCTACCTAGGACATGTGGTGAATCGAGGACAAGTACTGCCCAGAGCTGCAAAGGTACAGACTGTAGCGAATTGTCCCATCCCCACAACAAAACAGGAAATGAGATTTGAGGGATGTGTGGTTTCTACCACAAGTTTGTCCCTAAGTTCGGTACTGTAGCTGCCCACTAACAGACCTATTATAGAAAAAAGCAAAGGTAGCGTGGACAGAGAAATGCCAAACAGCTTTTGAGAAGCTGAAAGCTGTTCTAACAAACGAACTGCTGTTAGCAGCTCAGACTCCAACAGAGCATTTAAAGTAGCCATCGATGCTAGTGACCTCGAGATAGGGGCTGTCCTTCTCCAAGGGGATGAATCAGGCATAGAGAGACCGATTGGGTATTTCTCCAAGGCTTGAATTTTATGATGTGGGTGTGGGCGCATGGCACTACTGACATGCTGTGAAATAGAGCGTGATATTTTGGTGGGCAGGTGTGACCCAATGTCAGCAGCCTGCCCGACGTCAATTAAAGGGCCAATTCAGGCAATTAAAGAGGCAATGCACCACAATTTTAAGAGGCTTCTGCATTTTATGGTCGGCACACGGGCAGATTGGACAGGTGGGGTTTGCACAATTTGTACTTTTTAAATCCAGAGCACTATGTAAGGCTGAGGATGGAGCAAAGAGTGTGGAGGTAGGTGTAAAGATTTCTCATTTAAGTCTGGACTCTCTTGATTGCTCATGAACCATATGGCTCGTATTTTCTGGAGTTTAGGAGGCTTCTGTCCTTAAAGAGGCCAGACTGGCCACAGCATCACTAACTCAGCACCTCAGCAATCCAGAAGGTTAAAAAAGGGGACTGTCATGTCAGGCGGGCGCTCTTCCTCAGATGAGGAGGAGAGGAGAAGAAGGGTGAGGAGATCAGCTGTCCAGAGATATCATCAGTGTGTCTGCCCACAAGCACGCCCTGGAGGTTTTGAAGGCCAGCAAGGCTTGCAAGGGAGAAGGGGCCAGCAGAGACACCATTACCCTGCTGGAAGTGTATACCGAGTTAGATCCAGCTGTCTGGACATAGACAAGGTGCCGTGCAGAAGAAGGATCCGCTGCCTCTCAAATAAGACTGTGACTTCCATCTGTGAAATGACTAGGCCTGAGATAGTAGTGCTAAGTGGCATCCTGCGTCTGTGGTACTGAGAGTGACTCTCGCCCTCAATTCTTATGCCTTGGAGTCCTTCCAGGACATCTCTGCAATGTGTCACAATCTGCAGCACACAGCTGCACAAAGCTTGTGACGGATGCGCTCTCCAGAAAGGTAAATATCTTCATACATTTCAGGACAGATATGGATAGCCAGGCAGAGCGTGCAAGAGGATTGGCAGTTATTGCAGGCTTTCCAAAGATTCAGGCTCAATTGATTGCACCATGTGTTGATCAAGGCACCTGCTGGAGAGCTAGTGGCCTTTGTGAATAAAGGCTTCCACTCACTCAATGTCCAGCTGGTGTGTGATCACAGGCAACAGATCCTCCAGGTTTGTGTAAAGTATCTTGGGAGTTGCCATGACTCTTATATTCTCCAGCCCTCCCAGGTTCCAAGACTTTTCAGCAACCCCTACACAATTGGATGACTGTCTGCTGGGGGATAAAGGATATACTCTGAAAAGATGGCGAATGATATCAATCAGACATCCTTGAATACATGTACATATAATAGAAGCCATGCCTCCACGAGGGCCATAATCGAGAGAACGATCAGCCTCCTCAAAATGAGGTTCCATTGCTTGGACCGGTCTGGGGGATCTATTCAAAATGCTCCAGATCACGTGTCGATCATTGTCATTGTGTGCTGTGCCCTGCTGGCTGTCTCTCAGGGAGATCAGATGCTGAAGGGAGACTGCGATGTACAGCCGCAAACATCTGAGGACAATTCCAACACAGACTCCAAGGAAGACTCTGCACTGCCACAGGCTCATGCTGAGGACCCAGCAAGGCAGCAGCTTCTGGGAGCCAGGGAGACCAGGGGGGCTCTCATTCAAAAGAGCTTCCAGTAAGCTTCCAAAAGCTGTAGTTATATTATTGCTCAGAGCTCATGAATCCGTCCTGATGCTCTCTTTCTTCTGCGCCTCCTCCTGATAAAAGCTGTCATGCTCAATTACTTTTTTGATTTGAGTTGCAGGCTTCCTATCTTAATGGCACTCATAGCACAAGAACGACGTGGGACATGACGTGAGATTTTAACAAAATGATGTGGGACAACAATACATAACAATATGCAAGTCACACAGATAAAGATTTCACCCGTGATTGCCTTTCTGTGTTTACTGTGATTTCTTAAAACATTTATGAGGGTTTCGTCTTGGTGCTCCCCCATCGCTGGCAGCTGCATTAAAGGCGGGCTGCTGACTCAGATGCCCCGTTGGCCTGGATGGCTTTGGCAGGCATCCTCGAGTGCCCCGACTGGATAGGAGAGTCCTGCCAAGTGGCGGGACACTCCTCAGTCATTGCAGACTCTTCAGACAATACTGTCACTGGCAGAGGGGCGGAGGAGCTGCTGTCATCATCAGAAGCACCCTGAGAGGAGCCCTCAGATACAGAGAGCTGCCACTCATCCACCAACATGAGATTTGCTTGGACCTCCCACCTCACCGTAGATGGATAAGAAGATAGCAGAGACACCGGCTGCCTCATCCATCTCTCACACTGGCAATGCCCTGTAGGGTCACTGTCAGTGTGTGGGCTTGCAGGCCTGAACATAACCTCAGAAACTCTTGATTGAGCTGCTGAAGCTGGCTGTCCATGAGAGTCGCCAATCTCTCGATAGAGAATGCTGTGCGTTCAGAGCAGACGGTCAGCGCAGCACTCGTGTTCTGCATGTACTCCGTCATTGTAAAGACCAGGGCACGCATACCCTCTGGAAGCTCCACCAGGTCTTCACTTACATCCCACTAGGTACCCAGCATTTGCCACCTAATGGATGACTCCAGAAGCTTGTCACCTGCCTGGGATCAGCATCTTCCTTGTCTCCAACACTCCTCTGACTGTCAGAAGCCTGGGTACTCTCAGTCTCTGACAGCTGCTCAGAAAATTTAATGAGCTTCCCCCAGTATGTGTTACTGTCTGTACTGATGCATTCAACCCCATTGAAGTGCCAGAACCTGAGGTGGTGTGAGGTGCGGAGAGAAGATGTGATGCTGCAGTATCTGAGATTCCCTCCTCCTCCGATGTTAATGGTGGATCATTAGGATCCTCGACTGGTGTGGATGTTGGATGAAGACAGCAGTAAGTATACATGAGCATTAAAGAAGTAGAGTAAGTAGTTGCTGCTGCATTCTGTAAATTGTCATTGCGCAAGAACAGAGGAACTGTGGATACAACCTTGCACTCTTGACCAATTGCCCTCCACTTCTGAGCACCCCCCCTCCCAATTGAAAGTTTGCCCCCTTCACTCCTACCCTCCTCCAAAACCCCTGCCTCTCATTGACCAGCAAACCGTGTCCAATGCTTGCAAGCCAAATCCAAAATGTCCTCCTCCTTCAGTGTCAGCATTGCCAGATTTGGGGCACCACTATCAGTACGACCCATTGTGCTTCCTCTTCTCCAGTGAAGGCAAGAGCACATTCATGAGTCCCTCTTCGATATAGTTAAGGTTGACAAGCCCCTTCCCAGCATCGCTGGCCCATGTGCCCACCACAGTGCAGGACTTACCCCTTTGAGGAATGCCTACCATTCTGTCTAGCCTGAGACAGCCTTGTTGGGCACAGGTCAACTTGACAACTGGAGGTGATCGCGTAACACCTTCCAGCCCACCAAATACATGCCCACACATATACATTCATTCAAGATGCAAAGGGGCTTCCTTATTCACCCTTGCAGAGCGGAGAAGGTCATGTACCCTCTTCTAGCACTGCACCCAGGTCTTGCGGATGACCCCATGACTGCTCACTATAGCTGCCACCTCTGTTCAGGCTTTCTTGCTGACATGTCGACATTACGTGGCAGCAGTATCGCCAGTATCAATGGCAATCATGCGCTGGTTGGCCAATTAAAGCCGCCCAGCGTGAAACTCGTTCGTTGTGAGGGCCAGTGCTGCTGGGGAAGGTGGGGGTGGTGGGGGGAGGGTGGCTCGTCCATGAAGTCAGCTGTGGGCAGAGGTTTAAAAGGACACCAGGAAGGAGGCAGTGAAGACCGTAGTGAAGAGCTTTAGGAGTTTGTTCAGTGACAGGAGTCAGTCAATCCTCTGGATTGTATTTGGTGGGCTGGAACGTGTTACGCGATCAGCTCCAGTTTTCAAGTTGACCTGTGCCCAACAAGGCAGGAGGGTCTGCAAGCAGTCATTGGAAAAACGAGGGGCTGCGGCCATTTCCATGGCTACTTCCTTGACTAGGTCCTCTGGATGACATTACTCAAATCCTTTGACAAGTTGGTCCTGTCTTTGATTCAGGATTCAGAGGATTGACTGACTCCTGCCACTGAACAAACTCCTAAAGCTCTTCACTACGGTCTTTACTGCCTCCTTCCTGGTGTCCTTTTAAACCTCTGCCCACAGCTGACTTCATGGAGGAGCCCGCCCAGTTTCCGCCACCCTCCCCCCACCACCCCCACCTTCCCCAACAGCGCTGGCCCTCACAACGAACGAGTTTCACACTGGGCGGCTTTAATTGGCCAACCAGCGCATGATTGTCATTGGCTGCTGTTCTCAGGCAGGAGCAGGGTTTACATCGCTTCCGGCCCGCTGATCGCACACACACGCCGACTGAAAATTTCAGGCCCAAGAGATTGAACAAACCGCAGAAACGCTATTCCACTGTGGAGAAAAAAACATTAGGATTATTACTGGTTCTCAAACACTTTGAGATAATCGCTAATGTAATCCCCTGTTTAAGAAGGGAGTGAGGCAAAAAACGGGAAATTACAGGCCGATTAGCCTGACCTCCGTAGTTGGTAAGACTTTAGAGTCCATTATTAAGGATGAGATTTCAGAATACTTGGAAGTGCATGGTAAAATAGGGCAAAGTCAGCATGGCTTCATCAAGGGGAGGTCACGCCTGCCAAATCTGTTAGAATTCTTTGAGGAGGTAACGAGTAGGTTAGACAAAGGAGAGCCAATGGATGTTATCTACTTGGACTTCCAGAAGGCCTTTGACAAGGTGCCGCACAGGAGGCTGCTCAGTAAGATAAGAGCCCATGGTGTTAGAGGCAAGGTACTAGCATGGATAGAAGATTGGCTGTCTGGCAGGAGGCAGAGAGTGGGGATAAGAGGGTCCTTCTCAGGATGGTGCCGGTGACTAGTGGAGTTCAGCAGGCGTCAGTGTTGGGACCACAACTTTTCACTTTATACATTAATGATCTAGATGAAGGAACGGAGGGCATCCTGGCTAAGTTTGCAGATGATACAAAGATAGGTGGAGGGACAGGTAGTATTGAGGAGGCGGGGAGGCTGCAGAAGGATTTGGACAGGTTAGGAGAATGGGCAAAGAAGTGGCAGATGGAATACAACGTGGGGAAGTGTGAGGTCATGCACTTTGGTAGGAAGAATAGAGGCATAGACTATTTTCTAAATGGGGAGAGAATTCAGAAGTCTGGAGTGCAAAGGGACTTGGGAGTCCTAGTCCAGGAATCTCGTAAGGTTAACTTGCAGGTTGAGTCGGTAGTTAGGAAGGCAAATGCAATGTTGGCATTTATTTCGAGAGGACTAGAATATAAAAGCAGGGATGTGCTTCTGAGGCTTTATAAGACACTGGTCAGACCACATTTAGAATATTGTGAGCAATTTTGGGCCCCGTATCTCAGGAAGGATGTGCTGGCCCTGGAGAGGGTTCAGAGGAGGTTCACGAGAATGATCCCAGGCATGAAAGACTTAACATATGAGGAATGTTTGAGGACTCTGGGTCTATACTCGATGGTGTTTAGAAGGATGAGGGGGGATCTGATTGAAACTTACAGAATACTGAAAGGCCTGGATAGAGTGGACGTGGGGAAGATGTTTCCATTAGTAGGAGAGATTAGGACCCGAGGGCACAGCCTCAGAGTAAAGGGAAGACCTTTTAGAACAGAGATGAGGAGAAACTTCTTTAACCAGAGAGTGGTGAATCTATGGAATTCATTGCCACAGAAGGCTGAGGAGGCCAGGTCATTGAGTGTATTTAAGACCGAGATAGATAGGTTCTTGATTGGTAAGGGGATCAAAGGTTACGGGGAGAAGGCGGGAGAATGGGGTTGAGAAACATGATTGAATGGCGGAGCAGACTCGATGGGCCGAATGGCCTAATTTCTGCTCTTATGGTCTTATGGTCTTATGTCCGAAATGGCAGGGAAAGTAATGTGATTGCAGGCGCTCTGTACAGAGTTTAAAACCTGCATAAGAACAACAACCCGAACTTCAACAGAACAGAACCAACAAGGTCAAAGAGAAGATGTGAGGGTGTGGATGAATATATGCGTATATCTGTTTATATTTTTTTATTATTAGTTATGCTTTTTCCCAGACTTATAATGAAATGAGAAGTGAATCTCATTTCATTCTGTGTGGGATGGAAATGTTAGGAGGATGTGCTGTTTTTAAAAGAAAAGGTACAATTTCTAATTCTTTTTTTTTTCAATAAACTATAATCCTATTAAGGAAATGGAGAACTGCCAGCCAGCTACAACATACAATAGGGGAGTCATTTTTACCCATCCTCACATGATCGTAACAAGGTGTTCAAAATCATAAGGGGCCTGGATAGAGTGGATAGCGAGAAACTTCACATTGGTGGAAGGATTGAGAAGCAGAGGACACCAATTTAAGGTGATTGACAAAAGAAGCAATGAGGAAAAGATTGTTCATGCAGAGAGTGGTTAGGACCTGGACTGCACTTCCTGAGAGTGTGGTGCAGGCAAAATCAATTGTAGCTTTCAAAAGGGAATTGGATAAGCACTGGCTGTTAAGAAATTTGCAGGATTATGGGGAAAGGGTGGAGAAGTGGAACTCGTGGAATTACTCTTGCAGAGAGCTGGCATAGATTCAACAGGCTGAATGGCCTCATTCTGTGCTGTAACTATGCTGTGATTCAGAACATGGAGTGGTAAAAATTGTATAGATCTGTTTTTTTGAGTATTGTGGTCACGATTCATGATCTGCTTGCGTGCACAGTTTGAGGTGGGCAACACACAAACCTGGTGTACCCATGTTATCTGGTTGATGGAAATACCTGGCCAAGTGGGTTCAATGCCGCTTTGCTCCTCTTTACACTGCTGGTTTCCTCTGTGGTCAGCTGGGGAGCCCAGTAGCATGTCCAGAAAACACATGGTACAACCAGCCTGCTCTTCTTAAAGGCTCACTCTCTAGTAAAAGGAGACTGCATACCTGACCTGAATGTCACTGGGAAATCATTTGGGAAAGTGAAGGAGCATGATGCAGGGAGGGGGTGCCCAGAATTAGTGATGGCACCTTGAAGGCTTCCACCAAGAAGGTAGTAAGTGGTCCCCCAAAAAGATCAGTGCTGGGACCACTGCTGTTCACAATTTGCATTAACAATTTGGATTTTGGAATCAAAGACATAATTCATAAATTTGCAGATTACACAAATTGGTGTTGAATAGCCAACACTGAGGAGGACTGCAAAAAATTACAGGAGGGCAATAATAAACTTGCAGAATGGACAAATAATTAGCAAATAAAGTTCAACAGAGATAAATGTGATTTCATACATTTTGGGAGGAAGAGTAGAGAGCTCACTTATTCCTTGGAAGGTACCAGTCTAGGTGGGCTAGAGGAACAAAGGGGTCTCAGAGTACAAATACAATGACACTATATCTCCAACTGTCAACTGGAAAAGTGTGAAAAACAGTTGCACGCCCATACTCAGCCCACACTATGGCCACTGGCACATGGGCAACTGCCTCTGATGCCTTTTAGGTCGATGGCAGGATGGAATTTTTGTCTAATCCTGTAATTAATTTTTTTTTTGTTGCAAAAATATACTTTATTCACAAAATATCTTCAACAACATTTCAAACCATTTCAAAATCACCATCACAAAAATACAATCAGGTTCAACTTTTACAACGTGTATCACGAAATGCATCAATACAATAAATGAATATTACAATCATTTGCAGACATTGATTTTGAGCTGTACAGCCCGAGGGGATTTAAACAGTTCCCAGTCCCTCGGTACACTGTGGCAGAAAGGTCTTAGACAGCGACCTTTCCCCATTGCGCCTTTGCGGCGGCTGCCCCAAGCTTTAGTGCGTCCCTCAGCACGTAGTCCTGAACTTTGGAACGTGCCAGTCTGCAACAATCCTGTGTAATTAATTGCTTTGATTTTTAGACAGTTTTGATTTTGAGCCTAGCAATAAAACAACCTTGGAAGTGAACTGACACTTCACGCCTCACACCCATTCTGCTTTGGGTGTAAAAATGCACCCTGGGACTTTGATAAAGAAAAGGTGCATCTATAAAGGAGTTAAACCCTCCACACAGAACACCAATTAACTTACCATAACTCAAAATAAACCAGACCATGAAAATAAACAAAATGAAAAGATTTATTTAAATGCTATTTTCCCCCCCAGTGTATTACAGCTTTGTGCAGGGAGTCTCTACACAGCTCAGGTAGCTTATTTGGTAGATAATGGGGCTCTTAGTCCCAGGGTCATTGTTTCCAATCCTATGTGAGCTAATTTTCTTTCTTAAATGGTTCATTCAAAATTTTTTCATTGATTCTTACCCAAAATTGTTACAATCAATTTTCCATAGTCATTGAGTTCATTGGAAATTGGGAATCTCATTTGTTGAAATTTCCTGATTATATATCTTCATAATTTTCTGAATAGTCAGAAAACATGGGCAGAATGTTACCCCCGTCGGGGGGGAAGTTGAAGAGCAGGTGCGCGGAGGCGCGCCTCCGATCAGCGCCCCCGATTGGGGGCGCGGTGCCATTTTACGTGGGTGGGCCAATTAAGGCCCGCCCAGCACGGAAGTGCTATGCGTTCCCTGTGCGGGCGGGGGATGGGAACTTCCCTGAGCCAAGAGTGCGCTCTTTCACGCATGCGCACGGAAGAGTGCACTCATCTCCCTGAGGCTTAGTGCTACCTCAGGGAGATCGGCTCTACAGTAAAAAATGTTAAAAATAGAAAAAAAAATTTCCCTGACATGTCCCCTCATGTGACACTGTCACATGAGTTGGGACATGTCCGTCACTTTTAAATTCAGTTTAATTACATTTTTAAAAACCTACCTGAAACCTCACCCCACCCGTGGATGAGGTTTCATGCTTTTTCTGATGCCCGCCGGGGCTCCTGGCCTGAGCCCGCCAACCATAAGGTTGGACGGGCAGGTCCATTAATTACTTCAATGACTCTTTCAATGACCTCAATTGGCCATTGACAGGTTGGCGGGCGCACAGCTGATTTTGCTGAGCCCCCGCCTACTTGAAAATTTAAATGGGGCGTGGTGACATCGGGTGTTCTGCCTCACATCACCGCGCGTCGTTTTACACATCGGCGAGTGGGCCCCGCCCCCCCGCTCGTCGACCGGAATGTCCTGGCCCATGTTTTATAGAGGAAACAATTAACAAATGATAAGTAAACTGGATACAACAACTTGCAATTGGTAATAGGGCAGCCAAATTTCTCCATTACCTTTGGGTGGATGAAACTAATCAAAGGCCCAGCAGTCTTGAAGGCGGATCAGCACCGTGTTGAGGAACGCGTAGAGCTCAACAAGACACACAAGATATCCTGGTCATCCATTACATCCAGATCTACCTTCAGCAGCCTAGGCTCATGTTGCCACTGGAGTGGTCAGGATGAGAGAGTGAGAATGATGAAGCACAATTCTCCCTCATTATAATCCATTTCACACGCAAGTCATGTTCATCACCTTTCTATCATCTGTCATCCATCAACTGCAAACTACAGATGGAATAGTGATATAGGAGATGCACCATGAAACCTGCTTCATGATTTGTGTTTGTTATGACATGTTTGCTCTGGTCAATGCTGTCAAACACATTTTGTGATGAGCCCTCTCAGGTGATTAAGATCCTGAGCAAATGTACTGGAGACTGAAGATGATAAGTGCAGGCTTAGTGCAAGTAAGGAAATGGGCAACAGAGTTTTGGATGACCTCAAGTCTATGGAGGGTGAATGTGGGAGTTCAGCTAGGAATGTATTAGAATAACCAAAGCTAGAGGTAAAAAAAGGCATGAATGAGGGTTTCAGCAGCAGATAAGCTGAGACAGAGGCGAAGTTGGGTAATGTTATGGAGAAGGAAATAGCTGGTCTTACTGATGGTGAGGTTATGTGACCAGAAGCTCAGCTCAGGGTCAAATATGACACAAATGATAAAAACAGTCAGGTTATTCTCAGACTTTTGCCAGGGAGAGGGATGGAGTTGATAACTAGGGAACGGAGTTTGGATTTCAGACTAAAGACAATGGCTTCAGTCTTCCCAACATTTAATTGGAAGAAATTGTGGCTGATTTGGTAGTAGATGTTGGATAAGCAGTCTGATTATTTAGCAGCATTGGAGAAGTTGAGAGATGTTGCAGTGAGGTAGAGCTGGGTGTTGTCAGCATACATGTGAAAACTAATGCTATGCTTTTTGATTATGTCACTGAGGGGCAGCATGTAGATAAGAAGTAGGACGAGGCCAAGGATAGATCAATGTGGGAGTGGGAAGAGGAGCTACTGCAAGTGATATGCTGGTTACGGTTAGATATATAAGAATGGAACTAGGTGAGGGAAGTTCACCAAGATGGACAACAGCAGCAAGGCGTTGGGAGGAGGATAGTGTGGTCAACCATGTCAAAGGCTCCGGACAGGTGAGAAGAATGAGGAGGGATGTGGTACCTTTGTCACAATCATATAGGATGGCACTTGTAACTTTGATCATGATCTTTTTGGCAAAATCTGACTGGAGAGATTTAAACATTGAGTTCCAGGAAAGATTGTCATGGATTTGGGAGGTTAAAACAACATTCAAAAACTTTGAAGAGGAAAAGGAGGTTGGCGATTGGGTGATGTTTTGTAAAGACGGTGGGGTCTCTGGAAATAGTTTCTTCTTATTTATGCTGAATAAAAATCTTCAAAACTTTGAACGCTTTATAAAATCTTATCTTAATCTTCTCTGGTCTAATGAGACTAATCCTAGTTTCTCCACTCTCACCACACACCTGAAAACATTCATCCCTAATACCATTCTAGTAAATGTCTGCACCTCCCTCTGGAAGTCAGGACTAGGCCCAAATGCAAGGGCAGAGGAGGATGTGGAAAAGCTATTAAAGGTAATGGTAAAAAAAGGAACTAGTTCTGAAGAGAAAAAAAAGTCAAACTCTTGAGAAATAAGTCAGTGGGACTGACTCCATTGCACTTAGGCTCTCAAAAGGAATCAGAGAGGAGATAACAGATAACCGGATCACTACTTTCCAATCTTCCTTGGATATGCAAATTGTGCTGGGAGGCTAGAGGTTAGATAATGTAACATGTCTGTTCAGGAAAGAAGAATGGAATGAAAATCAAATGATTTCTATCAATGATGGGCAATCCAATCGGCCACATTACCAGACTGGTAGTGAAGTTGAAAAATACTCCAGGATCCCTTGAAAATGTGATAGCACATAGATAAAACCGTAATGACATGTTAGGTTTCATAAATGGAGCTATAGAATACACAAACAAAGAGGTAATAATACATTTGCATGATGTGCTGATGAAATCACAGTTAAAAGGTGCCCTATTATGGAAATGACATTGAAGCCAAAGAGCGCAAGTGTAAAATTGTCATGATGCAAAACTGTAGTTGAAAAACTTGAGATCCAGGATGATATCCACTGCAACAGAGAAGGCTAAGAGGAAATTTAACAGAAGTTTGTAAAATTATGGATATTTTTGATAAGATGAATGGGGACAGAGTATTTCCTGGAGAGTCAATAATAAAAAGGGACATCAACTTAAATTTGTCACCAATAGAACGAAAAGACAGGTTAGGAGAGATATTTTTAGGCAGAGTTGTTAGGGCACAGAACACCTTGCCACAGTGAGTTGAGGCAAAAACAGTTGCGTCTTTTAAGGATAAAAAGATATTTGAAACAGAAGAAGGTGCAAAACTATCGGAAGGGAGCTGCGCTATTTTTGGGTTGCTCTGGAAAAGAGCCAGTATGGATACAATGGACTGAATGGCCCTTTTCTGTATTGTAAATTTCTTTGGTTCTACACATTCAGGACTGTGAACTTCTATGATTCTATGTCAGATATAGTGGAAGGAATCAGGGGCAGATATGAGGAAGTGATGGCCCAGAATTTCTTCAGAGCTGTGGTAAATGAGGTTTCTGCTGCATTTCTGTTGAAATTACAGTGGCCGGGCAGGAACGGTTGTGAGGAAATCCTGGGCTGCTGAGTCAGGAACAGGACATACATAAGAATCTGAGACAAATTCATGAGGGATCACTAATGGACTAATGATGTAATTAGTGTGAAGAAATTAGAAATTATGAGTCAACACTTGCCTATTACTATTCTTTTCTCCAATAAATTTAATTCCAGAGTTTAAAATAAAATCAGAAAATGCTGGAAATATGTTCAGGCAGTATCTGTGGAGAGAGAAATTGAGTTAATGTTTCAGGTTAATTTCATCACATTGCGATCATCTGAATTGGACTCAATTTTAAAAACAAAACAAGAAAACAATTTGAAATAATATGAATAAAGGATACTGTTTTGCATGACTGATATAATCCTCTAGATGGCACTACAACTATAAGCTACATTTGAACAATAGGATTTAATTGGAAAATGTAAAATAAACAATTGTGTTAATGCATACATAACTGCAGGTAAGGCATTTTGGACAAGTATTCATAAAGCTAACATTGGGCCCTGGCAAGCAACAAGGTATTTCCTCTAAAGCAATTGTTTGTCCAAGCTGTTTCAATAAAAGCTTCAATTAGCAGTTAGTTTATTCAACTGACAAGTACGTTTGTTCATCTTGTTTAAAGAACATGGGATTGTTTTGCATTTTACTGCTTCACTTTACATATTACAGATGCTGCAAACTATCAACTGCAGAAGACAAGGAATACTATTCTTGTAATTGTAAACCAGGAAAATGGAACAACAGTGCAGAGAGAGAGAGAAAGCGGGATCCAGGGTCATGGCTGCATTTTTTTTTATTCTTTCATGGGATGTGGGCGTCACTGGCAAGGCCGACATTTATTGCTATCTCTAATTGCCCTTGTTCAGGGGGCAGTTAAGCATCAACTGCATTACTGTGGGTCTGGAGTCACATGTAGACCAGACCAAGTAAGGGTGGCAGATTTCCTTCCTTAAAGGACATTAGTGAACCAAATGGGTTTTTACAACAACCATTTAGTGGTCATCAGTGGACTTTTAATTCCAAATTTTTACTGAATTCAAATTTCACCATCTGCTATGGTGGGATTCGAACCCGGGTCCCCGGAGCAATACCCTTGCTCTCTGAATACTAGTCCAGTGACAATAAAACTATGCCACCACCTCCCCTTAAATTCCCAACCCTGAGCCACTTTGACAGAGGCTGGCTCGTGGTTGGGTCAGCTACCTACTGGAAAGCAACAAGTAGCCAATTGCCATTAACTAAATATAATTAAGGGGCCTATTAAAGCCTCATTCTCACACCAACTGAGATTTCCAGTCAACAATGTGGGCAGCCACATCGGCCTGGACTATGTCTAAGCCAGTGTCATGGACTCAGTGTGTGTGCGGGTTGGGGTGCGAGATTTGAGACCATTGGATCACGTGAGGGATCCCCCAACCCATGGACCCATAGCAGCCCATAATAACTGCAGAGCTAAAATGCAGCTGCTGGCCTTTCCTGGAATAGTTGCCCCTCCGGGATCATGGCCAGGCAGCTGTGGCATTTAAAAGAAATAAAACAAACTTACCGGCCCTTCCCCCTCACTTTCTGCCTCCTCATGTCGACAGCTCCCATTTTGGTTGGTGGGGCTACTGATCCCCAGGTGCTGGACATCCTCCCATTGGTTCTCCAGCATCGGAAGCCCACCCACTGTCCCTCATTGGATGTCAAGTCTGTCCTTTGAATGGCTGCAGCTTTCAAAATCACAATGGGCGTGTCTAAAGCATTCTGTGTGGGGGCCAGACCTGGAACTTGCCTCCATAACTGTTCCACCCTTGATTAAAAAATCAACATCTGCATTGGGGGCTGGGGGTGGGTGCAGGAAACCCTCAAGGATCACCCTCAGAGAGGATTGCGAGAAGGTGGCTAGGGAGATCAATTCCTGATGTTTAGATCCCAGGACCTGGCGGCAGTGACACAAGAAGTCTAATGACTCACACAGCTGGTCATGGTCAGTGAATCCATCTTTGTGTGATATCTCTTACCCACCACTCTTGTTACCCAGTACACTACAGCCCAATCTCTCACCCACCAACAGCCTTGATATTCAGGACTCACACCTAACATTCAGATACTCACTTCCATAAGCCTGCCAATGATGCCAAGCTCACACCCACCTCATATCTCCAGGTATTCAGTTATGGCAAGCACATCATTCAAACACAATGATACCTAATCATTGACATTCTGTCCTCTCTCTTGCAGTTCAAGGTGGCACACAACAGTAGGAAGCAAAACAAAACCAACGGGGGACAGCACACCATATGTGGGAGATGGCTCTCAGCATCCTGAGGCTGGCAGCAACAGAGATCATGTCATCTGACATCACTGAGAAAGACATTATGATTCTGCCTCCTTTTGCCTCTGCTCAACTTCGAGCTCCCCCTCATCCTGCTGCCTAGCATAGTGAACAAGCTGCTGATGTTGTAAATATGGACCTCTTGCTTCCGACCCCACCCCAACTTCCTTCACTCCAACCTTCTCCTTCTGATTTTCTGCTTTCAGTAACTCAGGAACTGCCCAGTCACAGGAACCCCAGGGGGAAGGGAAAGAGAAACAACACAACACTGGTGAAGAAGCTCTCTCACTTGATCTGATGTTTTATGCCACCAGCTGAGATGCTGCACACACTTTAAAGGCTGGTATAGAATTGGGATTGGCATGAGGTGAACCAGTGGGCATGAGTGGGCTGCAGCCAGAGCAGGGGTAAAGGATGGTTTGTGTGCCAGCTCACTGGAGAACCAGGCCGCAGGCGGGTTCTGCTATAGCAGAGTCAGAAGAGAACATTGATGGCTTGGTATACAGGAGACCACTGATGGACATGCACATTAAGATGCTGGGTGCATTGACTGACCTGCCAGATGGCCCCCTATCACTGTCAAGGAACATGCAGGAGTCTGGCTCCAGGTTAGCAGAGGGTATTGTGCAGAGCTTCCCCTCTCTGCAACCATGGCTTTATTTGTCGATCATATTGCAGATCCAGAGGCATTGATCCTGCTGCCTCCATACCTGTTACTGCCTTTTTGTGGACAGGTCACCTAATTCCCTGTCCTCTCTGTGAGGATGCAACAACAATTCCTTGCAAATCTATTCACTCACCATAAGACAAGATGGGCCGACTGGCTTCCTTCTACGGTTCTATGGTTCTAAGACCTCCAAATCGCTCCAAAATATTTTCAGGCTCTTTTCAATAACAAAGGGCTGAATTTCCACTTTGGGCTGGGAAACAGGAGTCGAAGGTTTTACCGAGTCCTGGAGGTACCCCCTGGAGAAACAGTCACTGACTTCGAATTTTTACTAGAGCATCCCTTAATTGGATGGAGACATGTTCCCTGTCTACATAAGGGAACCAGTTGACTCTCAATGTTGGAGAGCTAACCAGAGGCCTGATAGCTTCAGAGGAGTGCCTGGCTGCAGTAAAAGGTAAGCACTGGGGTGGGGGGCGAGGGGGTGGCGGGGGTGGGGGGGGTAGCGGCGGGGGGAGGGGGTTGGGGGGGCAGTGCTTCGACAAGAAGGTGTCCTCTCAGCCACTTCATTTAAACTTTAATTAAAAATTACAAAAAGAGCCAGACCACCACTCTGGTGGGAGTGGGGAAGCCCCTCTACAGAGCTGCCTTTGTGTGCACCCCACCCAGGCAGGCAAGCAAAAGTCCGTAGACCTGCCTGGAGTGCAGCTACTCCCCCACCCCCAGCACCAGCATTCCCCTAGGTGTCTGACTCCACATAGTTAACCTGCTGCTATCGCAATGGAAGCTGCAGGCTGACTGAAAAGTCCCAGTCGGCCTCCTTAATCCCTGGTTAACAAGGCTCCTAATGAGCTTAAATGCCTGCCTACCTTGTGGGGTGCGGGCAGCCATCCCAGGCCCCCAGCCCACATTGACCAAAATAGCTGACATTGGGAACGGGGTCATGAAACTGACACGCTGGCCGGCCTGTTAATTTTCATGCCCTAGCTGTCCGCCTCTGTTTCCAACCTCCATGGGACCTGAGAATTCAGCCCAGAAGTTCTCCAAAATTAATTCACCTGCAACCTGGGTGCCTGACCATTAAAGTAATTCTAATGCAGCCTCATCTCGCTGGTGAATGCTTGATCTTTTGACGTGCAAATTTATTGAATAGATATTCATGGTTCAAATTTGGTGGATGGGCATCACATCAAGTGGTAGGGCTGTGTAATATTAGGGTAGTGCCAAATCAGTTGCTTCTGACACACATAGGGGATGCCATGTGAGCGCCCTTCTCAAGTTGGTGTACCGCTAAGGGCGCACCAGGCCACACCAGGCTGCACCGATCCATACCAGGCCACACTGGGCCGCATCGGTCCACACCAGGCCACACCAGGCTGCACCAGTCCCACTAGTCCACACCAGGCTATGCCAGGCTACAACAGTCCACACAGGATGCACCAGACCACACCAGGCCACACCTGAAGTTGCTGGCGACACAAAATAGCAAAATGGCACTCAGCTTCTGTAGTTCCATTACAGAAATCAAATTGGACCAAGGCTGACACCAGTCTTAAACACCCCAAAATACTGGAAGATTAACTGAACAGCGCATAATATCTGCACTTTTTTTTTGATAAGTGCTTGACGCAATAATGCCCCAAAACATTTACCTGCATACAGACATCTGCAGCTACACTTTAAAACCACTTTACTTCCTTGCTCACTTCCTGTTCATTGTGGTTATTTTGCCCTAAAATGACCTAGATTTAAAGTGGAGGGTATTTATTTCAAGCTGATGTTGCATATGGTAAACTCAGCAAGATACCATTGCTAAATGAGCACAGATGGGCAGTTTACTGACTTTGGAGAGCAGCTGAGTGGGATATACAGCGACTCCTCTGATGAACCAAACCACCAGGCCACCTGAAAGGGGGCCAGGCAATGACAGACGGTGAGCTGTAGAGGACAGTGGCCATGGTCATTTTTCATAGGACCAGGAGAAGATGAACAGTCCTCCTGGCTCAGTAGCAAATGAATTTAAAAAGTTGACAGCCCCGTTTTCCAACTGATCTTTCCATTTTTCTTTATATGAAGCTCTGGGTTTGATCACTTTAAATGCAGTTCTGTTGGATGGACTTGCGCAGCCAGTGAAAGCTCAAATTTACATCAGAGCCCTAAATATGTCCTAGGATCCTTTATCCAGCTGGTTGCTAGCCACTTAAATAGAAGCCTGCTCAAAAATTGCAAAGGTAAGTTCTCAACAGAGACTTGGGCGTAAATTATTTTCCCCAAATATTGTTTGGCTGCCATCCCAATCATGCTGTGAAAACAGGATGGCAGTGAAAAAAAAACTGGGCCACAAAGATTCTTAGCTTTTGTATATTACGTTGCCTTAAAGTTATGTGCATATCTCATTTTTCCTTGTGACTCCAAGTGAGACTACTAAATTTAATATCAATTAGTGCAGGACTTTGGGTCAGTTATGTTGTATATTGTGTTTAAACTGGCCAAAACATTTTCACAAACAACCCTTACACCTGAGGGAAAGGGACAGAAAGAGAGAGAAAAAACATCTCCATCTGTCTGGGTTAGGTTTGCATCCATATCTCACCGGAAAAGTGAGGAACCACTTAGTTCTTATACTTACTTTCAAAGAAAAAAAAATTAAAGTAGTATACAAAATACATTCAGGCAATACAATATAAACACAACACTCAAGGAATGTGCCTCCTTCATGGGATAGTAAATGAACATCGTGGTTTTAGAACGTTGGTATAGCCCAGCCTTGACTCTAAGAACATAATGGAAGGTATTTGAGGCTGCCAATAGTGCTTCTGTCATGCAGTCCTGCTTTATGGGAGCATGAATCAGTGAATGGGGTCCAGAAGTCAGGATGGTGAGAAAATCCCCAGCCTCATGTATTTGGGATTTCCAAGCCTGATTTTCTGACTTGTGATTTTATTAAGTGGGACTTCATGATGGAAATCTGAAATACAAACAGAAAATGCTGGAAATACTGAGCAGGTCAAGCAGCCCCTGTGGAGAGAGAAACAGAGTTAATGGGCGGAATGGTTCATTAATGTCCTTTAGGGAAGGAAATCTGCTGTCCTTCCCTGGTCTGGCCTACATGTGATTCCATGTGGTTGACTCTTAAATAGCTCCTGAAATGGCCTAGCAAGCCACTCAGTTGTATCAAACTGCTAAAGAAAATTGGTTAAGGAATGAAACTGAATAGACTACACAGCATCAACCTAGGCACCGGAAATCAAAATGGCAAATCCAGCCCTGTCGTCACTGCAAAGTCCTCCTTACCAATGTCTGGGGACTTGTGCCAAAATTGGGAGAGCTGTCTCACAGACAAGTCAAGCAACAGCTTGACATAGTCATACTCACAGAAGCATACCTGACAGATAATGTCCCAGACACCACCATCACCATCCCTGGATATAACCTGTCCCACCAGCAGAACAGACCCAGCAGAGGTGGCGGCACAGTAATATACAGTTGGCAGTGAGTTGCCCTGGGAGTCCTCAACATCATATAAAGTCTCAAGACATCAGGTCAAACATAGGCAAGGAAACCTTCTGCTGATTACCATGTATCACACCTCCCTCAGCTGATAAATCAGTGCTCCTCCATGTTGAACACCAATTGGAGGAAGCACTGAGGGTGGCAAGGGTGCAGAATATACTCTGGGTGGGGGGTGTCAACGTCCATCACCAAGGGTGCCTTGGTAGCACCACTAAAGACCGAGCTGGCTGAGTCCTAAAGGGCATAGATGCTAGGCTGGGTCAGCGGCAGATGTCGAGGGAACCAACAAGAGGGAAAAACATACTTGGCCTCATTCTCACCAACCTGCCTGCTGCAGATGCATCTGTCCATGATATTATCTGTATGAGTGACCACCACACAGTCGTTGTGTAGATGAAGTCCTGTCTTCACATTGAGAATACCCTCCATCGTGTTGTGTGTCATGACTACCGTGCTAAATAGGATAGATTTTGAACAGATTTAACAACTCAAAATGGGGAAATCATGAGGCACTGTGGGCCATCAGCAACAGTAGAATTGTACTCGACCACAATCTGTAAGCTCATGACCTGGCATATCCCCCAGTCTACCATTACCACCAAGCCAGGTGATCAACCCTGGTTCAATGAAGAGTGCAGGAGGGCATGCCAGGAGAAGCACCAGTGATACCTAAAAACGAGGTGTCAACTTGGTTAAGCTACAACACAGGGCTACTTGCATGCTAAGCAACATAAGCAGCAAATGATAGACAGGGCTAAGAGATTCCACAACCAACAGATCAGATCTAAACTCTGCAGTACTGCCACATCCAATCATGAGCAATGGTGGACAATAAACCACTAACTGGAGGAGGAAGCTCCACAAATGGACAACTGGACAAAAGAGTTGAACTCCTGAGGTGAGGTGAGATTGACTACCCTTGACATCAAGGCTGCATTTGATAGAGTGTCGCTTCAGGGAGCCCTAGCAAAACTGGAGTCAATGGGAATCAGGGGGAAAACTCTCCACTGATTCGAGTCATACCTAGCACAAAGGGAGATGGTTGTGGTCATCTCAGCTCCAGGACATCACTGCAGGAGTTCTTCAGAGTAGTATCCTTGGCCCAACCATCTTCAGCTGCTTCATCAATGACCTTCCTTCCATCATAAGGTCAAAAGTAGGGATGTTCGCTGATGAGTGCACAATGTTCAGCACCATTCGTGACTCCTCAGATACTGAAACAGTCCATGTCCAAATGCAGCAAGACCTGGACAATAACCAGTCTTGGGCTGACAAGTGGCAAGTAACATTTGCGCCATACAAGTGCCAGGCAATGAATATCTCCAACAAGAGATAATCTAACCATTGTCCCTTGAAATTCAATGGCATTACCACCACTGAATCCCCCACTATCAATGTCCTGGGGGTTACCATTGACCAGAAACTGAACTGGACTAGCCATAAAAATACTGTGGCTACAAGAGCAGATTAGAGGATAGGAATCCTGTGATGACTAACTCACCTCCTGGCTCCCAAAAGCCTGTCCACCATCTACAAGGCACAAGTCAGGAGTGTGATGGAATACTCTCCACTTGCCTGGATGAGTGCAGCTCCCACAACACTCAAGGAGCATGACACCGCCCAGAAAAAAGCAGCCCACTTGATTGGCACCACATCCACCAACATTCACTCCCTACACCACCGACGCACAGTAGCGGCAGTGTCTACCATCTACAATATGTGCTGCAGGAATTCACAAAGGCTCCTTAGGCAGCACCTTCCAAACCCATGACCACTACCATCTAGAAGGACAAGGGCAGCAGATAGATGGGAACACCACCACCTGGAAGTTCCCCTCCAAGTCACTCACCATCCTAACTTAGAAATATATCGCAGTTCCTTCACTGTCATCGGGTCAAAATCCTGGAACTCCCTATCAGCGCCACATGAAGTGCAGCAGTTCAAGAAGGCAGCTCACCACCACCTTCTCAAGGGCAACTAGGGATGGGCAATAAATGCTGGTCTGGGCAGTGAAGCCCACATCCCCTGAATGAATAAAATATAAGTCTCCATCCACAATGAAAGGAGAGCTCAGCATATCAATGCAAAAGATAGGGCTGAAGCATTTGCAATGACCTTCAGCCAGAAGTGCCAAGTGGATGATCCATTTCAGCCTCTTCCAGAGGCCCCAGTATCTCAGATGTCAATCTTCATCCAATTCGATTCACTTCTCATGATATCAAGAAATGGCTGAAGGCACTGGATATTGCATAGGCTATGGGCCCTGATAATATCCCGGCAATAGTACTGAAGACTTGTGTTCCAGAACTTGCTGCACCTCCAAGCCAAGCTGTTCCATTACACCTACAACGCTGGCATCTACCCGGCTATGTGCAAAATTTCCCAGGTATGTCCTGTACACAAAAAGCAGGACAAATCCAACCGAGCCAAGTACCACCCGAACAGCCTACATTTGATCATCGGTAAAATGGTGGAAGGGGTCATCAACAGTGCTATCAGGTGGCACTTACTTAGCAATAACCTGCTCGCTGACACTCAGTTTGGGTTCTGCCAGGGTCACTCAGCTCCTGACCTCATTACAGCCTTGATTCAAACATGGACAAAAGATTTGAATTCCAGAGGTGAGGTGAGAGTGACTGACCTTGACATCAAGGCAGTATTTGACCAAGTTTGGCATCAAGGAGCCGTAGCAAAACTGGAATCAATGGGGATTATGGACTCATACCTAGCACAAAGGAAGATGTTGTCCCAGTTGTGATTGTTGTAGGTCAACATCTCAGTTCCAGGACAACAGTACAGGAGTTCCTCAGGGTAGTGTCCTAGGCCCGACCATCTTCAGCTGCTTCATCAATGTCATTCCTTCCATCATAAGGTCAGAAGTGGGGATGTTCGCTGATGATTTCACAATGTTCAGCACCATTAGCAACTCCTCAGATACTGAAGCAGTCCATATACAAATGTGGCAAGACCTGAACAATATCATAGCGTTTTGTCGAGAAATTTTCTTAGAATAGCTTGTTCTGGAGCCGATCAGAGGGCAGGCTAAACTAGACCTGGTATTGAGCAACAAGATAGGATCAATTGATAACGTCATAGTGAAAGCACCCCTAAGTAGCAGCGATCACAATATGATTGAATTTTGCATTCATTTTGAGGGAGAAACGAGTGCATCCAAGACTAGTATTTTAAACTTAAACAAAGGCAATCATGAGGGCATGAAAGCAGAGCTAGCTAAAGTTTTTTTAAATTCATTCACAGGATGTGGGCTTCGCTGGCTGGGCCAGCATTTATTGCCCATCCCTAGTTACCCTTGAGAAGATGGTGGTAAGCTGCCTTCTTGAACCACTGCAGCCCATGTGGTGTAGGTGCACCCACAGTGCTGTTAGGAAGGGAGCTCCAGGACAGTGACCCAGCGACAGTGAAGGAACTGCGATATATTTCCAAGTCAGGATGGTGAGTGACTTGGAGGGGAACTTCCAGGTGGTGTCGCTCCCATCTATCTGCTGCCCTTGTCCTTCTAGATGGTAATGGTTGTGGATTTGGAAGGTGCTGTCGAAGGAGCCTTAGTGAATTCCAGCAGTGCATCTTGTAGATGGTACACACTGCTGCTACTGTGCGTCAGTGGTGGAGGGAGTGAATGTTTGTGAATGTGGTGCCAATCTAGCAGGCTGCTTTGTCCTGGACAGTTTCAAGCTTCTTGAGTGTTGTGGGAGCTGCATTCATCCAGGCAAATGGGGAGTATTCCATCACACTCCTGACTTGTGCCTTGTAGATGGTGGACAGGCTTTGGGGAGTCGGGAGGTGAGTTACTCATCACAGGATTCCTAGCCTCTGACCTGCTCTTGTAGCCACAGTATTTAATTGGATTATCCAGTTCAATACTAGACCAGCTAGACCAGTTTCTGGTCAATGGTAACCCCCACCCTATTGATAGTGGGGGATTCAGTGGTGGTAATGCCTTGTACATCAAGGGTCGATGGTTGGATTCTCTCTTGTTGGAGGTGGTAATTGCCTGACACTTCTTCGGCGTGAATGTTACTTGCCACTTGTCAGCCCAAGCCTGGATATTGTCCAGGTCTTGCTACATTTGGACTTGGACTGCTTCAGTATCTGAGGAGTCGCAAATGTTGCTGAACATTGTGCAATTATCAGTGAACATCTCCACTTCTGACCTTATAGTGGAAGGAAGTGAACTGGCAAATGAGGTTAAGAGATAGGTCAGTAGAGGTTTAGCGGCAGACATTTAAAGGGATATTTCAGAATACACAGAATAAATACATTCCAATGAGAAATAAAGATTACAAGGGGAGAGCTCATCATCCGTGGTTAACCACAGAAGTTAAAGACAGTATCAAACTTAAAGAAAAAGCATATAATTGTGAAAAGATGGGTGGCAGGTCAGAAGATTCGAAAGAATATAAAGAACAGCAAAAAAATGATAATAAGATCAATAAGGAGGGAAAAAATAGAGTACAAGGGAAAGCTAGCTCATAATATAAAGACATATAGTTCGAGTTTCTATAGATATTTAAACAAGAAAAAAGTTAACAAAGTGTGCATCGGTCCTATAGAAAGTGTGTCGGGGGAATTGATAATGGAAAGTAGTGAGATGGCAGGCGAATTAAACAGGTATTTTATTTCAGTGTTCACTATAGAGGACACGAGCAATTTCCCGGAAATAGCTGTAAACCAGTAAATGGAAGGCAGCCAGGAACTCGCGAAAATTACAATCACCAGGGAAGTGGTGTTGAGTAAATCGTTGGGGCTGCAGGCTGACAAATCCCCAGTTCCGGATGGAGTTCATCCTAAGGTCTTGAAGGAAGTGAAATAGTTGATGCAAAAACAAAAATTGCTGGAAAATCTCAGCAGGTCTGACAGCATCTGTGGAGAGAAAGACAGAAGCCAGGATTTCCCGGTTGGCGAGCGGGGGGTGGGGCCCGCTTGCCGACGCGTAAAATGACGTGGGATGGCATCGGGCGGAACTCCCAACATCACCGCACCCCATTTAAATTTTCAGGTAGGTGTGGGCTCAACAGAATCAGCTGTGCGCCCACCGACCTGTCAATGGCCAATTGAGGCCATTAAACATTTACATTTTTTTAACTTCATTTTTAACATGTCCCTCTTCATGTGACTGAGTCACATGTGGGGACATGTTTATATCATTTGGGAAATATTTATTTTTCATTTTAAAATTCTTCAGCTCCCTGAGGCAGCTCTGTGCCTTCAGGGAGCTTTCAGTGCGCACTCCCACATGCATGCACTGACTTCAGCGCATGCGCTCTTCCTGCCCCACCCCCGCAGCACTGAGGCTCTCTGCGCGTGTTTCATGCTGGCTGGCCGTTAATTGGCCAGCCAGAGTGAAATTGCAGTCGGAGCCCGATCACGAGCAGTGGTCAGTTTCAGGGCCGTTCCCAGGCCAGCCTGCCGCACCCTCCCGACGAAGGGAAAATCCTGCCCATGGTGTACTGGGTAACGTATTGGCACGGATATAAGATTGACTAGCCAACAGGAAGCAGAGAGTTGGCATAAATGGATCTTTATCTGGTTGTCAGGACGTTACAAGTGGTGATCAGTGGCCCCAACGTTTTACAATTTATATAAATGACTTGGATAAAGGGACCGAAGGAATTTGCTGACGACACAAAGCTAAATTTGCTGATGACCCAAAGATAGGTGAGAAAGTAAATTGTGAAGAGGACATAAGGAGGCTACAAAGGGACATAAATAGGTTAAGTGAGTGGGCAAAGATCTGGCAAAACGGAGGATAATGTGGGCAAATGTGAAATGGTGAGAAATTGCAGAGCTCTGAGATTCAGAGGGATCTGGATGTCCCAGTATATGAATCACAAAAGGCTAGTATGCAGGTACAGCAAGTAATTGGGAAAGCTAATAGAATGTTATTGTTTATTTTGAAGGAAGTTGATCACAAGGAGGTTATGCTTCAGTTGTATAGGGCACTGGTGAGACCACATCTGGAGTATTGTGTACAGTACCGGTCTTCTTATTAACGAAAGACGTAAATGCATTAGAAGCTGTTCAGAGAAGGTTTACTAGACTAATTCCAGGAATGGGTGGGTTGTCTTATGAGGAAAGATTGGACAGCCTCGGCTTGTATCCACTAGAGTTTAGAAGAGTAAGAGGCAACTTAGTTAAAACCTTTATCACCCTGAGGGGTCTTGACAGGGTGGATGTGGAGAGGATGCTTCTTCTTGTGGGAGAATCTAGAACTAGGGGTCACTCTTTTCAGACAGAGTTGAGAAGAATTTTTTTCTCTCAAAGGTCCGTGAGTCTTTGGAACTCTCTTCATCAAAAGGCGGTGGAAGCAGAGTATTTTAATATTTTTAAGGCAGAGCTAGATAGATTCTGGATTAACAAAGGGGTAAAAGATTATTGGGGATAGGCAGGTTGAGGTTACATTCAGATCGGCCATGATCTTATTGAATGGCGGACCAGGCTCAAGCATCCGAGTGGCCTATTCCTCCTAATTCGTATGTTTGTATGTAACTCAATCAAATCTGGAAGGCAGTAAAGTGCCTAATCAAAAGATGAAGTGCGGTCCCTCAAGCTTATATTGAGCTTCACTAGAACAGTGAAATAGGCCAAGGATAAAGATGTCAACATGAGATCAAGGCGGAGAAGTAAAATGACAGCTGGCCACCAGAAGTTCGACTCATGCTTGCGGACTGAACACGTGTTCCGCGAAGCAGTCACCCAATCTCTGTTTGGTCTCCCTAATGTAGAGTAGATAACAATGTGATCAGCAAATCCAGAATACTAAGTTAAAAGAAGTACATGTAAATTGCTGCTTCACCTGGAAGGAATGATTGGGGACCTTGGATGGTGAAGAGAGAGGAGATAAAAAGCCAGATGTTACATCTCCTTGATTTGCATGGGAAGATGCCATGAGAAGGTGATGGGTGTTGGGGCTGATTGAGGAGTGGACCAGGGAATCACGGAGGGAACAGTCCCTTTGGAATGCTGAAGGGGGAAGGGGAGATGTGTTTGGTGGTGGCAGTGTGCTAGGGTTGGTGGAATTGGCGGAATATGATCTGTTAAATATGGAGGTTGATGGGGTGGAAGGTGAGGACAAGTGGAGCCCTATAGTGGTTCTGAGAAGGAGGGGAAGGGGTGAGAGCAGAAGTGCAGGAAATATGGTGGACACAGCCGAGGGCCCTGTCAACCATGGGGTGGGGGGGTGGTGGGGTGGAATCCTTGGCTGAGGCATAAAAAAGACATCTCAGGAACACTGGTATGGAAGGTTGCATCATCTGAACAGATGCGACAGAGATGGAGGAACTGGGAGAATGGAATGGAGTCCTTGCAGGGTGTAGAGTGTGAGAATGTGTAGTTTAGGTAGCTGTGGGAGTCAGTGAGCTTATAATGAATATTAGTTGATAGCCTATCAACAGAAATGGAAACAGAGAAGTCAAGGGAATAAGGAGACAGAAATGGACTGTACAAAACTCAGAGAAGGGTGGAAATTGCAAGCAAAGTTGATGAAGTTTTCCAACTGAGGGCAAGAGCAGGAAATGGCACTGATACAATTATCAATGTACCAGAAAATGAGATGAGGGAGGGAGCCCGGGTAGGACTCGAACATTGAATGTTCTACACATCCCATAAAGGGCAGGTACAGCTAGGACCCATGCTGGTACTCATAGCAACACCTTTCATTTGGAGGAAGTTAGATGAATTAAAGGAGAAATTGTTCAATGAGAGAACGAGTTGAGCCAGGCGGAGGAGGGTAGTGGGCCCTGGAATCTGGTGGGCTGTGCTAATAAGACGCACTCATTAGAAAGTCTGGACTTGGCACATAATTTTGGTTCTAATTGCTGATAAACATGATCTGATCTTGCCTGAGTTGCCAAACTAGACACAAGTATGTTTAGCACTCAAGTGCTGATAAGAATCAATTTTTGTGGAGCAGTATGTGTGAGCTCCGCTCTCCCACCTCCACTGAAGTGTGGACACAGTGGCACATTTCAGGAGCAAGTGAAAGGATGCACACGTTCTTGGACACAACACAGAGGTGCTGGCCGGGGAGGTCTGGGGGAGAAGGGATGCGCTGCACCCAGAGATGGGAGGGAGTCCATCTCATCATTTTGTTCCTCCTCCCTCCCTCCAGCAGCAGCTGGTGCTGCTCTGCCTGACCTCATGTCCTCCTTCCATTCCTCCTGAAGAGCAAGGGCGACCCCTAGCAGGACACTGATGGATAAGCATTCCCTTTGTCCTGCTAACTCCTATGAAGCGTCCAATAAAGTAGATCAGCATAACACCTACTTTTTTTTAGATGAAATCCTCAGAGAATTTCCAGAATAATTGTTGATTGAATGTTGGTGATGTCTTGATAAAATATCCCAAAAAGTCTTCTGATGGAATTCAAAAGACCTCTTCAAACTTCCAGCAGCAAATGAAGAGTAAAAGATGAGATACCTTTAAGTAGTATTCAAAATCCTCTGCAGTGACTGTTTTACTAGGCTGGTCTTGTTAAGGGATGGCATCAGGTCATGTGCTAGCCCCCAAAATGTTGTGCAGCCGCCTTATCAAGAGCAGGCAGTTTAAGTGGCAATACTAAGAATATTAGAACAGGAATAGGCCAGTTAGCACCTCAAGCCTGTTCTGCCATTCAATGAGATCATGGCTGATCTGTTACCTAACTCCATATACTTACCCTTTTCCCAAAATCCCTTAATATCGTAAGATCAGCCAACTGCTTAATGATTTTCTGAGTGACCAGTCCTGGTAAAAGCTTCAATCCCATTACGAAGATAGCAGGTTAAACTGACCTTTCAACTTAATACCCCATTTGGCCATGTTGTGGTAAAAACAACCACTTCGAATTTGCGAGCTTTCAAGCGTATGCTGGAGAGAGAGAACCTCAGCCTGCCAAGGAGCCTCTCTCAATGATACAGGGTTTGTAGCACATATTTATACCTTTCAGTTACAACCTTCAGGTACATACATCACAAAACCTAATAACTATTCAGGCCACAGATGTTCTCTGCCCTCTCACCGGGAGACTGTTAATGTCTAAGATCTAACCCATCTCTATCTGTGCTCTTATCACCCTAACATTCATTTACTCATCAGGTGAAGGTCATGAAGTATTATGACTTGTGATTTTTAGCTGGGTTCCCACAGTACTGGCTACATACCCATTATGCCTACAGTGTTGGCTATTTCCCATCTATCCTGGAAAGAGCTCCATAACTACATTTGTCTATTCTAAAACTATTAATGCACATTTCAATATCAATCTTAATAAAATAATTTCAGTCAACCCACTTCTAGCACCTCAGAGGTTCTTTAGTGCCTGAAGTATCTGGGGAAAATCGTCTCTGGTAAATACTTAAATGCCATCTCAATGCATTAAAAATTGTCAGTTCAGTGACACAAAATTGCATTCCTGCCTGTTCTATTTCACAATGCTCTTTAAATCACCACATCTTAATGATTTATTAGCAAGACACAAATCTGTCTCTGTATCTCACTTTCAGGCATTACAAAAATTCCCTTTCATGTTCAGCAACACGAGGCCAAGAAGAATAATTACAATTGAGACTGTGCAGCTATTTAAACTGTTCCAATTCCAGATTGCAGCCACATCCAAATGCAGGGTTTGAATCCAGATTCCATATTCACCGAGTAATTCTGCTAGAGAAGCTGATGGTGTGTAAATGAGGTCCAGCTGTTAATATTGGCGAGACTTCCCATGGAAACTTTCAGGTTGATGACCCATACGTCTCATTCACTTTGCATACAGAGAGTTAGTGTTTTATCAAGTTTGGGGATCATGGTTATACCTCCCCTTGTCATGTTGTCTCCTGTTCAATCTAAAACCACCTGGTATCAGGTGTAAAAATGCTGGAAAGTCCCCATGGCCCCACAGTCAATGTAACAACAGCAACTCTGCTGCAAGACAAGCTCTAAAAGTTAAGCCTGTCTCCCTCTGAATTGTTCAGTAGATGTGTTAGGTGGGCACTGGCGCTGAAACTCACTATTGCCATGAAAACCTGCATGAAGTCTGATTTGCTTCAAATTCCAATTTAATTGAAGATTGCACTTGCTGGCCGTGTGACCACTTTGCTTACCCCAAACTGACCACCCAGCTCCATCACCAGTAAAATGCCATACCACTATAGAATCTTAGAACTGTAGTGCACAGAAAAAATCTGCCCTGGGGTTTCTGATCTTATTCACACCTTACGACTGCCGCCTGGTACTTGCAGGCTGACAAGGCCAGATAATGTACACTAATACTAGTTTGATAACCTGGTGTTTTTGCTCAATTATTTTCATTCCACAAGTTTTCCCTGACATTTTACGTGTGGTTAGTCAGCTTTTTGATGAATTAAATAGATGAACAGCAGTTCCTGACAGCGAAAAATGTACAAAGCTATTGGAGGAAGTGTTAGTTCCATATTTATTTAGTTCGAACTGGGCAACAAACCCCTTTCTGCAGAGTGAAGCATAAGCTCGTTTCTCATACTTGCCAGTAATCTTGTTAGTCCCACATTCTTTCATAACGATGTTAACATTATACGTTGCCTTGCACTAATTGTAGAAGAAATAAATTATTCAAAGAACAATATTATAGAATAATATTAAACATTAGCAGAGCAGAAAAATCCATCTTCACATTTCTTAAATAAAACAGTTTACCTTATAGACCAACATAGCCATCATTTTTTAAGTTGGCAGCAAAAATAACTATTCAACATCAATGCATCAGTCTTTCTGGAGATCTTCATTATCTAACCACGTTTGCCAATACTTCCATTTAGTCACTGTCTGTAAACAATGTTGTTCAAGTGATATTTTGAATGTTCTTTTAAAAAGTAAATTCTCTCCTATGAGGTTGTTCACAGATAGAAGTGAAAAAAAAATCTGTACTAGATTTTTAGGCCCTGCTGGAGCTGGGATTGGAGGTGGGCAGGAGATAAAAATTGCCCCAACAATTGTTGAGCCATTTCCTTGGTTCCATCTACTCTGGGAGGCAGAATTGGGGGGGCAGCTGCAACATGGCTTCCCGCATGCATACAAAGTAGCCAACATGGCTCATTAAGGCTTGTTAAACTGGAAGTTTCCAGTTGGCCTGCAAGTTCCTGCAGGCAGCAAAGTCCAGTGTAAGTGCCTGGAGATGGTATCCCAGCAAACCAGTGCTCCATGCAGACCTAGAGGCCCTCCGTGCTTGCCTAGTGCAGCAGCAGGTACAGTCTCCCTGTAGAGGGGCTCCAACCCCACAGTGGTGCGAGGCCAGGCCATTTTTTAATTAGAACTTTAAAATGTTATGAGGTGGGGGGCCCTCTCCCTTACGTATCTTCCTTTACAGCTGCTGCTCCTTTCAAGGTGAAAGCCTTTGTTTAGCCTCCAGCTTCGAAAACCCTCAATTGCATGGCATGCCCATCTTCTGGCCATTAATTGTCCATCCCAGGGAAAATCACAATTAGTGTCTTATTCCCACACAGTGGGCAGGATTTTTTGAATGGTGGGATTTCCTTCCCCCACCATCTGAAGGATTGATAGGGAATCCATTTGTGCCTATCCCGGCTGCACCACAGTCATTTAATAATCTACAGGGCATTAATTGGCTCAGGGTGAGACTTTTGCCCCCATTCGGGAGGAAGACCCCCATCCCCCACCTTAGAGAGCTGCTGGCCAATCTGATTGACTGGCAGCTCTGTAGTCCCAGCAGTGCCAGGTCCGAGTGGTGACCACAGCTGGGACTACAGGCATACCCTGAAGAAGAGGAGCTAATGAAGGCAAGACTTCAGGTAACTCTGGGGTATTGGCAGGGCCAGGCTGGCGCGTCTCAACGATTGGGTAGTGTGGCTGGGTTTGAGAGGCCAGCAGGGGAGGAATAAAGTGGGGTAGGTTTGACCTTGTGAAGGTGCCTCCGATGGGCACAGGGGACCCCCAGAGGAAGACCCTCCTCTCTTGCCTGACACTAGGCCGCGAATTAAAACCTGCTGGCTACCCACCTGGCTTGGGCCTTCACAATGCTGTGGGTTAAATAGCAGCAGGGGCTGGAAGAGGTACATAAGTGGCCACTAATTGGCCAGTTAAAAACTTCAATAGGCCCAAGAGTGGGTGGGCCACCAACAGCTCCAATGCCCACAGTAAAATGGTGAGAGATCAGGGCAGGTGGGTAAGCTGCGGGTTGGCCATGCGCTACATATCACGAGCCCCGCCACCTTCAAAGACATGGTGAGCAACCCTAAAATTTTGCCCAAAGCAGAGGTTCGTAAGCCTGCAGGGAAAAGCTTGCTTTGTGTGTATGCCTGTCTTGCTTTGACTTCCTTTTAACTTCTTTTCCAATTTCTGGTCCTTACTGCCTCCCTCCCTGTGACTTTCTATTTATCTTATAAGATAATATTCATTCTGTTACCTTCTCCTCCCTCTTTGGCTCTGCATGGCTCTCACATACTTTCTCTGCTGTCTCAAAGTCTTTTATACATCTCAGCTCCCTCTGCATGCCTGCTGGACCTGTTTTCTACTGCTCCTTGTATGTCTGTGTTTTCTTTCAACTCTCTCTTCCTCTTTCTGCACACCTTACTCTTTTCTTTCTCAGTTGGTGCATTAGAAAGGTATAAATGGGCGTGTGAAACTCAGAACCAGGAATGTAAAATCATTTTGGGTAGGTGGCAGATGTCAGTTTGGTTCAGCTGATAACTAAACATAGGGGAGAATTTTCTCCCCGTCGGGCGGGCTGGTCGGGAGCAGGCGCGGGCGTGCGCAGAGCCGATCACCGCCCGTGATCAGCTGCACACCGCCAATTATCGTGGACGGGCCAATTAAGGAAGGGAGGCCCGGCCCAGCGTGAAGCATGCCGAGAAGCACTCAGCTCGAGTGCGGGGGAGGAGGGAGAGTCGGGGCCTCCGCTGTTTCGAGCATGTGTGGAAGAGCGCAAAGATCTCCCTGAGGCATGGAGCTGCCTCAGAGAGAATAACTTAAGTTTTAAACTTGGAAAAAATAAAAGAAATTATTCAGACATGTCCCCTCATGTGACAGTGTCACATGAGCTGAGACATGTTTATGAATTTTCATAAAAATCCATATTTAATTAATGAAACCTTCATGAAATCTCATCCCGCCCGTGAATGACGGTTCATGAAAAACGCGAAGGCCACTTGGGCTCTTCGCCTGCCCGTCAACCTTAAGGTTGGATGGGCAGTTTTCTCAATAGGCTTAACTATTTCATTAATGGCCTTAACAGGCCTTTGACAGTACGGCGGGCATGCAGTCGACTCTGCTGCGCGCCCACTGAACGGAAGATCAGAATGACGCTTGGTGACATTGGGGTGCACGCCTAACATCACCGCACATCATTTTATGCGTCGGCGTGCAGGGCCTGCCCCCCCACGCCAACCAGAAGATTCTGGCCATAAATTCCCTGCCTATCAGCCACGGAACCTCAGAAACCCAAGTATCCCAAATGACTTGACCAACTGCACTGATTTATATATGCACATAATAACATTTCAAAGCAGACTTGTAAGAAGTTCCGAAACCATCAATTGTGGGTGCTGCTTCTGACATGCTGAGACATCTAAGGAAACGCTGTCAGTGAGCATGAATAGCTGATGGTTGGCACTATGACATTGTTATTTACCTTTTCTGACAATGTATGACATCAGTGAGTGACAGATGGCATCTACACTGAAATCATGCAACTTAAATAATGATTCATTTTGCTGCACGTGACAAGGGAATATCACCACTTACCAGAGTCTAAAATACAATACAAGTCTCAACATATCTGGAGATTGAGGCAATGCAACCAAATAGTTAAGTGTGTAGACAATAGCCCTTGTGCCCAAATGAAAACAGAAAATGCTGGAAAAACTCAGCAGGTCTGACAGCATCTGTGGAGAGAGAAACAGAGGCCCAGGTTTTCACCATGAGCCTCTCCGTTGTGGCGAAAATGGTGGAAGAGGCTGAAAATCGTAAGTCCCACCCCTGAGCATGGCAATTCCCATTTGCATGGGGGCTGGTGGGGCAGATTTTGTTCATGCACATTTTATGGAGCCTGTCTCCTCTAAAGTGGGATTTTAGTAGCCTTGGAGTTTGAAATCTGAAGTGCAAGAACAGGTCTGAACTTTGTGGATCCACTTGGAGTTAAGGTACCCCTTTGGATATGTTCCTGGGACACCTTTTAGGGAGGTATGGTGTCATTTTGGGGGAGGTAAGGTGCCCTTTGGAATCGTTACGGGTAGGATTGAATGTGTGTAAAAAGTGCATGAACTCATTTGTGTCAAGCTTATTGGAACTGTCAAAATCCCTGTCAAAATCAACTGTCAAAACTGTCAGGTGCACCTATCAAAGGGAGCTGTCAAAATTGTCAAGACAACCTGTCAAAAGCGCATGTTAAAGGGAGTTGTCAAGCTGTCATGGCATTTAAAAGTCCCTCCCTTTGAATCTTTGAAAAGAATGTGTGAAGTGTTCAAAAAAAGACCATTGCTTGCAATTTGACTCTGTCTGTTGACATAAGCCTGAGGGTTTTCATTACTGGATTTGTGCTGCATGAATGATTTCACAACCATCCATTACCATAGTTGGGTGCCTGCCATTTCACAGTTTGATTGACAGCTACAAGTGGCTATAGACTCTTTGATGTTTTTCCTAATTCATTCGCAGAATGTGGGAAGCACTGGCTGGGCCAGCTTTTGTTGCCCATCCCTAGTTGCCCTTCAGAAAGTGGTGGTAAGCTGCCTTCTTGAAATGCTGCAGTCCATGTGTTGTGGGTACACTCACAGTGCTGTTAGGAAGGGAATTCCAGGATTTTGATCCAGCGACAGTGAAGAAACAGCGATATATTTTCAATTCTGGATGGTGAGTGACTTGGAGAGGAACTTCCAGGTGTGGTGTTCCCATCTATCTGCTGCCCTTGTCCTTCTAGATGGTGGTGGCCATGGGTATGGAAAGTGCTGTCTAAGGAGCCTTGGTGAATTCATGAAATGCATCTTGTAGACGGTACACACTGCTGATACTGTGCGTCGGTGGTGGAGGGAGTGAATGCTTTTGGAAGTGGTGCCAATTAAGCGGGCTGATTTGTCCTGGATGGTGTCAAGCTTCTTGAGTGTTGTGGGAACTGCACTCATCCAGGCGAGTGGGGAGCATTCCATCACACTCCTGACTTGTGCCTTGTAGATGGTGGACAGGCTTTGGGAAGTCAGGAGGTGAGTTACTCGTTACACTATTCCTAGCCTCTGACCTGCTCTTGTAGCCACAGTATTTATATGGCTAGTCCAGTTCAGTTTCTGGTCAATGGTAACCCCCAGGATGTTGATAGTGGGGGATTCAGTGATGGTAATGCCATTGAACATCAAGGGGTGATGGTTGGATTCTCTCTAAGTGGAGGTGGTCTTTGCCTGACACTTGTCAGGCGCGAATGTTACTTGCCGCTTGTCAGCTCAAGCCTGGATATTGTTCAGGTCTTGCTGCATTTGGACATGGACTGCTTCAGTATATGAGGAGTCGTGAATGGCGCTGAAAATTGTGCAATCATCAGCGAACATCCCCACTTCTGACCTTATAATGGAAGGAAGGTCATTGATGAAGCAGCTGAAGATGGTTGGGCTGAGGACACTACCTTGAGGAACTGCTTAAGTGATGCCCTGGAGCTGAGATGATTGACCTCCAACAACCAAAGCATCTTCCTTTGTGCTAGCTATGACTTCAACCAGCAGAAAGTTTCCCCCCTGATTCCCATTGATTCCAGTTTTGCTAGGGCTTCTTGATGCCAAACTCGATCAAATTATGCATTGATGTCAAGGGCAGTCATTCTCACCTCACCTCAGGAGTTCAGCTCTTTTGCCCATTTTTGAATCAAGGCTGTAATGAGGTCAGGAGCTGAGTGGCCTTGGTGGAACTCAAACTGGGTGTCAGTGAGCAGGTTATTGCTAAGCAAGTGCCACTTAATAGCACTGTTGATGACCCCTTCCATTACTTTACTGATGATCAAATGTAGGCTGCTGGGGCGGTAATTGGCCGGGTTGGATTTATCCTGATTTTTGTGTACAGGACATACTTGGGCAATTTTCCACATAGTCGGGTAGATGCCTGTTTTGTAACTGTACTGGAACAGCTTGGCTAGGGGAGCAGCAAGTTCTGGGGCACAAGTCTTCAGTACTATTGCCAGGATATTGCCAGGCCCCATAGCCTTTGCAGTATCCAATGCCTTCAGCCATTTCTTGATATCACGTGGAGTAAATCGAATTGGCTGAAGACTGGCATCTATGATGCTGGGGGATCTCCAGACGAGGCCGAGATAGATCATCCACTCGGCACTTCTGGCTGAAGATTGTAGCAAATGCTTCAGCCTTATCTTTTGCACTGATGTACTGGGCTCCTTCTTCATTGAGGCTGGGGATATTTGTGGAGCCTCCTCCTCCAGTGAGTTGTTTAATTGTCCACCTCCATTCACTACTGGATGTGGCAGGACTGCAGAGCTTAGATCTGATCCGTTGGTTGTGGGATCACGTTAGTCCTGTCTATCAGTTGCTGCTTTTGCTCTTTGGCACGCAACTAGTCCTGTGTTATAGCTTCTCCAGGTTGACACCTCATTTTCATTTTTAGATATGCCTGGTGCTGCTCCTGGCATGCCCCCCTGCACTCTTCATTGAACCAGGGTTGATCCCCTGGCTTGATGGTAATGGTAGAGTGGGGGATATGCCAGGTCATGAGGTGACAGATTGTGTTTGAGCACAATTCTGCTGCTGCTGTTGGCCCACAGCGCCTCATGGATGCCCAGTCTTGAGTTGCTAGATCTGTTTGAAATGTATTTCATTTAGCACGGTGGTCGTGCCATACAACATGATGGAGGGTATCCTCTATGTGAAACTGGGACTTTGTCTCCACAACGTCTGCGCAGTGGTCACTCCTACTGATACTGTCATGGACAGATGCATCTTTGGCAGGTAGGTTGGGGTCAAGTGTTTTTTTCCTTCTTGTTGGTTCCCTCACCACCTGCCGCAGACCCGACCTAGCAGCTATGTCCTTCAGGACTCGGCCAGTAGTGGTGCTCCCGAGCCACTCTTGGTAATGGACATTGAAGTCTCCTACCCAAAGTATATTCTTGCCCTTGCTACCCTCGGTGCTTTCTTCAAGTGGTGTTCAACACGGCGGAGCACTGATTCATCAGCTGAGGGAGGGCAGTACGTGGTAATCAGCAGGAGGTTTCCTTGCCCATATTTGACCTGATGCCATGAGACTTCATGGGGTTCCGAGTCGATGTTGAGGACTCCCAGGGCAACTCACTGTGCCGCCGCACCTACCAGTGGGACAGAACATACCCAGAGACGGTGATGGTGGTGCCTGGGACATTATCTGTCAAGCATAATTTTTGTGAGGATGACTATGTCATGCTGTTACATGACTAGTCTGTAAGACAGCTCTCCTAATTTTGGCACTAACTCCAGATGTTAGTAAGGAGGACTTTGCAGGATCGACAGGCGCCTAGGTTGATGCCGGGTGCTCCGTCCAGTTTTCATTCCTTTTTTGTGACTTTGTAGTGGTTTGCTACAACAAGGCTAGGCTATTTCAGAGTCAACCATATTGTTGTGGGTCTGGAGTCACATGTAGGCTAGACCAGGTAAGGACAATAGAACAAATTTCTTTCCCTAAAGGGCATTAGTGGACAAATATCAACAATGGTTTTAGACTTTTAATTCCAGATTTTTATTGAATTTATATTCCACCATCTGCCATGATGGGATTCAAACCTGAGTGCCCAGAGCATTACCCTGGGCCTATGGATAAGTAGACCAGCGACAATATCACCACACCATCGCCTCTCCTGGGACTATGAATTTTAATGCTTGCTGTTATAAGGAATTGTGCACTTGAATTAAATGTTTGTGGTAGGACTTTCTTTAGTTGAAGGAATGTAAATTCAGTAAATGGGTTTTTATGAATGAGAATGTTATTTTCAATAAAATGAAGTCTGTAATAGACGCTTAGAACTTTATTTTATAGAACTTTATTTTATCTCATCACAACATTGGCTCTGAGGTCTGCCCATGGTTAATACTGGGTGAATTTGCGTGGTAGGTGTAAAGGAAACGGGTGGTGGGAATGCGTTGGCATAAGTTGGCGCTAAGTTGTCACAGGGGCTATAAATGGCCATTGGGTGGGTAGGTGGGCATAAGTTGGTTTGGTGCTAGCAAGGGGCATGGGGGTTGTTGGAGAGGCATAAGTTGGCATGGAGAGCATGAGGGGACATGAGGATGGGCAGAGAGGCATAGGTTGGTATAAGGTCTATAAGGGGCCATGGTGGGTGGGTCGGGGGCATGGAATAGCATGGGTTGGGATGGATGGGGCAGAAGGAGTATGTGATGGAGTCGGGGGGTGGGGGGGGGGCGGGGGATGGTGGTGTAGAGGGCTGCTGGGATGTTTCATGTTTTACTCTTTATTTTTAAATTTTGGACACAATGCCCGATCCCCTAGGCAGGCCTTCTGCCCAGCCCGCCTCCACACCCTGCAACCTCAGCTCTCCCGGGGTCACCTGTGCTGACTTTTAATCCAACCTGCTCCCTCAGACAGGTCAGGCTCATGGAGCCAGGAATGCTCCCATCTCTGCACTCCGACCTGGGAGCGAAAATCTGGGCCAGGGCTAACGTTTCTTTTTAAGTCCAATATGACTCAGAATGTTAACTCTATTCCTCTCTCCACAAATGCTGCCGGACCTGCCGAGTTTTTACCCAGCACTTTCTGTTTTTATTTCAGACTTCTAGCATCTGCAGTATTTTGCTTTTATTTTAACCCTTGTCCCCAAGCAGCCAGCTGAACAGGAGAAAAGAGTGGGGAGATGGAAGATTGCTCCATCTTGTAGATGGTACACACTGCTGCGACTGTTCCTTGGTGGTGGAGGGAGTGAATGTTTGTGGAAGGGGTGCCAGTCAAGCAGGCTGCCTTGTGCTGGATGGTGTCAAGCTTCATGAGTGTTTTTGGAGCTGTACTCATCCAGGCAAGTGGAGAGTATTCCATCACACTCCTGACTTGTGCCTTGTAGATGGTGGACAGGCTTTGCGGAGTCAGGAGGTGAGTTACTTGCCACTGGATTCCTAGGCTCTGACCTGCTCTTGTAGCCACAGTATATATATGGCTAGTCCAGTTCAATTTCTGGTCAAAGGTAACCCCCAGGATGTTGATTGGTGGGGATTTAGCGATGGTAATGCCATTGAATGTCAAGGGGCGATAGTTATATTGCCTCTTATTGGATATGGTCATTGCCTGGCACTTGCGTGGTGCGAATGTTACTTGCCAGTTGTCAGCCAAGCCTGGATTTTGTCCAGGTCTTGTTGCATTTGGACACAGTCTGCTTTAGCTTCTGAGGAGTTGCGAATGGTGGTGAACATTGTGCAATCATCGGTGAACATCCCCACTTTTGACCTTATGATGGAAGGACGGTCAATGATGAAGCAGCTGCAGATGGTTGGGCCTAGGGCACTACCCTGAGGAACTCCAGCAGTGATGTCCTGCAACAACCACAGCCACCTTCCTTTGTGCTAGGGGAAGTAATTTGGTGCTGAGTCGAGCTCATTTACAGGTATTATTTGAAGAAATTCCAAGTTAATAAAACAGTCCAGTGAGATACATTCTACATGTCTTCATCTATTTCTCATCTAGTCTTGTGGTTACTTAGCAACCAATTTCTAGCTAAGTGAATACCTTAATCAGTGGTAGGAAGTGGATTACTTTGTGGTTAGAATTTATGTCAAGCTCATCCAACGGCATATAGGGCAGAAAAACCATTATAATTTAAAGTAAGGTAATACCTACAGAATTTGCAACCCATTTTGTTTTTTTCTTAATACATTTATGTAATAATAAAAAAATCAGGGTTAAATCATTAAGTCAAAATAACTTGGTAATTTAAAAAGAAATGCTAAAGATGGCCACTAAAACAATAAGCAGCTGAAACACCTCTTTTTATTTACCTCATTACCTTTACCTCTCTTTCAGCAGAGAAGGAGGCCATCTGGCCTATCAGCCTGTGCTGGAATGTCTTCTTTTCAAGTTCTAAGTGTTTGTTCCTACTGCTGTAATATTTTGGAATTTTTTACTCACCCAACCACGAATATGCCCAAGTCCAATATGCCAAAAATCAGTCATTAACTCAAACTTCCAGATACATTTCAATATATATATTTGTATCTTTTGTTTAAATGCAAACTAGATTATGATAAAATATAAATCCCAATTACTATTTTGGCCTTATTCATGATACCGCATCCCCCACCCCAACCCCATCAGTGCATAATAGAAATTGGTGAATAATTGAAAGTCCTTGAATTTAAAGTTTTACATGTAGTGACCAGCAATACAATGGGCAGAACAGGTAATGTGAAAGTAACATCAATTCAGTTTAATCCTTCTTACACAGTGAGGATGATTTGGGAACAGAGAAGACGAAACTCAGATTATGCCATGCACCAACCTCTTTGCAAGGTTTTGTCCCTTGAAAGTTTGGTGGATATTCTAAAAAGTGAGTGAGCAACTGAAGCTTTGATAATGGATGTGGATAGAATTAAGATGTAAAATGGTTAACATTTGTGAAAGTTGTACTTGAATTTAAAGTAAATATCATCTAAAAGGTGTAAATTAGGATAAGTGAGTGGGTGGTTTGGTGGTTAGCAACAGATGTACTGCTGACACCGGAGGTAACACCCATTTTACCATTTTATCCTCCCTGTCTGTAAGGTAACACTTTTTATCTGTAACATTTACATACAGTACGAAAGAACAAGAATTGCTATGAAATACAACCAGTAGGAATCGTCAGGATGGGTTTTATTCATCATGCAACTGCTCTTTTGGCATTAAACATGAATGGTAAGTACTTTATACAATTGATTATATATTAGAGGAACAAATTAAAATCATTATGTAAAAGTAGGGAAAGATGCAAAAGTGAAGTGATAATATAGAGGTAGTGCTGAAACTCTTGTCATGGCCATGTAGAGTAGAAACTGGAAAGGCATAATCACACTACTACTTTTGCATTTATGCAAAGTGGTTTTTGGTCTGCTTAGAGGTGTAAATGACAAGTTCCAATCTGACTCCCAAGCGCAGTACAGGAGAGCTGTGGGATCTCTTCCAACAGATATTGTCACACCACTTTAGCTTCAAATGAGATGTAATGTAAGTTCAGCACAGTGCAAACCTACATTCAATATGTGTTCAGACGGCCCACCTGGGACATTTTTAAACTGAGGGGTCATTTGGAAAGATAGCTGAGGAAGATCAAATGTCTTCTGCCCAAGGCAACAACAACTGGTATTTATATAGTTCCTTTAAAAATATCCCATTGTGTCCTACAGGTCAAATAGCTAAAAACTTGGCCAAGAGATGGGTTAATGAGGGTTTTAAAGGAAGAGAATTAGAACAGAAAGGAGCTGATGGTAGGAACTCCAAAGATTGGGACCAAACTGGGGAAAGGCATAGCCACCAAACGTTGGAATGGAGGGAGGGGAATGCACAATTTATTATATAATGCTGCTGTGTAAGTATGCTACTGTTAACTGGTTGATGGTGCCGTCTAGTCTCCTAATATTAAATAAAAGCAGTTACACAAAGAGTGGAGCTCTGCACACGCCTTCAAGCATGCAGAGTGTTCAACCCATAACATAACTCGAGTCTTTCAACTTATTATCACACTCTACAGATCCTAGTCTGACACCAGTATCTGGAATATAAGTAGTAAAAGAATGGATGCATGAGGAATATCCAGAGGGAGTTGTTAAATTATGGCAAATACCGATAATCCGGAAAGTACTTTCATTCATCAGCGCAACTTTTAGATTTCCATAAACCCATACATGGAGCATGCTTTGGATTATTTTTGGGTTACAACATGATGCTTTCTGAACAGGAAAATATACCTTAATCAATGTACTGCATAAATTCTGTATTGTTAAATACACTAGAGTGATTTAATCATGGTTCTCTTTTCTGGGGTTCAGATGAAAGTTACAACCTGCTCAAACTTTCTGACATTGAGCCGCTCAAGTTGATTATCCTCCTTACAGTTTTTTCATTTGTTCATGAGATGTGGGCATCGCTGGCTAGGCCAGCATTTATTGCCCTTGTTCAGGGGGCATTTAAAAGGCAACCACATGGCTGTGGGTCTGGAGTCACATGTAGGCCAGACCAGGTAAGGATGGCAGATTTCCGACCCTAAGGGACTTTGTGAACCACTTGGGTTTTTACAACAATCGACAATGGTTTCATGGTCATCATTAGACTTCTAATTCCAGATTTTTATTGAATTCAAATTTCACCATCTGCTGTGGTGGGATTCAAACCCAGGTCCCCAGAGTATGACTCTGGGTCTCTGGAAAACTAGTCAGTTGCAATTATAAAGGAATATAAAGAAACTTTATATCATAATATGCGGTAGATTGAAATGACCACCTATAAACTCATTCTTCTGAAAACAAATTCATTACTGTTGAATAAAGAATGATAAATTCTGTTGTGAGACAGTCTAAATAATTTGAAGAATGTGAAATTCAAGTTGTTGCAAAACTAACGCAAAAGTCTGCAGCACAAAGCAGTGAAGAGAAATGAAGAGTTCAGAAACATATTAATTTTGTGAGACCAGATGGAACAGGAATGCTATTCAGGACAGTGATTGCACTTTGAAAAGTACTTGGCTGGCCGTAAAGTGCTTTGAGACAACCCATGGTCGTGAAAAGTGCTTTTCTTTTCCACAAGAATAACATCGGTTGCTGTGCTGTCTAGCCGGGCTACCCACCTCCACCCTCTACTTCATAATTGTCCTCCCCACCCCTACCCCCACCTCCCCCCACCGGATTGCCCAATGCTGGCGAGCTGCAGTAAGGACGTCTATTCAGTGCACACTGCTCACCTGTTGCATGGCCATGAGACCTGAGCCTAAATTTGGTTCAGTTCTCACAGCAGCATAAAAGGGTGGATGGAGAAACCTCACCAGCAACGTCCCCCATGCTTTGAGTGGAAGTTGAATTTTTCTTCCCATGTTTCATACCATCAAATTGGGCAGTCTGCCTCTTCGGTATCACCTTTTCTCCACATGCCCCCCCCAACACCAACAACCCCACCACTCCCCTACCCCCACCCTGCACCACCTCCCTACAACACATCACGTACAGCCTCTGCAAAGGTTGGAAACTTTAAAAAATAATTTCTGAGCCTTTAAAAGGGCTAACACACCTTTGGCCTATCCTGCAGCCATTCCCTTTAGCTGGCCAAACTCTATTAAACTTTAAACTGCTACACTATACACACATGATTCCCATCCCTCCCACATATAATCAGTGGCACCAGGAGCTTATTTAAATGCTATTCATGGGTGATGTCCATTCAGTCTAGCTCCTCATTCTTCTGGCATGTGTAAAGGCATGAACAATAGGATCTTGGCAGCTTTTGAGCTGGGATCCTAAAACAGCTGAGGATAGCTGGAGAGCGGCAGTGCCCATGATGTTCCGTGATTACACCTATGCAAATGGAAACTGATGTGATGAAGACCTGTATCTGCTTTCCCACCATATTTTCTCTCACTAGTTCCAGCAATAACTGTTTTGCATCTGAACAGACTGTGAAACCTCATGTGTTTAAGAATATGAGCACATTTACTTTTTATCATCTCGTTTTCACTAAGAGCTGTGCAATTAATGACCTTAATTCATTTTTGCTGGGATTCAGCTTTGTTGATTTTAAAAATGTCTATAAAATCTGCTAAATTAAAATCCCCATAAACTAGCAGGATTTATAATGTTGGACAGATGTTTGTTTTCAGTCATGTTGAATTTGAAAAGGTTTCGAATGCAGTGTTAGTTTTAGCCTAGATTTTAATTAGCCAGATGTTCACATGTACTGGCACTGGTACATGTACATGTACTATACATGACTGTCATCTCAACTGAAGCATTTTTGCACTTTGTGGTCAGATACAGGTCATAGGAATAATGGTGGTGTCGTGGGCAAAGACAAAACTGCACAAATAATTATACCAGTTAAGGAAATCACCCATTCTGTATTGTTATGATCAGGCACAAAGGTATTAATTGGCTCCCCTCTTTTCCCTCTCCTCGTTTGACCACAATAGGTTTTTTAAAAACGGATATACTTGCCAATTCAGTGCAGGTTTAACTGTTTAGGCACTGTGATCGTAAAAGACGCAAACAGGCAGGTTTTCTTGAGTTTTGACAAAGAGAATAGCTTTTATTGTACTTAACCAGGTCTAAGTAAAATAATAAAATATGCTCTGACCTTCACACACACAGGTACACTCGAAGTTCACACACACACAAATAGATTACAGGGTGAGGAATGATAGATTAAGCAAGTTACAGTCCAGTAAAATTAAAGGGGTATACAGTTCATGGAGGTTGATGATTTGGCTGGCTTCAGGCTGAAATTGGCAGTCCTGCTGCTTTCATTTGGTGGTTCTGATGCTTCTGGTGTCGAGGCGATTTAATGATGCAGACGGACAATTTATCTGTTCTTCTGGAGACTGTGCTGCTGGGTTCTATCCTTTATATAAAAGCTCTGTTTTCGGCAGCTGGGTTAATCATAATCAGCAGATAGGATTCAAAAGCTTGTAACTTGAGTGGAGAAAGAGAGAGGAAGGAAGCCACATTGGGTCTTTATCCTTCAGCATCTTGGCTGCTTGTCCTATTCTGCAGAGAAAGCAGGTGCTTAAAATACACAGAAGATTGGGTTGACACATGACCTTACCTCTCTAACTGCCTAGAGTTCCAAATATGGTTATTACCAGTGTATTCTTGTATTGTAGCTTGATTAGATCATGTCTGGGAATCCCTCTCTCAGTCAGGGTCAGTGGTTCTGTCTAATGGTTTGTCTCCACCCAATTGAGTACACTGGTGAGTATACACTGTGCTAATGGATTATTAATGTGTTTCCTTCACAGTCCCCTGAGGTCATTGGCTTTGGTGGGTTTTTTGCAGACAGGTAGACTCAATCTCATTGGTGATGGAATGTGAAAAGCACAGTGATGCAAATTGTGTAGCCATCTTTGACTGTGAGCTCAAGTCACTGGAATGTGGCTTTGTCCCTTGTTTAAAAGAAAAAAAATCTTTTAGGAGTTGCCAGTCAGTAGATTCAAAAATAGGTCTTTTTTGATATAAAGCATGTTCTCATGACAGTATCAGTTCTGGCTGTCCTTTATTTTAATTCTAACCTAAGAGGAGCTCCCTTAAGATCTTTCAGTGAAAGTAAAGACAATTTAAACCAGGTTTCAGTTATTTGCTATTTAAAATGGGTACAATGCTAAATTATTAATTATATATATTTTTATAGAAGGTCTTAGGAATTATTTTAAATTTTACCAGGAGCAAATTAATAGAGCAGCGTTTTTTTGTCTTGAGGGCGGGCGCATGCCCAGCCTGAATGGGAGTAAAAGCATGCACCATATTTCGGTCGGCGCCACGCACAAGAGTTGTCGGCACACCTGCTGACAATTAAGAGGCCTATTAAGGTCCTTAAGCAAGCAATTAAGTAGAATTTTTCTCTGCCCAGCCAACCTTACGGTTGGTGGGCAGGCGAATAGGCCAAGCAGCCTTTGCATTTTTTGGGAAACCTCATCCACAGCGTGATGGGGTTTCCAACAGTAAATAAAAAAAACAATGGGGAGGGTTTTATCCCTGTTGTGGGGGCTGGGCAGAAGCGGGCGCAGGCGGGCGTGCAGACAATTGCCGCCTGCGATCGGCTGCGCGCCGCCATTTTATGTGGGCCGGCCAATTAAGGCCTGCCCAGTGTGACACGCACCTGGAAGCGCTGTGTGCTCCCTATGTGGGTGGAGGGAGTAGACTGAACCGGGGCCTGCGCTCTTTCGCGCAAGCTCGTGAAAGAGCGCAGAAATCTCCCTGGGGCACAGAGCTGCCTCAGGGAGATTAGTTTGATTTTTAAAAACTTAAATAAAGAAAACAAAACTTAACACATGTCCTGTGAATGTTATTTAAAAATTTTATTAAAGTTTAGAAACCTTCATGAAACCTCATCCCGCCCGTGGATGAGGTTCCATGATAAATGCGAAGGCTGCCTGGGCTCTTCGCCTGCCCGCCAGCCTTAAGGTTGGACGGGCAGCTCTGTTAAATTATTTTAATTGATATTTAAATGGCCTTAATCGGCCTTTGACAGTTTGGCGGGTGTGCAGCCGACTCTGGTGCACACCCGCCGAACTGAAAATCTGAACAACGCACGCCCGATGTCACCGTGCGTCATTTTACGTGTCGGCGAGCGGGGCCTACCCCCGCATGCTGACCCGAAGATTCTGGCCAACGAAATTTTTAACATCATTTTTAACATGTCCCTCTCTTCAGGTGACTGAGTCGCATGTGAGGACATGTTTATATTATTTGTAGAATCTTTACTTTTATTTTAAAAATCTTCAGCTCTCTGAGGCAGCTCTGTGCCTTCAAGGAGATTTCAGTGAGCGCACCCCTGTGAACTTCAGCACTCGCGCTCCTCCTGCCCCCACCCTGGCAGCGCTGAGGCTGTCAGCATGCGTTTCACACTGGCTGGCCGTTAATTGGCCGGCCAGCGTGAAGTCGCGGTTGAAGCCTGATCGCAGGTGGCGGTCCATTTTCTGTCATTCCCGGGCCCGCCGGCCGCACCCACCCAACAAAGGGAAAATCCTGCCCATAGAATTAGCTAACTTTCTGAAACTGACTTCTAATTTCAGTTTCAATTAGTTATATTTTTGCTCTGGCTGAACCTCCAAGCCTTCATTTTGTGTGTAAGTAGACTAAACATGACACAACTGTGTATTACGATATGCTTAAACGCAAAATATTCCCCGGACAATATGTTGTACAGCTGCAGTGGTGTAAGAACCTCAATGGAGTTAATAATACAATGCTAAGTGCCCATTGTATTACTGTGCACTGGACACAGCCAACCTGTATTATCAGACACTGAGGCCTGAGGTCTCCCTCATATCATAGATTGGGCTCAGTAGAATTGAGGGCCTGTCCACCTGGCACCTGCTAAGCTCATTAAGTCCGGTGAAAAATTTTAATAATGTTCCCACTCCACAATATATTCTTACCACCTGAACAACACTGCAGGACTGCAGGAGTTCAGCTCCCAAATATAATGGGAACATAACGGGAAGGTTAACCCATTGATCCTTGCTGGTTCCTATAACAGAAAGAGGAGCTTGTTTTGCAGTTGGAAGTAGCTGCATGCTTCATTATTATGGCTAATCACAAATTCATAAAGCTGTACCTCATTTGGTCTTAAACAGGACTTATCTAGGTCCTAAACAGGTATCTGGTTGGCTATTTCTCTCTATCTATCGATTTTGGAGGAGAAAGACATAATCAGAGAAGCCATGCAGTAGGTATCGAAGATGATTGTAACCTAATGCATTTTGCACATATTTCCTCTTAAAGAGCATTACCATAAAATAAATGGAGATAAAGAAAACCTACCTCCACCAGTGCCAAAAGAGGGCTTATGTAAGTTTGTGAACATACATTCTTCCTATCCTAGTCTCAAACACATAGTCCACCCAGCTGCACAACCTTGTAAGAACTCTGCTTTCCTGGAGCTTTGAGTTTTTGTGCATTCCCATTGCCTTCACCCCAATATTGGTAGTCGTGCCTTCAGCCATTTGGAATTCCTTCCCTAAACTGCTCCACCTCTAGGGTCCTCTTTAAAATCTATCTTTTTAAACTGAGCTTGAACCACACATTCTAATTTCCCCTCCTTTGGATGGGTGTCAATTTGTGTTGGATTAAGTTTCTGTGAAGCATATTTGGACATCTTCTGACATTGAAGATACTATATAAATGCTAATTGTTGTTGTTGTAATATGCTAATAAGGTGGTGTGAATTACAGCAGTCAGTGATGCGCATAATCAGCGAGTATGTTCTGTTCTACAATTCTATTTTTTTTTAGATAGAGAGTAGAGATAAGTGAGTCTTTTTTGGATTGGCAAACTGTAACTAGTGGAGTGCGACAGTGTTCAGTGCTGGGGCCTCAACTATTTACTATCTATATCAGCTGAAGGAACCAAGGCCAGGATTTTTCAGTCAGCATGTGGGGGCAGGCTCGACACGCTGGCATGTAAAATGACGCACGATGACGTCGGGCGTGTGTCCCAACATCACCGATCACCGGGCCTTCTCGCGATGTTTCATTCGGCGGGCACACGCCGGAGTCAGCTGTGTGCCCACCAATAATTAAAAGGCCTATTAAGGCCGTTAAGGAACTAATTAATTTCAAATTTACACTGCCCGTCCAACCTTATGGTTGGTGGGCAGGCGAAAAGGGCAGTCAGCCTTTGCATTTTTTAGGAAGCCTTATCCACGAGCAGGATGAGGTTTCCTAAAGCTTTTACAAATTTAATTTAAAAATTTTCTGAAATATAAAAATATGTCCCATCTCATGTGACACAGTCACAGTCACATGAGAGGACATGTTTAATTTAATTTTTATTCAACTTATTTATTTCAAAAGTGCTTCAATTGGAGCTGCCTCAGGGAGATTGAAGTGCTCTTTCACGCGCATGCACGAACGAGCGCTGGCCCCGATTCTCCCTCCTCCCTCCACTCGCAAAGGTAGCAGCGCTACGGCTTGCATCTTACGCTGGGTAGGCCTTAATTGGCCCGCCTGTGTCAAATGGCGGCGCAGAGCCGATCGCGGGTGGCGGTGCGCTCCGCAATCACGACTGCCCCCACCCGCTCCTGCCAAGCCCGCTCAACGAGGGAAAAATTCTGGCCCAGATGTATGGTAGTAAATTTGCCAATGACACAAAGACAGGTTGGAAAGTAAGCTGTCAAGGGGAGGTAAAAAGTCTACAAAGGAAGTTGGATATATTAGGGAGTGGGCAAAAATTTGGCAGATGGAGTATAATGTGGGAAAATGTAAACTTATCCACACTGGCAGAAAGAATAGAAAAGCAGTATAGTATTTAAATGGAGAGAGATTGCAGAACTCAGTGGTACAGAGGGATTTGGGTATTCTGGTACATGAATGACAAAAAGTTAGTATGCAGGTACAGCAAGTGATTAGGAAGGCAAATGGAATGTTGGCATTTATTGTAAGAGGAGTGGAATATAAATGTAGGGAAGTTTTACAGGAGCTGAAAAGGCCTTTGTGAGACCATATCTGGAATACTGTATACATTTTTGGTCTCCTTATTTGAAACAAGATATAATTGCATTAGAAACAATACAGAGAAGGTTCATTTGACTCATTCCTGGGATAAGGAGCTTATCTTATGAAGAAAGGCTGGACAGGTTGGGCCTTTACTCATTGAACTTTAGAAGAATGAGAAGTGATCTTGAAACAAATAAGATTGTGAGGTGATTTGATAGGATTGATAGCAGGAGGATGTTTCCACTTGTGGGAGAGACTAGAACCAGGGGACACAGTTTAAGAATAAGGGGTCTACCGTTTAAGATGGAGGTAAAGAGAGTTTGTTTCTCTCTCAAAGGGTAGTTAGTATGAGGATTTCTCTTCCCCGGAAAGCAGTGGGGGCTAGTTCATTGAATTTATTCAAGGCGAAGTTAGACAGATTTTTGATAGACAAGGAAGTCAAGGGTTAAGGGGGGCAGATGACAAAGTGGAGTTAAGACACAACTAGATCAACCATGATCTTACTGAATGGCAGAGCAGGCTCGAAGGGCTGAATGGCCTACTCCTGCTCCTAAATCCTATGTTCCTACATTCTTATGTCTATGAGAGTGGAGAAAGTGGAGATGATCAATAATTTCAAAAGGAAATTGGATAGGCACTGTAACGTACATCTATGAAGGGTGTTTCTCTTGTTGTGCTAAAAGTAAAATGTGGATAGTTCTGTTCTGTGGATTAAAGTATAAGTTGCCTACAAAGATAGTGTTTAGTCAATGGTGCTTTTAGCCATCTTAAGACATGAAACCTTGTTATCATCCTTAACAGCGATTAACCAGAAATTCAAATTTCTTATAAAAGTTATTGATCTCTACAGGAATCATAATGCAACTCCAAAATGTGTCAAAATGATTTACAGCCAATTAAGTGCTTTTGAAGTGTAGTCAAAGTTGTAATGTAGAAACACAGATCATGCACAGAACTTGCTAATGTCTCAGAACAGAACCTGACCTCCAATCATCTTGGAACCCCTTTGCCACTGGGATCAAGGCCCCGCTCTGCCGAGACCATGTAGTAATCGGCATGCAACAACTACCCCACTTTTAAAAAAAATTCACACAGGCATCTTCCACTCATCAAAATGAAATTTAGAACCTGGAACATCAGGACCCATATGGAAAACCCCAACAGTAACAAACCTGAGTACCACACTGACACCATAGTTTGGGAAGTTAGGTGCCTCAACATCGACGTTGCCGCCATATCTGAGACATGACATACAGGAAAGGGACAACTGAAGGAACAAGGTGGCGGAAATTCCCAATGTCCTTCAGGGAAGGAAATCTGCCGTCCTTACCTGGTCTGGCCTACATGTGACTCCAGATCCACAGCAATGTGGTTGACTCTTAAATGCCCTCTGAAATGGCCTAGCAAGCCAAGTTCTCAAGGGCAATTAGGGATGTGCAAAAAATGCTGACCCAGCCAGCAACGCCTACATCCCGTGAACGAATAAATTTTAAAAAATATATTTCTGGAAGGGCCTTTCAGAAGAGGAACGACACCACCACAGAGTTGGCATACCATCAAAAGTGAGCTGGCTGGTGCCTCAGCAATTCCCTCTGTGGGATAAGTGAGCGCCTCATGACTGCTCAGCTCAGCTCATCCTAATGAGGAATCAGTATGCCACTGTCGTCAGTGCATATGCTCCTACACTTGAGGCAACAGACAAGGCCAAGAAGGGGTTCTACAGCAACATTGAACAATCCCCGAATGATGAGTCTGGCCACGTTACCGCAGAATGCTCCAAGTAGTTAGACCGTGCCGTACCACCTATTCCTCATGGAAAATTTATGCAGAGAAACACCTTTGACCACAAGTCCATCAGGCAGTGGTCGGCACAAAACGTCCTAGAGACCCTAAGGGAAAAGGAGATGGTGGATCCTGTCGGATGGTTCCCCGAGCAGACTGTCAAAGTCATTTAGCAGAATGCCTCATCGCCAGAAGTTTCCAACAAGCACCAAGATGTAGCTTGGCTGGTTGTGAGAAAGGCCCTCCCCATCAGATCCTTCCTACATGCCAGAAGACTCACCCCCTCTGCACGTTGCCCTCGAGCTGGCTGTGGTGGGGAAGAGGCTGTTGTTCACCTCCTTGTGGAATGTGCCTTTGCAAAGAAGGTCTGGAGAGTGAGGCAATGGTTTCTGTCAAGGTTCATCCCGAGCAGTTCTGTGACACAGGACTCTGTGCTCTACGGGCTGTTCTCAGGGACACACACTGAGACAAACATCAACTGCAGCTGGAGGATCATCAACTCGGTGAAACACCCTCTTTGGTCTGCCTGAGAATTGTTGATCTTCCAGTGCAAAGAGTTGTCCCCGATCGAGTGTTGCAGACTGGCACATTCCAAGGTCCAGGACTACGTGCTGAGGGATGCACTAAAGCCTAGGGCAGCCGCCGCAAAGGTGCAATGAGGAAAAGTCGCTGCCTAAGACCTTCCTGCCATAGTGCACCGAGGGGCTGGGAATTGTTTACAGCCCCTCGGGCTGCATGACTCAGAAGGAATGTATGCATTGAATACTAAATGTGTCATAATTGTATTGAAGCACCTCAGAGTGCAACACGATGTATGTTGATAACTCTACTGTCTGACTGTCTGCAATGACCATATTGAAATGACTGTAATATTCATTGATTGTATTGAAACACTTCATGATCCATGTGAAAAAGTTGAATCTGATTTTGTGATGGCCATTTAGAAATGTTTTGTAATGTTCTTCCAGATATTTTATGAATAAAGTACATTTCTTCAAAAAAAAATTGAACAATCCCCAGCCTGAGCCCCAGCAGGTGAAAAAACTAATCCTCCTTGGAGATTTAAATGCCAGAGTTGGGAAGGGCATGAATCTCTGGAAGGGTGTGTAGGCAAGGAAGGAGTAGGGAAAGTAAACTCCAGCAGAGTCCACCTCCTGATGAAATGTCTAGAACATGATCTTGTCATAACTAACACCCTGGTCAGCCAGCAAGACAAGCACCAGACCTCATGACAACACCCACAGTTCAAATACTGGCACTTGCTTGACTATGTCGGTGTCCAAGCAAGGGATCGCAGAGATGTTCATATCACCCGCATCATGACAGATATCCATGACTGCTGGACTAATCATCATCTTATCTGATTTATCATCTCCATCAACCTGGCCCACAAACAATGGTGACAACTGAATGTGCCACGAGAAAATTAATATCAAAGGCTGCAAGGATTCCACCAAGCTGACCATTTCAGTCAGTGCCTCAGTGCCAATCTTAAGCCACCAGGAGCAATTGTGTGCCCATTGTGTCTAAAGTCCACCATAACAAGCACTTGTGAAGATGCCCTTGGTCTCTCTATCAAGAACAGCATGACTGGTTTGACAAAAGCAACCAAGAGATACAGGATCTAATCAACTGCAACTGCAAAGCTTTCAGTGGTTGGAAACTTCACCACAACTCAAGGGAAAAGCAGCAGTCCTACAGGTGGTTGAAGGCAGCTATACAACATAAAGAACAAATGGCGAGTAGATAAAGCACGGTGGATCCAATAACTCAAGGATACCAATGACATGCATGATTTCTTCAGTGCTGTTAAGGCTATCTATGGCCCAAGCACTCAAGGTCCCACATCGCTGAGAGTCATGCATGGAGGGGAGATCAGCAAGTACAGGGAGGCAGTCAGAGGGGAGAACATTTTGAAGAACTCCTGAACAAAACTCTGTCTTTAACTTGAATGTCCTCCACTCCATTCATCAATACCCCGCCCATCACAACCTCCGCACCACCCCGGTCTATAGTGAAATTGAAAAAGCCATTTGATAGCTGACAAACGACAAAGCCTCTGGAGCAGATGGAACCCCTGCTGAAATTTGGAGTCACAGAGGAGATACACTTCTGGCATGGCTGCACAGCCTCATATTCTTCATCCTGAAAAAGAAGTACATGCCAGGGGATCCCAGGGATGTTTTGATAGTGATATATTCAAGAAGAGAGACAAGTCCCCAATTGCGGTAGCTACAGAGGAGTCTCCCAGCTGTCTGACACAGGAGAGATAATTACAAGGATCCTACTCAATCGCCTCCTCCCAGTGGCCAAATCACTCCTTCCAGAACCACAGTGCAGTTTTCACCCATCAAGAGGCACCATAGACATGATCTTCACTGTGTGGCATATTCACGAAAAATGCAAGGAACAGCACCAACCTCTGTACATTTTTTTGACCTCACAAAAGCCTTTGGCTCTGTCAACTGCAAAGGCTTATGGAGTATCCTTCTCAACTTTGGCTTTCTTCAGAAATTTGTCACCATTCTACTCCATGATGACTTACAAGCCATGATCCTCAGCAACGGAACAACCACAGACCCTTTCTCAGTGAAGACTGGGGTCAAACAAGATTGTGTCATTACAACAACCCTCTCTTCTCCATTTTCCTCATTACAATACTGCGCCTCACCTCCAGTAAATTGCCCACAGTGGAGATGCACAGAAAAGAAAATAAACTTTTCAACTTACGCAGCCTCCAATCCAAAACCAAAGTCACTCCAACCTTAGTCATTGAGCTTCAGTATGCAGATGATACTTGAGTGTGCACTCACAAACTGAGCTCCAGATCACTGTCGGCTCCTTCTCTGAAGTATATGAAAAAATGGGCCTTTCATTAAACAGCCAGAAAACTAAGGTCCAGTTCCAACAAGCTCCCACGGTGCAATGCCTTCCCCCGTCAATTAAAATCAACTGCTATATCCTGGAAAATGTGACCACTTTCTCTATTCAGGGAGCCCCCTCTCAATGAAATTAGACATAGACAACAAAATTCAGTATCGCCTCCGATGTGCCAGCTCAGCCTTCGGCAGACTGGTCCAAACATTAATAAAGACATTACAAGGGGCTGGGAGCACCTCCACCAGTGACTGCCTCATGGACAACTTTTGCAAGGAACTTGCCCAGTCGGCCAATTGTTCTGCTGCCCCCTAAAATGCACATTAATTTGCAGTCTGTGCCCAACTGGTGAAAGGTTTGGTGGCATATTCATCGTAACTTACTGTACATTATGCAACCTGACACTGCAATGCAGGGAGGACCTGGCTGAGGAGAAGATGGAAGAGCTGCACGTATCCTCCAATGAGGATCACATCAAAGGGGATGATGATGATGATGATGATGATGATGATGATGATGTTCTCGAAGGCGAGGATGCCGGCAATGAGGCCACAGCACTGGCCAAACAAGGCAGGCACACTGATGTTCCCGTGATTGTTTTGCAATGCCAGCAAGTGACTGGGGACTTAGTCCAGAAGCTCATTATCAGATTCGGGCTCAGCAGATTCCTTGCCTCCAATAGTCCTCCGAATACTGGCGACCTCAGATGTCCTACCTCCACCTGCTGTGGAAAAGATTGTGTGCTGCGCTTACCAGGCTGTGATCCCCAGGCTACTCTACACCTAGGTCCCACTGAGGTGTGTGTCGCTGCACTGGTGAAGGGCATGGGTGAGCGCCGTGACAGGTCTTCAATGTTGCTGCCCTCAGGGTCCTCATCCGAGGTGCCCTTGGCGCTGGGGTCGGGGTCAAGGTTGTCTGAGGGCGACGTGCTAGATGTGCCCAGGACAGAAAATGGAGATTATTTGGTGCTGGGCAGCCACGTTGAACACAGACCAGTGGACTCAGAGCAGCGTTGAGAGACGGATGGTGTGGTGCAGGATCCTCAAATGGGTGTTTGCCGCCAACCTCACCCTTGCTGCAGGGACGGTCCACATCCTCTCCGGTCAGCTCCAATGCGTGACTCTCGAACGGAGTGAGGACCATAATGTCTGGCACTCCACCCCCAGTCTGCGACCTCTCCTGGCAATTGTGCATGATCTTGTCCTGCATAAAGACAGATGGAGAGAATGTGAGCAAGGCGCATGCCAGGCCAAATGAGAAGGCGTGCATGTGTATTGAGTGGAGCCATGGAGGATGGGGAGGCGAACTCCAGAGGAGATGAGGCCAGTTGGAGATGTGAGGGTGTGTGTTGAGAGAGTCAGTGGTCATGTCCCTTGAGCTGGCAGTGAGTGAGATGCCAGTGAATGTGTGATGGCCTTGTGAGTGTGTGAGTTGAGATTGATGAGATGGTTGCCTTATCCTGGCGGCACAGATGGGGTCATTTGTCCGTTTAGCACTGGATGGCTGACCTCTTGTGTGTAGCGTTGGCACTGACCACTTCTGCCACCGCTTCCCAAGCCGGAGTGGTGAGGCCGACAGGATGCTGCGGCCACAGCCGGGTAGAGAACATCACGGCGGGCCTCCGCGGCATCCAGAAGGTGTCCCAGGAATGCGTCACTGAATCGGCGGCTGCACTCTTCTTTGATTTCAGCTCTATGACTTCACCGGAGCAGCCCTGGGCTACAAGCATTGAAAATTGTGTGCGCGGCTGCATTTTAAATATGGCACCCAACGTGATCAAGTGGCGAGGTAACGGCTTGGCAGACCAATCGGAGGCCAGCAGCCAGCGATCCAGCGTGCTTCCCTTGTCTGCATAATTTATGAGATGGGAAGCAGATGATACGGCGTGAGAACCCGCCACTGTGGCCAGCGGGTAAAACGTCATTTTTCTCACCCATCAACGCCCTTATTGCGAATCTGGGATGATTCTGAGAGTCTACAGAGGGGTTTAGGTAGGTTAAGTAAGTGGGCGAAAAAAAAAAAATGGCAGATGGAGCATAATGTGGGAAAATGTGAACATGACCACTTTGGCAGGAAGAATAGAAAAGCAGCAAATTATTTAAATGGAGGGAGACTACAGAACTTTATGGTACAGAGGGACTTGGGTGTCCTGGTACATGAATCACAAAAAGTTAGTATGAAGGATAAGAAAGTGATTAGGAAGGCAAATGGAATGTTATAGCAAGGAGAATAGACTATAAAAGTAGGGAAGTTATGCTCCAGTTGTACAGGATGTTGGGGAGGCCACATCTGGAGTACTATGTATAGTTTGGGTCTCCTTTTTTAAGAAAGGACATAATTGCATTAGAAGCAGTTCAGAGAAGATTCACTTGACTGATTCCTGGGATGAAGGAGTTGTCTTACGAGGAAAGGTTGAGCAGGTTTGGCCTATACCCATTGGAGTTTAGAAGAATGATTTTATTGAAACATATAAGATCCTGAGGGGAATTGTTAGGGTGGATACCGGGTGGATGTTTCTCCTTGTGGCGGAGTCTAGAGCCAGGGAACACTGTATAAAAATCAGGAGTCTCCCATTTAAGATTGGGGTTAGGATCTTTTTTCTCTTTCAGTTAGATCAGCAAAGGGGTCAAGAGTTATGGCGGGGGTGGGCAGACTGGGAAGTGGAGTTGAGGCCACCACCAGATCAGCCACATATAATTGAATGGTGGAGCAGGTTTGAGGGGCCGAATGGCCACTCCTGCTCCCATTTCTTCTTTTAATTGACCAGGAAAGTGGGGAGAACTTTCCTGCTCTTCTTTTAAAGTATGTCCAAGGGATCTTTTAATTCCGCATGAAAGAGCAGACAAGGGGTGGAATCGTCCCAGACTTGCACTAAGTGTGGTAGCGGTCGGGTAAAATGATCTTTTACTTGCCAATTGCAATGGTGGGTTTTCATGCCGTATTGTCCCAAACCCGCCAGATTAGCGTACTCCTGGGAAACACTCCGCTTCAATGACGAGTGGGCTCTCATTCGCCTGCCACGCCATCATCTCGCCACTTCATCACACCAGGCATCATATTTAAAGCCCAGCCACGAGCACACATCTCAGTGCTTCCAGCCCAGGACCACTGCAGGGAAAAGCACGAAAGGCAAAAAGACTGCAGCCCCCAGGTTTAGTGATGTGTCACTGGGACACCTTTTGGACACCATGGAGACCGCCGCGATGTCTCCTACCCTCGCTCTGGCCGCAGGATAGGCGGCGGCGTGATCAGCCAGGCTTGGGAGGTGGTGGCAATGGTGATCAGTGCCAATGCTGCACAGAAGAGATTGGCCATCCAATGCAGATAGAGGATGAATGATCTCATCTGTGTAGCCAGGGCATGGCAACCATCTCATCACTCTAAACTCACACACTCAAGCCCAACACACATTCACTGGCATCTCACTCACTGCCAGCTCAAGGGACATCACCACCCATTCTCACACACACACTCTCACATCTCCATCTGGCCTCATCACCTCTGGAGGCTACATCTTCAGCCTTCACTATGTTGAGGCCACTTGCACAGATCAACATGTGCCCTCACAACCTGGGATACCCCCCTTCCCTCGTAAAGCTCTCATCCTGCAGCATCTTCCCTTGCCTGAGGCCACTTCTTCCTCTTCTCCAAGCAAGACCTTGCCCTGCAGCTATTGAAAAGCCGCCCCTGCCATACAGCTGATCTGGTAGGGAGAGACCTGCCGCTAGCCCCCCTAAAAGAGATGTGGTGCTGTCTGTAAAGCCTGGCACTGATGACTGCGAGTGCTAACCGAAGCAAGGTTAGGCAAACAAACCATAAAATCCTGAGCAAAGTGCAGCCCAAGTGCATGTTGCTTATGCGCCTTTGTAAAACACATCAGCGTGTTTTTCCACTAACGTGGGTGTACGATCCAGCACAGGGGGATGATTCCGGCAGGCTGGCCTAATAATGATATGCTGATGTATTACACTGAGGTTCCCAATGTCCGATAGCGGGAAATGCGGCCCGCCATCAGTGGGCTAAGCGGACGATTGCAAACTGGTTTCACACCATTGTGAAACCGATCATGCCATATTGTTTGCTCATGCCACCGAACACATCTGACGCTGGTGGGCATGGAAAATCCTGGCCCAGGTCTCAATTTAATGTCTCACCTGGAATTGCGGCTTCTCCAACAGTGCAGCTGTACTGCACTGGAGTGTCAGCCTGGATTTTGTGCTCACCACCTCTGATTCAGAGGCAAGAGTGCTGTCAACTGAATCAAACCTACAACAGGATGGGTTAAAATAATGGGAGATCAGCCTCCCTTTCCTTTCTATTGACTACTATGGTAAGGATAATCAGATAGGCTGCATCACATGTGACCAATCAACTACCAATTATTTCACATCTCTCCAAAGTTTAATTTCCTCCCAGTATCTCAGTTTCTTTTCAGTCAAGATAGTTTGAAGCGGAGCAATGCAACGATTTTGAAAGGTCTTATTGCTAAAGAGACGGGAAGATTATGCCTCAGAGAGATATATACAACTGTTCAATTTACAATCAGCATTGTTTATAGTTACAATTCCAAATTAATCACTGTTCTCAGGTCAGATATTGTATGGATTAAATATAACGTAATTCTCCCTGCCCAAGCAGCTAATGCAAAACTCAGAAGAGCGTTGGCTACTGCACCAGAATGAACGTTTTCCAATCCATGCATTTCCTGTGGCCTTTCTGTAATTGCCAATGTGTTCCAAGTTATGGATATTTTGCGCTGTGCATCGAGAAGCATTAAGAAGGAAGTGGAAATGAATCAATTTGCATATGGCCCTTGCAACCAATGATGTCTAATTATTGCTGTTGTGTTTAATCTAGGTTTATTTACCGTTCTTTCATGTGTGAATGAGTCAAGCAGAAATGCAACTCTTGGGGAAAACATCTTCCTGAATCCAAACTACACAGACTGTGAAGCATGTTCAGTTGAATGGACATTTTCTTCAAACTCAGGGAACCGCCGCATTTCTTCTTTTATCAAAAGCAATGAGTCAAGTTCTGGAACTATCTTTGGTGCATTTAAACACAGAGTGAATATTGAAAACAATGGCTTTTATTTACGACTTCCATCTATTCATTTTAATGATACAGGAAAGTATGCACGAATATCTGCAGATTTGAGTGGAATGGAAACCTGTGTAAGCATAGTGGTTAATATATATGCAGGTAAGGTTTCATGACTGTTAGAAACATTGAATTTATGTAATAGTTAAGAACTTATTTTAACAAATAGAATTGGAGTGCAATCAGGCAGTTGATAATCAGTGCTTTTTTTGGTAAATTGAGGCATAGGAAAGTAACTGTGAAGCTAAAGGATTGTCCTGTGTAGGAATGAATTTCCACAAACCTTTTTATGCTCTGCCATTAACTTCAGCAGAATGTTTTCTGCTAAATGTCCATCAATGTTATGGAGGCAAAACAGGGGAAGCCCCAAGGAAGTTCATTTTTCTAGGTTTATTATTCTTTTTTCATTTTGTACCTTGCTTACTCTTTTTCTTTAGGTAATTTCCAGGCCATATGCTATATTCTAGCCCATAAGGTTGACAGTTCACCTCCCCCAGACCTGACACAATACTATGGCCCCACCCCCACCCTGTCATCAGTCAGGAGATGCATGAGAGCCGTGTATATTAACTCATCTTCCAAAATTTCTTTGCTGTCTCCACACATCTAGTTTAAAATGCATAAGCGTACTAGATAACAAGTGCTTGCCATAAACACAACACTTTGACAGTGGTTAAAATGGGATGGAATCATCTAGGACAGCATATGGTCATTAGCAATTTTACCCAAGTCAAACGTAGATAAGTTCCTGTTTGGTACTTCTTTTCACAGCTGTTCTAAACCTTGCTTTTCCTGACTGCCCCAGAGTCTTTCCCTCCCCATTAACAGTGGAGTGCTTCTTTTCCTAGATGCTCAAGTCTTGTACTTCTTTCCCTGCATGTTGAGCCCTATGTTTCTCTCTGCAGCTCTAAGAGTCTTATCCCTCTGTCTCCATTAACCTTGTGCTTTCTGCCTGAGTTCCTGATTTTGTGCAACTTTGTGAGGTTCAATGCAGTGATCTTTGATTCTGCTCCACTGACACAAGATAATTTACACAAACCCGCTCAAAATTCTGAAAAGAATTTAAATAGGTAAATAACCCTAAGGCTTCTCCTGTTTCAGTGCTGTAACTTTTCTGGAAGTTCGGCAGATACACTGTATATGTTCATCAAGAGCATCCAACTTCAGCTGCTAATACAGGGTTGGGCTGGGAAATGTCCTGAGAATATTGCCCCTCACATTTAGTGCTGGATCTTCAGAGATGAAAATAAAGTTTTCATTCACACTCTTGGGTCCCCATTGCTGCAGATCTGAAAATTAAATATACATTTTTTAGGAAATAAACTCCTGTTAGTGTTTGACAGGGTACATTCTTATATATTATCAAGACCTGCAGGAAATACTCCTGGGGCAAAATTTTTAGGTCGGTGTGCGGGCACGATCGGCGGGTCTGGGAGTGGCCGGGAAACAGGCCACTGCCCGCGATTAGCCCCGACCGCGATTTCATGCTAACTGGCCAATTAACGGCCAGCCAGCGTGAAACACGTGCTGAAATGCTCAGTGCTGCCGGGGTGGGGGCGGAAGAAGGGCGGCGCTGACATAAGCGCAGGCGCATGGGACCGTGGAATGAAAGCTCCCTGAAGGCAGAGAGCTGCCTCAGGGAGCTGAAGAATTGAAAACCAAGAAATAAAGACTTTAAAATCCGGAAAAAGAAGTCCACACATCAGAATCAATCATCTGAAAATTCTGTCCATGCATTTTTATTTTTTTTATTTAATAATGGGAGCCTCATCTCGCCCTTGGATGAGGTTTCGTCAAAAAATGCAAAGTCCACCTGGCAGATTCGCTCATCTGCCAACTGTAAGGTTGGACGGACCACGAAAAATCGGGGACAATTGGAACTTTAATGGGCTTAATTGCCCTCTTAAGTATCAGTGGGCATACTTCCGACTTTTGTGCGCATCCGCTGACTGAAATATCTCGCCAGCGCAGGATGACATTGGGATGCTCGCCTGACATCTTCACACGCTATTTTATGCTCGAACAGGTCAGGCATGCGCCCACACGCCATGCTAAAAATTCTGCCCCTGCTCCTCCTGGCCCATGTATAGCTGTGCTCTCAGGTAACTTTCATTTTCTTCAAAACTGTTCTTGCCTCCCCTGAGTTTCCCAGTGTTAAACTTGTAAGACAGGTTAAATGTGTGGTATCCAGCTTTATTCTAATATTTTAAATGCTAGCCTGCCCTTTGGGAGCAGGTTGGCTGACCATCCCTACCATCCCTAGTCCTGCCTCCATTAAACCCAAAAATGGGTGGGTTGGGGTTGGTTTTGAGATTTTAAAATATTTTTACGCCCCACCCAACCTCCACCCACCTGTTTTTGAGGGTTGAAGTTACCTTCAATGTATTTTTGTGTCTTATTTGAATGACCTGGAGCTTGCTGTCTGCAAGGCTGGTGGAAGCAGAGACAATCAATGATTTCAACAGGAAATGGGATGGGATACATGAGGGAAATAAACTTGCAGGAATACAGGGATAGAGCAGGCTTGCTCTACAGAGAGCCAACATGGATTCAATCTGTCACGTGGATTTCTTCTATGCCATTATTTATGACTCTATGACCCCATTTGTTTTAAAATTTCCCTGAATTGCATGCACCATCAACAAAATAAAATCACTATAAAACTGCTCAAACTCTTAGCACAATATTGCTTTTCACTGTTCTTTTTAGTTATTCATACTTTCAGATATATGTGCATTTGAATAAACAACCTTTCTCACTGAGCATACTGCTATGTTTTGCTATTGACATCATTAGTAAAACAACCTGAACTTTGTTTTCAGCATTCTAATTGTAGTAGTTGGAAGAAAATAATCTGATCTAATACACACTGGAGGCTTAATTCCCTTATAATATGATGTTATTTTCTGGTAATCAACAGCAAATTATCACTCCATAAACTGCAGTGATTATCTCATGATCATTCATTCTTCATTCTTCAGTGAGGATATCATCACAAAACAATTGTACAGAGTGAATCTATTGGTAACCGAGTACAGAACTAAAGTGAAATTAATCTACTGTCACAAATCCATCTCCTCACGTAGGCTAAATATATAATGTGTCTTAAAAGGTCATATCACACCAGCTTGAGAAAATGGCAGGAAGCATCACACAAACTTGGAAAGCTCCAGATTCAGTCTCCTGTCTTGGCTGAGATATCTCAATTCCATCGAGACAATGGGGAATGAAGAAGGGCAAGTGGGTGAAGTGACAGTTGGCGACCATATCGGGGACAGTGATCACAATTCAGTTAGATTGAGCATTACCATGGAAAAGGACAGGGATAAGGCAGGAGTAAAAGTCTTGAACTGGGGGAAGGCAAATTTTGCAGAAATGAGAAGGGACTTGGCTGAGGTGGACTGGACAGCACTGCTGGAGGATAAAACAGTGGAAAACCAGTGGGAAGCACTAAAAAGCGAGATCCTAATTGTACAAAGTAGACACGTCCCCTACAAAAATAAGAGTTGTACTGCCAAATCTAGACCCCCCTGGTTGTCTAGAGGAATACAGGGGAAGATCAAACAGAAAAAGAAAGCGTACGATAGGCACAAAGAACTAAGCACTGCAGATAGCCTACACAAATATAGGAAGTGCAGGGACAAAGTAAAAAAGGAAATAAGGAAATCAAAAAGAGGGCATGAAAAAAGATTCACAAGTAAAATTAAAGATAACCCGAAGATGTTTTACTAATACATTAATGCTAAAAGGTTAGTTAAGGAAAAAGTGGGACCTATCAGAGATGAAGATGGAAACTTGTGTGTAGATGCAGAGGCTGTGGGAAGGGTTTTGAATGAATATTTTGTCTCGGTGTTTACAAAGGAAAGAGAGGATGTAGATATAGAAGTCCAGAAGGAACACCACGAGATATTGGATGGGTTAGTCATAAAGAGAGAGGAAGTACTCGAAGGGTTGAAATCCTTGAAAGTTGATAAGTCACCAGGGCCAGATGGATTGTTTCCGAGGCTGCTGAAGGAAGTCAGGGAGGAGATAGCAGATGCACTGAGGATGATTTTCCAATCTTCACTAGATACAAGGGAGATACGAGAAGACTGGAGAAATGCAAACGTAGTTCCATTGTTTAAAAAGGGATCGAAGGAAATGCCAAACAATTATAGGCCAGTTAGTCTTACATCGGTGGTGAGCAAATTAGTAGAATCAATCCTGAGAGATAGGATTAACTGTCATGTGGAAAGGCATGGACTAGTCAGGGATGGTCAGCATAGATTTGTTAAAGGAAGATCTTGCCTCACAAATTTGATTGAATTCTTTGAGGAAGTGACAAGAAGGGTTGATGAAGTTAGTGCAGTGGATGTTGTGTGCACGGATTTTAGCAAGGCATTTGACAAGTTCCCACATGGCAGATTGGTCTGGAAAGTAAAAGCCCATGGGATTCAGGGTAATGTGGCAAACTGGATAAAAGGTTGGCTTTGTAACAGGAAACAAAGGGTAATGGTCGATGGATGCCCTTGCGAATGGAAAGTTGTCTCAAGTGGTGTTCCACAGGGCTCGGTGTTAGGACCCTTGCTGTTTGTGTTATATATTAACGATTTGGACGTGAACGTTGGGGATAGGATTGGGAAATTTGCAGATGACACAAAGATTGGCCAAGTAGTGGATGGTGTAGAGGATAGCCATAATCTCCAAAACGATATAGATGGGTTGGTGGAGTGGGCGGTAAAGTGGCAGATGGATTTTAACATAGAGAAGCGTGAGGTCATACATTTAGGGAAGTCAAACAGTTACAGGGATTACACAATAAATGGGAATATACTAAGAGGGGTAGATGAAGTGAGAGATCTTGGCATACAAGTACACAGGTCCCTGAAGGCAGCAGTTCAAGTAGACAAGGTTGTAAAGAAGGCATATGGAATGCTCTCCTTCATTGACAGAGGTATAGAATATAAAAGTAAGGATTATAATGTTGGAATTGTATAAAACACTGGTGAGGCCACAACTGGAGTATTGTGTGCAGTTCTGGTCACCACATTACAGGAAGGACTTAATAGCTCTGGAGAGAGTGCAGAGGAGGTTTACAAGAATGTTGCCAGGGTTAGAATAGTGTAGCTTCGAGGAGAAATTGGATAGGTTGGGGTTATTTTCCTTAGAACAAAGAAGGCTGAGAGGTGACTTGATTGAGGTGTACAAAATTATGAGGGGAATAGATAGAGTGAACAGGATGAAATTGTTTCCCTTGGTGGAGAATTCTAGAACCAGGGGATGTAGATTCAAGATAAGTCACAGAAGGTGTAGGGGGGACATGAGGAAGAACTTTTTTACGCAGAGGGTAGTGGGTGTCTGGAATTCACTGCCCAAATTGGTGGTAGAGGCAGAAACTCTAAACTCTTTTAAAAAGTACCTGGATATGCACCTTAAGTGCTGTAAGCTGCAGGGCTATGGGCTGGGTGCAGGAAGATGGGATTAGAAAGGGCACTTGGGTGTCATCGGGCTGGCATGGGCAAGATGGGCCAAATGGCCTCCTTCTGTGCTGTAACTTTTCTATGGTTCTATGGTGAGACCCCATGATTGGCCTGTGTCCTGGAGCAGGGATGAGGGAATGAAAATAGCCAGGAGGGTATAAATTTATTTTGAACAGTACCACAAAGCGGGCAATAGTAAATCAGCATTTCATTGGGAAAGGAACTGAGGTGGAGTGGAAAAGGGGCTACTATTTTCACTGCCCTCTGGGGAATTTAAAATTCATGGTTCTTGCTCTACCTTATCCAGACATCCTTCCTGGGAGTACGATATTAGCACGTTTGGCAGAGACGTATAGTCATATAATCTACTGAGACTTATCAGTATTTCATTGTGGGCTTTAGGTGGCAGTCATGAACTGCCTGAATTTCACTCTTATGGTTTATGATGCGATTGGAACTCCACAATGAGATACACATCTGACGATCAGACTTCATTATCCATTATTCTATAGCTAATACTGCTTTAGAATTACAGATTAATTGACCTGGTGCCATTCATATTGTTCTGGATTTTGCAGTTGTAACGGTGGCTAAGCTATCAGCATTCACCATCATTACCCCTCTGAAACCGACAGCAACTTCTGGAATCCACGCATGCACAGTTAAACACGGAAGTCCAGAAAATGCTGTCAGTGATTCTACATTTCCCCATAGGGTGCACTTTTGAGGTTCTCCCAAACTGCAAACAAGTAGAAATTGCTGAATGAATGAGAACGTGTCTTTTTGGACTATTAGTTTCAATGAAAAAACCCTTGAAAATGTTATACCTTGGTGAATGAGGTGTAACTGGGCTTTAACAGTATACTATATATATAATTACAGCTGAATAGTTTCACAGGCCATATAAAATTAATTTTATATTTGTCAAATATCAAATTTCTCCATTATGTTAAAAAAATTCTAGAGTTATAAAATAATATTATTTTGAAGTTTGTTTATGGTACTTTGGCTTTCTACCTTAATCCCATCTCTATGTCCCAACTTTTGCTCTCTGTAAAGTTTTAATTCGAAGTGAAAAATTCAGTGCAGTTTATTTCTGGCTTGCAGTTTGAGGATACTTCCATGTGTTGGGCTGTTTAGTCTGCCTGAAGACATCACTGTTGCTGGGTGCCTGGAGATCCCCTTGACTTGACATCAGAAAAGGGGAAATCCACATCACAGAGATTGTGAGATCTCTGTGGGTAGCTTTCTTTGAGGTTAGTGGCAAGCGCTGTTACTTCGCCACTGACTGTGACATTTGGACTATTATTCAGAGCTGTTTGCTATCAAAATAGCTTTTCAGATTATTCAAAAACAGTAATGTACTTTGATCTCTCCATTAATGCTGTCTTCATTTTAATTCCATTAAATGTTTAAAATGAGTCACAATGGCTCGGTGCTGTTGTGGAATAGAGAGACATAGGGTATAAATTTACAGAATATTGAAGGCAGCACTTCAGGTTGGTAAGGCCAAAAAACATTAGCAGAATTCTGGGTTTTATCTCAAGACCCTAAGAAGATAAAAGCCAAGAGATAATGATGAGTTTATGTAAAACTTTAATAAGAATCAGTTAGAGAAGATGTATTGGGCTTCATAACATGGGAAGGGTACTGAAGCTTTAGAGAGGCTACAATCTGGATACACAAGGATGCTACCTGGTATGAGAAAATACAAATACAAAGAAAAATTTGAGCAATTGAACTTTAGAACAACACAAATTCTGGGATTATATAATGGAAGTGTTTAACCTTAAGAAGGAATGGGACAGGATAGATAGAAACAAACTGTTTCCAGTAATTGAGAGGTCAAAGGACCATAGACACAAAATTAAGTGTAAGTGATTTAGAATTAGTAACTTTCCTAAACAAACAGTTTCTTGAAGGGAAGCAAATTAAAAGCGAGGGTCAGAGATGGAGAGGAGGAGGGAAAGTGCTTGTAAGTGAGGGTCTCTTTGGCCTCTTGTCCCCCACCCATCAGAGCAGTGAGTGGGAGTAGAGCAATCATTGGAGGCAAGGTGGTTGACAGTGGAGGGTAGTATGGATGCAGGAATTGATAGCCAAATGGACAGAGAAAGAGTCAGCAAATAGCGAGAGGGGATGGGAAAAGGAGAGGGTAATAGGAAGGAGTTGAGGACAAAACAGGAATGCAGAAGTGGGGGAAAGATGATGGCGAGGATGGGAATGGTGCTGTGGCAGGCCAAATTTTTTCTGCAATACAGATTGCATCTGTTGGTAGCTCTTTCCCCTGCCACACCACATCATGTCACCCATCAACTCCGACCCTAAAAGAGGGAAAAAAGATGAAATAGACAGAGAGAGACAAAAGAAGACACAGAAAAACAGAGTTAGGGAGAGAAAAGCCAAAGGGAAAAATAAGAAATTAGTATTTCCTGAATTGGGGTGTTAGATTGAGCCACCATGCTCCTGCAATGTCTAAATAAACACCAGTGTAAAGTCTAAATTGGATCACAGAAAGTTAACATGCAGGTGCAGCAAGCAATTAGAAAGGCAAATCAGATGGTATTCTTTCTGACAAGAGAGTTGGATTACCAGAGTAAGGAAGTCTTGCTGAAATTATATAGGGCTTTGGTGAGATTATGCCTGGAGTATCGTGTACAGTTTTGGTCTCCTTACCTAAGGAAGGATATACTTACCTTAGAGAAGGCGTGACAAAAAGTTCACTAGGTTGGTTCCTGGGGTTAGAGGGTTGTTCTATATGAAGATATGAAGTAGAATTGACCTATACCCACTGGTGATCAGAAGAATGAGAGATGATCTGATTGAAACCTGTAAAATATTGACAGGGTAGTTGTTGAGAGGCTGTTTTCCCTGGCTGGAGTGTTTATAAATAGAGGGCATAGTCTCATTATAAAGGGGCCTGAGACAAGGAGAAATATCTTCACTCAGAGGTTTGTGAATCTTTGGTATTACCTAGATTATGTTCAAGTTTCCAGAGTGGGGCTCAAACCCAGGTCCTTCTACCTAAGAGGTGAGAGTGTTACCAGCTGAGCCATGGCTGACATTAAATCTATCTAACTCATTTTAGACTGATCACGTAGACAGGGGCCTATTATATACAATTTATTTTAACTAATACCAATTGTGTCAAAGCTAAGTATTGTGGAACACTGGATCTAAATATACCGGTGCGCTTCATGGACACTGCCGGCAATTTTTTCTGGTAACGAGATTAAATGCTTTAGGTGAAATATATAATTGGAGGGATATCAGACAGCTATCGTAATAGATATTATCTTTTCGAAGTGGAGGAAGGACTTTAAAGCTTCTACATGCAATAACTCCCATTTGGAAAGATGGAAACTCATTTGTTAAATGTGGAATTTATCATCATTGCCCCTAGCCTCAAAAAAACTCCTTGATCCCTCATTCTTGCGAAGTTTTGCTCCATCTCCTGTGTTCTATCCTGCGCAAATTTAAGGTCATCCTAAACTGCTGCTATGTCTGAATTCGCACTGAGCCCTATTCACTCAACACTCCTGTGCTCACAGACCTAAATTGGTTCCAATTTCAGCAACACCTTGAAGTTAAAATTTTCATCCTTGTTTTCAAATCCCTCCATAATCTCGCCACTTCCTATCCCTGTAATCTCCTCCAGCGTTACAATCCACAGATATATCTGCACAAGTATTAAAGATTTGCATTGCTTCGCCATTGGCAGCAGTGCCTATAGCTGCCAAAGCCTTAAGCTCTAGAATTCCCTCCTTAAACCTTTCTGCCTCTCTAATTTTTCTTCTTTTAAGATGCTTTTAAAACCTCTCTAACCAAACTTTTGGACATCATCCCTAATATCTCCTTATGCAACTCAGTGTCAAATTTTGTTTGATAACGCTCCTGGGAAGCAACTTAAGATGCTTTACTACATTAATGTTGCTACATAAATATAAATTGTTGTTCTTGACTCCCTTAGCTATATTGTAGTGTGAAGGTATGTAGCTAGTAATTTTAGAGGTTAAATGCTGTGCTGGTGTTCAAGCTATCCAAGGAAGAAAAGGGAGAGAGTCTATTACATTTCTTCATCAAGCTGTTGATTTTTTCTCAGCACACTGTTCTGTAGTTTTAAGGGTAAGAAAGGTGGCACTCAGTGCTACTGCCAGTTGCTTTCAGATGGGATGTCAGACACATTTCTAAAGTTTCCTCTTTCGAGCATGTTGAGGAAAAATTGAGTAACAATTCAGCAAGAAATCGAACGCTGGATAAAGGAAATTAAGCAGTGAACTAATTGAAAGGAGGTTAGAGGAAGAATGAACCATAAAATACCAGGGGCTATTTTGCACTGACAGAACTTTCAGGGTTCTGGTGGCACTGGGGAATGGACTGTTCCCATTGTAAATAAAGTGCAGGACTGAACACCATTGATTGAAAATAGAATTGGACTTGTTTGATATAATTCAGCGGCTCTGATATGTTTCTCTGTATAGCATAAGCAGTTCTATTGGCATAAACCAGCATATCTTCTGATTCGCCATACCAATAGTTTAGTGTATATATTCACGAATTAGGAGCTTTAAGTAGTCATTGGTGTTATTTCACTCCAGGTGGCAGTGTAACTGTTTTACAATTGCTTCTCCATATATCTCTCCTGTTTATAGTTACCACTTGTGATTAAAACATATTCCTCCAGGTGGCAGTATGTTTGTTTTGATGGTTCTGAGATGCAGAATGGTTGTGAAAATGTTTTAAACTCTGTTTATCTATATTTACCTTGTGCCACTCCACTTGATTTATCATTTGTCTCTGTATTTGCTAGACTCAGTCATTTGTACTTTTTTGTTAATTGGACTGGATGATACTGGCTATTATCTCCTTGTTGCCATCGATTGCGAGAAGATTAAAGCTCAAGATTTGTAAGGGAGTCCATTATTTTACATTACAAAGATTCCATTATTTCAGCTACTTTTAACAAAAAGATTTAATGGGAAGTCATTGAGAAAATGTGCTTTAAATATCAATTTCTTATTTTGGTTATATTTTGACATTTTCAGCAGACCTGTTGGCCCCTATTCCCTACTCCATCAGGCAGTTTGACATTGGCTTGCCAAGTTTCAATGCATCTTCCTTTCTGCTCCCAGCACAGAGTCACGGATGAGTGAGGTGAGCACTCTCAATGAAAAGAGCTCACTTAAAAAAAACTGCTAGCAGCTCAGAGGTATTATAAATTAACAAATAGTCCTGCCAAGTTTGTCAGCTGAAATCTGCCTCTTACTTCCAACAACTCTTGCCTCAACACACTTTATTTTGGTCCCCAACAGAGATCTGCACTACTGCAGAATCTACCCTAAGTGGCAACTGACTCTTGCTCATCAGAAAATGTGTCATATTTCTTAAAAAATGGAGACAAATAAAACATATTGGGTGAATTTTAACTCCCTGCACCTGGTAGAGGCAAGGCAGAGGGGCAGTTCCAATGGACTGGGGGACTTACCCCTTCCTATCCTGCCCTGATCTGGCTGATTGCAATTTTAAATTCACCTATTGTCTTACCTTCCCCTGCAATGTTCTCCTGCACGAAAGAGGGTGTGTGTTGGTGACAGCCTTGTGATCTGTTTTGAGTACGGGCAAATAGTGCAGATGTTTGGTAAGAGGAATGGGGGAGTGAGAGCTGCAATGGTGATGAGAACGGACGGTACAGACAGGGAGTAGAAGAGAATGAGGTGAGGTTAAGTGGCGGAGTAATTTTGGGAGAGTGAAGGGAAGCTGGGGAGTTGCCTCTTGTGAATAGTGAGGCTGCCGGTGTAATGAGAAATTAGTTAAGCTGAAAGGTAGGATTCCTATTTTGACAACTCTGGTAAGGTGGCTAAATAATGTTCAGAATTGCAGCCATGTCCTGGCCATTGATTTCTGGCATCAATCTCCCTAATCATTTCCTCTCGCTGCTGACAGGTTTTTCATTGAGAGGGGGAGGGGTGGGTGGGGGAAGGATATCTCCCTCTTCCTGTCCACCAGTTGGATTAGGGCCTCCAAAGCAGCCTGCTAAACTTAGGAACTCAAACTATAGATCCTGCAGCAATTTCTCACGTCTCAAATGGTCGCTCCTGTATGAAGCCAGAGTGCAGCTCCCCTTTAGAGGTGCAGCCTGCCTCTAAGTGGCATCAGAAAAGACTGATATTTCACTTAACCATCTCCAAACAGACTGACACATCAAATAAACAGCATGGATATTGCTGGCGGTGAGATGTCTGCTTATGGATGTGGTTGTCACTAGTGTACTGGACAGAATATCAAGTACAGACACGACATTTGTAACAATAGTTAGTTGGTTCTGTAGAACATATTGTTGCAGGCAGAATATTAAAGTATATCATCTGACCAAGCACTATGCTCACTTTGCTTAATTCTTTTGTACTTAGCAAGCTGAAAGCTGTCAGTGGTAGAATCAAACACCTTTCTATTGTAGATATTAAATGTCTCTATGTCAGGTGTAGCATGGCCCAATACAAATCAATGGTCTCTCAATGCTGCCCCTGTAACTTGTCTTAACATAACTTCAAAAGGCTACTTCCTCCTGTACCTGTGTTATTTTATTTTCTATTTCCCAAAATGGCCATCTTTGGTGAGACTGATGATTTACTACCTTTTTGTGTTGAATGGTAAATCATTTTATGATGTGGGCAAGTAGCTACTGCCAACTATGTTAAGGTTGTCCAAATTAGACCTTGCAGTCAACAGACTGTGTTTGTTGACCCATCAGTCTAGACAGGATTGAACCTAAGTCCAAAGGCAAAAGGACAGAACCTTAAACCTATTTTCCTGTTTAAAATGCACTGAAATTGTAGAAGCCAATGTTAGGCTCTTATTCCAGTTTAGTGTTGATTCTCCTGCTTTATATCCCAGCTTGGTTCAAAGTCAGGACCTGGTGGAGGTGGTCAGTGTTGTTTCAAAATATGATTAAGTAGTCCTGGACCTTTTATATTTACCAAAAAAATTGATTCAAGTGTGAATTTGTTCTAACTGGATATAGTGATCAAAACTGTACATCCATGGATACTCTAGGTAACTTAGGAACATAGGAACAGGAGTAGACCATTTCGCTCCTCGAGCTGCTTCCGCCGTTCAATGATATCAAGGCTAATCTGCAACTGAACTCAATATACCCATCTTTTCATACGAACATGCGAAATAAGAGCAGAAGTAGACCATTCAACCCCTCATGCCTAATCCACCATTCAATAAGATCATAGCTGATCTGTTTGCGTTTTGAGTTCAACATTCCCATCTACCCCTGATAACCTGATTCCCTTGCCTAACAAGAATCTATCTACCTCTGCCTTAAAAATATTCAATGACCCCGCTTCCACAGCCTTTTGAGGTGCAGAGTTCCAAAGTCACACAACCCTCTGAGAGAAAAAAATTCTCCTCATCTCTATCCTATAAGGGTGACCCCTAATTTTAAAACAGTGCCCACTAGTGCTCACCCACAAGAGGAAACATCCTTTGCACATTCACCTTGTCAAGACCATTCAGGGTCTTATATACTTCAATCAAATCACCCCTCACTCTTCTAAACTCCAGTGGAAACAAGCTCAGCCTGTCCAATCTATCCTCATTAGACAACTCGGTCATTCCAGGTATCAATCTAGTAAATCTCCTCTGAACTGCTTCCAAGACATTTACTTCCTTCCTTAAATAAGGAGACCAAAACTGCACACAGTATTTAAGATGCGATCTCACCAATGCCCTGTATAACTGAAGCATAACATCCTTACCTTTATGTTCAATTTCTCTCATAATAAAGGAGAGCATTCCATTAGCCATCTTGATGACATGCTGTGCCTGCATACTAACTCTTTGTGACTCGCACTAGAACACCTCGATCCCTGTGCACCTCAGAGTTCTGCAGTCAGTCTCTGTTTAAGTAATACTCTGCTTTTTTATTCTTCCTGCCAAAGTGAACAACTTCACACTTTCTCAAATTATACTCCATCTGCCAGATTTTTGCCCACTCACTCAACGAACCTATATCCATCTGAAACTTCCTTATGTCTTCTTCACAACGTACTTTCCTACCTATCTTTCTGTCATCTGCAAATTTAACTACCATGTCTTTGCTCCCCTCATCTAAGTCGTTGATATAAATTGTAAAAAGTTGAGGCCCCAGTACAGACCCCTGTGGGACTCCGCTTGTCACATCCTGCCAATCAGCCAAAGGCCCATTTATGCATACTCTCTGTTTTCTGCCAGCCAGCCAATCATCTATCCATTTTCTCCCCATATCCATTAATACTTCCGGTTAACAAAAAAACTAACTAAAATTTGGAGTTAAAATTTACAATTGACCTAGCATCATTTGCCATTTGCAGAAGCGAGTTCCAAAATTCTACCACCACTTTTGTGTGGAAATGTTTCATAGTTTCACTCCTGAAGGTCTGGCACTTATGGTTAGACTATGGCCTGGATTTTTCGCTCCCGATCGCGGTGGGGGTCATGGCCGGTGCAAGGGCTAAATCTCACGAGAAGGTCCAAAACCGCTTTTACGCCAATGTAAAACAAGGAAGCGATTGTGCACTTCAGCCGTCAATGGCGGGCCATATTTCCCGAATGTTATTAGCATAAATCAGCATCTCATTATGACGACTGCTCACCAGAATCATCCCTTCACGCTGGATTGAAAGCCCAGGTTGGCGTGCAATTAGAACAACATGTTTCACAACAGGATTTAAACGACGTGCAGTTGGCGACCTGCACTTCACTCCTGACCCCATGCAGTGCTCGCAGGGGGTCAGGGGTCAGACAGGGCTGAGGGAAGGGAAGGGCCTGAGGGGCAAGGGCTCCACTGGGGACAACGGGTGGGGAAGGTAGCACTGAGACAAATGACTGAAGCGGGGTTGGCACAGTCCTGCCTGGCCCCTTCCCCAGTGGAGCCCTTGCCCTGCAGCACAGTAAAAGCCACCCCTGCTTTAACCCTACTATGTTACCTGTAGGCACTTGCTATGAGAGCCCCCTGAATCCGGTGAGGTGCAGCCTGCGCAGCCTGACCCCTGACCCCCTGTAAGTGCTACACGATGCAAGGTACGCAAACCCACCTTGGGGTCAGGAGCAAAGTGCAGGTCGCCAGCTGCACATCGTTTAAATCCTGTTGTGAAACATGTCGTTCCAATCGCGTGCCAACGTAGGCTCTTAACCCAGCGTGGAGGGGTGATCCTGGCAAGCAGGCATCTTAATGAGATGCTGATTTATACTAATAACGTACGCAATGGATTGCCAGCAGCAAACACAGCCTGCCATGAAGCACACAACCACTTCCTCATTTTACATTGCTGTAAAAGCAGTTTTGGGCCTTCTTGGGAGATTTAGCCCTCACACCGGCCATGACACCCACCGCGATCAGAAGCAAAAAATCCGGGCCATAGCCCAAAAATTAGCGCCAGGCCATCAGAAGTGAAATTATGAATCATTTCCACACAAAAATGGTGATAAAATTTTGGAACTCTCTTCTGCAAATGGGGGGCACTAAAGGGCCACCCAACAGAAATGATAGTTCCAAAACAAGGACAGAGGCACAGCTGAGATAGTTTAGCAGCTGTTCAATTGACAGGCAGGGAGTCAGTAAGGTGAGGCAACAATGTCCATTCACGCAACACATATCCCTCAAAGTGGCAACGATTGTTACCCTAGTTTTAACCCCACATTTGCAGCCTTCAACTTCACCAGAGTTTTATGGAACTACAGAACGATTGGACGACTGGACAAGCTTGAAAATACCCTTAGAAATGTGGCCATTCACCACTCACAGAGGAGAAGCCTCCGGACCCCCTAAATTAATCTTATGTACTCACTGAACATTAACCCCCATGTGTAGTCCAAACAGCGCAGTCTTGGAGTGCAGGTAATGATGATCCCCCAGTGTCTAGGCTGAAAGCAGAATGTCCAGTCGCCAGGCCGGAGCTGCCGTCAATCAGTCATGTGGCTGGTGGGGGGGGTGGTGGCGGGAGGAGGGGGGGTGGGGGGGTGGTGGGAGGGACGGTTTGTGGTGAACGTTCATGCGCACCCTGCACTGGGCATTATTTCAGGGGCCAGTACTCCCTGGCATGTGTGAAAAGGCCTTGAGCCCACAGTCAGGGACAGAAAGTGGACCTTTGGCAACAAATGCTGACTCTTGCGTGTTTCTCAGTGATACTGCAGTGAGGAGACCATCAGGAAGATGAAGCCTGGTGTTATTGCTGTCTGTATTATTGCTTATAGGCAGAAAGGAAGAATGAAGAGAAAGTGATGGAGGCACGAAGCTTGCCAAAGGGAGGAGCAGAATCTCAAGACCAAGAGACAGCAGGTTCCCACAGCGCCACGGGGACTTGGAGGGCATCTATTGCCAGTGGCTATGAAAGTGACGGCCACACTCAACTTTTACGCCAGTTCGTTCCAGGACTGGGGACCTCTGCAGCATCTCCCAAGCGTCCACCCACAAATGCATCCAGGAGGTCACAGACACCCTTTCTGCAAAGGCCCAGAATTTTGTCCTCTTCGACAGAGATCAAGCAAGCCAGGATGCGCGAGCACTGGGCTTTGCAGATTTCTGGTTTCTCACATATGCAGGGTGCCATCGATTACTTTCATTTGGCTATAAAAGCTCCCTGGAAACAGACAGGTCAGTATATCAATCAGAAAGATAACCACTCACTCAATGTACAGCTGCTGTGCGACCATAACAAACTTATCATGCAGGTGTGCGTCAGATCCCCAAGTAGCATTCATGACTTGTATATCCTGAGTAGGTCTCAGACCCTTGACATCTTCGAGGGACCCACAGGAGTCAGGGGTGGCTCCTCAGGGACAAGGGTTACCCTCAAAGGATGTGGCTGATGCCGCCTGTGCTGTGGCCTTAGCCTCCTGCAGAGAGGAAGTACAACGAGGCTCATGCTGCAACATGGACGTTGGTGGAACACATCATAGGGACCCTGAAAATGTGATTCCGATGTCTGGATTGAACTGGCGGAGCACTCCAGTATACCCCCAGGGGGTCTCACGCATCATCATGGCGTGCTGCATGCTACACAGCCTGGCGCTACAAAGGGGAAGGACTTGGCAGATGATGAGATGGAGGAGCTACACATCTCCTCCAATGAGGAGGAGCTTGAACATTATATACATGTGGTTAACACCTGTGCCAATGTTGTGCAACTGCATTTTCTTCACTTTCTATACCCTGCCGCTATAGCTAGGTGCTCCGCCAAACATCCAGAGCGGAGGTGGAAGTAGCCTGCTCACTGATACGCCCTGTTGTCTGTGATGACCTTGGGGGGTGTCCTCTGGAGGGCTGAGACCTGGTGGGTCCGGCCTGCTTTGGGTGTCCTGCTGTGAGGTAGGTGCACCCTCCTTGGCCTGTGGAGCTGGAGCTGATGGGATCACAGGAAGAGGGGATCTGGATCGGCCGGACACTCCCCGAATCACTTGGGTGGATGGCCCTGGGGTGTTGAACTGCTGATCCTCCTCCCTATGGCTGGCCGAGGGCCCCTGGCTGACTTCTTGAGGAGAAGGGGCAGCTGGAATGAGATCGAGGTGCCCCACATCCCTCTCACGTTGACACTGATGGGTGCCACCAATGGCTACAATGCTGGAGTGCAGCTCCTGCAGCAGTGCAGTACCAATGTCCTGGACCAAGCTCTCCACAGCAGGTGCTAGCCTGCCAGTATTGACCTCAGTGTATTGGCATGCCAGCACCATAGCCTCAGACTGAAGGCCGATGGACCCCTTCATCGTGCATGGCAATCTGAGAAGTGCAGCTGACATCCCTTCCTGATGATCCCATGGTTGTCTTTGCAGCTCCAGCAACTGATTTAGGACCAAGTCCGGAGGCTCATCTTCGGACTCGGACTCAGCAGAAACTTGGCCTCCAGCAGTCCTCTGAGTGCTGGTGACCTCTGATGTCCCTGTCTCCTCCACCTGTTATGGAACAGATGGTGCGCTGTGCTCACCAGATTGTGACCCTGAGGCTACTCTAGAACCACCGAGGTGTGTGTTTCTGAGCTGGTGGAGGGTGTGGGTGAGCGCTGTGATTGATCTTCAAAGATGCTATCCTCAGGTTCCTCATCTGAGGTACCATCGTGGCTGGAACGGAGGATCTGGCTCATGGATGCCCTCGACAGATTCCCAAAGATGCCTAGGAAAGAAAGGAGAGAGATGAGGAGAAATCTTTTCCCTCAGAGGGTCGTGAGTCTTTGGAACTCTCTTCCTCATAATACAGTGGAAGTAGCCTTTGAATATTTTTAAGGCAGAGCTAGATAGATACTTAATTAACAAGGGGTAAAAGGTTATTGGGGATAGATAGGAGGCTACAATCAAATCAGCCATGACCTTATTGAATGGTGGAGCAGGTGTGAAGGGCCGAGTGGCCTACTCCTGCTCCTAGTTCATATGTTTTTATTAGTGCATGGCAGGTGACTCTGGAACAGGGGAAATCACACACTGTATAAGTTGTCTGAAGGATGTTCTAATGCAGGATCCTCACTTGGCTGAGCCCCGCTGACCTCACCGTCAGTGCAAGCACTGCCTACGTCTGCAGTCAGCTCTATGACTTTGTTCTCAAAGTCTGTGAGAATCTAGATCTCGGGAACTCCACCCCTGGTATGGGATCTCTCCTTATTGTGAGCCAGTTTGTCCTGCATGAAGACAGATGGAGAGAGTGTGAGCAAGGCGCATTCAAGGACAAATGATAAGGATGCCTGACATGTGTGGGTGGCGAGTGGAGCCCTGGACAGGATTAGGATGCAAACTCCAGAGGAGATGAGGCCAGATGGAGATGTGGGGGCATGTGAGAGTAGTGCTGTCTCTTGAGGTGGCAGCGAGTGAGATGTGAATGTGTGATGGTCTTGACAGTGTGTGAGTTGAGAGTAATGAGATGGTTGACTTACCCTGGCGGAATGGATGAGATTGTTCATCCTCTTCTTACACAGGTTAGCTGACCTCTTCTGCAGGGTGTTTGCACTGATCACTGTTACAACCGCTTCCCAAGCCGGATTGTTCACCTTTGTGAAATGCCTGCAGCAAGATTGGGGTAGAGGACATCGTGGCAGGCCTTGACTGCTTTTGACAGGCACACCAGTGAGGCATCACTGAATTTGGGCACAGTGTGCTTTCTGCCTTTGGGAGCCATGTCTTCACTGGAGCTGCTGCAGGAAGCGTGAGTGCTGTGCAGGGACACCATATAAATATGGCGGCCACAGTTAGGGAGCGCTAAGGTCACGGAGGGGTGGGTGAATCAGATGTCACCCGCCAGTGGAACGGCCTGTTCCTAGTAGACAATTCACCTCAAAAAGCTGCCATTGCATGGAACACTGTTTTTCCCGCCTAACGTACCTTGCGCATTTCAGGGAGAATTCCGACCTATGCCTCCTGTTGCTAGACTCCACAATCAGCAGCTGTAATTTTCTATCCTGTTTGTTCCCCTTCATATTTTGAAAACTGTGATCAAATCATCCCTTAACCTTCCAATTTCAGGGAATACAACCCTATTTTGTGCAATCGCTCCTTGTAAATTATCTCCTGAACTCCAGGTATCATTCTGGTAAACCTACACTCCACTCCCTCTAAGGCCAATATAACCTTCCTAAAGTGTGATTCCCAGAACTGCCGACAGAGCTCCAGGCGTAATCTAACCAGAGATTTGTATAGCTGAAACATGACTTCTACTTTCTTGTATTCTAGTCCTCTAGATATAAAGGCCAGCACTCTATTAGCCTTTTTGATTATTTTCTGCACTGGTCTATGACATTCTAATAATCTGTGTGCCTGAATCCCCAAGTCTCTTTGGACCTTCGCTGCTTCTAACTTTTCACCATTTAGAAAGTTCCCTGTTCCATCCTTTATGCCTACATTGAAATCCATTTGTTAGAGTTTTCCTAGTCACTTAATTTTATATGCTGCTTAAACTCCTATCTTTGTACCATCAGCAAATGTGGCTATGTGGCTTTCTATCCCATCATCATTAATATATATGGTGAATAGTTGTGGCTGTAACACAGACACCACTGGGCACATTCGGCTTAATCCTTTCGGGCTGATAGTTGGCCTGACCACATGCCAGAAAGCTGTGGCAATCCAGCCTCTGTCGAACCCAGACTGGAATCTGTGCCAATCAGGGAGCCAATGATCTGCTGTTGGAGCTTCCAGTCCTTTAAGGGATGATATCCTACCTCCAAGAGTTTCCATCCCTCCTAGAGGGCTGGCCAGAATGAATAATATGAATGCAGCCCTTGGACAAAGGTAAGTGGGGCTGGGGTCACCGGACAGGGCGGTGGGGGGTGGTTGGGTGCATCGTGGGAGTGGCTATTGTTTTTGGGGCATCCTCTGTGGGTCATGGGGTTTCCGATCAGGAGGGCCTCCCCACAAAAGAAAAACACAAGGACGCCACCAGCTTTTACTGGACAGTCATCCCATGCACTGGAGAGTTCCCCCCCCCCTGCCCACCGTTGGTAAGATGCCAGCAGCAGGGAGACCACTCAAGGGCCTCAGTTTGAGCGAGAGGGCCAACCTCCACCTTCCCCACCGCTGATAAAATTCCACAGGATCAGGGAGACGATGGACACTCTACCCTCGCCTGCTCTCATCATTTTATGGCCGTCCCACTTCTCCTGACCCATTCCTGAAGGCCCATTAAATAATGCCCATCCTTCCAATTCAAGTACCTGCCCATCATCCCCACTGTTTGTCTCCTGTTGCTCATCCAATTTCCCAACCAGGTCAATAATTTGCCTTCAATTCCATATGGCTGTTGGAAAATCTCTTATGCAGCAACCTTCGCTTCACATCAGCATTGACAGTTGTGCCTGCAGCTACCTAGGCCCTACATTCTGCTATTTCTTCCCTAAATTCCTCTGTCTCTCCACATCCCACTCCTTCTTTAAGCTCCTTCTTAAAAAAAAAACCTCTTTGCCTGAGCTTTTGGTCATCTCTCCTAACGTTCACTTCTTTAGCTTGGCATCCATATCTGTCCGGTTACACCTCTGTTAAGTGCCTTGGGTCATTTTTCTACATTAAATTCACTCCATATGCATCTAAATCACATTAATGCTTGGATTGTTGCAATATTTAGTAGTGCCATATTCGTAATATTTATTCCTGCTGTTTTGTGGTTTTCAATTGAGTTAAACATTTGTGAACACTAGCTTTAGGCTTCCTAACCTTTAGCCATCATAGCAGCTTCTAGCCGACCTGAATACTTTTTTTCAATTGCTGCCAATAACCACCTAGCTACTGTTGGGTTGTCAAGGGAACAACATAAAAAAACAAATAGCTGTTGTTGTGGGAATGTCAGAAAACAACCAGCTGTAGTGTTAATGCAAATGCCATTTTTTGGTATTTGATTGCAATTAGAATGCACAAAAACGGTTTATTTTACTAACTGAAGAAAGCTAAAACGTAAACAGGAAATTGCTTATTGGTTAAAAAAAAAATGCTCTAACACTGATGGAGTGAAGTCAGGTGTGAAAAGCATTGGGAAGAATGCCATTGGATGTACTTGCCAGTTGACTCCTTATGTGTGTTGAATAGAAATGTTTACTTTTGCGAGAAAAACAAATGAGCAGTGTTCCTGTAGAACACTCCTACATTGACAATCAGTATTGAATAATCAGTAATAAAGCATTAGATAAAAGGGTAGCAGAATACTGTGAATGCTGGAAAACTGATATAAAAAGAGAAAATATTGAGCAGATCAGGCAACATCTGTGGAGAGAGAAACAGAATTAACATTTCACACTGATGACCTTTCATCACGAGTGGCAAGTTGAACTATCGGAGAACCAGTCTAAATGCACTATGGAGTCAGAGAATGAGGATGAAGACTTTGGTGATGGCCTTTCATCATGAAAGCTCTGACCTGAAATGTTAGCTCTGTCACAATCTTTACAGATGCTGCCAGATCTGCAGAGTATCTCTAGCATTTTTTGGAAGCTTAAAATGTTGTTTACTGTAAAAATATTTTGTGGTTGGCCCATATTGAATATGGGTAGTTTTCAAGCATCTGGTGCAACTTCCTAAAACTGCTGTTAGACCTCTTGCCTATGCTAAAGCAGAGCAAAATGTTGACTGCCCTTGAGCAGGCATGTTCAGATTTTGCTGCTTTGGGTGCAGAAAAACAGAAAGTAAAAGGAGCTTTAAAAAGTTTAAAGGAGGAGTCAGGAGGAGCAGGAGAGTTCTTCCTGGTTCCACAGCACTCCTGTGGCCGCAGCAATGGGCTAAACCACACGCTGTTCTCTCCATACCTAGGTCTTCTTAACTGAGGCTGCAGCCAGTGAGGCAAGCAGCCTAAAATTCAATCGTCCTGGAGTGAGAGCAGCCTGTGGAGATGCAGCAGGCACTGGCAGCTCACCCAGATGATTTTGATGAGTCCCAAGGCCAGTTCTGTGCCAGCTTCGAGCCTCTTGGTTCAGGCATGTACTGCCCAAAACAGGCACAGACAAATTTCTACCTCTCCATCTCAACATTGTATTTATAATGTAATTTGGATAAACCTGCTATTTTCACTTCTATATATTTACTTGCTAACAATTCTCATTGCCAGTACATGGTTTTTGCAAATACCTTTTACAATTAGTCACTTCCCAAAAATTTAAATATATCCTGTGCTGAGACTTTAATCTTCAGGGAATCATAGAATGATACAGCACAGAAAGTGGCCATTCAAGCCATTGTGTCTGTGCTGGTATATAACATTCCCCCCTTACTTTCATTTTCTTCTATAAAAGTGTGCACATTCTTCCAGACTATTTGAAGATACAGTTGACTTTGTCTATCACATTTTTCTGCATGTCTGTCCTTTACCCCACTGAAAAAGTGCTTGAGCTAATCCATTACTGTGCTTACAACACTTGCAGGGCCTCATTGTTAAACTGTCATTTTCTCCACTGACATCCATACTCGTACAGCCACTTACTCAACAGCTAAAATATTGATCTTTTAGACACTTATAATGATTAGTTCTTTCAGAAGTGCTAAAGGATCATTATTATGGCTGTTACATTTTCATTACTGTTAACAAAATCATTCCTACAAATCTTCACATTTAGAAGCTCCACATACCACAATTTAATTAATATTGGGGAAAGAAATGCTTTTCCTCTGTTTTTAGGTAAAAAATGTTAAGTTCCAAAGGATCAACTATCACCCTTCCTTCCCAGCTTCCTTCATGGGCAGTGTAAATGATCCATGTCATGCATTTAACCCACATCCATTCTGCTGTCTTCCTGTAGGTTTCAGTCTTAACCTGCTCTTCTGAACAAGCGGGAGGGATACCCACTCAAAGACCTCCAGGCTGCATAAGGAATTCTTGGGTCTCCTCCTGCCCTGGGCTCCCCACTTCAGCCCACCATCCATCCCCTGCTGAGAGCAAGGGTCTTCTGACTAAACTACTTACCTGTGAGTCAAGGCCTCCTCCTTCAGGTTCTTGGGTGGGACCTCCTACCATCCAATATTTCACTCCAGCCTGTTGAACACCAACCACTTTCTGCTAGATTTGGGTGGGAAATTGACAGGGCATATACAAACAAAGCGCAGGTGTTAAAATTGCTCAGGCCTCACGCTATGGAATTTTGATTGAAACAGTAAGCAATATTATCCTGTAAGACATAGAATGTGGAATAGAAAAATATTTGTGTCAAATATGGAAACAATCAAAATATTCATGGGTTAAAGTGAATGCTACCCTGTTTGGCAAAGCTCCAGTAATTCATTTTCAGTTATGGAGACCCTTTTCTTTTCCCCACACAATTCAGTTAAAACCAGGGAATGACAATCTCCAATATTAACATTCATGTTTATACGCACTGAACCTCAGCTCTTCTGAAGTGTGCTATTCCTAATTAACAGTACGATTGTGCAGTAAAATCCTACCCACCTGGAACAAACCTCTTAGAATTAATTTCACAAGGGGCATCCATGATAGCCTTCAATAAACGTTTAATCTGTGGAATTCAACCTGAGACTAGACACATCTTCAGGCCTCTGCTGGTTTGTAATATATATGAAGCCTAGTTAAAAAAAATCATGGAATCTAAGAACAAAGATATCAGAGGGAGAAATTGGGCTGTGTAGCACCCAATTTTTTGGTACTAGGCTTTGTCCTAACACTTGAAAAGGGGGTCTGAGATGCATATGCATTCTTCTGACAAGAAGTGCGCTGGACACAATTTTTGGCAAAGAGGTTTGTGCGCTGTTATCATCCCCATAGAGTCCTAGAAATTCCCAACAACCAACGGAAATAAACCGAGGGTCAAGATTTCAGGTTTTGAGATTATTACTGTAACAAACAAACTAAAATCAACATATATCAAACATTACTTAACAGACAACTAATAAAACAAGCTAAAGAAAAGGTACTTTTGCATTAATTAACACAATCCAGATATGTCTTGCAACTCCTTTTGCTGTGCACCGCACTTCTGGCAGATATATGGCATTACATGATCAAATCCCATGTTACTGCCAGCTTTCCAGCAGGCTCACTTCTCCCTGGTGTGCCATCTTGAATCATCCAGTGTTCTCCAAATATCGTTCCACTCAGCCTAAGTATTCCAGAACCATCTTCCACCAGCAAGACCCACCTCTCGGCAACTCCCTGTTCCTTAAAGCTTCAAGAGTCCCCTCTGTTCCATCTTTTTCTGTTTGAACAGAGAACCCCAAGCTCTCACCAGCATTCTGTTTAGTTGCTAACACAAAAAGTATTTTCCTATCCTTCAAGCATTAACTGCATTGTCCCTCTCTCTCTCTCTCTCTGCCTCTTTGACTGTTTCCAAAAAGAAGCTATCCCTTTTTCTGTGTTAAGTTGTGAAAACTATCACCTGTTTTTTGGGGTTTCTTTCCCTATAATAACGAGGTCACATTGGTCTTCCTCCATGCAGAGGTGTAGTATGACCACAAGACCCACTAGCCAGAACATTCTGTTTTACCTTAAGTTACAGGAAACATTTTAAGACATAACCGTCTTGTAAAGTCTCATGCTTGTACAGCCCATACGCGCCAAACATGCCAGAAGTGCCAAGTGGATGATCTATCTTGGTCTCCCCCTGAGTACCACAGCATCACAGAAGCCTGCCTTATGCCAACTTGATTCATTTCATGTGATATCAAGAAGTGGCTGACTGCACTGGATATAGAGCAAAGGCTATGGGCCCTGACAACATCCCGGCTATAGTACTAAGACTTGTGCACCATAATTAGTTATGTATGTAGCCAAGCATTTCTAGTACAGCTACAACATTGGCATATACGCAACAATGTATAAAATTACTCAGGTATATCCTGTCTACAAAAACACAGAGCAAATCCAATCCGGCCAAATGCTGCCCCATAAGTCTACCCTCTAACATCAGCAAAGTAAGGAAGGTGTCGTCAACAGTGTTACCAAATGGCATTTACACAGCATCGGTGAATAGGTCATTGTTAAGTTTGGATTCTTCTAGGTCCATTTGGCTCTTGCTCTTGGTCCAACCTTAGTCCAAATATGGACAGAATAGCTGAAAAGAGGTGAGGTGAGAGTGGCTGCCCTTGACATCAAGACACTATTTGACCAAGTGTGGCATCAAGGACCCCTGGCAAAATTTAAGTCAATGGGAATCAAGAGGAAGTCTCTAAACTGATTGGAATTATGTCTAGCACAAAGGAAGATGGTTGTGGTCGTTAGAGCCAATCATCTCAGCCCCTTGACATTTCTGCAGGAGTGCCTCAGAGTAGTGATCTGGGGTTAACCATCTTTGGCTGCTTCATCAATGATCTTCTCTCCAGGTTCACTGATGATGAACCACTTGCAACCCCTCAGATGCTGAAGCAGTCCGTGTCCATATGCAACACCTGGACAACATTCAGGCTTGGGCTGATAAGTGGCAAATAACATTCACGTCATACAAGTGCCAGGCAATGATCACTTCCAACAAGAGAGAATCTACCATCTCCCATTGACAGTCAATGACATTACCATCACTGAATCCCCCACTATCAATATCCTGGGGATCACCATTGAACAGAAATTGACCAGCCGTATAAGTAATGTGGCTACAAGAGCAGGTCAGGGTTGGGGAATCATGCAGAGAGTAACTTACTTCCTGACTCTCCAAAGCCTTTCCACTGTCTACAAATCAGGACTGTGATGGAATACTCTCCACTTGCCTCGATGAGTGCAGCTCCAATAATATTCAAGAAGCTTGACAACATCCAGGATAAAACAGCCCACTTGATTGGTACTCCAGCGACTACTTTAAATATTTACTCTCTCCATTACACAGTGACAGCACTGTGTACCATCTACAAGATGCCCTGCAGCAACTTGCGAAGCCTCCTTTGACAGCACCTGCCAAACCTACAACCTTTATCATCTAGAAGGGCATGGCAAGCAGACGCATGGGAACACCACCACCTGCATGTTTCCCTCCAATCCACAGACCATCCTGACTTGGAACTACATAGAAATATAGAAAATAGGAGCAGGAGTAGGCCATTCGGCCCTTCGAGCCTGCTCCGCCATTCATTATGATCATGGCTGATCATCCAACTCAGTAGCCTACTCCCGCTTTCTCCCCATATCCTTTGATCCTTTTCGCTCCAAGAGCTATATCTAACTCCTTCTTAAAAACATACAATGTTTTGGCCTCAACTACTTTCTATGGGAGCGAATTCCACAGGCTCACCACTCTCTGGGTGAAGAAATTTCTCCTCATCTCAGTCCTAAATGGTCTACCCCACATCCTCAGACTATGACCCCTGGTTCTGGACTCCCCCACCATCGGGAACATCCTTCCTATATCTACCCTGTCTAGTCCTGTTAGAATTTTATACGTTTCTATGAGATCCCCCCTCATTCTTCTGAACTCCAGTGAATATAATCCTAACTGATTCAATCTCTCCTCATATGTCAGTCCCGCCATCCCAGGAATCAGTCTGGTAAACCTTCGCTGAAATCCCTCTATAGCAAGAACATCCTTCCTCAGATAAGGAAACCAAAACTGCACACAATATTCCCAGGTGTGGTCTCACCAAGGCCCTGTATAATTGCAGCAGGACATCCCTGTTCCTGTACTCGAATCCTCTCGCTATGAAGGCCAACATACCATTTGCCTTCTTTACAGCCTGCTGCACCTGCATGCTTACCTTCAGCGACTGGTATACGAGGACACCCAGGTCTCTTGCACATTCCCCTCTCTCAATTTATAGCCATTCAGATAATAATTTGCCTTCCTGTTTTTGCTACCAAAGTGAATAACCTCACATTTATCCACATTATACTGCATCTACCATGCATTTGCCCACTCACTCAGCTTGTCCAAATCACACTGCATCCTCCTCACAGCTCACCCTCCCATCCAGCTTTGTGTCATCTGCAAATTTGGAGATATTACATTTAGTTCCCTTATCTAAATCATTCCTGATCCCTGCGGTACCCCACTAGTCACTGCCTGCCATTCGGAAAAAGACCCGTTTATTCCTACTCTTTGTTTCCTGCCTGCCAACCAGTTTTCTATCCATCTCAATACACCGCCCCCAATCCCATGTGTTTTAATTTTACACACTAATCTCATATGTGGGGCTTCGTCGAAAGCCTTCTTGAATGTCCAAATAAACCACATCCACTGGCTCCCCCTCATCAACTCTACTAGTTACATCCTCAAAAAATTCCAGCGGATTTGTCAAGCATGATTTCCCTTTCGTAAATCCATGCTGACTCTGTTCGATTCTGCCACTGTTTTCCAAGTGCTCAGCTATTAAATCTTTTATAATGGACTCTAGAATTTTTCATACCACCGACGTCAGGCTGACTGGTCTATAATTCCCTGTTTTCTCTCTACCTCCCTTTTTAAATAGTGGGGTTACATTAGCTACCCTCCAATCTGTAGGAACTGTTCCAGAGTCTATAGGTCTTAAGGCCACTTCCTTAAGTACTCTGTGATGTAGATTATCAGGCCCTGGGGATTTATCGGCCTTCAATCCCATCAATTTCCCCCACACCATTTCCCTACTAATACTGACTAATACTAATATTGTTATTCTGTCACTGTCGCTGGATCAAAATCCTGGAACTTCCTTCCTAACAATGCTGTGAGCGTACCTACACCAGATGTATAGCAAAAGTTCAAAAAGGTATCTCACCACCACCTTCTCGAGGGCAAGTAGGGATGGGCAAAAAATGTTGTCCTTGCCAGCAATGCCCACATCCGATGAAAGAATAAAAAATAAACACAGGCAGCAAACAGAACAGGAAAATTATGACATCAATTAGTGTTCATAGTTGATTTGATACCCATCCTAGGCCCTATCTTAATTTGCACAGCTGATCATGCTGTAAATGAAGTGAAGGACCACCACTGCCCACCAGCATTATTTAAACGAATCATGAACCTCTCATAACCTAGTTGCTGCACTTTTCTTGGGCTGCTGGTGCAATTGTAAATATTTTTGGAGCTTTCTTATTCCTGACTATAATTTAATTCATCTATAGGAGTGGTCTAGCTGGTGTTGAAGTGCTTTTTGCTGACCTAAAAGCTTCTGTTGCATAAAGTTGCTTCCAGACATGGATGGTCTGGCAGAACTTCTTCTATGAATAGAACATGGCTATGAAATTTAAGGGAGGTCATGCAGATCAGGACAAACTGCTAGAAGAGGGAAGAGGTGAAGAGGCAGAAGGGTTCCAACAGGAATCCCTATCTGTTGAAACTCTTAGAGCAATTTGCTTACCTCAACTTCAGCAAGGGCCAATGCAGGGGATGTCTTTGTTTCACTAAAGAGGTTGTGACTGAAATCTATACCAACGGCTGCAGCCACAACTCAAAGCAGGGCAAGGATCACATTGCCTGTGGCTATCAAGGTGACTGTTGCTCTTAATTTTTATGTGTCCGGCTCCTTCCAGGCTCCTGCTGGGAACAAAACCAGCATTTCACAGGCTGCAGTGCGCTGTTGTACAAGGGAGGTCACTGAGGCTCTCAATACACAGAGAGACAGCTTCATCTCATTCCCTCTTGACTGAGACAAACAGGTGGAAACTTTCAATGGTTTGCAGACTTCCCCATGGTGCAGGATATGCAGGCTGCACATAAATTGGCTTGCATGTGCCTCTTATAAACTTAGTCATTTTCATGAACCAAATGTGATTCCACTCCCTTTGCCTGAGCTCCATGTGATCAAATAATTCATGAGAATGACCAGTAATGTCAACTGCACCTCCCCATCCACCAACAGCCTTTAATTCAATTTTATGAACTCAATCATGACATACTGCTCATGAAAATGAGCTAATCAAACTTGTGTAATTCCATAGTGTCTGCCTTCCATGTGCTTCTGCCTACCCTGGTGTTCCTACAAGGTGCTTCCTCAGTGGCCACAGTATAGCTGGTTGAAAGTGACTTTCAATGGAGGAGACATCAGGTGGCCTTGGAGGGTAACTTCGAGTTGCTCAGGGCCAAGGTGGACTGGCTTCAGACTGTACTATCTTGGCCTTTGCTGCTGACTGGCTGACAGGCAGCAGCAAGGGCACTAGTGGAGTGGCAGGGAAGGCAGTAGGAATGCTGTCATCCTGAGAGACAATTGGAGGTTTGTACTCCATGAAGCCACTGTCACTCCCCAGGGGCAGTTTCTCAACAATCCTAGAGTGAGAGTGTTGTGCTGTCTTTGGAGTCCCCTTGAACAGTGGCATCCAAGGCCAAGGTGGTAGCAGTTTGAGCTCCATTTACAGTAGTTATACTTTTGATGGAAGCTGTTTGTGCTGTAATGGAAGCTGCAACATCAGCTGTCACACAATCCATCATGATGGGTATCACAACTGTGATGATGGTGGTGATTACCTATTCAGCCCCGGAAAGGGTGAGTCCAATGAATTGGACTCCACAATCTTCCTTGACAGTGTGTGCAAACTTTCTGGCAGAATCTCCAGTGCACTAAGCATTTGGTTATGTACACCCTTCTTCTGAAGCCTGGCCTATTGAAGTCCTCATCACTCAGCAGCAGAGCTAGTGTGCAACCTCACGCTCTAGCAAGCTGGCACTTACGCCATCCTTTTCTTCGGCCCTGGTACTTGCACGCTTGTGCCCAGTATCTCACCATGTGCAGATCCTTCCTCTATCTTAGCCTCTAAATGATGCACAGGATCAGTCTCTGGACTAGTAGGTATGAGTGTAGGAATAAATGCCAGCATATCTTCTTTTTCAATGTTTGCTTTCTCTTCCTTTACTGGCTGGTAAGGTTTCAGATCTTGGGTACCTGAAATGACAAAGGGACAAGTGTTGAGTTGTGTTGAGAGGAGAGGAGAAAGTAAAAAATGCACAATTACATCATCTGAAACTTGTGAGCGAGAAGGCATTATGGGACAAAGGATAAGTGGAATGAGAGAAGGAGTAGGTACAAAAGATGCCTTTATCATTAATCCCTCTTGCCCTGCCAGTGCCTACAGGCCCAGTGATGCCCCTTCCCATGATGGCCAGCATGGAGTCTTCTCCATGGGCAGGTATGTTTTCCCTCCTCTGGTTGTTTGCCCCTGTCTGAAGTTAAATGCCAGCTTCTCATGCAAGAAAGAGAGAAGTGTGTCGGTGAGTGTCCTGCAATATGTTTGGATGATGTGGTTGTCATGGCGAATAGCTACTAGTTTGTGAGCTGTGAGTTTTGCATACAAGGTTGCAATCATGCTAAGAACATGAGGCTGAGGTAAACCATATTAATTAAAATGTGTTGAATACTGGTTGATAAGAAATTGTTGGTATATGGGTGATGGGGATATTGTGAATTGAGCGATAAATGAGGTTAATGGTGCAGTTTGTATAAAATGTAATTTGAAGATTGAAACCACCATTTTTGTCAATACATGTCAGGTCGTTAAACTTCTTCCTGCAGAGCATCCATTTTCTTGGAGCAATGCACCTGGCATTGACCTCTGCCCTTACTTGCTCCTACTGCCTCCCGTGCATATGTCTGGAGGGCCTTCAGCTCTCCTACAAACGCAGGATGCCTCTCATTTCCATCTATTCCACTAAGACATCCGGTGTATGTCTGAAAACCTTGGGTGCTTCATGTTCAGCAATTTCTCAAAGTGTTATAGCCCAGATTGACATTTGAAAAAACTCCCATCCTTCTTGCAGTCACAATCCACCACCCCTTTCAGAGATGCAAGCTGCTTTTAAGCAATGCTAACCATTTGTAATGACAAGCCCCTGCTGAGGTTGCAGCCAGTACACAGCACAAGGAGCACTAGATTAACACAGCCATCATTCAAAAGCGCAGGCAGCACCAATTTACCGTTCTGCCTGCAATGCAATCAACAAGCTTGGTTTAATCTTGAATCATCCCTACACGTGTTTTTTAGGGGTTAGAAAATTTCTCCCTCCATCTACTTCACTGATATGAAGCTCGTGTCTTAAAGCAATTCATAGGATGAACCGCCTTCTATAATTTCAACCCTACATTGTTTTGCAGCAATATGAAAAACGTATTTTTGCCAAGAGAAATTATTTTTTCTAAAAAACTATGGGATTTTTACAGTTTTTTCCAATAAATATCCTGTTGGGATATAAACAATATTAGATTTGATAGAATATCTCATAATTTCTGTAGTATGAAGGTCTGGCACAGAAAGGGTTAATGTGGGGCTGGGTACAGTGCTGCCCACAGTGCGATGTAAAGGAACACATCACCCAAGTCTAGGGTGCAGTCTTGTACTGGACAGAGACATGTGTAGAGGCAAGCATGGGCCCAGCTCCTACCTTAGACCTTATACACTATATATGTATATAGTTACTAGTAGTTAACTATTGTGTTGCTTCTGTCGGGCTGCTTTGCTCAGCGAACACGATTGCACGCCTATCTATCAGTGAGTGAGTTAGTAAAGAAGATACTGCAGATGCAGAGACCAATGTAAGATGAAGAACATGCTGTTTATTAACACAAGTAACAGAGCACTAACACATGTCTGCTTCTCAAACCAGACCCAGTTCTAAACTACTGATTAACATTGTAGCCCATGCTACACAGCAATTGGATAATGCAATCATGTGGTCAATCTGCTCACATTCTCTTAAAGGTGTATTGTACTTCAGATTACCACATTAACAAACGCTTACCGTTAAACTATACAAGACTCAGGACCTCTTCCTGAGACCTACCGAGCTACACACATCTTACAACAATTTCAAGTTCCTACAGAAATTTAGATTTGTCAGTACGTGTAACCCACATTTCTATTGTATAAGGGCAGACAACATATATAAGTAGTGAAAGGTCAAGGCCATAGTTTGTGGTTTTTCCTTATTTTTTCCCCTATCTTTGCAAGGCAATAATCCATGCTAGGCGACAGCTCTCCTCCTGCCCATGTTTATTGCATAGCATAAAAAAACAACTGTTGTACAGAGGTGGCAGCAGAATTCCCTGATGGTGAACTCTCAGATGGCACATGTTCCCTTTTCTATGGAACTGGTTGTGCTTCAAATGTGAATTCATGAACCTTAGTCAGGGAAGGAGCATAGTGAGTATTTTTTGTTTATTAGATCACAACACCACAATGTTGTGATGAGGGAAGGCATAACGTTGTCTGATGACAGGAAAACAGTTTTAAAGAAACAAAACGCCACAGTCTGTGGGTTGAACAAAAATAAACTGGATGTAAAAGTCTACACTTGCCCTTAAATTAGAATGAATTTTTTTAGCTCACTCTTTGTGTGTAAAGGTGGATTGGACAGTTTCTTCTTTCCTTTCCCCTTCTCAATTGACTTTCCTTCACTTTATAATGACTAAAGAGGTTTCAGTCTGAACTGAACAACTACACTTTTGTTCATTCTTGATACAGATTTAGAATCCGAAATCGATGAGACTTTTGAAATAAACCAGTCGATTGCAGGAGTCCATCACTCAAGAACAATAACATACATTTCAGGTAATGCTATAAACTGTACATATGTTTGAGGTTTCATTTCCTTTCAGTGTGATTCGTGAAACATCAGACTGATACTTAGTTTTATTTATAGCCACTACTGAATCTTTTTTTAATTTCTGGGACCAGCCAGACAAAAGTTGTTCTGAAAAATAAATCTAGCTGGTCTGGAAGCTTTAGTGTACTGGATTATTGCCCATTTTCAGATGGTTTCTGAGTGGGTGGGAGTGGGATATTTGGGAAAACAACATTCTGCTTGCTCTAAAGCTCCACTGCTGCTTCTGGGAGTTTTGTCCAAAGTGATGGCGGACATCAAATATGTCCACCTGCTTTTGAGCAGGTGTATGCAGATTATGGGCTTATGATGAGAATACATTAAACCACTTATTTCCTGTTATTCTTAACATAGCAATTCTGGATATCAGGACTGTCTTTGCATTCCTGGCATCCAGTAATACTAAGGCAGTTGGGACAGGAGGTTATTTAAGCATCATATTATCTAATTTAATTGGTCAAATCAGAGGTTTAAAGTTACATTAATGAAAATTATGTAATTTTAAAAATGATCACCTAATAGAAATATTTATAAACCAAACCATCAGATGTAAAATAAACTCTCCCTTATCTTAACTGTTACAGGTCCTCTGCACATTTGCATAATTGCATATTTACATAAATGTGCATTGTTGTATCAAATTTAATACATTTTGAATATATTAATTTATTGAAGATATGTACAGAACTCTATTCAATTCTGCAACAGAGAAACCAGCCCCAGATTATGGAGCTGAAAAGCAGGGGAAAAGTAATGTCAAACTGTGAAGTCAGATTTACAGTGGTTTCAGCCTCCAGACTTCCCAACCAATTCTTCCTGCTTCTCTGCTAGTCAGCCTACCCACAAACCTGACTGCACCAAGCTTTATATAGTTTGTGGTACTGAGCATTCAAAACTTACTTACACACATTGACATAATGATCACATAAACAATTATACTCAAGGGAGCTTTACTTTAATATCTTCTGTCATAAACATTTAAAACTGTAATGGTTTCCTGTATTGTGGGCCTTCACCCCTCATCTTTGGTTGTTCAATAATAATATACAGGTGCTCAATAATAGATCAGTTTACATTAGAGACTACTAACATTTTACCGAGCAACAGTGAACACTAGAGATATGTTTTAATACATAATGAACACATGCTGAAGAAGCTCTTAATTATAGGTGGGAAATATATAATGGACTAATTATTAAAGCTATCTCTTTGAATAAAGTGTCTTTCCTGAAGTGAGTTTTGTTTGTTAATTGATAAATGAAGAGTATTATTCATTACTACTACATATGTTATTTATAATAATAGTATCAATCGTTGGACCCATATTTGGAGTGATAATACTTGTTCTGATTACTTGGATTGCAAGGAAATTAACTGGAAAAGCAACATCATCAGGTAAGCAAGTGAAGCTCTATAAAAGAGAAATGTACTGATATATTTTATAAAATATTCCTAAATATTAACAGTTTAAGTTGTACTCCTTAGCCACTAATGTGTCAGTAGTCACTTCTTGCTCCTGTGAGTTTTGCCTTAAAGTTATAGGTAAAGGTAGTTAGAGAATATATATTTCACTTAGAAATCTTCTTAAAGTGACACCATAAGGAAGAAGTCCAAACACATCTTCTTGCATTTGTACTTTTCTGGGATAGAATGTGATTAATTTTTGTGTTAAGTGAGGTTTGACATTTCAATGAAGCATAATGGAATGGTTCCATTTTACACACCATCAGAGAAGATTTCTCAATGAAACCAAAATCACAATTAATATAATAGAAATAATTTTCAATTTTGTTATCTATAGTGAAGAGCAAAAGTCCTTGTACCAGCATTATACATTCCCAGGTCAAAATTCTTGCTATGCTTTGCCAACAAAGAGGAAATATTTCCTCTGTTTTTAATATAGTAAATCATAGTGAATGATCACCAATGTTTTAACAACTGTAAACATTGCCTCTGATCACTATCTCTAACAAAATCTGGTCTCTTTCTAATGTTTTTGTGAAAAAAACATACAAAACCTTCCTCTTTTGTTTATGATGTTGCTTATAGAAAAAAAAACATAAGACATCTGCCCCCAGTTGACTTTAACCTTAACCTCAGATTGGTTAATCCCATCCACCACTTTAAATATTCACTTTACACCCCATCCACCACCTTAAACATTCTCTTCCACCACTTGGACTAATTTTCCTCTGTGACTTAAAGTAAATAAAATCCCCTCAATCAATATGACAGTAAAATGGCAATAAGAGATTTTAAGTGTGAAATAAGATAGGGAAATTCATATTGGTAAGTGAAAAGATTGATGTTTTTACAATGGATGAAAATCCATTGACAACAGTGAAAATGAAAGAATGGGTGTGCATCCAACACTAAAATCACAATTATACCGGCACTGTTTATTTACATTCCAGGAGTTCTTTATCCATGTGCCAGCTTCCAAACTTTATGCTGCTAAATGTTGGCTGCTTTATCCCTTTGGCAGACTCACAGACCCAGAAAAGGTCTAATTGTCTACCTTCTGGAATATGGACCTAGTTCATGGATTCTGGTCTCCAAAATCTGAGCTTAAACAGCAACAGTATTAAATCAACTAAAACATATCCAGTCAATGCTATCTTATTGGTGGCATTGTAAAATAGATCTTCAGAAGCATCCAGTAAACATTGGGTTATAAATTTAAGCAGATTATTTTGACTCTTCAGAACATTGGCAGGGCTACATTACAAATAGGTGAAGTAATGATCGGCTTTGGGACAGATTTTCCTCTTTTGCATTTGAGCATTAAATAAGTGCCTGAATGGAACATATGGAAGAGAATCATGTAGGTAGGATCATACACCTGTAACAGAGTGAACCTAATCTTTCTCTGTGTGCTTCTCCCAGGCAATACTTAACACCTAAGTTCAAAATGGAAAATTGTTGTTCCTTTTCTTCAAGAGGATGTAAATGTATTGAAAAGGATTCAGAGAAAAATTATTTAACATTTTTTTGGGTGGCCTATGTTCTAAATTATATCAATAAACTGACTTAACTAAGTTTAGTTTTGTGGAATTTGGGAAACAGCCTGATGTAAGTCTTTGCAATGATGAAAGCAATGCATAATATCGATTTAAGTGTTCTTTTTAAGTTTAACTGTGATGAAACTAAAGTACATAAATACAAACTAGTCAACTCTTACCGGAGGCTAAAGATTCAGCTGTTGTTTGTCCAAGGTGGTAGACTGATGCATGTAATAAAGTTTCATCAAAGCCAGTTAGTGCCAAACCAAAATTAATTCATTTCAAAAATGTAGGCTAATTATCTGAATAGTGAAGGGATGGAAGTTACAAGGATCAGATTAGACCTAGTTGATTAAATGTGAAATAGTAAAAGGGCAAAACAATATTATCTGAAGGAAATTTGCTGTTTTGGCTTCTTGAAAATTTTGCACGTATTTAGTCACCTTTTAGGAAAATTAAATAAATTAAGAGTGGCCTATGTCTTAGAAATGTTCTCATGTTTTTAAATGTTCTGATCATATTGGGGATGGATTGGGCTTGGTTGGTAATGCAAAACAAGTATCAGTGAGTAGGCTGCCCATTTTCCACACCTCCCTCAATTTTCTTTTTCATTGAATGCAATGATATGTTAGCTATCTATAAAATGTGCATTGTACTACAGGTGAGGGGTAACCTTCACAATGTATTTAGTTATGACCTGTTCTTTTATATTGTGCTGGTAATATACTAGTTTTGTTTTTTTCTTAAAAGGAAATAGAACTTCACTGTCAATCCAGACCACAACTTATCCAATTTATGGCAATTGGAATAACTCAAGGTATGTGGTAAATATTTTGTTTTATAACATGATTTTATAACTGGACGTTGGAAAGAGATTACTGTAAATCAAAAGTCAGAAGGACAATGTGAATTAGTTGGTTTGGGCATCACGGTAGTGAAGTACATGTCTAAAGAACCTCCAGAGTGTACAGATCAATAATAGATATTATTGCAAATTTACAATTCCTGTTACAATGCCTCAAAGAATTCAATTTAATTTTACATGGAAATAAAAGAGACAAAATTAAAGTATTGGCTGTGCAATTATTGTGAGTCAGGAGGATTTTCCAATGGGATGAATGTGTTATTTATTCACTGTCCTGCCAATGCCTTTTTATATTATACTTTCATTACAGGAAGCCATTTATGTGGAATTTTTGGCCTGATGTTTATTCTACTCTCCACTTAGTTCAGAATAAAAATGAGCACTTAGGGCAATAAGGATAATTTCGATAGTATTTCTGTAAGTCTAAGTGTTCATATAAATATTCAGAATATCAATAATAAGCTGATGACCCTGGACTAAAAAAAACTCACAATTATTTATGTAACTTTTTTCATATTCGCAAACTTAACCCTGCAAAAATAGTGGAATTGGTACCCTAATTTACTTAGAATTAAATATTTATAACAGGGCATCAGATGAATCCTTAATCTCCTCATTTTAACACTTCATCAAAAAACCATTTGGATTTTACCACCCCGTCTAGGCCAAAAAGAGAATGATGGCAAAATTTGGCTCACTGAATTGCTTTACATCCATCAGTTGGAATAATATTAATATTTCCATTATCTCCAATTTAGATATGTACAAGTTAGTAAGTAATTGAAGTCAGACCATAAAGTCATGAACTAACATTTCTTTGCTAGTGCATTATAATCTCAATTAACAATACTTAAAGCCTTCAAAATTAAAATATGTAAATCATTTGGCAGGTATAGTTAACTGACAGAATAAATAATGGAGATTACAATAGTAGTTCAGCGACACCATAGCAATTCAGCATTAACTGATTATTGCTGATTATAAACTGACACTGAACTCAGTATCCAAGAATAATATAAATCAGTGAGATTAGTTCATCAATGGACTCCTCACGTTGCTGATGGGTTGAAAGCTTAGATAGGGAGTCTATTGGACATCCTAATGGGGAGAAGGGTGCAGACCTGATGGGAGACATCAGCAGCAGTGGATTAAAAGAGAGATAGAGCAGAAGAAGGATGCAAACCTGACTGGAGGCAACAGCAGCAGTGGTGGGACCCGCTCAAGTTTTAAAAAGTGACAGAAAAAAAAGTCAAATTGTAACATCGCAGAAAGGCTGTGATATGATTGGCTGAGTGTTTTATCTTTGCATCTCTATCTCTAAAGTTAGGGAGTTAATATAAGGAGCTGAGAAATTAAAGTTTTTTTCGATAATAAGGGTTAAGGAAAAAATATTTAAATGAACTTACATATTTTAAGCAGAAGAGGAGTGAATAGTTGGTGAGTCTTTCTTTTTAAATAATAGGTTTTATTATCTAATACATATAGGAATGAGAAGGCAGCTCTGACCTCTCGAGTGCACATCCTGTTCCATGTGGGAACTCTGGGACTCTTCCCATGTCCGCAATAACCATTTATACAGGGAATGTCATCAGCTGCAGCAGCTTGAGCTCTGGGTGTCAGTGATACAGCAGCCCCTGGCATCACTGAGGAACATCCATGAGGTTGAGAGCTTCATGGTCATTCCGCAGCTTTGGAGGAGGGAGCAAGGAGAGAGGGAATGGGTGACTACCAGAAAGTTAAGAAGAAACAGGCAGGTAGTGCAGGAATTCCCTGAGTGCATCTCACTCTCCAACCAGTAGTCAGTTCTAAATACTGATAAGAGTGATGGGTCACTTGGGGAGTGCAGCCAGAGCCAAGCCCACGGCACCATGGCTGGTTCAACAGTACAGCATATACAAAAAAGACTGGAAGAGCAATAGTAATATGAGATTAAATAGTTCGGTGAACAGACAGGCATTGCTGCGACTCCGATGTGAATCCAGGATGGTATGTTGCCTCCCTGGTGCCAGGGTCAAGAATGTCACTGAACAGTTGCAGAGCACTCTGAGGGGATGAGGGTGAACAGCCAGTAGTCATGGTCCACATCAGTACCAATTGCATAGGTAGAAAGAGGAATGTGGTCCTGCAGTCAGAATTTAGGCAGTTAGATAGGAAATTAGCAAGCAGGACCTCCGGATTACTCATAGTTCTATGTGCAAGTGAGTGTAGAAATAAGAGGATAAAGCAGATGAATGTGTCACTGGAAAGCTGTTGCAGGAGGGAGAACTTTAGATTCCTGGGACATTGGGACCAGTCCTGGGGGAGATGCGACCTGTACAGGCCAGACGGGTTGCACCTAAACAGAGCAGTCTCTAAATTCCTTGTGGGGCAATTTGCTAGTGCTATTGGGGAGGGTTTAGACTAACCTGGTAGGGGTGTGGGAACCAGGTGGTAATACAGAAATGAATACCAAGGTAGACAGAAAACTGGGAGAGGAAATTAGCACGAGAGTAACAAATAATAAGATAGTAGGTGAGTGCAGCCTAAGGGGAAACGTAAAGTCTAAACTGGGGTTATTGTGTATAAAGGTGATTGCACAGAGTGTGGTACATAAGGTTGGTGAGTTGCAGGTCCAAATAGACGTGTGGAAATAAGATGTTGTGGTGATAACAAAGACCTGGCTCAAAGAAGGGCAGGACTGGATATTAAATATTTCTGGATACAAGGTGTTCAGGATATGTAGGAGAGGAAGCAAATGGCGATGGGTGTCAATATTGATTTAGGAGGACATTGTAGTGCTGAAGAGAGAGAATGTCCTAGAGGAGAAAATGACAGAATATAATTGGATAGAGCTAAGGCACAAAAAAGTTGCAATGACATTGCTCAGTGTAGTCTATAGGCCACCATCTAGTGGGAAAGATGTAGAGAAACAAATTTTAAAGGAAATTATAGAGAGGTGTAAGAATTATAAAGTAGTTATAATGGGGGGCTTCAATTATCTGAATATAGACTGGGATAGTAGTCATATAAAGGGCAGGAAGGGGCAGGAGTTCCTAGAGTGTGTTCAGGAGAGTTTTCGAAAGCAGTATATTTCCTGTCTAATGAGAAAGGGTGCATTGCTAGACCTGGTTCTTGGGAATGAGTTGGGCCAAGTAGATCAAGTGTCAATAATAGAACATTTAGGGGACAGTGATCATTGTTCATAAGATTTAAGTTGGCTATGGAAAAGATCAAGGAACAATGCAGGGTAAGAATAATTAATGGGGGAAAGCCAACGTCAAATGGGGTAAGAAAGGGTGTGACCCAGATAAATTGAAATCAAAAGTTGGCAGGCAAAACTACAACTGAACAATGGGCTACTTTTAAAGGGATAGTTTGTGCATACTCGTGGTATATTGCCACAAAGGGGAAAAGTAGGGCAAACAAATCTAGAGTTTCCTGGATGACAGAAGAGATAGCAATTAAAACAAAGAAAAAAAAGTGTGCTATGACAGATGTCAGGTGGATAATATAACCGAGAACCTGGCTGAGTATAGAAGGTTCAGAGGAGAATTGAAAATGTGAATAAAAGGAGGAATGGGGCTGACTGGGGACCAATAAGGAGATTAATGCCTAGAGGTAGGGGGCATGATTGAGGGGGTGTTCAGACACTTAAGATGATAAGGCACCAGGACTGAATGAGACGCATCCAAGGGTGCAAAGGGAAGCGAGAGAAGAAATTGTGGAGGCACTGGCCATAATTTTCCAACTTTTCTTAGACTCAGGGGTGGTGCCAGAGGACTGGAGAATTGCAAATGTTACACTCTTGTACAAAAAAAGGGTGTAAAGATAAGCTCAGCAACCACAGGCCAGTCAGTTTAACCTCAGTGGTGGGGAAACTTCGAGAAACAATAATTTGGGACAAAATTAATAATCATTTAGGCAAATATGGGGTTAATTAAGGAAAGCCAACACGAATTTTAATGAGCCAACCATGTGCTTATGACAGATGTCAGGAAGATAATACAACTGAGAACCAGGCTGAATATAGAATTAACTTGCATTAGCTTTTTGATGTGGTAACAGAGAGGGTTGATGATGGTGATACTGTTGATGCTGTGTACATGGGTTTCTAAAAGGTATCTGATAAAGTGTCACACAACAGATTTATGAACAAAGTTACAGCTCATGCAATAAAAGGGACTGTAGCAATATCGATATGAAATTGGCAGAATGACAGAAAACAGAATCATGGCTACCGGTCGTTTTTCAGACTGGAAAAAAAAATTATAGTGGAGTTCCTCAGGGGTCAGTTAGGACCCCTGCTATTCCCATTATAGATGAATGACCTAGACCTTGCTGTACAGGGCACAATTTCAAAACTTGAGGACAATACAAAATTTGGAAGCATTGTGAGCTGTGAGGAGGATAATGGAGAACTTCAAAAGGATATAGACAGGGTGGTGCAATGGGCAAACAAGTAGCAAATGAAGTTCAATGTGGAGATGCGTGAAGTGCTATATTTTGGTAGAAAAAATGCAGGGAGGCAATATAAAATAAGGGGTACAATTGTAAAAGGGCTGCAGGAGCAGAGGAACTGGGTGCATATGTACATAAATCATTGAAGGTGGCAGGTCAGGTTGAGAGAGCAGTTAATAAAGTGTGCATCATCCTAGGCTTTATAAATAGGGGCATGAAATACAAAAGCAAGGAAGTTATGTTAAACCAGTATAAAATACTGGTTCCGCCTCAGGTGGAGTATTGTGTCCAGTTCTGGGTGCCACGCTTTAGGAAGGATGTGAAGGCATTAGAGGGGGGTGCATAAAAGATTTTCTATATCATTTATTCGTCCATGGAATTTGGGCATCATGAGCAAGGCCAGCATTTATTGCCCATCACTAATTGTCCTTGAGAAGGTGGTGGTGAGCTGCCTGTTTGAACTGCTGTAGTCCATGTGTTTTCGGAACATCCACAATGCTGTTAGGGAGGGAGTTCCAGTATTTAGAACCAGCGACAGTGAAAGAATGGTGACATATTTCCAAGTCAGGATGGTGTGTGATTTGGTGGGGAAGCTTGTAGGTGGTGGTGTCCCCTTACACCTGCTGCCCTTTTACTTATAGGTGGTAGAGGTCACGTGTATGGAAGGTGCTGTCAAAGGAACAGTGGTGAGCGTCTGCAGTGCATCTTGTAGATAGTACGCACTGCTGCCACTGTGCATCAGTGGTGGAGGGGGTGAATGATATGGTCATGAATGGGGTGCCAATCGAGTGGGCTGCTTTGTCTTGGTTGGTGTCGAGCTTCTCGAGCATTGTTGAAGCTGCAATCATCCAGGCAAGTGGCGAGTATTCCATTCCATTTCCTGACTTGTGCCTTGTAGATGGTGGACAGGCTTTGGGGAGTCAGGAGGTAAGTTACTCGTCGCAGGATTCCTAGCCTCTAACCTGCTCTGGTAGCCACAAGGCAGAATTTTCACCTCGGCGGGCGTGTGCCCGACCCACTCAAGTGTGAAATGACACGAGATGACGGGCGAGCGTCCCGATATCAACGCACAGTCGCATGATATTTCAGTCGGCGGGCATGCGCAGGAATTGGCAGCACGCCCGCCGACAATTAGAAGGCCTATTGAAACCTCATCCACGGGCAGGATGAGGTTTCCAGAATCAAATAAAAATAAAATTATTTTTAAAAAGTTTAATTTATAACATGTCCCTACTCGTAACAAAGTCACATGAGGGGATATGTTTCATAACATTTTTAAAATCTTTATTTCTAATTTTTAAAACCCTTTATCTCCCTGAGGCAGCTCTGTGCCTCAGAGAGATTTTCAAGCACTCACTTACGGGCATACATGAAGTTCCCTGCTCGCCCTTCTCTGCCCCCCCCACCCCCTGCACAGGCAGTGCTCAGTGCTGCCGCACGTGCCTCATGCTAGGTGAGCCTTAATTGGCCCACCAATGTGAAATCGCGGTCCGGCCCTGATCGTGGGCAGCGGTAGGCTTCCTGACTGCCCCCGCCAGCCCCTGCCAAGCCCGCCCAACAAGGGTAAAATTTTGTCCATAGTATTTATATGGCTGGCCCAGTTCAGTTTCTGATCAATGGTCAAACCCAGGATGTTGATAGTGGAGGATTCAGCAATGGTGATGCCATTGAATGACAAGGTGAGATATTTAGATTCTCTCTTGTTGGAGATGGTCTTGCCTGGCAATTGTGTGGCACAAATATATTTGCCACTCATCAGCCCAAGCCGGAATGTTGCCCAGGTCTTGCTGCATATGAACACAGACTGCTTCAGAATCTGAGGAGTCACGAATGGTGCTGAACATTGTTCAATCATCAGCGAACATCCCCACTTTTGACCTCGGAATGCAGAGAAGATCATTGATGGAGTAGCTGAAAATAGCGGGGCCTAGGACACTACCCTCAGGATCTCCTGCAGCAATGTCCTGGGACTGAGATGATTGACCTCCAACAACCATAATCATTTTCCTATGTGCTAGCTATGATGCCAACTATTCATGAGATTGGTTCTAGAGATGAGGAACTTCAGTTATATAGATAGATTAGAGATGTTGGGACGGTTCTCCTTGGAGAAGACAAGGTTGAGAGGAGATTTGATAGACGTATTCAAAATCATGGGAGGTCTAGACAGAGTAGATAGAGAGAAATTGTTTCCATTGGTGCAATGTTTGAGATTTAAGGTGATTGGCAAAAGAAGCAATGGCATCATGAGGAAAATCTTTTTTATGCAGCAAGTGGTTAGGATCTGGAATGTGCTGCCTGATAGCGTGATGGTGGCAAGTTCAATTGAAGCATTCTAGAAGGAATTGGATTATTATCTGAAAAGGGAGAATGTGCAAGACTACAGGGAGAAGGTGGGAGAGTGGTTCTAGGTGAATTGTTCCTTCAGAGAGCCAAAACAGACACAAAAGTCTGAATGGCCTTCTTCTGTGCTGTGGCCGTTCTATAATTCTATGATTCTATCCTAAAAGATCAATCAGTTTCGCATACTACTGATATACTCATAGCTTTATTTATGATTCCAGGAACTCATACAATCTGATTTAACTAACTCTGTGTAATGGAATTGGTAGTCTCTTCTGCGTTTGGAATAGGGTTAGGCTCCTGGGACTCAAAAATGATAATCCTTTCTCTGTGGATGTGATATCTGTTATCTCCTGTGAGCTCTGTTCCTGCCTGATCCATCTTACATGCTGGTAATTGTATTTGGTCTGCTTGATTCAAATCTCACATCCTTTCGTCCAAGAGGAACTTCTTGCACATGTGAATGATTCACTAAATATCTGTATTTGGTTTGTATAGCCATAAATCTCTTGTAATTTCTCTCTCTCTCCCTCCCTCTGTCGCTCATAGCTTCCCCTACCCTCTTTAAAAATAAGAGTTAGTTTTCCCAGAGCTGAATTTTTACTGTCCACTGTGCTGACAGTGGGGGGCAGTAGTGCGTGAGGAATCCAGAGGATTCAGAAGTGCATTGGTCAGTGACATTTTAATGTTGCCACTGCATTTGCATCTCATTTCCAGATTTTCCAACCAATTGGCACAGTAGGCATGATGCCAACTGCCTCCGTCTATTTCAGCTCAACTATTTAAAGGAATCCTGCTAGGATAAACCTTAAAGGATTGTACAGGTGTTTAAACAAAGCAAGAACCTACAGCAAATCATTGCAATGCAGCACTTTGCTTCACCGTTGAATCTCTAGAAGTGATGTTCTGGGCTGTAAGGCTCCACAGAAAGATTCTGTTCCCTGCCAACAGGAGGAAGAAGTTTGTCATACTGAACAAGAAAGTATAGTTTGGAATTACTGAAGATTGCAGGAGGTGTTTCCAATTCCAATCTTTTTTTGCTTTCATGTCTATCTCTGACTCTTCCCATCTTTTCCTTGGGTTGCTGTCTCCATTTCTGGAGATAGACTATCAACCAATATTCACTAAAAACCCAATAACTCCCACAGCTACGTCAACCAAACTTCCTCATATGTGGCTTCCTCTAAGGACTCTATTCCATTCTCCCAGTTTCTCCATCTCCAACACATCTGTTCCAGCAAATGCAACCTTCCATACTAGTTGCTGATATGTCTTCTTTCCCCAACTCAAGACTCCCCTCACCAACGCCCCCCCAAACTCCTGGTTGACAGGGACCTCGACCGTGTCCACTCTATTTCATGCACTTATGCCCTCATCTCTTCCCCTCATGTTTTGACTGGGCACTTTATAGTCTTCTGGATTTAACATTAAGTTCAACAATTTTAGATTGGAAACCTCTGTCCCCATTTTGTTTATTTTTCTTTGCCAGTTTGATTTTTGCTCTCGTTTCTCCTTTTTTTTTCACATTGTATTCAGGATCCTGCCATTAGCATCTCCTCTAGACACATCTTTTGTTTCTTTACTTGTCTCATTCTACTATCTTTAACCTTGCACCAGGAAATCTTTTGTCTTTTAAATCTTTCCTGACTTCCACCCTATCAGATACTTTCCCTTTTGTTGTTCTTCTTACCTTCCTCCATTTCACTTGCTCAATTAATATTACATTTCTACCTTTCCCAGTTCTGGTCAACAACCCGAGACTGAAACCTTGGTCAGAATTTATGCCTTCCTTGGGAGTGAGCTGTATGGTGGTGGGGGTAGGGGGGACCTGTAAAATCAGCTGGGAAGATGTGAAGTGGAGAGCCCAGTGCCTTCTGCACTACCCCCCAACCCCCTCCTTCCCCACGCCAATTAAGTGACAGGTGGGGGGGGAGGGGGGGGGGGATGGGCACGCCATGTGGCGAGGCCGCCAGCTATATCCTGGGGCCATGCGCTGGGCTTGAAGGGGGGCCCAGATGATTTGCTGGAAGACACCCCCATCCTCCACACCAACCATCTCCCCCCATCTCCCTCCTCTAAATGGGGCTTCCTGACTGGTCCCGATGATTCCGTCCCAGTCACCTCTTTTCTGGGCCTCAGTCAATGTTGCTGCTCTGGAACCTGCTGCAGTCCCAGGAGGGCCGCCTCACTCTATGACGCTGCTGGGACTGATGGGCTACTGGCCACCTGATTGGTCAGTAGCTTTTGGAGGCGGGCTCTTCATCTTCAAAGACACAGGAACCCCAATGGCAGGCTGCAGACTGCCTGTTGGCCATTTATTTCTGTCAGGGCTCCTGGAAATGGTTGTTGTGGAGTTGCCTCCAATTTTTCTTCTAGTGGCTGGGGCCACAACTATTCAATTAAGAAAAGTAGATAAAATGAGAAAATTGACAGTGAGAAAATTTCTAATGTAAACAAAAATAATAGGAGTTTATCTATATTATCAAGTTCACCTTGTCATTAAGGCTAGAACAAATATAGTCAACATAGCACATTTCCAAGATGTGAGTGTCTTACATTTTGATGAGCTGAAAGTCAGAGTGATTATTCATGGTTCATCATTTAGTGTGGAGTATGATTTGTACGCTGATCTACATGTTGGGGGATTTTTCTCAAGAGGCTCTTTTTACCTACTCAGAATAGGGTTTAAATAGTTTTAAATTTGTGGCTATTCTCTCTGCTTCAGCCTAAATCAGTTCCTTAGATTTGAATTTTCATTTTTTGTTTATTATTGTACTACAGTGTTATTAGCTTAGCTGTTCCTGTGAAAGGTTGTGCTTTGAATGTGAAACATGTCTGAGGCAGACATTCTCCCTTTTCATGTTTAACATAGCAGATGTATCCCTTAGTTTGTACCTTGAGGGGTCTTTTAGCTTTGCCAACATAATGTGCCACTTTGAAAAGAGCTGATGTAAATACTGCTTTGTTCTCCTGTGGAGCAGGTCCTTTGAGTAGCTAAGAACATTCTGAAATCTGAAGCCACAGGAAAAACAACAAATTCCAGTGTTACGCTTGTTAAGATGTTTGCTTAGTCTGTTGGGGATTCACTGAATCTATGGCTGGACTGAATGTGCTATCTGCATTGTTCCTTTGAATGTTCAGAAAGGGCTCAGTTCCAGTGCCTTTATACTACCTTGATAAGTATCATAAATTAGTCTCATGCTAGTTCTTATATGCTGTGATTTCTCTTTGGTTGCTGTTGTCCTGCTGTCTGTTTTGTTTCAGGAGACTGGCATCCATGAGGCAGCTCCCTGCAATTGGATGACAAAATCTGGCTTCCTTGGGCAGAATTCTCCCAACAGGGACTAAGTCCCATGGTGGGGGCAGGGATGAGGAGTGTTTCCCACCGCGGAGGCCAATGGGAATTCCTATGGTATCGCGCGACGCTGGCCTGATTAATTAAGCAGCCGGGGTTTCCCGATGAATTGCGCGATGGGAAGGGCTGGATGGCACAGGCCCACCGTCATGTCCGGGCATCATATTTAAAAGGCGCTGGACGTCAATTTACCGACAAGGCCCATAGAGCTGGCAGGAACAAGACAGGGACCTCTTGCTCCTAAGTTCAGTGACTCATCCCTGGGCGTCCTCCTCGACTAGGTGGAGGCCAGGAGCGACATCTTGTATCCGGCTGAATGGGGGAGGAGGGGGGGGAGGCCGAGCAGGGGGGCCAACCCTGCATGGGCGCAGGATACTGCTGCTGTCAGTGCCAGGGTATTCAGCGTAAATCAGCCACCCAATGCTGGAAGAGAATGAACGACCTCAACCGCTCAGCAAGGGTATGTAAGCATCAGCTGCTCACAGTTACCATAACGAATGAATGTCAGGGACCACGGGCCTCAGTGGCAATGTTAAGGAGATGCCTCATACCCCAATGCAGCCTATGCACTCTGTAGGTGGATTGACCACTGGTGCCTCCTTCAACCTTCCACACAAAGAGAGCTCACAAGTTGCCTGGAAGAGGGAGGTGGGGCAGGAGGTGGGAAGGGTCTTAGGTGAAGAGGGCACCAGCAAGCTCCGCAGATCACATGCCCCTCTGAGCCCTTATTCTTATGTGTATGGGCTCACTCTGGAGGGTGCTAGCCCATAAGCCTCCTGGGCAACATGCAAGTGCATTAATGAAATGCCACACAATCCAGTCGGTTATCTGTAAGACTGGAAATATGGAAAGAAGCATGCAAATTCTATGTAAAAATTGATGCTAAATACAATTCCTCAGCCACATCTTCTCTCTTCTCTTTGAGCAGGATGAGTTAAGCCATAACCAGCGAGAGAGGGAGAAGACGGGAGGGGGCTAGGCCACACTTCAACTAAGTGACTGAGTTCGAGGAGAGGGCTGCCCAGGTGGCAAGGCTGGACCATGACCAGGCCATTGGAAAAGGGGAGATTGGAGTTGGGCCTCCAACCCTTAAGGATATATGAAGGTAATAGAAATCTCAGGTCCAAGGGTGTTGGAGGCAGCTCATGTGTCACTTGCTATCTCATCTGCCACCAGGAAGAGGGCAAGGCCTGAGCCAGAAGGAGACGACCTTTCTCTCTTCAGCGCAAGCCCAAGCCTGGAGAGGACTGAGGAGATAACTCAGGGGACATGTGTTACTGTAGCAGCATCACAGCAGACACTTGCACCCTCCACCAGCCCAGAGACACACATCTCGGTGGGTATTAGCTCTAGAGTAGGAAGGGTCTCACAACCTGGTGGTCACCGTATGGACACATGTCAGCAGCAGGAGGAGGCAGGACCAGCTGAGCTCACCAGTATTCGGAGTGCTGGGGAAGAGGCACCTGTGAGGTCCGAGTCTGTTAACCAGCCTCTGGAAGTGGCCTTCCAATGGACGGTGGACAGTCAGCAAGAGGCAGGGGGGCATCAGGCAGAAGCGTTGGAGGACCTCAGCGGGGTGGCACACGAGTTGGAGGAGTCTATCCGCCTGCTGGGGAGGATGGTGAATACCATGGAGATTCTGGTCCATCAGGTTCTGCCGGAGCTGCACATCGACCTGCACTCTGGCTCGGTAGCCATGGGGGAGCTTCTGCAGTTAGTACACGAGAGGGAGACAGGGCACCGTGACATCCCTCCAGGTGCTCCTTCCATTCAAGGAGTCAGGCAGGGTCTTCAGGCACCCAAAGGGAGGATGGGCAGCTGCTGGACACCCCTGCGACATCCACTGAGGTATCTCAGATGTTGTCCAGCCCTTCTGAATCCCCTTTGCCTGTGACCCCTTCAACCTCATCCTCTGTCACCCCAGAGGGAGCAGCTGACCCACAGCAGGACAGTCAAAGTAAGTGGGGGCCCTCCAGTCCTCAGCTCTCCAGAGGACAACCGCCAAGCGCATCCACAGCAACAGGGCTAAATGGTCAGCACGCTGCCTCCACCCCTACTGCAGATGTCGGGGGAGCGCTTAGAAGAAGTGGCAGGGAAAAGAAAGTTCAGAAATATTAAATCACAACTGGTTGCACTGGTGGCAAATTGAATATCACAATATGAAACCTTTGCAAATATAATCAATTTCACTTTAATGGTGCCTACTGTCTTGCTTAGCTTAGTGTTACCTCCTCACCCTTCCTTCCTACAGATACCCCATCCCCTGGAATGAAGCTTCTGTAGGAAGCCAACAATATGTACCAGGGTCCTTGTGAGCCATATGCAAGCACTCTCCCACACACACTGAGCCTTTATCCTTCAAACCGTTAAGTGTCCCTGGACCCTAGCATTGGAAACACTACACGCTGGGGTTCCCTTTCAGTTGTCCAGTTGAGATGACCTGATCTCCGCCCACCCCTGATGACCCAAACCCCGTGCAGCATCTCGAGATCTCCATCACACGGCTCTGCATAGTTGCTTGTAGCCTTGCAATGGTGATAGTCACATTTTCCTGCACTCCAAAACTTTCTCCCCTCCTCCAGCTACCCACACCCTATCCCACAGAAGCATTGACCACCCCACCCGGTATTACTTTCGACCTCCCACCGTTATCTTTCAACCCTCTCCCAACACCTTTGGCAATGCCCAGACAAATGTCAAAGCCCTCTTCCTCCCCGAGAATCCCACCCACCGTTAGCATTGACTTGCCCGTCCTTATGTCCACCCCTCCAGGGTCCATGTGTATCTCCATTTCCCCACTAACTACCCTCGGCGTCCCTTCACCGTCTTCGCACCCTCACCCTTTCACCCTACCAGCTTCCTCTGTCCCCTGTAACCCTCACCCTTCCTTCCTACCATAAGGACCCTCAGTTTTCACCCCAGGAGTCCAGCATCGTGTCCACTGACTCCTTCCTATGAACCCCTACACACCTCAATAACCACCCCCGCCATGGTCCTTCAGAACTCAAGACACCCCCATGCATCTTAACAGCTGCTGAAGACGCCCCCCCCCATCCCGGCTGCAACCAAAAACCCACCAAGGGCCTTCCCACTCTCTATTCCATTCCACCTGATGCCTTGAAAGATCCCTCTGATACCTTCTTTCCCCAGTACCCCTGCTCGCCCATGCAGCCCCTAGGCCTGAATCCCCCGCACCACCTCTTCATTCCCCTTCCACCCTTCTTTCAATGCTCTCTCCCCAACAGACCCTCACTGCCCAACAGTTCCTCCTGCTGCTTTCCACCTGCAGCTGGATGAATCGATCCTTTGGCAAAGTCCCTGGGCAAAGGTCTGGACCTTTGGCGAAGTTTCTGGGTCGAGAACTCCCACCTCCTGGATACTGCTTTGTGGAGAAGTTCCACGGTGGTTGAAGCTCCACCCACCCAGTACTGCATGTGGTGCTCCAGGGTCTGGATGCTGGAGGCCTCCGCCTTCTCTTCTGATCTCCACGAGCTGCCCAAGGCCTACTTAAGGTAAGTGCCGAGATTTTTGCACCATGTTGGTCCAGACTTATCATTTTCCCCCTGGCATGGCATTTGATCAGGCTTGGGAGGGGTGATTTTGGCTGGGCCTTCATCTGCATCCCATTAGCGGGATTCAAATCGGTTTCACGCCAGCCTCTGGTAGGAATTGCAACCCAACATGGTGGGCAGTAGTGAAAGATCTCGCTGTCATCCCAAATCAGCGTGGAACTGTTTTTGGACCTCCCACTGAATTCCACCCCTCCCCCTGCCTGCCATTGAACCCGCCGATGGGGGCATGGGAGAATTCCACTCCTTGTCCCAGCAACAGGAATATAAGCTGGTGAAAACGTTGGTCCAATTTTCTAGCCACCAGATAACAGAGCCTGGTTTAGTGGTGTGAACATGGGCAGCCAACTCATGGATCCTGGTCTTCCAGAATTTGATCTAAATGAGTTTAAGTACAAAGGCAACTTTGCAGAGTTCTTATTGGTTTATCACAAATGGTAAGTGTTTGGACTATGGTTCCTGAAGTGTGCCATCACTAGAGTTTTCCTCACATCATTTCTTGGTGTGTTGCAGACTAATTGACAGAAATTAATTGCTATTGTTAGTCAACAATTCATTGTATCATAGGAAGCAGCTAAACGAGCCTTGGTCTTTTATCAGTTAATGATTCCTATGTTCCTCCTATTGCTGCCTCCCTTCCTGTTTGTCTTCCACTCCAGGCCTGTTTCTAAAGCCTACCTTGTCATTGCACCACTTTGCAATCTTCATTCTTTTCCATATAGTTCTTTCGCTGTGCATCATGCTAATCCTTATGTTGCTGTGGTGCCACATTAGCTGCCAGTTCCCCTCTGTAATTGCCCCAGTGTGCTCATGCCAAAAACATTTTTTTGAGGTTTTGAATATTTTTTACCTGTTGCTCCCCATAGAGTTTGCAGGATCAGCTGTTTGCGGAAAATGGCAGGTGGTTTGTGGAGGTGGTGTGTGGAAGAGTGATTGGGTGATCAGGAGAAAGATTGCTGGCACCGAGAAAAGGCCGTGGTAGCAGTGTGAATATAAGGGTGGGGGTTGGTGGTGGAGGGGGGTGTTGCAAGAGCCTCATGGCTGAAGTGGGAGGACAGGAGGTCATCCAACTTTTCTTGTGGGGTCCAGAGAAAAACCCCTGCTGCTCCTGACCACACAAAGTAAAATTTTTTACATACCTTAGATGGCCTTAGTAACTTCCAACAAGAGCAATTTACAGAATTTATAGCATCTTTAACCCAATGAAACATCTCAGAGTATTATAAATCAAAATTAGACACTGATCCACATAAAACCATATTAGTGCAGATGGTCAGAAGCTTGCTCAAAGAGGTAGATTTAAGGATTGTCTTAGGAAGGTAGACAGTCAGAGAGGTTTAAGGCCTAGGCAGTTGGAGGCACAGCCACCATTGGTGGAGCAATTAAAATCAGGCACACACAAGAAGTCAGAATTAGATGAATGCAGATATCTCAGAAGTTTGGGGGTGATGGAGAAAGCTACAGAGATAAAGAGGTTGTGGAGCAATATGAAAGCAAGGATAAGAATTTTTAAATCAAGACTTTGCTTGACCAGGAACTAATAAAGGTCCACAAGTAGAGGGGTGTTAGGTGAACAGGACTTGGTGCGAGTAACGGCATGGGCAGCATAGCTTTGGATGACCTCAAGTTTAGGGAGAGTAGAATGAGGAGGGAGGCCAAGGGTGCATTTGTCAAGACTAGAGGCAACAAAGGCATGATAAAGGGTTTTAGCAGCAAATGAGCTGAGGCAGGGGCAAATTCAAGGAATGTTATAGATGTGTAAATAGGCAGGCTTAGGAATGGTGCAGGAATGTGATCAGAAGCTCAGCTTGCAGTTGAAAATGGCACCAAGGTTGTAAACAGTTTTGTTTAGCTTTAGACTATTGCCCGGGAGAGGGATGTAGTCAGTAGCTAGGGAGTGGAGTTCGTAGCAGGGACTAAAGACAATGTTCAATATTTAATTGGAGAAAATTTCTGCTCATCCAGTACTGGAGATTGGATAAATGATCTGATAATTTAGTAACAGTGAAGGAGTCTAGCGAATTGGTGGTGAGATAGAGTTGTCAAGCTCCTGGCTCACCTCCCACTTTCCACCCTCTCTAAGCTTCAGGTCATCCATAACTCTATTGCCCCGTCCTAACTCACACCAAGTCTTGTACACCTATCACTCATATGCTGGTTGATCTACATTGGCTCCCAGTCAAGCAACATCCTGATTTTCAAATTTTCATCCTTATTTTCAAATCTCTTCAAGGCCTCACCTGTCCCTATCTCTGTAATCTACTCCAACCCTGATACTCTGAGGGAGAGAGCTGGAGAACATAAAGGAGGTTAATATCTATCAATGTCAGCTCAAAGCCGATAGAGGGGAGACCAAGGGTGATTAAAGGCAGGTCATTGATGAAAGTGGAAGAGTCGACAGTAACTGAGGCAGGTCAAGGATGATAGAGGGAAGGTCAAGAATGACAGTTGGCAGGTCAAGGGTGACGGGGGAGGTGGCTGGTCCAGGGTGCCTGGGAACAGCTCGATGGTGACAGCTTGAACCTCTAGATTGACACACAGTTGATCAAGGGTGATGGTGGGTGGCTTGAGCGTCATACAAGTTAAGGCTTGGGTGATGGAGGAAGGGTCAATGGTGATGGAGGAAGGATTGGAAGGTGATGAAGGGAAGGTCAAAGATGGCCGAAGGAGGGTACAGAGTGAAGGCATGCAACTCCAGGGTCAGAGTGGAAGTGTCCAGGAACATAGCTGTGACAACTAGAAGAGATTGCCGGAGGGCAGGTCAAAGAGGGAGTTCACCTCGGTGGAGTGAGTGGAGATCAGGGTGTGCTCAATACGCAGCAGTAGTCTCCCCATCAGTGCATTTTCCTCAACTCAGGAAGGAGGGCCAAATACACTGTGCTGAGCAGATCTTTGCCTGTCTTCTGTCCATAGTTCACTTCTAGCAGACAGGATGGGTCTCATGCACCCAGTGCTTTTTGATGCTGTGGCAGAGGAGGAGAGGAACCTGCAGAGGATGGCTCAAGGCCAAGGACAGCAATGGCCAGAAGGACCACAAGGGTTGGCAGCAGAGGGTGAGGCAGCTCAGGATGCTGCCAACCAGGTGCCAATTCGATACTCAACAATGGTGCATAACTCAATATACTGCACGCGGAATAAATATCTCCAATCTCAGAGAGGCAATGTACAATGTGATCCTTTTGTGGCAGAAGTAAGCAAGCTGGTGACCTGGGGTTGAGTGATGGCCAGTTGGGTTTCTAGCAGCTGGAAGCTTCTCTGGGTTGATCATTGCAAGGGCCTCTTTTTTGAACCATGTTTCACATTGTTGTGGCTGATTTATTGTATTGCCTGCTTTAAGTTAACTCCTTCTGCTCCTAGCACACCAGGCACATCAATTTTGCACGTGCTTATTTACAAAGATTGCTCCCCTTTCATTGGCTGGCCAACTGTCTGAGTTATTCACATTTTAGTCCAAGTCTGGAAAGCAGCAAAATTGTGGATAAATCAATAGGAGTATATGTTTCCAGAAAGTTTCAGTGAACCGCAGGTTATCCATGAAAAGCAAATTGACTGTAATTTCTAGGGGGTGAAATTTGACTTTGAGAGGGGTGCAAACTGGATGGTGGTGGATCAACCAATATTATAGACACATTGGACCAGAATTTTGTGAAGGAGATGGGAAGCATGAGTCAGGAAAGTTCCTGACACCACAAATCTGTCTCCAATAAGGAGGCCTCCCACCATGTATTCGTTCCAGGGAGGTGGGAGTAGGATGGAGTCAGGCTCGCAATCACCAGAGACAGGCCCGAGTGGCAACAGAGTCGGGCAGATAGTGAGGCCTGCCTTCGTTTACTGGGACATCAGCCCAGTTGTAATTACGACCGTCAAACCCTCGCCTCTCACCCAACCCGGCCTACCCACCATGCCACTCCATGCCCACTCCATGTTCCTTCAATGTCAAATGCCTCCTCCATGCCACCTTATGTCTCCCATGCTCCTTTAATGCCCCCTCATATGCCCCATGCCCCTTCCATGCTCACAAGCTCATTCCATACCAACTGTTCAATATCCACCACGTGTAGAAACAAAAAGCCATTGACAAATCTTTGAAATGCTCCTGAAAATGCCACAGTAAGCAAAGAGACTTTGAAAATCTCCTCTGTAAAAAAACTGCTCATCTTACAATCTCTTAAAAGTTGAAAATCAGATGTCGGCCATCTGTTCAGCCTGCTCCGTTGATACAGTTGCCAGAAGGCCTAATTATGAATGCTTGGATGAGCTCCAAGAAATGCTAATGGAGTCAGTCCTGTAGGAAATGTTGACACAAATTGCAGGGAAATGATAATTTTGTTTGATTGGCATCTTTATTACCTTGTAATAATCTGATCTTTCTTTGAAGAGTTCTTTTTCAATGCCTGAGTGTTTATATACACAAGATTAAGAGGTGTGAAATGAATAAAAGTTTTATGTCATTGATAATATAAATACCTGTGATTGATTGGCAGCTTTATGAGAAGGTAAGCAGGACAATCTATTTCCAAGGAAATGCCGAACATCTATCTTTTTCAGTTCCCAACACGGGAAGTCTACTAACAGAATGGGCCTGATTCTACCAAAATGCTCACCCCCACAATGGAGCCAGCAAGGGCAGGAGTGCTGTGTGCAAGCTCGCTAAACACAACATTATACTGTGCTGGCAAAAATTACCGGAAATGGGAATGGGGGCAGGGATCCTAGAATCAGGTCCTGCCTGCCATTTTTAAGGGCCTCCTGGCTTGAGCCAACTCCATGAAAATCGGGGCCATTAACTATAATGAACAGGAGCACTCGCCAGGGTGACCAATCCACCAATGCCCAAATTGTGCCCCTGTCAAAGTTGAATTTTAATCAGTTAACCTGGAATGAAAATTATTAAGTCAAATGATAAATTACTTCAGTATTTTCTGTATATTACAGGAAAGTTCACATCACACAATTAATTGTTTACACAGAAGAAGTCAAATAGCTATATGGTATAATTTTACCTTGACATTCTCAGTTGATTAATAAAATTGACCCATTGGTTAAAATAAAATAATAATTAACTTGTGCACAAATTTACATTCTCCATGGAGATGACGATTGGGAGGTGATTATAACAGGTGAAAGATCTATAACGTTAGCTTCATGCCTGAAAGGCAAGTTGAAAATTGACCCCTAGTGGTTCACATGTTTGTACACAGAACTCCACAGGATTATCTCAGATAGCAGCATATTCTTTCGGCTAAGAATTTTAGCAATATTATGTACTCTGCTATGTATGAGAGAGAGAGAAGCTGAACTTCTTTATCCTCTCCCCATCTGTCTGTGAGCAGAGGTGTTTTTGAATTATTTTTAAAGTAGGCTGTGGCGCGTTTCCCCAAACCCTCACTTTATGCAATCCAATTTAGTAATCACTCGCAGCAAACTCGCATTATGATTAACTCGGAAGGTTAGTTTATTCATATTCAAATCCCATGGTGGGAGTGCGGGGTTTGAATGGTGCGCAGCCTCACTCACTCACTCACACACACACTCATGCACACAAACTCATTCACACATACAGTAAGGGCAGGGGTGGTAGAGGATAGAAAAGGGATAGATTTACAACTATTGGCAACAACAATAAAAGAACCACAGAAATGAATTTGATTCCCCGAGTCCATGAAGTCAAAGTCCAGAGGATGTTTCCTTCATGGCGAAGTTCAATCCGGATGAGTTTCTGGTTGGAGGCAACAACACATCCTTTAAACAAATGACAATGTGGCACAATAGAGTTTCTGTGCTTAGAGTAATTGGCAGGCAATGATCAGAGACTTTTAAAATCAAACAGGCTTTGAGGAGTTGAGAGATGGTGGCCTTTGCTTGCTTAGCTGGGAGTTGCTGGAGTTCTTTCCTGTTGATGTTAAAGCAGCAGTCTGAGGGTTTCTCATTTCTCAAAGGAATATAGAGATTTCAAAATGGTTATTTGAGTCATGTTCTTTCTGCACAATGATGTCAAAAGGGATGCTTATCTATTGTCTTGGACTGGCTTTGGATTCAGGACTGATAATGTCCCAGCCATTAACTTTTGAAAGAGTTACCATCCATATTGAGGTTCTTGTGTTAGGAAACCATTGTTTAAGCAGACCCTCTGACTCTGCTATAGGGGGAAGCTTATCAAGATGCAAATGAAGTCCATTGTCCCCTCAATTGTCCCCTTTTGAAATGGAGATGGCCAGTCCTAGGAGTAAGATGGGTCTGTTAAGAACTCTGTAGCAATAATGCATTTCGATTTACGAGTCCCCTGGTTTCATGATTATAATGGCTTCACAATTGGGTATGAGATTCCATGCTGATAAGAGGAGGATTCTTTTGTTCTTGTAACTCCTGTTGGTAGCTTCCAGAACCAAGGGCCAATCCTGTGGTCATGTGAATTTTAGCAGCCATCTTTTTGGTTCAGTCCACTTTAAAAATAGCAAAAAACAATAAAGTTTTGATATATACAGTTTTGGATTTCTTTTCATGTCTTATTGACATAACAGTCCTTTCGCCCTCCAGAGGAAAAAATGAATTCTTTTTCATTTTCTTTTCATGTGGTCTTATAAAAGAAAACAATGGAATAAGGAGCTACACATTCATTCTCTCATTCACACTGGTAAGTCAAACACGCAGCTAGCAGGGCAATGCCAGTTCCCTGCTGCATTTCTGAGGTTTAAACTTGGGATAGGGCATCAGCAATTACATTGTCCTTTCGTGAGAGGGGGGTAATATTAAGGTGACCGGGTTAAATTCAAAACCTGTCTTTATTGGGGAAAGATCATTGGGTTATTAGAGTTATGACTTTTTTTTTTGGGGTCAGGCATAAGCGAAAATATTGATTTCAGAACTCAATCCCTCTTCAAATCCCAATTTTGCACTGTCTAAAAGGGTCTTGGGTTTTTTATATGGCGGTTAGCACCCAGGTTGTTAATACCAGTTAAGTTCTTGGCTCCCCGCAGGGGTATTCTGTGCTTTTCACAAAGAAAATGTAAATTATTTTGACTGTAGGGCTGGGCTGCTCTTGTCAAGCTTAGCTCTTCCTTGTCCACCTTTGTAACCTGTGAATTATCTGCTCGAACTCAGGCACTGTTTCCAATCAGATTGCCAGGAGATTGATGGGCTGCAAGTTGATTTTTGCCTCCTGTAGGGATTCCAGTTTAGTGTCCGCCTTGGGCAGAAGCACAAGTGGGTGGGTGGGTGGAGGGGCAGGAGGCAGTTAATACTGCAAGTCTTTATTATTTGGTACTGCAATATGTAGTTAATCTCCTCACCAGCCTGGGCCAACTTTTCTGGACCCAGATGATGGGAGATTGCCTTATTGGGGGAGGGACTGTCCCACATCCACATCATGTCTCTTGCCTCTACAGATGCTTTTGAATGCAGTGAGCAGCCCTGTCAGGTCTCCTCACTGTACTGCAGTTAGGTGGATGAATATGGTATTCAAGTTCACTGGATTTTCTGTCTTTGTTAGTCTGATAGTAGAGAGTTCAGTGTGGACCTTGCCAATGTCTCTTGAGATAACAACTGATGCAGTTGCTCCAAAATAGGTCAGCTACATGTGCTGATAATAACAGAACTAGATAGAACCAGTCCTCAGATACATTTGAGATAAAATTGCTCGGAAGAGGTTAAAAGGTTCATCTGAAAATCTGTTATCCAACATTCTAACTACCATGTTAACCCATTTATGATAATATAGTAGATAAAAGAAGCTGTGTGATTTCACTCCACTCGTGTTTTAGTTTGTGTTTTATTTGTGAAGTGCAGAAATATACAGAGTATAAAGTGGTACTGAGTGTTCTGTGAACAGCAAACATTACTAGATTTGTTGCACAAAAAATTAAATGATATAACTTTATATTTTCACAGAAAGTAAGAGAAAAGAAGATCCCCAATAATGTGTCTGATGACGCCACTTGCCAGGATGCCACAAATGACAACAGCATATATTCACAGGAAATTCTGCAGACTATCGTTACTGTCTGATGAAACATTCTAAACAGGCTTTCTCAGTAATCATGCTTGTAAAATTCCTTAGCTGGTAGTTTACCTCATTGCTAAACCTAAATTGAGGAATGTACTGAAAACCACTGAAATTATTTTTTGAATTTGAAATATTTCAAAGTGATAATTAAAAATAACTTGAATTCATGACTGAATAATCTGGTTGACTCACAGTACCCACATTTTGCCCAATTCAAACCGCTTCATATTTAATATAGTGGAGTCTTGTTACATGCGTACCACCTCTATATCACACCACCACTGTGTACAATAGTTAGCTGTTCATGTCTATTGCTGGAACCAGAGTAAGACAGTTTTATTTCTTGAGTTGGTTTAGTTCTGATTTAATCGCAGTCTTGTGGTGACTCTTTATTTGCATCATACTTTCTGACAGCCTTATGTAACTGTTAGACATCTGGCAAATTGAGGTGGGGCTGGTGGACATATGCCTTCCACTTGTTACCTTATTTTTTTTTGCAGGGCTAAGAGTACAAAGCAGGGGCTGGGATGCAATGGGCTGAATGACCTCCTTCTGTGCCGTAACCATTCTATTATCCTGCCAGCTAACTTTATGGCCAATTTTAATTCAGAAAGGAAATTGGGGATGGGGAGGGGAGCAATGCAGGTGGCAAACTGCTGAGTCCGTGAGACATGAGGGCTTGAAATTTTAACTCCCAGGGCTTGTTTACATATCCCAACTCTGACATTCTTACCCAAAGCTAGTGGAAATTATGACACTGCTGGCAGATGGGAGCCAATATTCATCGGGTATTCAGGGGAACTGAGCAACAAAAGAGCAACTGTGACTGAGAACAAGAGATGCAGGCCAAAGATCTGACTGTAAATTGTGCCAGGCTTTAATGATAATGTGCAGCATGTTTCATGTGTAACATATGAGAATGCATGCATATTTGGCTCAATGAATAGGAAAAAGTGCAGAATGAGATAAGGACTTTCAACTCACCACCCCGTTTGTGTTTCCAATATTACAAAATCTGTCCTCTCTTGGATTTTACTCCACTTTATGGCCTGAATTTTCTGGTTGGCGGGGAGGAGTGGGCGGAGCGGGAGTGGACCCATTTGCTGCCTGCAATCAGGTCCACGCCGCCATTTTACGCTGGCGGGCCAATTAAGAAAGGCCAACGTATTTCTCGACTCCCGAGGATAGCGGGAGTGGGCGGGCGGCGGCGGGCGTGCACAGACCGTCGGGTCCAATGGGCAACCCGGCAGCCTGTTTAAATGAAGGCCTGGCAGCCTTTTCTAGGCTGCTCACAATGGCAAGTGCAAGGCCACAGCATAGGGCTCCTGGTGAGCAGGCCAGTTCAAAGGGTAGCCAGTGGAGCAGGCCAGGCTGGAAGGTAGGCCAGTGGAGCAGGCCAGCCTGGAGGGTAGGCCAGTGGAGCAGGCCAGGCTAGAGGGTAGACCAGTGGAGCAGGCCAGGCTAGAGGGTAGGCCAGTGGAGCAGGCCAGGCTAGAGGGTAGGCCAGTGGAGCAGGCCAGGCTAGAGGGTAGACCAATGGGGCAGGCCAGGCTAGAGGGTAGGCCAGTGGAGCAGGCCAGGCTGGAGGGTAGGCCAGTGGAGCAGGCCAGGCTGGAGGGTGGGTCAGTGGAGCAGGCCAGGCTGGAGGGTAGGCCAGTGGAGCAGGCCAGGCTGGAGGGTAGGGCAGGGGGGCCACTGCGCCCCTCGTTTTTCTGATGAATGCCTTGCTGCCCTCCTTGAGGAGGTGGCAGCATGGCAGGAGGTGCTGGTCCCCCAGGATGGGAGGAGGAGGCCCCCCCCCCCCAAATGACGAAACGTGCCTGGGAGGAGGTGGCAGTGGTGGTGAGCTCCTGCGATGTGGTGCGGTGCACCTGGATCCAGTATCGCAAGTGCTTCAATGACTTGTTGCGCTCTGGCAGGGTGAGGACAATGTTGGTATTGGACATCTAACCTAGCTTACCCCCTGCCCTGCTGCCTTCCCCCCTCCTCCCAAGTGTGAGTGTCGTGGCTGCATTGAATCATTGATGGCATTTGTCCTTTGCTGGGTGGGCCAGCAGATATTGCCTATGCTGAGGTCAGCCTGAGAGGGGGATGAGGAGATGTGTTGTGCCCCCGCAGCTTGTGATACACTGAGTCCCACTTGACTGGTTTGGGGCCAACCTGGAGGAGCTGCACCTAGGCGCTGTGTTAGAACTCCAAGACATGTCCAAGTCAGGGTGATGAGATGCTGGGGGGGGAGCTTCAAAGTGGCGTGGTAATGAACCATCTGCTGTGCTCTGCGCTCCACGTGCTTGCGCCTCCTTGCTATGGAAGAATATACCGTGTGGTGCCGAATGTGATGTAGGCAGCATGTGTCCAAGGGGCGAGTGGAGGATGGGCGAGCAGGGAGCAGGCTTTGCATCTTTGTCTGAGTGATCAGCAGGAGCAGGGAGAGGAGGCACTGGAGGCCTGATAGTGTCACACCATTTCTGTGAGGCAGGCACCAGCGCAAATACTATCACCTTGGTGGGAATTCAAACAATGGCTAGTGTCCCAGGGCACAGTGGTGAGGGCACTTCACAGTCGCTGGAGGAGCTGGCAGAGACAGAGAGTGTCCATGGCGCCAGCAGTTGGAGGACTGCAGGAGATCAGGCACATGTTCAGTCGGTGCCTGATGATGTGCCTCTGGAGTCGTCCGCGACGCAGCAGGTGCAGGAAATGTGGCCGGGTATGCGGGAGCATCTGGGGTAGATACATGAGGCTATGCTTGGCTGGTCTCCGTGGTGGAGGCGTCTACGCAGACAATCGCCAAAGCAATGAGCCACTTGTCCGAGCGCCATGCGTCCTCCATGGAGAGAGTGGTGACTCTCCTGGAGAGTCTACTCCAGGAGACCCATCAGGGCTTCCTGGGGATGCGCTCTGACCAGCGGGCGTTCATATCGGCAATGACCTCAGCTGGCAGTGCCAATGCAGGAGATGCTGTGGGTATCAAGTTTCCCAGCTCGGTGCCCATCCATCCACGGTGAGCAGGGAGGTCCGAAGCGACATCATGTCGGCGCAGCAGCTGCCTGTCGTTTCTGCAGGCTCCCCTCAGGGCGCTCCAGATGAGGGCGGCAGCTCCTCCTCCCCTCTCGCAGTAACCGTATCATCCAGTGAGGCTGCAATGACTGGGGAGATGCCAGCTGCAGAACAGACTTCTCCCTCCCAGGCGGGGCCAGCACAGGCTCCACAGGCCAGAGGATGGTCGCCAAGGTCATCGAGGCCAACAGGACAGTAGAGTCAGCAGGCTGGCTCAGGTGCCACTCCGAGCGATGGGGCAGCATCAAGACATAGCACCCGGAAACAAATAAGGCACCTTAGGCACACCACGGGTTTTTCACTGGTGCTTTTGCGTTGGCCCGAGATGAGGCCCTTACGATTTTATTTTATTTTTAGTGCTATTGTCTTTTTTTGTAATAAGTTGCTTTGCTTGACACATTAAATTCAGATATGACACCATGGCTGAGGGTGCCTCTTTTCTTCTGCGTGTGTGTGGTTTCCAAAACTCTAATGAGTGCTTTGTTGGACATGCACCATTATTAACAAGGCCCTTAGTTACTGTTGCTAACCTGGCAGATTTTGCACTTAGGTGTCGAGTATCGAGCCTACAGCCCAGGCTTGTCCTGCTAATCCATCTACGGTGTGCTAGCTGAAGGTTCGTTAGATTAAAGCCTCCCGGGTGTCCCTGCCTCCCTGGAGTATGCCCGGGTCAGTGTCTGCCCCCTCAGCATTTCCTTGTGCGTGCTCATCCTCAGAATCACTGCTGGACTCATCCTGTGCAGCCGCAGACACTGCGTCGATGTCTTCATCATCCACTGCGTCCCCCCTTTCCAGCACAAGATTGTGGAGAGCACAGCATGCAACCACTATCACCGAGACACAATCTGGGGGGTATTGGAGTGCGCCCTCTGAGTGATCCAGGCATCAGAAGCGCATCTTGAGAAGACCGATGGTTTTCTCCACTAAAGCCCTTGTGGAGGCGTGGCTCCTATTGTACCGCTGCTCAGCCTCTGTTCTTGGATGGCGGAGAGGTGTCATGAGCAACCTTCTGAGGGGATAGCCCTTGTCACCCAGCAGCCAACCATCCAGCCGGGCTGGAGCACTGAAGAGCCCCGGCACCTGGGAGTGTCTGAGGCTGTAGGCGTTGTGGAAGCTGCCTGGCTACATTGCACAGATTTGTAGAATCTGCATCCTGTGATCACACACCATCTGCACGTTCATGGGGTGGAAGCCCTTCCTGTTGACGAAGGCTCACCTGCTGGCACCTTGATGGCCACAGTGTGCAGTCTATTACACCCTAGACGCAGGGGAAGCCAGCAATGGCTGCAAAGCCTCTGGCTCACTGTGTCTGGCTTGCCTGGTCCCAACAGATGTGGATGAAGGTCAATGCACACATGAACAGAGCATCTGTAGCCTGCTTGACACAAGTGTGGACAGCTGATTGGGAGACACTGCAAAGATCACCCACCGAGCCCTGGAAGGAGCCAGAGCCATAGAAGTGGAGGGCAACTGTGACCTTTAGAGCCACTGGCATGGGGTGTCCACCCACACAGTTAGCAAAGATCTCAGGCCCAATCATCTGACAGATATAGTTGACTGTCTCCCTCGAGAGTTGGAGCCTCCTTCGGCACTGCACTTAGACATATTGAAGTAACTGCTTCGCCACCTGTATACCCTGGCAGCAGGATAGTGGCGTCTTCTGCAGCCCCTTCCACCTTGGGCTACCTCTTGACCCTGCTCCCCTTGTGCCTGCGCCTGTCCTCTCAAAGGTGGCTCCCCTGGAGGCTGAATGTGCACTCCTGGCCGCCCCCCACCTTCTAGCCCTCCCTTCCTCCTCAGAGGAGCTGCCTCCAGTGGATAGTTCAGCTCCCATTCCCAGGCTAAGGGAAGGCTTCCTGAAACCTGCAGGCCCAGAAAAGATTACTCACTGCAGAGTGCTGACCTGAAGGTTAAAAGTCCAGAAAAAGCAGCTGGTGTGCGTTTTGAAGTACTGCAGATCACACAGGCAAGTTTGAAAAACTTTCAAAAATAAATATCTGACTGAGCACATTCGCGACCCCACTGAGCCCTCTTATCCCGCCCATGGATGAGGTTAATACAAATGTGTCCCAGCTGCCTGCCTGTTGGGCCCGTGCGCCGACCCAAAGATTGCACGGGCACTGAAAAATCGGTGTCGATTGAATACTCAAGGGCCTTAAGTGGCCCGTTAATTAATGGCAGGCGTGTGTCGGACATCATAGTGCGCCCGGCCAGCAAAACATTGTGATGGCGCGCAGTGACATCGGGACACTTGCCTGATGTCACCGTGCGTCATTTTACGCGTGGACGCGCGCGTCCCACCCCCCACACAACAACCGGGAAAATTCTGCTCTATGAGTTAAAATTGCTCTCAATGGTATATGTACCAAATAAGTAAGCATGTTATTTTAAAACACTCATTTATCTATTTACTTAATGCGGGTTACCAAATCCACTAAAATAGTCTGCAGGGGAATTCACAGTGGTGTATTCATCACATTCTATGCAGAAAACAGTTCCAGCCCTTCGTTTTCCCTTGAGAGGGTTTTGCAAAATCTTTTACTCATGACCCCAATGCGGTTAAATTGCCAAGCCATCTTACAACACACAATGATTCCAATATTCTCAGCGTCTTGCTCAGCAAGTGGAACTGCAGCAAAGGAGAACCCCACTGCCAAAAGTCCCAAACCTCATCCCAGATTGTGGCAGGAAGTCATTTTTATGGAGAGGCAAGTGCATTTTACATGCAAGAGTGCTTCAATAGCTTCTGTCTTGAGCAGCCAGCTGAATGTTGGGGTGATCCCTCTTTGATTAAGCAATCAATCTCTTTAGGAATGATTACCTTGCCCTTATAAAAGTTCAGGGCCTTCACAAGGTCATGAAGGAAACTCACATGGTCTCTCAGCTGGTATCAAATGATTGCACCCAAAGTGGAAACAATTGACCTCTGTAAAGTGTCACTCAGACTAAGAATCTCACCATAAAATATAAGCATGTTGCATTATATTATAGGGACATAGGAACATAGGCCATTCAAGCCTGCTCCAGCATTCATTAAGATCATGGCTCACCCGGTTGTGGTTTCAACTCCACTTTCCTGCCTGCCCACCATAACCCTTGACTCCCTTGTCTATCTGTCTAACTCAGCCTTGAATAAATTCATTGACCCAGCCTCCACTGTTTTCTGAAAAGAGAATTTCACATACTAACGACTCTCTGAGAGAAAAAAACTTCTCTTCATTTCCGTCTTAAAAGGACAGCCTGTTATTCTTAATCTGTGTCCCCTGGTTCCAATCTCTCCCACAAGTGGAAACATCCTCCTGGTATCTACCCTATCAAGTACCTTCAGGATATGTTTCAATAAGATCACCTCTCATTCTTCTAAACTCCAATGGATTATAGGCCCAACCTGTTCAACCTTTCTTCGTAGCATTAGTCCTTCATCCCAGGAATGAATTGAGTGAACCTTTTCTGAACTGCTTCTATTGCAATTATATCCTTCTGAACATAAGGAGACTTGTGCTGTAGACAGTACTCGAGATCTGATCTCACCAAGCCCCTGTACAGCTGCAGCAAAACTTCCCAACTTTTATACTCAATTCCCCAATTGCCAACATTCCATTTGCCTTCCTAATCATTTGCTGTACTCGCATATTAACATTTTGTGATCCATGTACCAGGACACTCAGAACCTCTGCACCACCGAGTTCTGCGAACTCTCTCCATTTTATTTGTTCGTTCATGGGATGTGGACATCGCTGGCTAGGCCAGCATTTATTACCCAAACCTAATTTCTCATGAGAAAGTGGTGGTGAGTTTTGTTCTTGAACTGCTGTAGTCCATATGGTGTAGGTACATCCACAGTGCTGTTAGGAAGGGAGTTCCAAGATTTTGACCCAGCGACAATGAAGGAATTGCACCCAAATCAGGATGGTGTGAAGCTTGGAGAGGAACTTCCAGGTGGTGGTGTTCTCATGCATCTGCTGCCCTTGTCCTTCTAGATGGTAGCGGTCACAAGTTTGGAAGGTGCTGTCTAAGGCGCCTTGGTGAGTTCCTGCAGTGCATCTCGTAGATGGTACACACCGCTGCCACTGTATGTTGGTGGTGGAGGGAGTGAATGTTTGTGGAAGGGGTGCAAATCAAACGGGCTGCTTTGTCCTGGATGGCATCAAGCTTCTTGAGTATTGTTGGAGCTGCAATCATCCAGGCAAATGGAGAGTATTCCATCACACTCCTGACTTGCGCTTGTAGATGGCGGACAGGCTTTGGGAAGTCAGGAGGTGAGTTAGTTGCCGCAGGATTCTTAGGCTCTGACCTGCTCTTGAAGCCACTGAATTTATATGGCTAGTCCAAGTTTAGTTTCTGGTCAACAGTAACCCCCAGGATGTGGATAGTGGGGGATTCAGCAATGGTAATGCCATTGAATGTCAAGAGTTAATAGTTAGATTCTCTCTTATTGGAGATGGCCATTGCCTGGCACTTGTGTGGCTTGAATGTTACTTGCCACTTGTCAGTCCAAGCCTGGATATTATCCAGGTCTTGCTGCATTTGGACATGGACTGCTTCAGTATCTGATGAGTTGTGAATGGTGCTAAACATTGTTCAATCATCAGCGAACATCCCTACTTCTGACCTTATGATGTAAGGAAGGTCATTGATGAAGCAGCTGAAGATGGTTGGGCCTAGGACACTACCCTGAACTCATGGCATACAAGGCTATGGGTCTAGTGCTAGAAAATGGGATTAGGATAGTTAGGTACTTATTTGACCGGCGCAGACTCGATGGGCCAAAGGGCTTTTTTCTGTGCTGTAGACCTCTATGACTCTATGACTCTAACCCCTGCAGTGATGTCCTGGAGCTGAGATGATTGACTTCCAACAACCACAACCATATTCCTTTGTGCCAGGATTGACTCCAACTACCGGAGATATTTCCCTCTGATTCCCATTGACTCCAGTTTTGCTAGGGCTCCTTGATGCCACACTCGGTCAAAAGCTGCCACTCTCCCTTACTGCTTTTCTATTCTTCCTGCCAAAATGGACAAGTTTACATTTTCCAACATTATACCCCATCTGCCAAATTTTTGCCCACTCACTTTAACCTGTTTATATCCCTTTGCAGACTCTTTACCTTCTCTTGATAACTTACTTTCCTACCTATCTTAGTGTCATTGCAAATTTAGCTACCATACATTCGGTCCCTTCATGCACGTCATGATGTAGGTTGTAAATAGTTGAGGCCTCAGCACTGATACCTGTGACACTCCACTAGTTACAGTTTACCAATCTGAAAAAGACCCATTCTTTCCTACTCACTGCTTCCTGTTAGCTAACCAACCCTTTATCTATGCTAATATACTACCCCAACATCCATCCCTGCCCCCCCAATCATGCTCTCTTATCTTGTATAGTAATCTTTGATGTGCACCTTATCAAATGCCTTTTGGAAAGTGCACCACATCTACAGGTTTCTCTTTATCCACCTTGTTTGTTCCTTCCTTAAAAAAACTGTAATAATCCGATTTCCCTTTCATAAAGTCATGTTGATTCTGCCTGATCACATAATGATTTTTGCAGTATCCTGCTATAACCTTCTTGATATAGATTCTAGCAATTTACCCCTGACATGTGTTAAGCTAACTGGGCTATAGTTTCCTGCTATCTGTCTCCCTCCTTTCTTAAAGGTGTTACATTTGCTATTTTTCAACCCATTAGGACCCTTCCAGAATCTAAGTAATTTTGTAAGATTATAACCAATGCCTCTGCTATCTCTGCAGCCACTTCTTTTAAGACCCTAGGATGCAGACCATCTGGTCCTGGGGACTTGTCAGCCTTTAGATCTAATAGTTTTTCCAGTACCCTTTTCCTGGTGATGGCGATTGTTTTAAGTTCCTTCCTCCCATTCATTTCTTAATTTTCAAGTATCTTTGGGGAGTTTTCTAAGTCTTTTACAGTGAAAACAGACACAAAATACCTGTTCAGCATCTCTGTCACTTCCTTGTTTTCCATTATCAATTCCCCACTCACTCTCTAGAGGACCAACACTAGCTTTGTTACTCTTTTCGTAGAAATATAGAAAATAGGAGCGGGAGTAGGTCATTCAGCCCTTCAAGCCTGCTCTGCCATTTAATATGATCATGCTGACCCTCTATCTCAACGCTGTACTCCTGTGCTCTCCCCATGCTGCTTGATGCCTTTAGAGTCCAGAAATCTCTCTATTTCCTTCTTAAATATATTCAGTGACTTCTGTGGTAGAGAATTCCATAGGTTCACCATCCTCTGAGTGAAGAAGTTTCTCCTCATCTCAGACCTAAATTGGCAAGCTCAGTCCGTAACCTGAGACTGTGCCCCCTTGTTCTAGACACCCCCAGCCAGAGGAAATATCATCTCCGCATCCAGTCTGTCCATCCCTGTCAGAATTGTATATGTTTCAGTGAGAATCCCTCTGATTCTTTTAAATTCCAGTGAATACAGGCCTAGTCGGCCCAATCTCTCTTCATACAACAATCCTGCCATCCCTGGAATCAGTCTGGTGAACCGTCGCTGCACCCCCTCTATGGCACATATATCCTTTTTTGGGTAAGGAAACCAAAACTGCACACAATGTTCCAGATGTGGTCTCACCATGGCCCTGTACAGCTGCACTAAGACATCCTTTCTCCTGTACCCAAGTCGTCTCGCAATGAAGGCCAACATGCCATTTGCCAATTGTTAGGCATGAAAAGGGGTGGGGAGAGTGGGGATATAGGAATATAGGAACATAGGAAATAGGAACAGGGATAGACCATTTAGCCCATCAAGCCTGCTCCGCCATTCAAGTAGATCATAGGTGATCTTCTACCTCAATACCATCTTCCCGCACCATCTTCACATCCCTTGACATCATTGTTATCTATTGATCTCTGCTTTGAACATACTCAATGACTGAGTCTCCACAGTCCTCTGAGGTAGAGAATTCAAAAGATTCACCATCCTCTGAATGAGGAAATTCCCCCTCATCTTGGTCCTAAATGGCTTACTTCTTATTCTGAGACTATATCCCTTGGTTTTAGACCCCCTAGCAAGGGGAAATATCCTTCCTACATCTACCCTGTCGAGCCCTATAAGAACTTTGTAAGTTGCAATAAGATCACCTCTCATTCTTCTAAACCCTAGAGAATACAGGCCCGGTCTCCTCAGTCTCTCCACATAGGACAATCCCGCCATCCCAGGAAGCAGTCTGGTGAACCTTTGCTGCACTCCCTCTATGGCAAGTATATCCTTTCTTAGGTTAAGGGACCAAAGCTGCACACAATACTCCAGGTGCAATCTCACCAAGGCACCAAGGTTCTGTACAATTGCAGCAAGACCGCTTCACTCCTGTACTCAAATCCTCTTACAATAAAGGTCAACATACCTTTTGCCTTCCTAATATTTGTCGCACCTGCATGTTAGCTTTCAATAACTTATGAACAAGGGCTTCCAGGTCCCCTTGGGCATCAACACTTCCCAATCTCTCGCTATTTAAGAAATACTCCGCATTTCTGTTTTTCCTACCAAAGTGGATAACTTCACATTTTTCACATTATATTCTATCTATCATGTTCTTATCCACTCACTAAGCCAGTCTAAATCCCTTTGAAGCCTCTTTGCATCCTCTTCACAACTCACATTCCCACCTAGTTCTGTGTCATCCGCAAACTTGGAAATATTACAATTGGTTCCCACATCCAGATTATTGATATAGATTGTAAATTGCTCGGACCCAAGCACTGATCCTTGCAGCACCCCACTAGTCACTGAAAATTTCCCATTTATTTATACTCTGTTTTCTGTCCGTTAACCAATTTTCAATCCATGCCAGTATATTACCCCCAATCCCATATGCTCTAATTTTGCTTACTAACCTCACTTGTGGGGCCTTATCAAAAGCCTTCTGAAAATCCAAATACACCACATCCACTGGCTCCTCCTTATCTACTCTGCTAGTTTCAGCCTCAAAAAATTCCAACAGGTTTGTCAAATATGATTTTGACTCTGCCCAATACTACCAATATTTTCTAAGTGTCCAGTTGTCACATCCTTTATAATAGATTTTGGCATTTTTCTACTACTGATGTCAGGCTAACAGGTCCGTAGTTTCCCGTTTTCTTTCTTCCTCCGGGTTGGGGCATCTACTGCAGCAAGGTTCTGGCATATTGGGGAGTCAGGGAGGGAGCTGTCTGACTAGAGAAAGGCTCTGGCCTGTTGGGTGGGATCTGTCTTTTCCAAGGTCTAAGGGAAGCAACTGTACCACACAGGCAAGGTCCACTTTCACTGAGGGGAGATCAAGCTGTCTGAGGGTGAGTCCCGGAGGGCAGTTCACCGATGGAGGGATGCGCCAGGATTACACTAAGCAGGTTGAGGGTGAGCAGGGAGGGTCAAGGGTGTGAGATAGAAGGTCGAGGGTCACTAACATTGGCTTAAGGATGATGGTGGGAGGTTCGAGGATGATTGAGGGGAGGCACAAGGTGATGTTGGGAGGGCCAAGGCTGATCGGGGGAGCTCGATGGTGACAGAGAGAAGCTGAAGGGTGGATGGTAGCTGCAGTGTAACACTAGGCATGTCTGTGGAGATCACTGATAATGCAGGTTGAGCTGGCAGGACATCAGGTTCTTGAGGGGAAGGCCACTGTAGGTTAAGAAGTTCCCCTTTATCCATGTTTCTTGTTACTTCCTCAAAGAACTGACATGAATCAAATGAAAAAAATATATACATGTGAAGAAGTGTACAGTGGTTGAACACCTTTGTGCCCTTATAAGTTTTTAAGTTTTCCCTTATGCCCACTATGCCTTGGTATCACCCCAACATCAGCAGCGGTGGTGGATGCAGGCTGCTGACTGAATATGCTCCATTGTCTGTGCTAACTTTGCTGGTTGTCCTCATGGGCCAAGGTCTTGAGGGCTCCGGCCTACTGGCACTCTCCAGCATGGTGCAGGGTCACCTTCCTAAGCCTCACCTACTGGAGACACTAGGATCACCAGCAGAAGGCATGAGGAGTCTTCAAAGACCCTGGGAGTGCCCCGAGAGGACACCTCTGGGGTGGCTGGCGCGCACCTCTCCTCCATCACAGTCTGCAATGACACTTTCCTATGTCACTGAGAAGGGGCACCTGGAGGGAGGTCCAAGTGCCCTCATTCCCCTCTTGCCTAGTCACTGCTGTATAGAGCCCACAAATGCAGAGTTGAGCGCAGATGGGTTGTATGCTGGAGCCGACTCTCCATGGTATCACCAACCTCTCCATGGAGGAAAGCACGGTAGATCTCATAGCTTGGATGTTCTCCTCCATTCTCCATGCAAGGCTGAACAATGCCTTTGGCAGCTTGGCCAGGTGTTCCCCGACCTGTCTCTGAATCTCCAGCAGTCTTTTTGTAGCCAAGACCAGAGGCCTGTCATCAGTCTGGGGCTCAGCATGGGCCTGATCCCCAGTAGTCCTCCCATGTCGGCTGACAGGGTGGAATCGTCCATTCTCACTGGCGTTGGACATGTCCGCTGGCATGAGTGGGCAATATGGTGAGAAGGCCACAAATCAGCTTCATGACATAGTGAAACCAGTTTGCGATTGTCCACTCAGCCCATCGATGGTGGGCCACATTCCCCACCATCGGACGTCAGAAACCTCATTGTAATACATCAGCATATCATTATAAGGCCAGCCTGCCGAACTCATCCATGGCCCCGCTGGATCATCCATCCATGTTGGGAGGAAAACACGCCGGTGCAGAACACGCCTTGACAAATGTTACATGCAGAAGTTGGGTCTTACCGCCAGGGCCTTGCACACATTGCACAGATACGAGGAGCAGAGATTCTGGAGCCCGAAAGCAACAGCACACTGGAGGAACATCCATGGCATGCTGGATGGATTCTCATGGGCATGGCTCTGCTGCGAAGCAGCTCCTGGAAGTTGGAAAGTCACCGTTGATGCTCAAAATGGTTGATGGTTGAGGGGGTGGGAGAGGAAGGTCTAGGATCGGCCAGGAGAGGAAGAGGTGTTGGGCGGTGAGGTTGGGAGGGGGGAATGAAGGTGTCGGGGAGTGAGTTTGGGAGGGCAGAAGGTAGTATCGGAGGGAGGAGGTAAGGGGAAGAATATGGCAACTAGGGAGGTAGGTGTAAGTGGGGCAGAAGGTGTAAGGGAAGGAGTTTGGAGGGGAGAACCAGTGAGGGAGTCCAGGGGGAGGAAGGAGTGTGGAGAGAGGAGGGAGGTCTGAGGAGAGGATAGAGTGCAGGGAGGTGGGGGGAGTAAGGGCAGAGGAAGAAGTAAGGGTGGAGGAAGAGGTAAGGCCGGAGGAAGGAGTTGGCGGGGGCGGGGAAGACTAAGGGTGGCAGAAGAAGTAGGGGTATCTGAGGGAGTCAGGAAGGTGGAGAGACTAAGCAGGGGAGGAGTCTGGCATTTGGGAGGACTAAGGCGGGGGGGGTGGTGGATGGATGGGGGGGGTAAGGGCCTCTGGGGATGAGGGATCCAGAGTGTGGAAGGGGTTCTGGGGGGAAGGGGTTCCAGGAGGGTAAAGGGTAAGGGGCCTGGATGGGGAGATGGCCAGGTGAACATGCAAGGGAGGGGTCTGATGGGCTCATGACTACCTCCTGGGGAGTGAACTGAGGGTGGGGGTGGTATGTGGGAATGGTGAGAATGACCGAGGGCAGAGTGAGGTGTTAGTGTGGGAGGGTGAGGGTTCAATCGTAATGGTAGAAGGGGTGGAAAGGGTGCTTGTGGAGCCTCAGAGGCAGACACGGACCCTGGGGGTGGGAAGGAGGAGATCAGGGAGGTAAATATGGATGGGGGTGGGATTTTTAGGAAGGAAGGGAACATGCACATTCACCAGGACATCCCCGAAAGAAAAGGGCTGTAGCTCGTAAGTCATGGAGGGAAGGTGATGCCAGGTGAACCAATTGTGATGGGGGAAAGGAAATGGGTGACTGGAGGAGGGTAAAGGATGGGGGAGCAAAAGTAAAACCGAATTAGCACCATGCTGTCCAAATCGAAAATGAAACGGGAGTCGTGGTAGACGGGATCAGGTGCCACATGGGAGTGTAATCAGTGGGTGGGCGGAGATGCAGGTCAGCTCAGATGGACAACTGAAAGTGAACCCCAGTAGGCAGCATTGAAAATGCTCAGGACATTGAGATGAGTGTGATATGGGAAGGATTCGTGTGCGTGGGAGAATGCTTGCACGAGTCTCCGGAAAGCCCTGCCACACACACACTTCTCCCTGCAGAATCACTCGTGGGCCGGCTACTCCCTCTGCAGTGACAGAGGACAATGTTGAGGGGCTCCCAGGCAAAGGAGACTTGGAGGGAGAGGACAACCTCTGTGATTCCTGAGTGGATGACCCAGGGGTGTCCAGCTGCTGTTCCTCCTTCCTTCGGGTGCCCAAAGGCCCTGGCTTGTCTCCCTGAGGGGAAGGAGCATGTTGAGGGGGGTCAAGGTAGCCCGTTTCCCTCTCGCGTTGCCACTGTAGGAACTCACTCATGGCTCCCACGATGGAATGCAGGTCAACGCACATCTCCATATTCTGCTGGACCAGGGTCTCCATAGCGTCTGCCATCCTCCCCATGAGACCTCCATATGCGTACATGTGGGCACCACTTCATCAGTGAGCAGGCGGACGCACTCCTCCAACTCACAAGCCACCCTGTTGAGGTCTTCCAACAGCTCTGCGTGATGTTCCTCCACCTCCTGCTGACTCTCCACAATGAGCTGAAGGCCGAATCCAGTGGTTCATTATCTGACTCAGACCTCATAGATGCCTGATCCCCAGCAGTCCTCCAAATGCCCGGGAGCTCGGCTGAACCTGCCTTCTCCTGCTGCGGACACTTGTCCGTGCGGTGACCACCATATTATGAACTCGAGCCAGCTGTAGATCTAGGTCCCACCGAGGTGTGTGTCTCTGCGCTGGTGGAGGGTGTGGGTAAGCGCTGCGACGGGTCTTCCATGCTGCTTATTTCCAGCTCTTCAATAGAGGAGGTGTCCTCTTGGCTGGAGGTGAGGACATGGAGGGAGCTGAGGAATTGTTTGGCTGAGGTTGTGGGTCGCTTGGCAGAGCTCCCTGTGAACCAAAGTAGAGATAAGTAGTGCATGGCTGCAGAGTCAAAAGCAGGAGAAAGCACTCACAGTTGTGTTGAGAGAGGGATGATGTGACGCAGGACCCTCAGGTGAGTGTTCGCCACTGACCTCACCATCGGTGCAGGCATGGTCCACATCCTCACCAGTCAGCGCAATGGCACGCTCCTCCAAAGTGAGTGATGGGCCTAATGTGGTCTACTCCACCCCCAATCTGGGGCCTCTCCCTGCTGATGTGAGCCAGCTTCTCCTGCATGGAAACAGATGGAGAGAGTGTGAGCAGGACACATGGCACTGCATGGAATGTTTGTGTGGTGAGCGGAGCCATGGATGGATGAGGACGAGAGCTCGAGAGGGTATGAATCTGATGGAGATGTGAGGGTGGGCAGGACTTTTACGTCGACATGTGGGCGCGACCGGTGGGCCCAGGAACGCCCAGGGAACGGACCGCCGCCCGTGATCGGCCCCTGACCACGATTTCACGCCAGCTGGCCAATTAACTACCAGCCAGCGTGAAAGGGAATGCTGATATGGTCAGCGCTGCCAGGGTTGGGAGCGGGAGGAGGGCAAGCACTGAAGTCAGCGTGAGCATGGTGGAGAGCTCACAAAAGGCTCTCTGAAGCTGGAGAGCTGCCTCAGGGAGCTGAAGACTTCAAAAGTATCAAATAAAGATTTTTAAATCCGGAAAAAAATGCCCACACAACAGAAGCAGTCACCTGAGCACAGACATTATAAAACTTCTGTGCATGGATTTTTATGTATTTTAATTTATTGATGGAAACCTCATCCCGCCCTTGGATGAGGTTTCCTGAAAAATGCAAATGCCGCCTGGCCACTGTAAGGTTGGACAGGCGGCAAAAAATTCCAGTTAATTGTGCCGTTAATGGACTTAAGAGACCTCTTAATTGTCAGCGGGAGCACTTCTGAGTTTAGCGCGTGCCTGCTGATCAAAATATCGCGCGATGATGTTGGGACACTCGCCCGACATCATGCGCTATTTTTACACTCAAGCATGTCGGGCACGCGCCCACCCACTCAGCAAAATATTATGGCCAGTGTATGTGAGCTAGTGGTGTTATCCCTTGAGGTGTGAGATCCCTGTGGATATGTGATAGGTTTGTGAGTACGTGAATTGTGAGTGATGAGAAGAGTGAGTTACCCCGGCGAAATGGATGAGACCTTCATCTTGTAGTGACACTGGGTGGTTGTCCTTTTTTGTAGGGCATTGGTGCTGACTACTGCTGCCTCTGCCTCCCATGCTGGATTTGTGATGCAGCTGGCCATCCTACGGCCAAAGCGGGGGTAGAGGACATCACAGCGTGCCTCCACGGCATTCAAATGGCGCTGGAGGGATGAGTCCCCGAAGCGGGGCACTGCAGTCTTCTTGCCCTTTGGGGCCATGTCTTCCATGCAGCAGTTGTGGGCTGGAAGCACTGAGAGGTGTGCGTGTGACTGGCCTTTAAATATGACACCTGGGGTGATGAAGCGGTGAAGTGAAAGCGTGGCGGGCAAAACGGCGTGTTTCCTGGGAATGCATAATTTATGTGGCGGGTTTGGGCCTGAAAAACTGCCATTGCAACCAGCAGGTACATTTTACCCACCCACTGCTGCACTTAGTGCAAATCTGGGATGATTCCACCCATAGTCTCCCTCAGTTGCTTGGACATTTCTGTAATGTGCTAACCACAATGTGCCCCCAAATCTAAATGCAATTCAAGACCCCTGCTTTTGGAACACAGCCACAAGATTCCACGGATTTTGAACAAACAAAATTTACTACGCAAGTTCAGAAAGATAAGCCAATTTACAATATGTACCTTATACTCTAACATTCAGGGTCAGTTTAAGGGACATGCAAACCAATAGACAAACTGTGGTCAAACACACCCACCACAGAGTAAATAACAGATGCAAAGAAGACAGAATCTATAGATTTCTCAATAAATCACCCAGACATTTGTCCCACTGTGAGTCAACCAATCTCACTGAAACTTCATTTTTCTCACTAGGGTTTCCAATCTCTACCTTTGAAGATCCTGCCTTGGAATTCTCTCCAAATGTCTCCCCCCACTCGGAAAGCTTTAACAATGGCTTACCTCGCTGGATTTCAATCTTGCCTTCCGAGATTCTTTCTCCCCAGATTCCTGAGTGACTCAGCACTAGCTCACAAGTTCACTTTTGGACCTATGGCTGTGCCAAGTAGAACACCACCGCTCCAAAGGGGTACCTTTGCTCCAACGGCCCACAGTACAGAGTCAGTGTGCTAACTGCAGCTCTTTCTTTATTTTGGAGCCTATTTCTTTGTTCCCTTCTTTTAACTGACTTAAACGGGCCTATCCCTGTTCCTATACCTGTGACACTTCTTTGCTAGCAGACTGCCTCAGACTGACGCCCTGAGAAGAGTTGTTCACTGACCCTTGAACTGATCCGTGCAACCTATCATAAAACTTCCAGTGGGTCCCATCCTTAATACTAAAAGGCAGGAACCACAGTAACAGTATCCAGTATCTTTACTAGGCATTCTCATCCTGATGCATGGCTAATCCTGCCCTTCCATCGGCAATGGCACAGCCACCCTGCTCCCCAGTGACCTCCATGGCTTCCTGCTCAGATGGGGTCATGTTCTTCAGTTCCAGCACACCTTCATCCATCTCAGCCCTGTCTCTGTCATTAAACATTAACTTCTCCTGCATGGCAAAGTAGAGATTTAGGGGAAAGTCAAGGGACACCTAACCTCCTTGCCTGCATGCATCCCCATGGCACATGCTGCCCCACGTTGTAACTGGCACCCAAAAGCTTGCCCATGCAAAATTGTCACAAGGTTTGGCTTCAAGTGCCATGGGTGCTGTGGATGGCACTCATTCTCCCGCCTGGCGTCTCTTACCACTCACACAGAACCATTGCGTGATGCCCACATGAGAGCCCGGTTGATGCATTGCCACTGTGTCAGTTACCCTGGCAGATCAGAGGAGGTTGTTGACCTATTTGCGGCACTTGTCCCAGAAACACTGCTGAACCACACGGCTGCTCCACTCCAATCTCTCTCCAGGCTTCTTGGTCAGGCTGGAGGGTATTCTATTGCTATCACCCGTGAATTGCATCTCCTGCCAATCTGGGTGGCCTAGAGAAGAACCTGCAGGGAGGCATCGCTGGACCATGCAGCTGAGCATTGTCTTGTCTCCAACATTGCATAATTGGGGTTAAGTAATGAAGGTCCCAGGAGATACATCCAATGTATGAAGTGGAAGTGACAGGGGGTTTAAGTCAAAAAGGTCCACAGGGAGATGCAGGCTGGGGGACCATGTAGGATACTTTTGTTGGCTTGGAGGTGATATTGTTTACTCTCAGGTGACTCCTAATGCTCCCTGTCTGCAGAGCCTGCCTGCTTATCACAGTGGCTCTTTTATAGCCCGCCTAGACTTTAAAATGAGTCAGCTGATGGCAGGTTCAGGCACTTCCTGCCCACACCTGCCTTGTAATTGCACATTCCCCATGTGCCAGCTGCCCACCCGTTGAATATACATTGTGATTGCATGTGTGCCAGCTCCAAACACATAAGTGGAACTCACGCCCCACTTCTGGATCCACCTTTTTGCCTCAAATTAAATTCTGCCCACTGTCTCTGTAGCTTGTCGAGTAGAACTCCATGACAAATAAATTAAATCTAAATCTGAGATGTGAATCTGCAAGCCTGAGATTCTCCACAGGCAGAATTGCAATTCCCTTCCAATCTCCTGCAGACTGCAGTAAGGAATAGTGTCTGCGGTGTGGAAATGGAGGTAGTTGCCTCCAGCCATTTCACTCAAATGCAGGATCCTCCATTTTGTCCAGTCCCCTGGCATCCCATGTACTCCGGAAACACTCTCACTGCATACACAGTGAGGGCTGACTTGTCTCTCTGCTGACTTGCCCTCCCACCTCCACAACCTGCCCACCATCCTTAACTGAACGGCAATCCTGGATGTGGTTTCTTAATTAGGCAACTCTGGTAAAATTACCCCAGGAGGAGCACTACTGCTGTGAACAGAGTCTGGACTGAAAATAGTCCCAACTGCCCAAAATTTTCAAATCCGGAAGATTCAACCCAATTCAACCTTAACACTTTTCAACATTTGTTTTGTGCTAATGGAAATTGAAATTTATAAGTATTTTAAACACTTTTATAACAAAGGCTAACCTCATTTCAAAATGCAGGAATTTAAATTAACTGAATTACGGTCATTGTGCAAAATTGCATCCCATGTAATTTTCTTCTAACTTAATGAGAAACACATTTTCATACTACTTATGTGGTTCTACTGATGTTTGTGTGAGGAATCAAAACTTCCTGGAGTACACAAGTGTTTCTATTTGGCACATTCTGATTTATCAGTCATGTAACCTTCAAAACGCCTGAAGATTATTGCCCAAGTACTTCACAGTTTAAAATGGCATTAGTTTAAATGTTTTTTTTTTCAATACAAGTGCAGTCTGGTTATTCATTGTGGTAATGCATTCATAAAATAATTTTGGGGGTGAATCTGATCTTTGGCAATAGCATGAAGATGAAAAAGAAAATGGGACACAGTTTAAAACAGGCGACTGATTTGCTTCACACTACCACCAAAGACCAGGTTTTACTTCCTATTGAAATTCCTTAAACTTTCTGGGCAATGAAGAATGATTTCTCAAATGAACAATAAACTCAAATCAATTTGAATCCAGGTTTACTCTAGCTTTTCGCTGTATTTTCAGATCAGAAATCATAATTTCTACAAGAAACGCACTGTGGATTTCAAGCAACTTTAAACTGGTGGTTGCCTGGTTTATTTCTGATACTACAACCTCATGTGACCTTGCTGAATATTCCATGATTTTTATAAACTTAGCTGCAGATGTGTGCAAACTTCTCTATAGAGTCTGTAATAGAAACAAATTTGAGCTAGGAAACAGACCACAAAAAAGAAGCAACAAAGAGAAATAGTTGTGTACTACTTCTGCTATTCCTACAGTGGTTTCTTTGTTGTCTGTTGGTTGGTTACTACAACACAATATTGGTGAAAAAGATTGGCGTGCTGCTGCCAGGGCCTAAACACGTCATTTGCCAGCACTGACCAGCTGCTTAATCTACTTTCTGTTCTGAATTTTAAATTTGTTTAAAGCACAATACCTAGAAGGAGGGACAGAAATTACAGGTTTTCCCAGTCTGAGTAGTGTGCATTGTTACCTCAAGAGTTCTCATTCCAAAATGGTTACACTGAGGGGCTCATTGCCTGATTGGACACGCTTGGCAAGGAGCAGCACTTGCTAGGAAATGGTAGGCCTACATGACCTAATTTACTGCCCATTCATTTAAATAATCAGAAAATAGGCACTATAGGCCTGAAATGTTTTCACCAACTCCTCTTCAAGTGTGCCTGATGGCGCAATCAGCCCTGACAGCTCTTTCAGTGCAATTTAGAAACCCTTCGCACAAAAAATAGTCATGGAAATCCCACCCAAAACGCAGAGCAAGTGATGTTTACCTCATTTTCCTGGGGTTTACAAGGTTGTTCTATTAATTATTGTGGATGAGCAGGAGAACCCTCAATGAAATTCACACTAATGAGAATAATGTTTCCCCCAGATTTGCCTGAAGCCATTTCAGGAAGCTGCAAAAGCAACTGCCTGTGTGGTCTCCTAATCATGCAGTATCTATTGTTACATTAAATTCACAATTGCTTAACTTGAGTTATCTGATTCACTTTGCTGCATTATTTACTTTGTTTACAACAACAACTTGCATTTACATAGCACTTTTAATGTAATATATTATCCCAAGGTGCTTCACAAGAGTGTAATTAGGTGAAAATTGACTCTAAACCAAAGAAAGAAACATTACAACAGCGACAAAAATCTTGGCCAAAAAGATTTTAAAGACTATTAAAGGAGGAGACACAGGTGGAGAGGCGGGGAGGTTTAGGGAGGGGATTTCAGAGCAGCCTGGAGGACATAAGGCATGACCGTCAGTGGTATGGTGAAGGGGTTTCAGCTTACACGAAAGGCTAAAGTTGGAGAAACCGTGTTCTCAAAGAACTGAAGGAGGTTACAAACCAACAACCTCAGCATCCCAGCAGTGGGATTATAGGTGAATAGGAAAGGTCATGGACTCCATGTCCATAAGTCTAAATGTATTGACAGTGCTGGGAATTTATTGGACACTATCTTAATCCAAGGCTTCAATAAACAAATTGTTGTCTGCTCCTATGTAAATCACCAGAGTTGCTGTGGGAATTCCCAGCAGCAGAGGTATGACAAGAGTTGGAACTAATGATGGAGATGTCTATCAGGGTGCAATGACTCTCACCATTTTAGAAAGCACAGAAGACATTCAGCATCGCATCCCATAAATTGTGCATAAGGAGATACTGGATCATCTTTAACCTGAGATGCATAAAGTGACACCCATCAGCAGGTCACCACTGGTTCCTTCTGCCACAAAACTTTGCACACAGTATGATATATCAGGAATCTGTATATGCACCCTGCACCCAAGCACCTGAATTCCTGATATGTGCTCTGAACATGTGAAACTTTGTGCCAGGAATGCTAAATAACCCCATGGAGCACATATGCATCTCATAGTATTATAGTGAGTAAAATTGATTTATTTTTACCTCATTTGTATCTTAAGACTTTACTTAGGATAGGACAGAATAAGATAGCAGAAGAGGAATAGATTGGTATTTGTGGTAGTTGAGTTAAAGTTGAGGGAAATGTTGGAGATAGTGTTTTGGTTGACTCTATTGTTCATATGGAGACAGTGGCCTGGATTTTTCGTGGCTGCCGGCGTTGGGCGTGTTCGGTGGCTTGAGCGGAAAATATGGCGTGAGCGGTTTCACGACAGTGTGAAACCAGTTCGCAATCATCCACTCAACCCGCAGACAGCAGGCCCATTTCCCGCCATCGGATGTTGGGAAGCTCATTATAATACATTTGCATATTATTATTAGGCCTGCCCGCCAGAATCGTCCCCCACCCGCCCCTGCTGGATCAGTGGGCGAGGGAAGCAGCCACACATTATGGAAACCTCTATAAAGTGACTATTCCTCTGCAGCTGAGACAGTTCAGGCACAGCTACAGTGATATGATTGGAGTCAGGCCTCTAGCCTCTCTGCCCACTCAAGCAACACAGAGGCATCTAAGTGCCACCAAGTGCTCCAAAGCTTTTCACCCACCCCCGGCACATACTGCAAAGCCACGAGTGTTTTAGTGGACTGCAGAACAGTTGGACAACTGCACATGTTGTAGAATCTCTATGCTAAAACTGGCCATGGAGCAGTCACTGGTGGATGCGTTAACAGCCCCTTGCAATGTCAGCATCCCTGGTTTGGCAGTCTCACCGATGGTTGAACACACTGTTAGAGGCCAGCTATGGGGTTGAGCCTGCGCAGCAGTGCAGGAGTGAAGTCCTGGACTAAGGTCTCCATGAAGGCCACCATTCTACCAATGTTGACCTCGGTGTGTTGGCATGCTGGCGCTATCACCTCAGAATGAAGATGGATGGACTCTTATATCATGCCTTGCAATCTGAGGATGCAGCGGACATCCCTTCCTGTTGTTCCCAAGCTTGCCTTTGCAGTGCTAGCAACTGATATGACCGAGTCCAGAGGCTCATCACCTGACTCAGACTTAACAAACTTCTGGCATCCAGCAGTCCTCCGAGTGCTGGACACCTGCTCCGGATCAGACAGTGCGATGTGCTCATCAGATTGCGATCCAGAGGTTATTCTAAACTTGGGTCCCACCGAGGTGTGTGTCTCTGCGCTGGTGGAGGATGTGGGTGAGCGCTGTGATGGGAGTTCAGGGAGGGTGCCTCCAGATTCCTCTTCAGAGGTTTCTTCGGGGCTTGATTGGGGGCCCTAGGTCATGGAGTCCATCGGCGATTTCCCAGATGTGCCTGCGAAAGCAAGGGGAGATAATTAGTGCATGGCAGTGACCTGTGAAACAGGACACATCACTCACAGCATGGTTGTCTGATGGATGTTGCCCTGCTGGATCCTCAATTGGGAAAACATCACCAACTTCACTGATAGCACAGGACCGGTCCAGATCCTCATTGACCAGCTGGATGGATCTGTTTTCAACGTCCGTGAGGACCTTGATTTCAGGCATCCCTCCACTGGTCCACGACCTCTCCCTCTTGTTGTGTGCCAACTTGTCTTGCATGAATAGAGATGGAGAAAGTGTAAGCAGGACACCTACCAGGCCTGATGATAAGAATGCCTAGCATGTGTGGGTGATGAGTGGTGCCATGGATGAGATAAGTTCAATGGCGGTGAGTGGGAGAGAGTGAATGGTGATCTCCCTTGAACTGTCAGTGAGTGAGATCCCTGTGAATGTGTGATGGATTTTTCAGTGTGTGAGTTGAGCGTGATGAGAAGAATGAGTTATTCTGGAGGAGATCATTCATCCTCTTACGGAACTGGGTGGCTGTCCTCTTTTGAAGGGCATTGGCGCTGACCACCGCTACCAACTCTAAAGCCTGGTTGGTCATGCCGTTGCCCATGCTGCGGCCAGAGTTGGGGTAAAGGACATCACAGTGGGACTGCACGGCATTCAAAAGGTGTTCCAGTGACGCATCATTAAACCTGGGCTACAGCCTTTTTATCTTTTGTGGACATCTTCCCTGCAGCAGTCGTGGGCTGGGATCACTGAGATGTGCGCACACAGCTGGACTTTAAATTTGATGCCTAGCATGATGAAGCAATGAGGTAATGGCAGGTGGTAAAATGAGATCCCATCCATCATGGAAACAGCATGTTTCCCGGGAATGCATAAATAATGTGGCGGGTTTGGGATGATACAGCGTGAAAATCTGCCATCGCAGCTGATAGGTAAAATATTGTTTTACCCGCCGCTGCCGCACTTAGTGCAAATCTGGGATGATTCCAGCAAGTATGTTTGTGCAACAGGCAGAACAGGCATTTAAATGAACAACCTGGGGTTATAATGTGTCCTAAGATCCTTCAGCTGCACAATGATCCCCTCTATTGGGTTTAGTGCTAGAACAACACCAACTACCCAATTTTCCTGGATCGAATCCTTTACACAGTTATGGGTGAGTTTTCAGCACTCTTAGCCCTTTATTGATGATCAGCCTCTTGATGGCAGGGAGCTCTGGTACAACTTCAATGCCTGCATCAGCATTCACCTAGGAAACATCAAACTATCAGAACAGGAAGAGGAAGAAATATTATAGCTTCAAGGTAAAGGGGTTCATTATAATAAAACATTTGGCATGGGTCTAAATTACAACTGAATTGGGAAATATCTGAGTAATGTTGGATTCTTGTTTCAGAGGTACCTTGTGGTCCAATGGTGATCCTTCTGTTATCAAGTGTAGCATGGTTAGAGGATTTGTAGATATTAATAATAAATCTGAATCCTCTTATATAATTCATAATTCATAGTTACTTGGAGCACAGTACTGCCCACCTTACATTCCTAATGTTCCTTGCCATGTCTTGCTTCCCACAAACGTTCCTGAAGAATCATGCCCTCACATGTGCAGAAGATGTAAAAGTCTCACAGATGTGTCAGATGCAATCCTTCACCTCTAATCTCATCCACTAAGGAAGACTTGCTGACACCTGGCCCAGCTCATGAACGGCTGACAGAGTGCATTCACACTGAGCCATTTCTCCTTGAAGGAGAAAATTGTATACATTGTGAGGGAATAGAGGTCTCTGTGGGAGGAACACCTCCCTCTGGGTTCTCATTTTGCTGCTGGGTGGATGGGTGAATCAGTGGGGGAAGGAGAAACTGCAGTAGTGTGCCAGTGTCATGATCTCAGTAGAGACCAATAACTTTTTTTCAAAGCAGATGACGTTTGGAAGTCCCAGTTACTTGCTAAAAGAAGAAAGCCACAAGATTCCACAGCTTAAAACAGAAGAAATTTTTACTATACAAGAGTCAACAAAGCAAACAACAAATAATATGGGCAGGGTTTTCCCTTCGTCGGACAGGCGCGATGGGCAGACCTGGGAGCAGCCACGAAACGGACTGCCGCCTGCAATTGGCCCCGTCCACGATTTCACACTGGCTGGCCATTAAGTGTCAAAGGCAGTGCTGAAACGCTCAGCGTTGCCAAAGTGGGGGCAGGAGGAGAGTGAGCACCGAAATCTGCACATGTGCAGGGGAGAGCACGCTGACAGCTCCCTTAGGGCACAGAGCTGCCTCAAGGAGCTGAAGAATTCTAGACCAATAAAGATTTTACAAATGATATAAACATGTCCCCACATGTGACTCAATCACACGAAGAGGGACATGTTAAAAATTATGATGAAACATTTCTATTTATTTAAATTACTGCTGGAAACCTCACCTGCCCGTCAACCATAAAGCCTTAATAGGCCTCTTAATTGTTGGTGGGTGCGCTGCCAATTCTCACACCCACCCCCTGACAAAAATATCGTGCAAGTGCGCGATGATGTCAGGATGCTCGCCTGATGTTACCACATGTGATTTTACGCCCGATCGGGTCGGGCACTCGCCCGCCCGCGGGGCATAAAATCCTGCCCTATCTATCCTATACTCTTATATCCAGGAGTAACATGAGTTAACAGGTAAATCTTGGTTGAATATAAACTAAAAATTGCAACTTAAATGGCAGATACAACTCAGGCAGAATTGGCTCAACAATCCACTTCAATTTTAGTGATCACAATGAGTCACAAAGTCCTTCAAACTCTGTCTTCCTTATGAGGAATTAGAGCTTCCTTTCTCCTACGAATTTATCTGATCCCCAGCTGACAGCAGTGCACACCCAACCCAAGTTCCATGGGCACGGTCTTCACCACAAATGGCACACACCTGCAGAAGCTGCTCAACTCGGTCTGCATGGGCTAGACCCACAAATGTTATCTTTCAGGAACAGAAACAGCTGCAGCAACTTAATCTCAGCTTCTAGATCTGGAGCATCTTCTTCCGTCTTCATCAGCTTGCTTGTGCTGCCTCAGTGGACTCAACAGCTGCTCGTGCTGTTTGGACTGATCTGTAGCCTTTCGTATCTTTCAACAAGGTTTCAGCTTCAATTTCCCAAGCTAAATTTGTTTGTGGTTTTGTTAGAAACTGGAAAGTTCAGTTTCACTCAAGGTTTACTTTTTCTGCTTCCCATTCAGTTTTATTTCTCAGTTTAGTTTCTGTTCTGAGGTAGAATCTGCCTCAAAAAAATGCAAATTAATTTTAAAAATATGGGTTCCCTCACAGCAGATTTAGGTTTATCCAAAAAGTCTTTATCACAGGTGTTATCATTAGTTTGTGCCAATCAGTTGAAAGCTCTTTGCCTAAAAATCTGACAGGTTTAATTCTTTTTTTATTTTTTTAATTATTCATTCATGGGATGTGGTCATCGCTGGCTAGCCCAGCATATATTGCCCATCCCTAATTGCCCTTGAGAAAGTGGCAGTGAGCTGCTTTCTTGAACGGTTACAGTCCATGTGGTGTAGGTATACCCACAGTGTTGTTAAGAAGGTTATTCCAGTATTTTGAACCAGAGTCAGTGAAGGAACAGTAATACACTTCCAAGTCAGTATGGTGTGTTGCTTGGAGGGGAGCTTGCAGGTAGTGGCATTCCCCATGCATCTGCTGCCTTTGTCCTTCTAGGTGGATGAGTTTGTGGGTTTAGAATACGTTGTCTGTTGTAGGGTGTTGGTTACAGTATGGTAGGTCTGAGGAAACCTTCATAGTCATACTTAGGCCAACTGTAAGTCTTTATTGACTCTTAGCACTACTTACAAATATACAGTGAAAGGTACAAGCTAGGAGTTGTCTCCATGCTTGCTGGTACACATAGCTCTGTCCAACGCTAGACTGACCGGTGCAGGTCATGTGCTCTCTTACATCACTGTGTCGGCAGTACTGTACTCAGTCCCACATTAATCCTATGTGTGCCAGACTATTATACTACATCTCCCCTAAGTTTTTATCCAATCTATTTTAAGTGATTATAGTTTATGTCTTACATTGTTAATACTGCCATACATTACATTATCATAACTATACTATCATTACCCCATCTCCCCCTTCGAATTAAAAGGTTCAGGTGGTCTGGAGGCCTTAGAGACCTTTCATTATCTGTTGCAATATACTTTTAAGAGATTGCAGCATGACATTACTAGAAAGGAAGTGTGTCATATGATCCCGTTTTAGTTTCACTTTTGCTTTTAGCAGAGTACACACACACACACACACATACACACATGCACAGCTCTACAGCTCTGATGTATTGACGCTTTATACCAATATATATCTGTTCCAATGTGCCTAGAATTAATAAATGAACCTACAATCCGTTTGCTCAATCCCTTATGAGCGATTGGTGCTTTTATATCATTATAAAAACACACAACATGGTGTGCAGCAGTGGTTCCTTCTAAACAACATAGTGCTCAGCCTGGCAGCAAAATTCAGTACAGGTACAAAGTGCTGGGTCATGCAGCATGGTATAAGAAAACCTTTGACATTTTGGTCAGGCCGCAATGGAGTCGATGTGTCAGAGGGTGTTGAGAACGCAGGTTGCTGACTGCGCAGAAAAGTTTTGAAGATTCAGTGCTGGGATAGAGCTCAAATAAAGAGCCAGTAAACAAATGGATCCCTCATTGTGAGATTGCAGAGCACAGCCTGTTAGATCACTGAGTGGGACAGGGCATTGAGAGGACCAGCACCGGGTTTGCTCAGTCGGGAAGAGCGAGTAACCAGAGTGTGGGCCAGATCGATAGTGAATGAGGGACAGTCAAACAAAACAAAGCCTCATCAAAACCATCATACCATCCGAAGTGTTTGCTAAGATTCAGATTATCTGCTCTAATAAAGTTGGTAACTACTCCTTATTGGCCAGGATTGACACAGGTACAAGTGTCAACATACTACCGCTGCAAATTCTAAGTTACATATATCCATAGACATGGAAGGCCGTGGCGAAACCTACTAATATCAATCATACTACTCCTTCTTCTCATTACCCTAGATCTAACGGCCTAACTGAAGGGATGATTTGCACAGTGAAATCCCTAATTCTCAAATGTAGACAAACCAAGCAGACCTACACAATGCAATGTTACATCTGAGAGCAACACCTTTAAGAGCAATTATTCCATCAACGGCACAGCTCATGTTCGGCAGGTCAGTGTGTGCCAATTTATCTACGCCTACCCATTTTACTCTCTCAGAAACTAGAGATTGACCTTTAAAATTGCAAAAGAAAATGACCAACGTGCACAATAAAAATGCGGGTACTGAATTGCCAAGTTTACGGTTGGGACAACAAGTTCATAGCCAGAATCCCACAGATGGTAAGTGGCAACCAGTTAAAGTGATAACGATTAATTCAGAACCAAGATCCTATGTAATCATTACACACAAATGCACAACAGTGAGGCATAACCAAGGACATATCAGGTCCATTCCAGATCCTCAACCACTGCACAGTCCTATTGCATCTAGGTCAAAATCCCAAATGCAATCAGTAGCAACATCCAAGAATGACAATCCCATAGAACACTGTGTGCAATTGAAGGAACCTCCAGACAAGGTTACCATTAAAAGATCTGGGCATACCAACAGATTAACTTGATGCTTTAAAGACTCATACATTCGTCTGCTCCATATACTTATGTAATGGTTATTGAAAATGAACATCTATTGTAAGTAGTTATACTTCTTTGGAAGGTGGGACAATATCTTTCAAATGAAAGGAGGATGTTATAATATGCTTTCAGGGTATTGCAGCATGACATCACTAGAAAAGAAATGTGTTATGCAATCCAGTTTTAGTTTCGCTTTTGCTTTCAATAGAGCACACACACACACACACATACGCACACACACACACACACACACAGAGCTCTGATGTCTTAAAGATTTATATCCATGTTTATCTTTTCACCTGTGTCTAGAATTAATAAACATGTTTGCACAATCCCCTGTGAGCGATTGGTGCTTTTATATCATTATAACACACACGACAGTTCGCACTACTTTCAGGGAAGTGGTGGGCTCTGTCGCTGCTAGTTGTTACTGGGGGTTTGGAGGTTGTTCTGGCATCTGGGTGTGTTTTCATCCTTTTCTTCCATTCTTTCATGTTGAACCATGTCAGCCCAGCTGTTGCGCTAATCGGTGGTTGCTACTCTCATTTCTTGTGGGGTGGACGAACATTGTGCTCATCTCCTTGTTGTTTCTTTTGCTTCTTCTGTTAATGTGTGGGTTCCACATCATATGTGGAAATTTATGTTTCAAATATGGAACCTTTGTTCCCACTTGTTTCACAATTTTAACCAAATTTTGAATACTTTCTTCTTTTCCAGTTGTTTTTTGAGCTTCTGGTTCTTCTTATTCAGCCCAGGAACTACTCTGGTGAGTTGGGTTGTCTTTGTTTCAGTGTTATCTGCGAAACTCTTATATACGTTTGACAACTTCATCTGGGTTCCGTTTGGAATCTTTCTTCCAGGGTCACTGACTGTTCCTTGGACCCTTTCAATTCACTCACTACATTGTCAGTCTGTTTCTCTTACCTGCTTTCAAAGCCTGGATTTGCTCTTTCGTATTGCATATCTCAACCTTCATGTTTTCAGATTGGACCAAAGTTCACGAAGTTCATCAGTTTTGGTTGTTAGTTCTGCTTTCAAGCAACTGTTCTGATGCATCAGCAATTCCTTCTCCTGTCCCAGGTAATTTGCATAATACTTACTAGAGACCTCTGATGCTTGAAATGCATCAAGTTTTAATTAAATATCTATCTTTGTTGAATGTGCTTCTACAAGTTTGTCATTTAAGCATTTCACATTCTTATTCAAGTGTTCTACTTCCTGTGAATGACATTTCAGTGTTCTCATCAGTTCTCATGTTTCCTTTACAAACTCAACTTTCGTTCGTGAAAGTTGGTTCTCTACGCTGATCAGTTTTTCTTTAGCACAACGTCCTTCCTCTGCGCTATCATTCAAGCTCACATTCTGCAATTACACTTCTGTCAATTGTTTCTGAGACTCTTCACTCTTTTGTGAGAATTTATATTTGCTCCTGCCATTCTAGGTTCTTAATTTTCATCTCTTCAAATATATACCTTTGGAAATGTAATGTTTTCCCAAGTTTACTTCCAAATGTCCAACTATTTCCTTTAACTCTGTAATCCATTTCTTGTACCTCTTGACTTCCTCCTGGAATATAGAACATTCTTGAGTCTTCTCTGCCAACGGGTTCTTCATTCTTTCAAGGCCGTAACTTCTTTCAGTGCATTTTCTGTCTGTTTCAGTGCCTGGCTGCATTTTTTTGTTGAGTTTACCCAACTCCCATTTTGATTCACCAACAATGGAATTCAGAGCTGTTATTTCTTCCTGATATCTTTGTGACGCCTCAGAAATTTGTTTGTTCAGATCTCAATCAGTTTGGTTCAGTGAATACTTTAGTTCATTGTGCATTTTCAAAGGTATGTCCTCAGCTTGAATTCTGTATTTCATATTTTCCAATTCAGCTTTGATGTGAACATTTTCCAATAGTATTTCATTTTCCTTTTGCAGGGTTTGTGCATTTTGGACTTCATCAGAAAGGTTTCCTTCATTCACAGTCAGTTGCTCACTCTGCATTGCCACCTGCCATTGCAGTTCGGGTAATTTATTGGGGTTTCCAAAAAGATATATTTTTGGGACTTCCGGAAAGTTATTTGCCTCTCTAGTGCCCTCTTGCGGTGTGCTTGGGTAATATCTTTATTCTTTTGTAGCTTTATTGGGGGTTTTCTATCCTTCTTTTTAAGCCCTGAGTGCTCCACAACTTAAAGATTAAAATAGTCATCAAAGGCTTTTAATATTTCATTAAAGCAGGTTGAGGATTCAGCAGTGAATCCTCATTAGAATTATTCCATCCACAAGTTCACCAAACCGGTATTAAAAAAGTATTAATCTGGACTTTTTCTGACTTTCTACTTAGACCTGATATAGTCCAGTAGTTTAGAAATTCTCTTCTCAAGGATGCAAAATTTTCCATTAAGTTTGGCCCTAAATCCAAGTTGTTCTGGATAAGAGGAATTCTGATCTATGGTTAAAAATTTAAAAGTGTAGGTTTTGCTTTAAGAGCTTTCTGAATTTCAAGATAGCATTGCCATTCATTTGGAGACAAGGGGATTTCCTGCGTTTGGCAGTTTTGACAGGCTCCACTACAATGTTGATCACACTCAGCTTGAAAACAAAAATTTCAACAATGGCTGCCTGGATCGACTGCCCACAGTGTTCTCTTGCTCAATGTTTTACATTAAGTTATGAATTTGTCGAATCCTGGCTTTTTGCTTCCTCTCAGATGATTCAGAAGTCATGATTCTCCCAGATTATATGATTAGTTATTCTTTTCCATTTCAGAGTGAGCTGAAATATCACGTGTTCAGGTGCCAACTCAGTTATTGGGTTTTAGCAATGTGTTTTCTCAAATTGCACTTCTGACTTTGAATTATTTAAAGACATCTCAGGACTTGCTGTAGCCTAAAGTTTTAAAAGAACTAGCTCACCCATGATGGGTCTGCTGATGTTGCAGTCTCAGAGTAGAAGCTGGGCTTCCAAAGGAGACTCAAGGGAGTCTTCAGCTGCATAAGCAATTTTAAATTTCTGCCCTCAGCTTCCAAGCCTTTCTTTGGAGCTTTTTCCTGGTGATTTTCCCTCTGCACCTTTGCTTCTGGGGCTTCTTTTCAGGTCAGGCTGCTTTGTTGAATTTTTTCTCAATCTTCCAGCATTTTAGTTTTCCTCTTCATTTTCTGCAAGATCTTGGGTTTTTCTATAAGCTGCCACATGTTGTAGGGTGTTAGGGTGTTAGTTAAGTTCAATAAGCCTGAAGAAGTCTTCATAGTCATATGTAGGTTAATTGTAAGTCTTTATTGACTCAGAACTATTTACAAATATACAGTAAAGCGTTCAAGCTAGGAACTGTCTCCATGCTTGCTGGTACGCACAGCTCTGTCCAATGCTTGACAGACCCTGGGTGCAGGTCATGTGTTCTCTTACATCACTGTGTGGGTGGAACAATACCCAGCCCTACATTAATCCTATGTGTGCCAGACCCTTAAACTACATTGTTGAAGGAGCCTTTGTGAGTTGCTAAAGTGGATCTTATAGATGGTTGTCGTGGTACAAAGACGAGACCACTCAAGTCTTGAATTTCCAGCAAACAAAGGTTTTATTCAAGTATATGCTGGGAGGACAGAACCATAGTCTGGTTCTACAGTGTGTCTTTCTGACACAAAGGCTACATAGCATATTTGTATCTTTTAGTTATCCTATTTTACTATAGTGCCTAGTACAACCTCCAGTTACATATCTAATGAGCAGAATTATTCAGGCTGCAGATGTTTCTTATCTCACTGGGAGGCTGGGAAATGCCTCAGTTCTAATGCATCCCAGTCTGTACTCTTATCACTCTAACATTTGTTCATCCATCCTGTGGAGGTCATTAAGTTTTATGACTTGTGATTGTTAGTTGGGTTCCCACAGTACCATACCCATCATGCCTATGTGTTGGCTATATTTCTGATCATGCTTAGAAAGAACACTCATGGTTGCACTTTTCTACTTTAAAGCTGTTAATGTTCATAACTAAATTTGTTTATTTTTAAAGCTGTTAATGTACATCTTAATATAAGTTTTAATAATGAATTATTTTATTACCAAACTATATGCTACTCACTGCTACCTCTGCGCATCAGTCGTGGAGGGAGTGAATGTTTAAGATAGTGGATGGAGTGCCAATCAAGCGAGCTGCTTTGTCCTGGATGGTGTCCAACTTCTTGAGTATTGTCGGAGTTGCACTCAACCAAGTGGAGAGTATTCCAACACACTCCTGACTTATGCCTTGTAGATGGTGGGCAGGCTTTGGGAAGTCAGGAGTTACATGCTGCAGAATTCCTAGCCTCTGACCTGCTCTTGTAGCATCTTATTTAAAAAGTAGTTTTGTCATTTACCATTTATATTATATTTGTCAATCTTTACTCTTTTTACTTTCATCCAGCTCAACGATAGGAACGCCAAGAGGAGTATCATCCATAGGACCAGGGCTCCTATGCACCCTTCCCTCTCATAATGGCCTGATTCACTGTATTATTGTTTTTCCTTCTACCAAGCTGCAGTATAGTGACATTCATCTGAAAGGAATTAGTATTAGTAAGAGAAGCTTACATGGTGGGGTAGAGCACAGGTGGTGAAAAGGATGACAAGGCTGCCAATTAGCTACTAAAACTGGGGGAACTAAAGATACCTGGTCTTTGTTGAGGAGCCACAAAACTATAATCTCAAAGGTCCTACACTCAAAATACTGATTCTTACAGAATGTTCAACCCATGTTGATGCTGTAACATATGTTGGGGAATGGGTGTCAGACACGGATGGAGAAGTCCACTATCTGGATCAAAGGTGGCAATAATTGATATTCCGACTGATATGCAGTTGAGCCTGAAGCAAGTGTCAGCTTCAATACAAACTTCAGCAAGAACCCTGAGCTAAAGGGTACCCAAGCATTTGTTGCTGCAGATCTCGTAGCCATAACTGCTATTATCGAGGTTTCGGGTAATCGTGCTGATTTTTATAATTGTATGAGTGAATAAGTGGCTGTGGAATGCACTAGTTTACAGTATATTCACTTCTTCTTTCTGATTCTATGGGCATGAAATTCGGATCTGTAGCACCAATGTTGGGAAGGGTACTCGAGCAGTCCTCCCAAATGGTGTTGCCATGGTGTCACACAGCCCTACCAGTTTATTTGATGCCTTAATTGTGAACTTGGATCTAGCAGGCTCATTCAACTTATTTAATTGTCACTCAGCAAAGAACATGCATTCAATTGCAAGAGTAGCCCAGCATTAATGATGTTTAAAGGGCCAGACAACCACACGTAGGCGAGGTACTTTTGATTCTACTTAGCTTCTACTTAGGCTGTGATTGTGGAAGTATTGGCTGAACTTGTACTCACACTAAACAATTTCTCCTTAAACTCCTCTCACTTCTTCCAAATAAAAAGCATGGCTATGGGTACCCGCATGGGCCCCAGCTATGCCTGTCTCTTTATGGGGTATGTGGAACATTCCTTGTTCCAATCCTACTCCTGCCCCCTCCCACAACCCTTTCTCCGGTACTTCGATGATTACTTCGGTGCTGCTTCATGCTCTCATCTGGACCTGGAAAAATTTACTAATTTTGCTTCCAATCTCCACCCCTCCATCATTTTCACATGGTCCATCTCTGACACCTCCCTTCCCTTCCTTGACCTTTCTGTCTCAATTTCTGGTGATAGACTGTCCACCAATATCCATTACAAGCCTACCGACTCCCACAGCTACCTCGACTACAGTTCCTTACACCCCGCTTCCTGTAAGGACTCCATTCCATTCTCTCAGTTCCTTCGCCTCTGTCGCATCTGTTCTGATGATGTCACTTTCAAAAACAGTTCCTCTGACATGTCCTCCTTCTTCCTTAACCAAGGTTTTCCACCCACGGTGGTTGACAGGGCCCTCAATTGAGTCCGGCCTATCTCCTGCGCATCCGCCCTCACACCTTCTTCTTCCTCGCAGAAACATGATAGGGTCCCCCTTGTCCTCACTTATCACCCCACCAGCCTCCGCATTCAAAGGATCATCCTCCGCCATTTCCGCCAACTCCAGCATGATGCCACCACCAAACACATCTTCCCTTCACCCCCCCGGTGGCATTCCAGAGGGATCGTTCCCTCCATGACACCCTGGTCCACTCCTCCATCACCCCCTACACCTCAACCCCCTCCCACGGCACCTTCCCATGCAACCGCAGAAGATACAACACCTGCCCCTTTATTTCCCCTCTCCTCACCGTCCAAGGGCCCAAACACTCCTTTCAAGTGAAGCAGCATTTCACTTGCACTTCCCTCAACTTAGTTTACTGCATTCGTTGCTCCCAATGCGGTTTCCTCTACATTGGAGAGACCAAACGCAGACTGGGTGACCGCTTTGCAGAACACCTTCGGTCTGTCTGCAAGCATTACCCAGACCTCCCTGTCGCTTGCCATTTCAACACTGTACCCTGCTCTCATGCCCACATGTTTGTCCTTGGCTTGCTGCATTGTTCCAGTGAAGCTCAATACAAACTGGAGGAACAGCACCTCATCTTCCGACTAGGCATTTTACAGCCTTCCGGACTGAATATTGAGTTCAACAATTTTAGATCATGAACTCTCTCCCCCATCCCCACCCCCTTTCCGATTTTCCCCCTCCTTTTTGTTTTTTCCAATAATTTATATAGATTTTTCTTTTCCCACCTATTTCTATTATTTTTAAATGTATTTCCATCCATTGTTTTATCTCTACCTTTTAGCCTTTTTCGATTCCTTCACCCCACCCCACCCCCACTAGGGCTATCTGTACCTTGCTCGTCCTGCTTTCTACCCTTAATTAGCACATTCTTTTAGATAATATCACCACCTTCAACACCTCTTTGACCTTTTGTCTGTGACATCTTTTGGTTATCTCCACCTATCACTGGCCCTCTATCCAGCTCTTCTTGTCCCCCACCCCCCCCCCCTCCCCCACAATCTTTAAACCAGCTTATATTTCACCCGTTTTCTATTTTTCCTTAGTGCTGTTGAAGAGTCATGCAGACTCGAAACGTTAACTGTGTCCCTCTCTGCAGATGCTGCCAGACCTGCTGAGTTTTTCCAGGTATTTTTGTTTTTGTTGTGGAAGTACTGTGGTGTGCTTTGGGAGGATTTTTTGAGAGCTGGTGCTTAAAATCGAGCAGGTCACAGGAATTGCTGCCCGAGGTATGGGGGCTGTAGTTGCATTGCCTCCTGATCTACAACATGACCATTAGCTGGAGGAGAGGCTGCGAAGAGAGGAAGCTCTGCCAGGAGGAGGAGGAGAACACCCCAGCCACCAAGAGATTTTCAAGAGCACTTCTGTTGTATCTGCCCAAGTATCTGAGGTGACTCGGGTTTAGCAGGGAGGTGGACACTGAACTCCGACAACCCAACCTGCAGTTACACACCATAATGGCCCTTCCAGTTTCCATGAACGTCTTCATTGCCTTAAATTTTTGTGTGTCTGGGTCCTTCCAGATGGGAGTGGGAAACATCTCCAATACATCCCAGTATGTGGTCCATCAGAGCATCCAGGAAGTCAAGTAGGTTATCTTGTCCAGACGAGGACAGTACATTGCCTTCTCCCTCAGCAGAGGCAAGCAGGATGAATGAGCAGGTGGCTTTGTCAGTATAGTGGTGTTCCTGATGATGCAGGGTACCATCAACGGCACACACATGCCTCTTTGGACCCCCATACCAAAGAAGAGAGGTGCAGGACCATAATGAATTCCATTCCATTAATGTGCAGTTGGTGTGTGACCACTGCCCAGGCTTCCATCTTGGTGAATGCCCTGCTATCCCAGCAGCAGCCAGTGTTTTCATCCTGCAACAGTCAACTCTACCCACTGTCTCAACACAACCATGGGATGGTCATTCAGGGACAAATGCTAACTTATCTACATGTGGCTGATGACTCACCTCCAACACACAGTGAGCACACACAGTGAAAGCCACAGAGCCACATGAAAAACATTGAGCAGATAATCAGCCTGCTGAAACAACACTTTCACATCCTTGAGTGATCAAGGGTTGGGGCTGGCGTGGGCGTAATGCTACACTATACACTGGGGCAGATTTTAATGTTTGTGGTGGTATGCTGCATTCTCCACCACATCAGTATTATAAGGGCACAGCCATTGCCCCAGAGATCAGGAGATTAACTTGGGAGGAGGAGGAAGAGAACAGAATGGTGAAGGAATATGGCATCCTCAGCCCCTTATAAATTAAGAAGGGTGCTAGAGGATGCTTTATAAGACCCCATTTTCAACTTAACTGCTTCGCCTGACCACTATGGACCTACTATTCCACAGTCACATCTATCTGAGATGCCCAAACATAGTGTCCCCTTGGCCGCCAACTATCAATAAAGGCTACCCTCAAAAACACTTCTCAATAACGTCTTTATCCAATGGAATCCCTTAGTGCTTATCTTGCAGGTACCTTTACTGTCCTAGTGCTCCTACAAAGTGGTACCTCAATGGCTGCAGCATAGCTGATGAAGGGCTGCTGACCTTCAATGGGGGAGACTTCAGATGGGCCTGCAAGATGACCTTGAGAAGCTCTGGTCCTTGAGGCCTTGGCTTTGGACTGCACCATCTCGATACGAGTAGCAACATATGAGCTGGCTGGTTGAGAGGCAGCAGCAAGGACAGAGGTTGAGTGGCATTGGTGGAAGCACAAATGATGTCATCCTGAGAGAGGACAGCAGATTTAAGCATCATGGTGCCAATCTCACTGGACCACACCATTGCATTCCTAGTAACCTGTTAGAGGACTGTGCGAGAGCCTACATTTCCCTTTGAACATCGAGATCCACAGTCATAATGGTAGCATACAGTCTAAGCCTGAGTGACAGCAAGCATGAATCTCAAGATCTCTGTCTGAGCTTTCACTGCAGCTCTCAGACGTTGGCCTGTGCTGCAATGGAATCGAAGACAATGGCCTGTGGCCACACTTTGCCATGGCCATTCGCAACCCCCAACAGCTGTCCACAATCTATAGTAGCCTCTAAAGCTGGTGGCTCTGATTGTCGGGTCAAGTGATGGTGCTTACTCATCACTGATGTCAGGTTGGTCTCCTTTTTCCTCCTGTGGGTGAGGTGGCTGGTCAGTTAACATTTCTTGGGTATCTCAAACCATAAGAGCAGAAAGGGAAGGTTGAAGTGAGGGAGATAGGTGGGGAGGAAAGCAGGAGGTCCATGATCACACCATATGCAGCTTTCACTTCATGATAGATGCCAGGATGAGGGCAAGGAGGGAGTTGAGAAGGGGCATATTGCAAGAACATACCACAATCCTCAATGGTCTTGGCCACACTGGATACCACAGATGCTGTCAAAACCAGCCCCATGATTCACAGCAACATCACCATCAGGCTTAGTGGATGAAGGGATGCTGCCCCCAACCCAGTCTGTGCTGCTCCCCCGTGTTATGCATAACTTATTCAATAAGAGAGAGGGTGGACTATAAGTGATTTTGTGGCACTGAGCTTTGATGAAGCTTCCATAGCTGAATAGCTTGAGGTAAGTGAAGGCAGCAAGTGGTGACAATGAGGCTGGCACCATTGGAAGATGTGTAAGGATGACATGGAGTATGTGAATGTCAGACATGATTCCTGAGTGCCAGTGAATGCTGATAGGTTGGTGATGGTGTGTGGTGCATTGATCAGCATGAGAGGCTGGTGGTTTGGTGGATATGATCTGTCATGTGAAGGTGCATTCATTGACCTTGACCGCCCATGTAAGATCATTAATTTTTTTTCAGCAAACGCTGTAAGGTCCACGCGGCCAGATTCCAGGGCCTGAATTTTACCTCTGGCGGGCGCACACGATCGGCGGGCCCGGGAGCAGTGGGAACTGGGCCGCCGACTGCGATCAGCCCCCTACCATGATTTCACGCTGCCTGCCCATTTAATGGACATCCAGCGTGAAACGCACGCTGAAAAGTTCAGCACATTGGTGTGGGAAGAGGGCAGGTGATGATGTCACCACGAGTGAGAGTGAGCGCTGTAAGAGAGCTCCCTGAAGGCAGACAGCTGCCTCGGCGGGCTGCAGACCTGAAAATCATCAAATAAAATTTTTAAAAGCTGCAAAAAAATGTCCTTACAACAAAAAAAAAATCAAGCACCTGAAAATGTAGCTGATATAAATGCTGTCCACAGATATTTTATTTTATTTTATTTCATAATGGAAATTTCATCCTGCCCTTGGCTGAGGTTTGATGAAAAATGCAAAGTCCGCCTGGCCAATTTGCCTGTCCGCCAACCGTAAGGTTTGATGGGCCATGAAAAATCAGAGAAAATTGCGTCTTTATTGGGCTTAATTGCCCTCTTAATTGTTGGCGGCCAACTTTTGTGAGCGCCCGCTGAGCGAAATATCATGCGAGTGCCTGATGATGTCAGAACGCTTGCTCAACGTCATCTCGTGTGATTTTATGCCCGACTGGGTCAGGCACGTGCCACTCACGGGATGTAAAATTCTGCCACAGATGTTGACCTCCTTTGCCGCCTGCTCCCATTTCCTTCAGAGAGTTGGCTTTAAGCGTATCCTGCTCTCCACCAAAACACGTTTCTCTCCTTCTCTCGCTATTGGCTCCAATGCCGTATCAGTGAACCTGGGAACCTCCTCCCAGCTCTGGGACTCCATTTCCCTTATGTAAATTTGCACCAATATCATTCAGCAGCAGCCTGTTGTGATCTAATGCAGCTGAGCTGCACACTCCTATCATCTAAAAACAAGACTGCATGCTGTCTACCTCCATTGTAACAAACACAGGCAGGTACTGAATAGTGACCCTGCACCTAAAAAATAGCGTGGAACAATTTTAAGCCCTATGTAAAAGTCTGCTGCCCTGCTCCCAGTATGGAGCTTCATGCAAGGTGAACACAGCCTCCAAGATATCCCAACCAATTTTACTGGAAAGAAAATGATGCTAAAATTCTGATATGACTGTACCACTGAGCAATTAGGAATGCTAATTTATAAAATTTACCCAAAGTGTTTTCTTCTATATAATTGACCAAAATGGCAGATTTTCAATTTGGATTTTGGAAAAGGCCATTCCTAGAACCTACAGTATGCATCATGATTAAATGAATGTTTAACGTATTTCTATGCCATTATTTTGCTACTTTTACAAACAGTTAACAATAATATTTGGGCTCAAGAATTTTTTAAAATTCATTCGTGGGATGTGGGCGTTGCTGGCTAGGCCAGCATTTATTGCCCTTCTCTAACTGCCCTTGAGAAGGTGGTGGTGAGCTGCCTTCTTGAATCGGTGCAATCCATGTGATGTAGGTACAACCACAGTGCTTAAGGAAGGGAGTTCCAGGATTTTGTCCCAGCGACAGTGAAGATATATTTCCAAGTCAGGATGGTGTGTGGCTTGGAGGGGAACTTCCAGGTGATAGTGTTCCCATGTGTCTGCTGCCCTTGTCCTTCTATATGGTAGTGGTTGCGGGTTTGGAAGATGCTAAGGAGCCTTGGTTAGTTCCTGCAGTGCATCTTGTAGATGGTACATACTGCTGCCATTGTGGATCAGTGGTGGAGGGAGTGAATGTTTGTGGAAGGGATGCCAATCAAGCGGGTTGCTTTGCCCTGGGTGGTGTCAAATTTCTTGAGTGTTGTTGGAGCTGCACTCATCCAGACAAGTGGAGAGTATTCCATCACACTCCTGCCAATTGTAGATGATGGACAGGCTTTGGGGAGTCAGGAGGTGAGTTACTCACCTCAGGATTCCTAGCCTTTGACCTGCTCCTGAAGTCACAGTATTTATATGGCTTGACCAGTTCCATTTCTGGTCAATGGTAACCCCCAGGATGTTGATAGTGGGGGATTCAGCGATGATAATGCCACTGAATGTCAAGGGATGATGGTTAGATTCTCTCTTGTTGGAGATGGTCATTGCCTGGCACTTGTGTGGTGTGAATGTTACTTGCCACTTGTCAGCCCAAGACGGGATATTGTACATGTCTTGCTGCACTTAGCTTCCTTATAAAATTTTCCAGGTCAACACTAATATCCAATTTCAATTTAAGAGTGTCTTTAAGAAGGCAATGTGCCATTTAAATCTGTGATGTTCCCCCATCATGCCCCCTTTCTTTTTTTCCCTTCTGCCACTATGTCATTCTACTCAGTCAAAAGGAATTTTTCTTGGCTATGGATTTCTCCAAAGATGAAACAGTGCTGCTCCATATGGACCGATAGGATCTGAGCTTGGAACAGATGGATATTTCGTACTGTTGCTTACCTTTCATGTTCTGATGAAGTGATTTGGTTACTATGAGACATTCCATTACCAGTCTGAATAAGATTCTGCAATCCACACCATGAAGGGTGGCAGAGTTCAAGGGTGATCAAAGACTGGGATTTAACTTGTGCTGACTGATTAAAGTCTCTGAATCCTAATCAAAATCTTACCTGTTATTTCCTTGGCCAATGATAATTAATTAACAAACCTACTAATAGCAGCTATAAAATGTAAGAGGCAATCAGTATATGGGATGTAAAACAGGATTTATCATTGCTGTATGCCAATCCCTGATTTTCCCCATTAAAAAGTACTTTCTTCTTGCTGTTGTCATAGTTCCAATAAATTCTCAGCACATTTCACCTGATGATATGCAAATACATCATGCATCATGAAATGTGAAGATGCCATGGGTAACAACAATTTGGCAGATGCCCTAGTACTATGCTGTGACTGTCCCATGTGAAATCAAGAGCAATTAAAACATATTTTAAATTCTTTTCACTTTTCATGTGGCTGAATCTGCATAACTATATTCATCTTTGCTTGGGTTGAGGGTTAATTCGCATGAGAGTTATAAATCATGGCTTCAGATCATAGCCCTTGTCACCTAAGAATAAAACTAAGAAATTAGACATGAAGACTAGAGAGCATTATGCAAAGGGTACTTGTATCAAGTAGTGAGTCGCCACATACTTCTCTCTTTTGAAAGTTCCCCCACAGAGACTGATTATGCAAAAATGAATGACTCATGTCTGGAAGCTGGTAAGTTCTCTAAATCATAGACTATTTTTTGTTATTTATCAAGTGGAGATTTTTCCTATTGCAATAAACAATACAGCAGATAGTTAGCTGGTAAGCTGGTTAATAGAACCTAGAATAATAAAAAAGGTAGAAATAGCAAACTGGCATTAAATATTGGGAGCAGATGTAATGGTCAAACTTCCTGAGCAAGTCTATGATGGCTGGAGAAATACAGTTGGCATTGCTATCTCACTGATGTCCAATGCTTCACAGGATGGAGCCCAAGTTATACGGGAGAAGTTGAGTGTTGATGCCATTATTATTTGAAATGGCAGAACATCTGATCCAAATCTTCAGCATTCATAAGTAATTTGTTTAGAAAGTGTGTCTTTCTGAAACCTGGAAACCTGATGTATGAGGTACTTTCAGTCTCATAGTAGGCACCTGTTCATCTTTTCCCCAGTAATTGAGAGGGATTAGGGAGATATAGTGGCAAACATATAGAAATGGTAGTCTGTATAGGCAAGGGTGAGATTTTGTTGCTTGGTACTTGGATCACCTTTTTGTTCTTTTTAAGGACAGGACAAATCAAACCTGCAAGGTCAAAACCAAATAATCTATTAACATATGCAAAGGTCCTAAATCTTGTTTTACGCACCAGATGCGAGAACATTGCCCAGATGGCCCACAAAGACAATTTGTGGCACGGCTACTATAGGCATCCTTTCTTCTGCATTGACTTACCTAAGTGCAAACCAGGTGGCCTCTGGCCCAGATGAAATTTGCCTCTGGACACTCATTTCAGGTGGGTAGCTTGTCACATCTATGAGAATGAGGGACAAACATTAAAATCGCTTCTCAGCAGTTCCCGAGTGGCAGCTTCCAGCTGACAGCCTGGGTGTCAAAGCTCCCCCTTCAAGTGCTCATAAATGATTTGAGATGAGTGGCATCAACATATTGGGGGAAGATTTCCTATGTGCTGCTTGAAGTGGAATCATACACCTTTGTATGAAGAATGCATCCTCATTTTGTTGCCCATAATACACAGGTTAAATCATGCCCCTTTGAATTTATAAAGAGACTATATAGCAAAATGCCATCAATGGTGTCTGGAATTGAAATTAATGGCATGGAAATGCCTGCGAGTTTTTTGGACATTTCCCAGCATTGTGATTTTTTTTTAAAAAGTTGTCATTAATATGCATGATATAATTAAGTTAAATATTCCAGTAAACCTTGTTTGTTGTCTGTTAGGTATATGGGAAGAATAAATTAAGAATTCCCACCTGAAATAAATTTATGGATTTATGTTGATCACCGCAATCAAACTCCATTGGAAAGTGAACAGCCCTCCAGCATTTGGCACATGATCAAGTGTTCCCTGGGAAACAATGGCTCTGGAGAAACTCTCCCACAGGCTGTGATTGTATCAAAACCTGTTTAAAAAGGGCTGCCTTTGAATAAACAAAGGACTTTTCTTACGTGCAACTACTATATGATGATATATCTCTAATTATAATGCACCTATTTTGATGGGATTAGCAAATTTTGTGGACATTTACAAGTTTTGGCTTGTCAACCGGCCAAATTTGCTACATTCATTTTTTGGCTTGATTTGTCTTTGCAGATTTTATGTGCATATACATGAGAAAAGATTTACAATATTCTTCTATATATTTATGTTTCCTTTTTTTACAAGTATACATAAGAAATGATTTTTCCAAAATAGAAAAGTGTTTACTCATTTCCCTCCTCTAAGATGGAATGGCAGAAAATGTGTACTTTGAACATAATGGTAAAAGTTCCAGTTGTATAGAGCTCTGCACACCCAGAGCACAAACTAGTAAGTCACGCACGTGCAGCTTGTAATTTCCCTGTAAATGGATTTCATGATATATACACTTGGTGGACAAGACTCGCAGAACAGGCAATCAGAAAATGTACCTGCATAGTCTAAAATTAACATTTTAAAAAGTTAAAGTTAAAAGGTTGTGGAATGCCTCCCTGACCCACTGGTCAACCACTTCCATCACTGTTTAATTGGTGGTGGCTGAAGATCCCAGATTGGATCCCTGGACTGAGCTGAGTTAGCAAATCTCAACTAAGGTAGCAGTAGGTGTGCTCCAATTGGTCTCAGCAAATGTGGTTTCAGGAGGATCACTACCTTCTTGCTGGGCACAGTTGGTAACACTCTCAGCTCTCAGTCAGAAAATTGTGGGTCCAAGGTCCACTGCAGAGATTTAAGCACATGGGGGGGCGGTGGCATAGTGGTATTGTCACTGGATAAAAAGCCATCTGGTTCATTAACATCCTTCACGGAAAGAAATTTGATGTCCTCACCTCGTCTGGCCTACATGTGACTCCAGATCCACAGTAATGTGGTTGACTCTTAAATGCCTAGCAAGCCACTCGGTTATATTAAAACACTAAAAAGTCAATAAAAAGCAATGAAATCAGACAGCTAACAGTCAACCACGTTCCTGTGGATTTGGAATTATGTGTAGGCCAGGCCAAGTAGGAGGAGGAGGAGGCGGTGGCGGTCGTGTATCGCCACTGCACTGGTAATCCAGAGACCCAGGGTAATGCTCTGGGGACCGGGGTTCGAATCCAATAAAAATCTGGAATTAAAAGTCTAATGATGACCATGAAACCATTGTCAATTGCCGTAAAAACCCATCTGGTTCACTAATGCCCTTTGGGGAAGGATATGTCCACTAATGCCCTTTCTCTGCCGTCCTCACTTGGTCTGGCCTACATGTGACTCCAGATCCACAGCAATGTGGTTGACTCTTAAATGCTCTCTAAAATGGCCCAGCAAGCCATTCAGTTGTATTAAACTGCTAAAACGCCAATAAAAAAGAATGGCAAACCCAGAGCTGTTGACCCTGCAAAGTCCTCCTTACTAACTTCTGGGGGGCTTGTGCAAAATTGGAAGAGCTATCTCACAGACTAGTCAAGCAACAGGTCATGTCCCAGACACCACAATCACCATCCCTGGGTATGTCCTGTCCCAGCGGCAGGACAGACCCAGCAGAGGTGGAGGCACAGTGGTGTACAGCTAGGAGGCAGTTGCCCTGGGAGTCCTCAACATTGACTCGGACCTCCATGAAGTCTCATCAGGTCAAACATGGACAAGGAAACTTTGTGCTGATTACCACAAACCACACCACGCCACCACCCACCCCACCCCAGCCCCTCAGCTGATGAATCAGTGCACCTCCATTTTGAACACCACTTGGAGGAAGCACTGAGGGTGGCAAGGGCGCAGAATGTACACTGGTTGGGAGACTTCAATGTCCATCATCAAGAGTGGCTCAGTAGCACGACAGCAGAATGAGCTGGTCAAGTCCTAAATGACATTGCTGCTTGACTGGGCAGGTGGTAAGGGAACCTACGAGAGGGAAAAACATACATGACCTCATTGACATCAACCTGCCTGCCTCAGATGCATCTCTCCATGACAGTATCAGTAGGAGCGACCACTGCACAGGCCTTGTGGAGACAAAGTCCCATCCTCACATTGAGGATACCCTCCATCGTTTTGTGTGGCACTACCACCGTGCTAAATGGGATAGATTTCGAACAGATGTAGCAACTCAAAACTGGGCACCCATGAGGTGCTGTGGACCATCAGCAGCAGCAGAATTGTACTCGAACACAATCTGTAATTTCATGGCCCAGCATATCCCCCACTCTACCATTACCATCAAGGCAGGGGATCAACCCTGGTTCAATAAAGGGTGCAAGAGGATATGCCAGGAGCAGCACCAGGCAGACCCAAAAATTAGGTGTCAACCTGGTGAAGCTACCACACAGACCATAAGACCATAAGATGTCGGAGCAGAAATAGGCCATTCGACCCATCGAGTCTGCTCTGCCATTCAATGAGATCATGGCTGAACTGATAATCCTCAACTCTGCTTTCCTGCCTTTTCCCCATAACCCTTGATTCCCTTACTGATTAAAAATCCATCTATCTCAGCTTTGAATATACTTAATGACCCAGCCTTTACAGCCCTCTGTGATAAAGAATTCCACAGATTGACTACCCTCTGAGAGGAGAAATTCCTCCTCATCCCCTACTCTGTGATTATGTCCTCTGGTCCTGGACTTTCCCACAAGGGGAAACAACCTCTCAGCATTTTCCCTGTCAAGCCCCCTAAGAATCTTATATGTTTCAATAAGGTCACCTCTCATTCTTCGAAACTCCAATAAGTACAGGCCCAACCTGCTCAACCTCTCCTCATAAGAAAATCCTTCCATACTCAGGGTCAACCTAAGGCAGAATTTTGCCGTCGGCGAGCAGGGGGTGGGGCCCGCTCGCCGACATATAAAATGACGCTGGATGACATCGGGGGGAACCCCTGATGTCATCCAGCCCCATTTAAATTTTCAGGAAGGTGGGGCTCAGCCAAATCAGCTGCGTGCCCGCCGACTTGTCAATGGCCAATTGAGGCCATTGACAGGATCATTAAAACAATTAAAGGACCTGCCCGTCCAACCTTAAGGTTGGCAGGCGGGCCAGGAGCCTCGGCGGCAAATAAATAAAACACTCTCGCTTTTGGGGAATCCCCCATCGCCCACACAGGAAGTGCATAGTGCTTCCCGCCAGACGTCACGCTGGGCGGGCCTTAATTGGCCCGCCCACATAAAATGGCAGCGGGGCCCACTTCTCCGGCGGGGATCGGCTCCCTGCCCGCCGGAGATTGGGTCGGGCCCGCCCACCCGACAGGCAGAAAATTCTGCCCCTAGTGAACCTTCTCTGGACTGCCTCCAATGCCAGTATATCTTTCCTTAGATAAGAGAAGCAAAACTGTTCACAGTATTCTAGGTGTGATCTACCTAATGCCTTGTATAGTTTTAGCAAAAATTCCCTATTTTTATACTCAATTCCCTTTGAAATATAGGCCAACATTCCATTTGCCTTCCCTATTACCTGTAATTTGTATGTTAGCTTTTTGGGATTCATGCACAAGGATTCACAAATCCCTCTGCACTGCAACCTTCTGCAGTCCTTCTCCATTTAAATAATATTCAGCTCCTCTATTCTTCCTGCCAAAGTGCATAATTTCACATTTTCCCATATTATATTTCATCTGCTAAGGTTTTGCCCACTCACTTAACCTGTCTATATCCCTCTGTAGACTCCTTGGGTGGAACTTTCCCAGAATTGCACTAAGAGTGGTAATGTGCGGGTAAAATGGAGTCCTACGTGCTGACGAAAATGGTGGGTTTTCACACTGTATCGTCCCGAGCCCACCTCATTATTTATTCACTTCTGAGAAACACGCCATTTCCATGGCTCTCATTTGCCGACCAGCCACTGTTACATCATGCCAGCCGCCATCTTTAAAAAGTAGCCGCAGCAAAGCACTCATCACCACCAGCTCACCACCGCTGCCTGGGAGACATGGTCAGCAAAGGGAAAAAGACTGCAGTCCCCCTGCTTCTTGCGGTCAGCAGCATACAATTACAAGGACAGTTAGGAGAAGTTGGGACAGGACAGCCTCTGAGATTCCTGAGTGGATGACCCAGAGGTGTCCAGCTGCCATCACACCTCCCTTCGGGTGCCCATGGGCCCCGGCCTGACTCCTTGAGGGGAAGGAGCACCTGGAGGGCCGTCGAGGTGCCCCATCACCCTCTCACATTTCCACTGTAGGAACTCACCCATGGCTCCCGCGATGGAGTGCAGTTCTGTGCACATCTCTGCATTTTGTTGGACCAGGGTCTCCAAGGCATCAGCCATCCTTCCCATGGAGATCTCCATATGCACACATGTAGGGACAACTTCATCAGAGAGCATGTGGATGCATTTCACTGACTCACGAGCCACTCTGTTGAGGACTTCCAACAGCTCTACGTGATGTTCCCCCACCTTCTTTTGACTCTCCAGGATGAGTTGGATGGCCGAATCCAGAGGCTTGTCACCTGACTCAGACCTCACAGATGCCTCTTCCCCAGCAGTCCTCCAAGTTCCAGGGAACTCGGTTGAACCTGCCACCTCCTGCTGTAGATACGTGTCTGTGTGGTTACCACCTGATTGTGAACACGAGCCTGCTCCAGATCTAGGCCCCACCGAGGTGTGTGTCTCTGTGCTGGTGGAGGGTGTGGGTAAGCACTGTGATGGGTCTTCCAGGCTGCTTATTTCCAGCTCTTCAATGGAGGAGGTGTCCTCTTTGCTGGAGGTGAGGACCTGGATGGAGCTGATGGACTGGCTGGCTGAGGGTATCGGTCGCTCAGCAGAGTTCCCTGTGAACCAAAGTAGAGATAATTAGCATGGCAGCAGAGTCAAAAGCAGGAGAGAGAGCACTTGAGAGAGAGGTGATGAGGTGTAGGATCCTCACATGGGCGTTCGCAGCTGACCTCGCCATTGCCGCAGGCACAGTCCACGTCCTCACCAGTCAGAGCAATGGCACGCTCCTCTAAGTGAGTGAGGGGTCTAAGGTGGATCACACAACCCCCAGTCTGGGACCTCTTCCTGCTGATGTGAGCCAGCCTCTCCTGCATGAAAACAGATGGAGAATGTGTGAGCAGGACACATGGCACTGCGTGGGATGTTTGTGTGGTGAGCGGAGCCATGGTTGGGATGAGAACGCGATATCGAGAGGATATGAGCCTGGTGGAGATGTGAGGGTGTGTGTGAGAGTTAGTGGTGTTGTCTCTTGAGATGTGAGATCCCTGTGGATGTGTGATGGGTTTGTGAGTCTGTGAGTTGAGAGTGATGAGAAGAGTGACTTACCTTGGCGGAGCAGATGAGACCATTCATCCTCTTTTGGTACTGGGTGGCTGTCCTCTTTTGCAGAGCATTGGCGCTGACCACTGCTGCCACCCCCTCCCATGCTGGATTGGTCACCTTGCTTGCTGGCCTTCGCCCTGAGCAGGGGTAGAGGACATCGCAGCAGACATCCACTGTGTCCAGTAGGCGCTCGAGGGAGGCATCGCTAAATCTGGGGTCTGGGGGCAGCACGTTTCCTCCCTTTGGCAGCCATCATTTCACAGCAGCTTCCTATCCCTTGAAAAGTGCTGGCTCTTTGCAGGGGCAGCCTTTAAACATGGCGGCTAGTTTACTGAAGGCCTGAGGTGACGGCGCGAGGGCATGTTTCCCAAGAATGCATAATTAATGAGGCAGGAATGGGACAATACGGTGCAAAAACCCGCCATTGCGGCCAGCAGGTAAAACATCCTTTACCCTGCCCGCTACCGCACTTCGTGCAAATCAGGGACAATTCCGCCCTATGAGAATAGCACAGTTCCTCGGGTGGTCATGAACACCCATATGGCAGCACAGCTTTGATGCATTCACACTCCTGACATGGAACTATATTACCGTTCCTTCACTGTTGTTGGGTCAAAATCGCGAAAGTCCCTCCCTAACAGCACCATGGGTGTACATACATCACATGGACTGCAGCAGTTCAAGAAGGAGGTTCACCACCACCTTCTCAAGGGCAATTATGGATGGACAATAAGTGCTGACATAGCCAGCAATGCCCATATCCCGCAAAAGAATATTAATAAAATCCCCATCACACATGCTCGCATATTGATGTGTTAGATTGTACCCAATTGCTCACTCAAGGCAAATTTTATCAGGCTTTGGCCTCAAATGCCATGGAGTCCTGAGGCAGATCATACACTCACCTGCCTAGTCTAGCTGCACACTTGCACAAATACATAGCCTAATGCCCATGAGAGACAATCCCATGCTACCATGACACTTACCCGGGAGGATCAAAGGAGGTTATTGACCCTTCTCCTGCACTGGACTTGGGATCTTTGGTGACCCCCATGGTTGCTAATCTCCTCTGTGATCCCCATCCAGGCTACCTTGGTCAGACAGGAGGGTCTCCTGTTACCATCACTTGGGAAGAGCACCTCCTTCATTCCCTCATGGCCTGAAGGGGAATCTGCAGAGAGGCATCACTGAACCGTGGGGCCGGTGTCTCTCTTGGTTCTGAAGTCTTTGAGATGACATGTAGGGGGCTTGATCTGATGGGGAGGTAGGGGGGCTGCCATCCCCGGACAAAAAAGATTAATAAGGAGAGGAGTGATGAGGGAAGAAGTTTGTGTGGGGCTGAGGGAGATGAAGTTGTGCACTGAAAAAATAGTTCAGACTTCTGACAAATAGGAGGTGGATAAGAAATTTGCAGCCTTGATACAGATCCTCCTTGCTTGTCCAGGCGATTCTTTTATAGCCCACCCAGACCCTGTTGAACTGTTACCTGACGGTGGGATCCTCCAATGGAAACCCACCCGTCACATAATTGCACGTGTTTCACATGTCCACCACTGGCCCTTTAAATTTTGAAAGGAATTGCATGGGCGCCAGCTCCCGACACGAAAGCAGAAGTGGCTCCCGATTCCAGCCCACCCTCAGGAATGGTGTCCCACAGGTTAAATTACGCCCACTGTATTATTGAGTTCCAGGTTCTCACCACTCTTTCGGTAAAGATGTTTCTTCTGAATTCCCAATTGGATTTCTTTCTTGCTGACTATCTTATGTTGATGGCCTCTAATTAAAACCCAATCTCAATTTAGTTTCCATTAACTTCAATGGAGAGTAAAATGGGATAGGATGTAAAACGAGCTTCAGGCCCGAACCTGGTGGTTGGGTAAAAATTGGGATTACCGATTCACATGAACACTGATCCCCGCACTTCCCCCAGGCTTCTGATTCCACTAGCCAAGTAAGATCAGGACTTCATTGCTGAAGTTGCATCGTTGAAACTTTCTCATGGATCAAACATAATTTGAATGCTTTAATTATTGAAAATCATGAGAAATACCACTTTGGCTCCTAATTTTACGTCATTCTTACCTAATATATTATTTATTAAGAGGATGCGTGCATTAAAATTGTCATAGACAAGTGTTTCACTTCATTATGGGATGGTAACACTTGGAAAAATGCGTGTCCGGTAGCCCACACGGACATGCATGTGGCCACAGTCATCTGAAACTGCTGTGCCAAAGTAATCTCAGCCTTGTGAGATTTTGCAAGGTAAAATGGTTACTTTTTCAGGAACAATGATATTCTTAACGGTCAGCCAGGAGCAGAATCTGGGAGCAGGGACAGACTTCCCTTGCATGCAAAGGCTGAACTGAAATTATCTATATTATCATTGTTAATTTTCGAGTTGGGTTTGCCATAAAAAATCACGCCAGAGAAAACAAAACTGAAACTATAAAGTAACATTGGAGTGAAATTCTTCTAAAGAAAAAAATGGTTTTATTTCCCTTTCCCCTGCCTTTGTAGCAATGATTTTAATAGATCAATTTGCCATGGGAACCTCTGATATCCTTCCTTGCTAAAATTATTAAGAGACAGTATTTTACCCACATTTTGCTGAGAAAGCTAGGCTGAGTTACCAGACCAGAAAAACGGACTAGTTTGTCAAGGTAACATGGGCAGAATTTTCCGGTCGGCATGTGGAGATGGGCCCGACACGCCGACATGTGAAATGACGCGCGATATTTCATTCGGCGGGTGCGCCCAGTTGGCTGCACGCCCATCAAAATGTGAATCGCCTTTTAAGGCCATTAAGAAATCACTTGAGTCGCTTGAGAACACCTTAAGGTTGGCGGGCAGTTGGAAAGCCCAAGTGGCCTTCGCGTCTTTCAGGAAACCTCATCCACGAGCGGGATGAGGTTTCCTGAAGCTTTCATCAAATTAATTAATTAATTTTCATCAATATAAAACATGTCCCCACTCATGTGAAAGAGTCACAAGAGGGGACATGTTTAAATACATTTTTAAAATGATTCTTTAATTATTTTCATATCCATTTAATCTCTGCCTCAGGGAGATTGAAGCGTTCTTTTGCGCTGGCCCTGACTCTCCCTCCTACCCCCGCTTGCACAGGTAGCGCTGAGCGCTTCTGGCCGCATATTACACTAGACAGACCTTAATTGGCCTGCCTGCGTAAATTGGTGGCGCGGAGCCGATTGCGGATGGCGATTGGCTCTGCTCACGCCCAGCCCACCCGCCATAGGAAAAATCCTGGCCCATGTTTCATGGTGTCATGAGGTTCATGTCTGTAAATCTCCATATTTCTGATCTCAGCTGAGTGATAATGAAGGGTAGAAAACACAGCTTGAGTATTTTCCCCACAATGAGAGATTCATTTCTCAGCACTTCCTAGTGGCCAGTGAAAGAGGTGGGATTGGAAGGAGTCTGGAAATGGTGACAAGGCCTCCCTTTCAGTCAAAGAATGGGGTCAATAGAAGAATCAAAAATTTGAAAGAGGAAAGGATCAAAACAATTGAATAATTTAGTCAAATAGAATTGCATGTGTTCAAGATTCTAAATTATTTCTTGCTTCCAATTCATAAAAAAATTATCGTTGTCCCGCTTTATATTGGATTTTATTGGACTTGCTGTGGCTCTTTTTACATGGATGAATGGGTGAACCTCTGCAGAAATTCACTCACATACTGTGCTATGCAGTGCCTCCTTCCATATTTAATGTGGTGGAACCTGCCACTGGAAAATTTTAGAGCAGCTTCAGCAAGAGTGCTTTGATCCCATTATTATGGCCTTGTTCCTGCAATTTTTCTTCAATTTATTTGTATATACCTCCTTTCTGCAGTTTGGCAGCCTATAATATACTCCCAATAAAGCAACAGTTTGCTTCCTATATCTTAACTTTAATCAAATAGATTCAGCTTTAGCATCATCTCTAATTCCTACTGATGTAATAGAATCTTTGATTTGCACTGTCACCCCTTCTCACTTTATTCCTACACCTTCCGAATATTTTCTAAGGGAATGTTCAGGTCTCATTTTCTCTAGCCTGAGCCACGTTTGTTACTGATAGTTATTCATAGCAATTTGTGCCTCTAAATCATCAATTTTGTTCAAAATACTTGATGCATTTATGTACATACAATTCAAATCTGCTTTTGTTTTGGCAATCTTATTCATTATATCCTTTATCCCTCTGATCTGCTCATTAAAGTTATTTTTTCTTTATCTTTTTGGATCTCCTTATTCATTTTGCTCTACTTTCTGCTTGTTTATCTTGTTTTGCTGTCCCCATTTGAATTCTCACCCCCAACAATAATTACTCTCCCAGTGAGAACACTGAACTCAGCCTTATTCAGAGTGTCATTGTGTCATGCGCTAGTCACTCTTGTCATGGAACTTATCCCGTGTTTCCATAAATTATGTGAAGATGTTATCATCAAATCCATGCCCATCCTATTTACTATAATATGAGGACAACAACAGATGTACACAACCAGGACATTTTGTCACGTCAATGGATTGTAAATATCATGTTTTGGCCAACCAGACATCAACATTGAATCAAAGAATCATAGAGCAATACAGCTCAGAAGGAGGCCACTGAGTTTTCATGGCTTTTTCAAAGAATAATCCAGTTAGTTCCAATCCCCCCACACTTACACCAAACCCTGCACTTTTTCCTCTTTCAGATATTTATTCAATTCCTTTTTAAAGGGTGTTCTTGGATTGATATCCACCAGCCTAGCAGGCAGTGCATTCAAATCCTACCACTCATTGTGTAAAGTCGTTTTTCCTCAGGTTACCTCTGTATTTTTTTTGCCAATCACCTGAAACCTGTGTCCTCTGTTTACTGACCTTTCAGGCAGTTTCTATTCATTTACTCTATCTGAACTCTTCATGACTTCAAACACCTCTCTTGAATCTCCTCTTAGCCTCTTTGCTCTAGAGAGACATGCGCAAAAGCCCATCACCATCATTTAGAGTCTCCAAACCAAGTTCTAAAAGGTATGGTGGGGCACCTACTCACAATCTCGACAGTGGCCTTGAACAATTTAATGCTGGGAACAGTGTTAATTGCTTTAAGGCAAGACTTTCACCCCATCTCAGTTGAAAGTCCAGCCTTAGAGAGCTGCCAGCTGTTTGGATGAAAGCTCTGTAACCCCAGCATCTCCAGCCGGACATGGGTGGCCACTGTTGGGACTACATTCAGTCCCACCATGCCGAGGAGTCCAGGTAAGTCCTGGGTTGGGAGTGTCAACAAAAGGAATGAGGGGTTTGGGGGGGTGGGGCTGGGTTCAAGAGGATGGGGGTAGGGCTAAATGGTGAGGGGATTGGGCGGGGGGGATGTCCGGGTTGGGGTCCACCATTTTAAATGTCCTTAATAGCAGCAATGCTGCACATACCAGGTGCCATTTTCACAATTACTTTGTAATCTTCAGATGCATTTTTCTCCCTTTGGTGTCCTTTGTAGTCATCAGTTTGATTGATAATGATGGGAAACAGAACCATTTTCTAGTGCAAATGAAATGCTCCCAAGATCAGCTCTAGCTTGGGTGAGTTTTCCAGTGTACTGTAGCCTGAGAATGGGCAGCTCAAGCTGCAGCAATGATGTCTCCATTTTGTAACAGCAATCCTCAGTAGACTTTCTAAGTGAGATTATCATTTATGGTACGCTTTGTAGTTTGGATTTATACCCATGAGCTACTGAATTGAGAATATGCAAATTCTATATATTTATAGATAGCTCCTACAGAAGATTTTGATCTGAATTCAGTTTGAAGTTTTAAAATAATTCAGTCGTTTGACTAATTGTTGATGGAAACAACTGTTGCTACATTGGTAAAAAGTACAGTCAATAATTAGAATATTCCTTTCCTGCTGTAAAAAAAACGGGACAAGCTTGTCACCTATGCTTTCTTAATGGGAATTCACAGATCCCTTATGATGAATACACCATTTAAATTAATTTTATGTGTAGTCCTCAAGTTTGGGTGTATTTTCTTCCAATCTGATATGGAGCTCTCACTCACACTATACACCACAATTACCCCTTTTATGATTCACATCTTTAAGCATAAAGTGCTATTTGCCTCAGCTCAATCAACACTAGCTTTGTCTTCCTTTCTTTCTTGCCTGTTCTTGGCAAAATGAAGGAAAGCGATGAAGATGACAACGTATGTCATCTTGCTGCTTGTCAGGCAAGCTCTAAATAGAATGAAGTCTGTAAATAACGCACATGAGTGAGGGAAATATTTAAAACATTGATTGTCTTCAGAAGGGCCTTTGTAAAAGCCATAACTTTTGTACATAGTTGTTTGCTAGCTTGTGGTCGTATTTTGTTTAGCTAATGAAACAGACAAGGTACTTTGATACATCCTATTGATACATTTGATACATTGATACATGTTAAAAAAATGACCTTTAACAGTATGTTCATTTCCTGTAGCCCATTATGGCTACAGGCTCAGTCCTGTTTCTCTGAATATATGAAGCACTGTTTCCTGATCTGTTTTGTGAATCTTTTGTCAGCAAAATTCATGTTAGTGACCATTGTTCAATGTTTCTGTCTCAGTTTGCGTGACCTATATAACATAGACTTTGAAGGGGTGCAACGATGATGAAAAAATAGTTGGTAAGGCGGATGGTAAATGCCAAGCTGCCCAAATGCCAGAGGGAAACTTGAAGCAGCTGCCACAACTATTCATACTTTTTTCGAGATGCAGGGCTGAATTTTCCCAGAATTGCACTAAGTGCGGTAGCGGATGGGTAGAATGGAGTCCTACCCACCAAAGAAACTGACGGGTTTTCACACCGTACCTTCCCGAGCTCACCTCATTGTATGTTCACTCCCGCGAAACAAGCCGTTTCCATGGTGGGCGGGTTCTCATTCGCCCATTCAGCATTACCTCGCGGTTGCATTACGCCGGTCGCCATCTTTAAAAGGCAGCCGCCAGCAAAGCGTTCATCACCACCAGCTCACCACCACTGCCTGGGACACATGGCCAGAAAGGAAAAAAGACCGCAGCCCCCCGCTTCAACGACAGGTCCCTCAAGCGACTGCTGTATGCTGTGGAGGCCCGCTGGGAAGTGCTCTACCCCCGCTCTGCCTGCAGGATGGGTAGCAATGTCACCAACGCGGCTTAGAAGGCGGTGGCAGTGGTGGTCAGCGTGAACGCCCTGCAGAGGAGACCCAGTGCCACAAAAGAATGAATGATGATCTCTGTTCCGGTAGGGTAGGTCACTCTTTTCACAACTCCCAACTCTCACACTCACAAACCCATCACATATCCACAGGGCCCTCACTCACTGCCAGTGCAAGGGACATCACCATTCACTCTTTCACACACACCGTAGTTGTCTTCATCCTGTCCATGGGACCACTTGCTACCCATACAGGCCAGGCATACTTATCGTCTGGCCTGGCATTCTTATCATCTAGCCCGGCAGGCATCCTGATACACTTTCCCCATCTCTATCCATGCTGGACAAACTGGCTCACAATAGGAGGGAAAGGTCACAGACAGGTGGAGGGATGCTGGAAATCAAAGTTCTGATAGAATTTGAAAACAGAGCCATCCAGCTGGCCGGCGATGATCAGGACCGGTCCTGTGCTGATGGTGAGGTTGGTGCTGCTCTACCAAGTGATGATCCAGCAGCACAACATCCATCAGACGACCATGCCATGAGTGATGTGTCCTGTTTCACAGGCCACTGCCATGCACTAATTATCTCCCCTTGCTTTTGCAGACACATCTGCCAAACAGCCGACAGAGTCCATAACCCGGGGCCTCCAATAAAGCCTCGAAGAAAGCTCTGAAGAGGAATCTGAAGGCATCCTCCCTGAAGTCCCGTCACAGCGCACACCCTCCACCAGCACAGAGACACACTCCTCGGTGGGATCTAGCTTTAGAGTAGCCCCTGGATCACAATCTGCTGAGCACATCGCACTGTCTGATCCACAGCAGGCGGAGGCAGGGACTTCCCAGGTGTCCGCCACTCAGAGGACTGCTGGACGCCAGAACGTTGCTGAGTTCGAGTCAGATGATGAGCCTCTGGACTCGGTCAAGTCACAGTTGCTGGAGTTGCAATTGCAAGCTAGGGAACATCCAGGTGACTCCAGGAGTGTCAGGCGCAGCCGACTCCCCTCTTCCTGTGACTTCAGCAGATCCAGCTTCACAGGCCAAGGAGGGTATCACTGCCACACAGCAAGACCCCGAAAGCAGGCCAGGGCCCTCCACGTCTCGCCCCTGCAGAGGACGCCTGCCAAAGTCACTACAGACAGGGCATCACAGTCAGCAGGCTGCCTCCACCTCTGCTGCAGATGTCCGGGCGCACCAGAACATAGCAGCAGGGTTAGGAAAGTTAGGTAAAAGTTGCTCTTTTGAGTCAAAACGATTAAACTAAATTAACAAAATCAGGGACAAAATAAAAGCAGCCCCTTAAGGGGAAACTGCAAAAACAAAAGACAAAATGCAAAGGAAACTTACAAACATCAAATCAAAACGTGATTAAGAGGGTCGATAAAACACCCCAGACCCCGAGGTGCCCACCGGGCATGGAAGGCCTCGACGGTGCAGGCAGACATCGCGTGCTCCCTCTCCAGGGACACCCGGCCGCAAACGTAGTCGTACGTAGACGCTCGTACGAACGTAGAACGTAGAGGGACAGACAGTCGGGTTGGACGACCCTCTCGATCGCCCACGACCTGGACCTGTTAATGGCCAACTTGGCCAAGCCCAGGAGCAGGTTCACAAGCAGGTCCTCCTCCCTCCCAGTCCGCACCAGGTGTCCGTAGATCAGGAGCGTGGGGTTGAAGTGCCAACAAAATAACAGTAAAAGGTTTTTCAAGAATCTAAAAAGGGGGTGCAGCCTAAAACAACTAATATATACGTAGTCCACAGAGTCCGCAAGGCCGCAAAAGATGCAGGTATCTTGGGAGTCCATGAACTGACACATCCTACGGTTGTATGGGACTGCTATGTGTAACACCCTCCACCCCAGGTCCCCAATGGAAAGTGGGAGGACACCCACTGGGGACCTCCACCACTGGACGGCAACAAGGCACACCCCAGCGTGTCCAAGTGGCGGGCGAGGGCAAAGAAGTCAAGGGTGTACAGCAGCAGCCCATACAGGAAACCCCTCCTCACCGTGCTAAAGGACACGGAGGGCATTTCTGTGAGGTGACTCAGGCCGCGGGGCAATGGCTCCTGAGGGAGGGTTCAGGGCTTGGGGCCAATGTGGAATTTCATCTGAAAAGGGGTGCTGTCAAATGGAAAACCAACATGCACCTGCACCACCTCGAGGCCCAGAATGACGTCGGGGCCGAGCACGAATGTCCTAACTTTTTGAATGGCTTTGGCTGCGAGCCGGACATCCACAGACGCGCAATACACCAACTACTGTCGTAACGTCTAGCCCATTCATCCGCCACTCAGCACGTCCCCGATCCTGGTCACCCCGGCAGCCACAGCCCTCCTCCCCGCCAGCCACTGAAATGGACAGATGGACGGATTCCTGAGCAGTGGCTCTCTGGCGATAGCCGCTAATCCTGATGGGGGAGAGCTGCGTCGCGAGGCGATCACGTTCCAGACTTTGATCAGGTCCCGGTAAAAGACGGGCAACACCTGCAAGGAGCCACAAAGGCCCCTCAGCTCTATAAATAGGAGCTGCCCATCATAATTCAGGCTGTGCACCTGGCAGAAGAAATACATTGCCAGGGCACACCATCTCGGAGGGGGCTTGACGTAAAGGTGTCGCTACAGGGCCTGAAGTTGGAAAGTTGCCACCTGGGTGTGTAGGCACACCAGCACCTGACCGCCCTCCCTAAGTGAGAGACTCAGAACCTCAGCAGTGACCCAGTGCAGCCTTTTGTCCCAGAAGAAGTCGATGAGCATTTTCTGGATTTTCACCACAAAGTCCAGGGGAGGGGTCAAATTCACCAGCCAGTACCACAACATGGCAGCAATCAGCTGGTTTATGACCAGAACTCGACCCCGGTAAGACAGCACTCGGAGCAGTCCTGTCCAGCGCCACAGGCGAGTGGTGACTTTGGCCTCCAGCTCCTGCCAGTTCGCCGGCCAGGATTCTTCAGCTGGGCAGAGGTGGGCACCCCGGTACAGGAGGCTGGTCCTGCTCCAGATGAAAGGCCTGAGCTCCCCGGGTAAGGGATCCATCTGCCACTGACCAACCAAGAGTCCAAAACACTTGTCCCAGTTGATCCTGGCAGAGGACATGGCAAAATAGACCTCCTGGCACTCGCGCATCCTCCGCAGGTCAGCCAGGTCAGCAAACATGAGGAGCACATCATCGGCGTAAACAGAGAGGACCACCCCGATGCCCGGCCTGCGCAGAACCAATCCAGACAACCTCCTCCGCAAGAGGCCCAGGAAAGGCTCCAAGCAGGTAGAATACAATTGCCCAGACAGGGGGCAGCCCTGACGCACTCCCCTCCCAAAGTGAACAGGCACTGTCAGGGACCTGTTAACCTTAACTAGACACTCTGCGGCATTGCACAGGAGTTGGATCCGGGTGACAAAATGTGCCCCGAACCCGAATGCTCGCAGAGTCCCGAATAAATATTTGTGATCCACCCTGTCGAACGCCTTCTCCTGGTCAAGAGACAGGAAGGTGCTTGACAGACCAGTCCTCTGTGAAAAGTGGATGACGTCCCAGGCCAGATGGATATTATCAAAGATGGTGCGGCTCAGGACGGTGTAGGATTGGTCAGGGTGGATAATGTGGTCCGGCATGGTGCCAAGGCGAGAAGACATTGCCCTGGCAAAGATTTTGTAATCCATGCTGAGGAGGGAGACCGGGCGCCGGTTTTTAAGGTGGCGGAGATCCCCCTTCTTAAGTAGCAGAGCAATGACCTCCCTGCACCACGAGAGGGGCATCTCCCCGTTAGCGAAACTCTCCCTAAGGAACCCCGTGTAGTCGTTCCCCAGGACATCCCAGAATGCCCTGAAGAACTCCATGGGCAGCCTGTCCAGCCCCGGGGACTTGCCCCTGGAGAGGCTGTCGAGGGTGCTGGTCACTCCCCCAGACTTATAGGGGAGTCAAGCTTTCCGGCACCCTCCAGGCCGACCTGCGGCAGGTCCTCCCACAAACTCGGCGAGCATCCTCACTGGACGGATCCGGAGAGAACAGGGCAGTGTAATAGTCCCGGCCAATGGTCCTGGTGCTCTCCAGATCCAAGACAGGGGGACCATCGTCGGCCAGCAGCGTAAGGAGCTGCTGACGGACCCTGTGCCTTTTTCCCAGTGAGTGGAAGAAGGGGGAGCCATGGTCCAGGTCCCAGAGGAACCAGATCCGTGACCTCACGTACGCACCATGGGATCCAACGAGTTGCAGCTCCCGCAGCGCGCCCTTCTCCTCATCGTACACCAGCCGCAGGGCCGGGTCCGCATCGGGCTGACGGAGACGTGTCTCCAGATCCAACACCTCCTTCTCCAACTCCTCGACCCTGGATTTCCGCCTCTTTGTTGACCCCCTCGCTTACTCCTGACAGATGACGTGCACGTGACTCTTGCCCACATCCCACCATAGCCTCAAGGAGGGGAAGCCTCCCCGCTTCCTTCTCCAGCCAGCCCAGAAACGATGGAATGAGTCCAGGAACCGCTCGTCCTCCAGCAGCAGGTTGTTAAAGGGCCAGTACGCAGACCCCGTCCGAGCGCAGAACGGAACGAGTTCCGCCCACACCAGACGGTGGTCCGTGCACAGCACCAGCTGCACAGAAGCCGATGGAACACAGGACACGAACGCCTCGGAAATGTAAAGGTGGTCGAGTCTGGACGCTCCGACTCCAAGTGACACAAAAGTTAAAACACTGGAGTCAGGATGGAGATGTCGCCAGACGCCCACCAAGTCGAAGGACCCGACCAGGTCCCACAACTTACTCACACCTAGCGAGCGGTGCTGGGCACCGTGACGGTCCCCAGCCCCGAGGGTACAGTTGAAATCCCCCCAAGGACAATGCCCTCGCCCGTGTCGATGGAGCTGAGATGAGTGGACACTTCCTCAAAGAAGCTCGCTTGCTGCTGTGAGCCCAGGGGAGCGTACACATTCACAAAGTGAAGCGCCGCGCCCCCCAGGCGCACAGTGAGGTGCAGCAACCGGCCTGGCACCGGCTCCTTGACCCCCAAGATCTCCAGCTGAAAATGTGGGGCCAACAAGACAGCCACCCTGCCAGAATTGGGGGCTAGGTGGCTCATGTAGACCCCCCCACCCCTTGCCACTCCAGGAGCCACGTGGCTTTGTCTCCCGGAACGGTATGAGTTTCCTGCAGGAAGCACACCGCATACTTCCCATCCCGGAGGACTGAGAAGTTCTGGAACCTGCGCTGTGCGTCCCTGCTGCTGTTGATGTTGGGGCTGGCTATGGTAATCTTCATTGTCAGGCTTATGTGCTACCATCAGCTAATGCAAAGTGCAAGGAGAGGACTATTTTAATCCTTCCTCTCCTTCAGGATCCCAGTGAGAAACGTGTGGACCCTCCTCTTCATGTTCCGGTCCAGCCCAGGGGCCTTGAGGGCCTCGCGGGCCGACCAGAAGACAAGAGGAAAAGAATGTCACCGGCCCAGAGCCGACTGGTCCCTGTCTCGGTGACCGCGATTACTCACTAAAAAATCATGGAGCTCCCGTAAAGGGATGAGGGGAGAATCGGTGGGGGTCACCAGGGGATCCACCACCTCACCCAACAACAACTTGAAGTCATCCCTGGTGCTCACCACCAAAACCCCGCCCTCCTCCAGGTCGTCACCTCCAGCTTCCAACCCCTCCCCCGTATTGAGTCTGGGGGCTGGTTCGGAGCTGCCAGTCGACTCCATCTCCACCTCGATCCCTCCCCGAGGATTAAGGGCAGAGGGGTCCTCGCGGGTCTCCTCTTGGGGATATGGGCCAAAAGGTGTCTTCCAGACGCTCCGCCCTCTGGGGTTTGGGCAGGTCCGCCCTCTTTAATCGGACCACCGGCTCGGGGTCACATGCCCCACCACCGCCGGACCCGGGAACCTGCACAGGGACGAAGCCGGCCCAGCACATGGCGCCGAGGCACACACCGGGCCCAAGAGCTCGCGTGTTCACGATACCGAGGCCAGATGATTTTTGTCCCCCCGAGCCGGTGTCTTCAGGGGCCTGGAGATCAGGGTGGGTTTGGGTGGTCTGGGGAGCTACCTCCAGGTGGCGGGTCTTCCTCCGCGCCTTCTTACAGTGCAGGGTCTCTCCCCACATATCGCTGGCAGCCGGCGGCACCTCCCCATGCGGGGAGGAAGATGGAGTGGTGGCAGGGGGAGAAGCAGCAGTGCCAGCCGCAGCCGCCTGGATGGTACGGGTGGCCTTGGAGGTGGGGCACTCCTTCCTCACGTGTCCCACTCCCTTGCAGGAATGGCACCGCACGCCATCTACCGACCAAAAAATGCGGTAGACGGTCCCCTCAAAGACAACATCAAAACCCCCCTCGGTGCACTCCTCCTGTGCCAGGCATACAAACACCTGGTGCCAGAAGGAATACACGTGATGGAGGTTGGCATCCTTCAGGCCGAGCGGGATCGGTGCCACACTCGACCTCCTCTCCCCCATGACAGAGGTGGAGGAGGAGGAGCCCATCGGGGGCAAAGGGCGGGACATTTGATTACATTAGCCGCTGGGCAGTGGCCTCCAGAGGGTTCACTGCCAGGGACGTCCCGTCCACCGTGACCCCTTTTCGAGGGCACCCACCGCTCGGCCTCTAGAAAGAACGTGGTCTTCCCGTACATTTTCGAGGCTGCGACTATGTCTGAGGGGACAACAACCCCGGCCAGGGCCTTTACACAGGCCTCAATGGTCATTGTGGGATGGGTGTGGCACTTCACCCCAAGCTGATGTGTCAGCAATTTAAATGTGAGGGGGCTGCAGGAGATGCAGGGGCTGATGGGGCCACCGCCCCTGCATTGGTGGCTCGAGCGGCCCCGCCACCGGTAAAGATGTTGTTGCCGCCATCGGGAGTGCTGCACCCACCCCTGTACAGGTGAAATATACACAACAAACAGAGCAAAGTGGAGTGGAGGTAGGGGAGAGTGACGGGGGTAGGGGGAGACAGAGATGACAAAGGTGCAGGGTTTCTTGAGGTGCAGGTGTTTCCAATGTTCTGCTGCAGGGGGAGGAAGAATCTCCATCTGAGCAGCTAGCACCGCCCAGTAATGATGTTAAATGCCTGTAGATGCAGCTGGCTCTGGGCAGTGCTAGCTAACCCAGGTGAGGCAAGGGAGGGCAGAGTAGGGTACAGGTCTTCTTCCCTCAAAGTTCAGTCACTCACAACTCTCCCTGCTTGGATGTCCTATCCCTCCCCCTGCAGACAACCAGACAGATGAAAGACAGTTATTTTCTCCCCCAGGCACCCACCCCTTGCATCAAATGTCTTCCCCATCCGGCTGGGGTTGGGCCGTCTCCCCTCCGGCTATCCACAAACCACCACTCCCAGGCTCTTCAGGCGTTGCTAGGCCTTACAAAGCCCAATCCTACAGTAGCAGGTTGTAATAGCAGCAGCAGCAGCAACCTTGTTGGCAGTAGTCTTCTGGCTCCAGTTGAGGACTAGGAGGAAACCCCACAGCAGCAGCAGCCACAGGAAATTCCACAGCAGCAGGAACAGCCACAGGAAATCCCACAGCAGCAGCAGCAGCCACAGGAAATCCCACAGCAGCAGGAACAGCCACAGGAAATCCCACAGCAGCAGCAGCCACAGGAAATCCCACAGCAGCAGGAACAGCCACAGGAAATCCCACAGCAGCAGGAACAGCCACAGGAAATCCCACAGCAGCAGGAACAGCCACAGGAAATCCCACAGCAGCAGGAACAGCCACAGGAAATCCCACAGCAGCAGGAACAGCCACAGGAAATCCCACAGCAGCAGGAACAGCTACAGGAAATCCCACAGCAGCAGGAACAGCTACAGGAAATCCCACAGCAGCAGGAACAGCCACAGGAAATCCCACAGCAGCAGGAACAGCTACAGGAAATCCCACAGCAGCAGGGACAGCCACAGGAAATCCCACAGCAGCAGGAACAGCTACAGGAAATCCCACAGCAGCAGGAACAGCTACAGGAAATCCCACAGCAGCAGGAACAGCCACAGGAAATCCCACAGCAGCAGGAACAGCCACAGGAAATCCCACAGCAGCAGGAACAGCTACAGGAAATCCCACAGCAGCAGGAACAGCCACAGGAAATCCCACAGCAGCAGGAACAGCTACAGGAAATCCCACAGCAGCAGGAACAGCCACAGGAAATCCCACAGCAGCAGGAACAGCCACAGGAAATCCCACAGCAGCAGGAACAGCCACAGCCAGCACCAAGCACAACCACAGCAACAGCCACACAGCTCAGCAGTAACGAGCTGTAGCTGAGACCAATCAGGAAGCACAGCCTGGGGATGGGTGTTAATCACTTGTACATAATGTTCACTATTATCAATAAACGTCGAAGAATATCTCCCTGCCTGTGGCTCTTTGTTCTGATGAGCAGTGTTCATGTCCCTTGGATGATGAAACCTTTCTGCACAAGATAAAAGGCAGGTGTCTTAGTCCAGGACTTCTTCCCTGTGCTCTGTGTAGCCTCCAGACTACAGTGATGGCCCAGTCTCACAATTCCTGGACACATTACTGATGCCTGCGCCTCGGCAGTGCTGGTCATTGTTGCCAGAATGTAGTGGGCATTTGCCACAGAGTTCTCTCATACTCTCTGTGTGCTCTCAGCACCTTTAAGGTGGGGCTGACCCCCATCTCTTCAACATCTGTGACCAGTGATGCTTTGTACCAGCTCCTGAAGAGCTGAGGTGCTGAAGGTGGACACAGCATCAGATGCACCTAAAGTTTCATGGTTGTGTCTCTGAGATGGCCCTGATCATGGAGCGCAAGCGAGCTGTCCTCAGCCAGACAGGAGTCAGACATTCTCAGAGGCCATGTGAAGATCTGTGGAGTGTCCTCACTGCATGTTGTCATCATCCTCTTGTGATCGAGCGACTATTAGGGCCTCCACTGCATCTCCATGACAGGAGCATTCTCACACAGCTGCCATAAGCCAGACTGGAGTCAAACTTTCACAACTGCAATGTAAGGATCTATGGGGACACCTCACTTCATGTCGTCATCATCTTCCACAAATCTGGGAGCTATGAGGGCCTCCCAAGCGTGCCTGCCTCATCTAGCCAGTGCGAGAGCCTCAGCCCCATCATCGTCACCACCGAGGATCCCCTCACCCTCATCCCCATTGGCATCCTCCTCATCAGGGGAGACTTGCAGCTCCTCCACCTCCTCCTCAGCCAGCTCCTCACCCCGTTTCAGCGCCAGCTTGTAAGGAGCGCAGCAGACTACGAAGATGCATGACATCCTCTGTGGACTGTATTGCAGGGCTCTGCCAAACCAGTCCGGGCACTGGAACGGCATCTTCAGCATCCCGATGGTCTGCTCCACCAAGGTGCGAGCTGCTGCATGAGCCTCATTATACCATCGCTCTGCTGCAGTCTGAGGCCACCACACCGGTGTCATCAGCCACAGCCTCTGTGGGTAGCCCTTGTCCCCAAGGAGCCAATCCTGCAGCCTCTGTGGACCCTGGAAGACTGCAGGGATCTGCAAGTTACTCAGGAAGTAGGCATTGTGCCCAATCCCTGGAAACCGTGCGCATACCTGCAGGATGTGTTTCTGGTGGTCACACACCAGCTGCATGTTCAGTGAGTGGAAGCCGTTGCAGCTGATGAAGTCCACCGACTATAGTGATGGAGACCTGAGCGCCACATGATTGCAGTCAATCGCACCCTGTACCTGTGGGAATCCCGCGATCAAGGCGAATCTAATGGCCCTTACATCCTGGCTGTCCTGGTCCCGGGTGAAATGCACAAAGTTGTGTGCCATGGAGAAGATGGCATCCGTGACCTCATGGATGCATTTGTGGATTGTGATATCCCACAGAGGTGACCTGTGGAGCCCTGAAATGAGCCACTGGCGTAAAAATTGAGCACCACGGTCACTTTCACAGACACTGGCAGTGGATGCCCTCCATGTCCCATTGGCGCCAAGTCCTACAGTAAGTGGCAGGTGTGAGCCACCGGGTCCCGAGACATGCACAGTCGTCAGCAACACTGGTTCTCAATCACCTGTAGGAATGGCAGGCGGCATCTGTAGACCCTGGGTGACACTAGGTACCGACCAGCCACGTCTCACTGTCACTCCTGGACACTATGTGTGGGAGCTCCTGCTGCCCCTTCTTCATGAGGAAGCTGCTCCTGCCTTTGCACAGCCAGGTGCCTCAGTCACTCTCTCCTCTGTCTTCTACGGTCTCTGTAGACCATCAGGCATACAGCTTGGTCACCAGGATCCATGATCCTGACCTGGTCCTCCCGCAGCATGAAAGAGAGAGAGAGACGTGGTTATCATGGCTGTACTTAGCACCTTTCCTGGCCCTGTGTGACCGCCCCTTAACGCTTCCCAGTGAGTGCTGGTCACTCTTTGGATGGCCAGAGATGAGTGCTCTGCATGGCTGCCCTGTCAACCTGCAACATGGGGGACACTGGTCCCAACCAGGATGCTGAGATTGCAAGGGGCTGTTAGCGCCTCCAGCAGTGACTGCTACATGGCTAGTGTTGGCGAGGAGATTGTGAACGTGTGCAGTCCAACTGCCCCGAGGTCCAATAAAGTGGTGGGGGCCTCCAAGTGTTTGGGGAGGGGGTGGGGGGGGGTGTGTGCGATGGTGAGGTATGGAGCGCTTGGTGGCCCTTTGGTGCCTCCGCATTGCCTGCATGGGTGGGCAGGCTAGGAGCCTGTCCCCAATCATATCACTGTGGCTGCACTTGATCTATCTCAGTTGCAGATATATGGTCAGTTTATACAGGTGTCCCTAATGCGTGGCCACTTCCTTCGCTTACCCTGCCCCCCAACCTCGATTGTGGGGGGCAGGATGCAGCGCCCGGGCAATACTTGACCCCGGACACCCCCTCCCCCATCACCCCATCAGCGACACCGAGGCTGGCCAGCACTTTCCCCCAGTTCCCCCCCCAACCCCAGCAGTCGCCTCCAGAGCAAGTCATAAGTTGCCTCCGCACCCCCCGTGTCCCTGAGGCCTGTGAACAACGGGTGAGCTGTGGAGAAGCTGCTGCTCACTCAACTCAGTTCCCCCAAAGTGAAGGCCGCCAAGTGCATGTCGCCTGTGTGCTGTTGTGATACACGTCGGCGTGCTTTCCCGCTGATGTGGATGGACGATGCGGTGGGGTTCCAAGAGCCTGACAGGATGGCCTTTTAATTATATGCTAATGTATTACAATCAGATCCCCATTGACCGATGGCGGGAAACGTGGCCCGCTGTTGGCGAGCTGAGCAAACGATCGCGACCTGCCTTCACGCCATCGTGAAGCAGGTCATGCCATATTTTCCACGCATGCAACCACTCATGCCCACTGCCAGCGGGCACGGAAAATTTCACCCCTTGTGTCATTCTCACCACTTGCCTTCCCACCTATTTTTGTGTCATCCGCAACCTTGGCAATAGTACATTCACTTCCCTTATCGAAGTCAGGACTGCATGCGTGCCAAACAGCATAAGCAGAAAGTGATAGACAGAGCTAAGCAATTCCACAACCAACAGATCAGGTCTAAGCTCTGCAGTCCTGCCAGATCCAGTCATGAATGGTGGTGGACAATTAACCAACTCACTGGAGGAAGAGGCTCCACAAATATCCCCATCCTCAATGATGGGGGAGCCCAGCACAGCAGTGCAAAAGATAAGGCTGAAGCATTCGCAACAATCTTCAGCCAGAAGTGCTGATCCATCTTGGCCTCCTCCATAGGTTCCCAATATCTCAGATGCCAGTCTTCAGCCAATTTGATTCACTCCACGTGATATCAAGAAAAGGCTGAAGGCACTGGATACCACAAAGGTTATGGGCCTTGACAATATCCCGGCCATACCATTGAAGACTTGTGCTCCAGAACTTTCCTCGCCCCTAGCCAAGCTGTTCCAGTACAGCTACAACACCGGCATCTACCCAGCTATGTGGAAAATTGCCCAGGTATGTCCTGTACATAAAAAGCAGGACAAATCCAACCCGGCTAATTGCCACTCCATCAGCCTACTCTCAATCATCAGTAAAGTGATGGAAGGGGTCATCAACAATGCTATCAAGCGGCACTTGTTTAGCAATAACCTGCTCACTGTCGCTCAGTTTGGGTTCCGCCAGGGTCACTCGGCTTCTGACCTCATTGGTTCAAACATGGACATGTGTTGAACTCCAGAGGTGAGGTGAGAGTGACTGCCCTTGACATCAAGGCAACATTTCACCAAGTGTGGCATCAAGGAGCCCTAGCAAAACTGGAGTCAAAGGGAATTAGGGGGAAAACTCTCTGCTGGTTGGAGTCATACCTAGCACAAAGGACGATGGTTGTGGTTGTTGGAGGTCAGTCATCACAGCTCCAGGACATCGCTGCAGGAGTTCCTCAAGGTAGTGTGCTAGGCCCGACCATCTTCAGCTGCTTCATCAGTGACCTTCCTTCCATCATAAGGTCAGAAGTGGGAATGTTCGCTGATGATTGCACAATGTTCAGCATCATTTGTGACTCCTCAGATACTGAAGCAGCCCATGGCAACTTAAGCAAGACCTAGACAAAATCCAGGCTTGGGCTGACAAGTGGCAAGTAACATTCACACCAAACAAGTGCCGGACAATGACCATCTCCAAGAAGAGAGAATCTATCACCCCTTGAAATTCCCTGACATTACCATCGCAAAGTCCCCCACTATCAACATCCTGGTGTTTACCATTGGCAGAAGTTGAACTGGACTAGCCATATAAATACTATGGCTACAAAAGCAGGTCAGAGACTAGGAATCCTGTGGTGAGCCACTCACCAGACTCCCCAAAGCCTGTCCACCATCTACAAGGCATAATTCAGGAGTGTGATGGAATACTCGCCACTCGCCTGGATGAGTGCAGCTCCCACAACACTCAAGAAGCTTGTTAACATCCAGGACAAAGCAGCCCATTTGATTGGCACCCCTTCCACAAACATTCACTCCCTTCACCATCAACGAACAGTAGTAGCAGTGTGTACCATCTACAAGATACAATATAGGAACTCACCAAGGCTTGTTAGGCAGCACCTTCCAAACTCATGACAGCTGCCATCTAAAAGGACAAGGTTAGCAGATAGATGGGAGCACCACCATCTGGAAGTTCCTCTGCAAGCCAGTCACCATGCTAACTTGGAAATATATCACCTTCACTGTCGCTGGGTCAAAATCCTGGAACTCCCTCCCTAACAGCACTGTATACCTACACCACAGGCACTGCAACGGTTCAAGAGGGCAGCTCATCACCACCTTCTCAAGGGCAACTATGGATGGGCAATAAATGCTGGCCCAGCCAGCAATGCTCCCATCCTGTAAATAAATAAAATAAATCTAAGTTGACACCTCAGTGCAGTAGTGAGATCATGCTGCAAAGTTGGAGCTGCTTCTTTAAGATGAACTGTCAAATCGAGACTCCATTCGCCCTCTCAGTTGGACATAAAATGTCAAGTTACAGTATTTGAAGAGCAGGAGAGCTTTAGTGTCCAGGCAAACAGTTATTTTCCCCAGTCAAGCTCATTATGAACAGATTATCTCATCATTTATCTTATTGGTCTTTGTGGGACCTTGCGTGAAAACTGGCTGTCGCATTCCTCTACCGTGTGCATTCAGAAATAATGAATTGGCTGCTAGTCAAGAATTATATATTTCTATATAAATAGAAATTATTTCCATTCTTTGAATAAGGTCAAGTCCTACTCAAGAACTTAACCTCATAATTTAGGGTTACAACCTCGTGCACTACATTGTCGAAAGTGCAATGCTTCAAATAACATGTTAAATTAAGGTTTGTTATTGTGTTAAATATCCCATGGAATTCCTCAAAATGAAATTATTCTTGTGTCCTCGTCAATATTCTTTCCTCAGCCAGTGCCATCAATAAAGATTATTTGGTCATTTAGCTGATTATTTGAGAGAATTTTGGTATGTGCTAAATGACTATGTTACACAAATGCGCCTGATCTTTTAGCTCGGCATGCGGGCGTGATCAGTGGGCCCGGGATGGGCCAGGAAACGCACCATGGTGGCATGGGCTTGAGAGGTCATATGGCCTGCTCTTACTCCATTTTTTTATGTTCTTAGGTTAAAAGTACATTTCAGTCCATAAGGGATGAGGGGCCAATCTATTAGAGGCGATCTGAGTTACTGACCCTGGAAAAAATATTGAAGTTAAAGCCCGAAAATATACCAATCACCATCTACAAGTTGGCCATCATTAACGTTAACATGCCTCTCTGGCTGCATTAGGGCTGGAAACAAGCTTTCCAGCTTCCAGTGTGAAATGCTCCTGCACTTGTGTAGGTGGTTTGCCAGTAAATGATAGTCTAGTGAACATCAAATGATACTGATTTTTTTCAGTAAATTGATATATCTCAACATGTTACCAGAAACCCTCATCACAAGCAACAGACCTAATATCATTAAGGCAATGAAGGATGGAGGATGTAACCAGATTAGTTTTTTGTAGACACTCAATCTGATAGTATTTAACTGTATTAGCAGGCATTGTATCCCTTGCCAGAAGCATCTGCAATCACTTTTAGTGTAATGTCAAAGTCACAGCTTAGAACCACTAACAGCAATGTATATCCTACTCAGGATAAAAACCCACTTTAAATGCTGGGCAGATGTCTTGAGAAAAAATGAACATACTCCATCTCAGACCCACCAGGTTGGAAAAGTACTTGTCAAATGATTGTTATGCAGATAAATGTTGATGATGCTTTTGTAATAAGCCAAGTTTTCCTCATGATATGCGTTGTCCCCTTTAGGCAAAGGCAAAAATATTCCTGTCAGGACCACACTCCCTCCATTGGCAATCTCTTCCAACATCATAATTTGCAGCCTCCATTTTTCTGAGTCATGACTACCTCTTGTCTTCTCTCCAGCTGTTCCAAGATCAGCAATAAGCCTTCAACTATAACATCCCTGCTTCTAGAAATCTCATGTAGTATATGCTTACCTTATATCATCTGTGTGCACCTTCAAATGTGTCCTGAGAACATATCTCATCGCCTTCATTCATACCTACTATGCCTATTCTGTCCTCTCATGAAATATTTTGCAATGTTTGGTTACATGAAAGTGCTTGTCATGTTTCAATTTTTTTTTCTAATTGGCGTAGAAGTGACTTCTAGGTTAATTTATAATGGGTGCGATTTTGCAGTAGAAATAACAGTGAAGGTAATATTGCTGACCAATTATTTATATAGAAATCAGGTAATTGTGTGCATTTAAATGTGGAAATGAAGAAGTTGCTTCTGAGATGAAAACAAAAATACCTGGAAAAACTCAGCAGGTCTGGCAGCATCTGCGGAGAGGAGCACAGTTAACGTTTCGAGTCCGCATGACTCTTCAACAGAACTAAGGAAAAATAGAAAAGAGGTAAATGTAAGCTGGTTTAAGGGGTGGGGGGGGCGGGGGGGTGGGACAAGTAGAGCCAGTGATAGGTGGAGATAACCAAAAGATGTCACAGACAAAAGGTCAAAGAGGTGTTGAAGGTGGTGATATTATCTAAAGGAATGTGCTAATTAAGGATAGAAAGCAGGATGAGCAAGGTACAGATAGCCCTAGTGGGGGTGGCGTGGGGTGAAGGAATCAAAAAAGGCTAAAAGGTAGAGATAAAATAATGGATGGAAATACATTTAAAAATAATGGAAATAGGTGGGAAAAGAAAAATCTATATAAATTATTGGAAAAAACAAAAAGGAGGGGGAAAATCGGGAAGGGGGTGGGGATGGAGGAGAGAGTTCATGATCTAAAATTGTTGAACTCAATATTCAGTCCGGAAGGCTGTAAAGTGCCTAGGCGGAAGATGAGCAGGGTGGAGTGTTGAAATAGCAAGCGACAGGGAGGTCTGGGTAATGCTTGCGGACAGACCGAAGGTGTTCTGCAAAGCAGTCATGCAGACTGGGTGACCGCTTTGCAGAACACCTTCGGTCTGTCCGCAAGCATTACCCAGACCTCCCTGTCGCTTGGCATTTCAACACTCCACCCTGCTCTCATGCCCACATGTCCGTCCTTGGCTTGCTGCATTGTTCCAGTGAAGCTCAACGCAAACTGGAGGAACAGCACCTCATCTTCCGCCTAGGCACTTTACAGCCTTCCGGACTGAATATTGAGTTCAACAATTTTAGATCATGAACTCTCTCCTCCATCCCCACCCCCTTCCCGATTTTCCCCCTCCTTTTTGTTTTTTCCAATAATTTATATAGATTTTTCTTTTCCCACCTATTTCCATTATTTTTAAATGTATTTCCATCCATTGTTTTATCTCTACCTTTTAGCCTTTTTTGATTCCTTCACCCCACCCCACCCCCACTAGGGCTATCTGTACCTTGCTCGTCCTGCTTTCTACCCTTAATTAGCACATTCCTTTAGATAATATCACCACCTTCAACACCTCTTTGACCTTTTGTCTGTGACATCTTTTGGTTGTCTCCACCTGTCACTGGCTCTACTTGTCCCACCCCAACCCCCCTTAAACCAGCTTATATTTCACCTCTTTTCTATTTTTCCTTAGTTCTGTTGAAGAGTCATACGGACTCGAAACGTTAACTGTGCTCCTCTCCGCAGATGCTGCCAGACCTGCTGAGTTTTTCCAGGTATTTTTGTTTTTGTTTTGGATTTCCAGCATCCGCAGTTTTTCGCTTTTATCTTTTTTGCTTTTATTTTTGCTTCTGAGATATCCTGCTGCTTTGAAAGTTTCCTGAAAACGGCATCTCACTGAGAGATAGGAACAGTGTGGAGTTGCTGTACTTACCTGACATACATGCACTAAATTCCTGAGAAAAAGTTAGGACTTGTCAATTTCAGCATAAGTACCCTTTCAATGGCATAATGTGTTTTAATTAGAACCAGTTTACCTTTCTGCCTCTGAAAATTAACTTTTACAAGTGCAGACGATCATTCCTTCAGTTTTTAATTATTGTTGGAGATTTGAAGCAGGTAAAATACCTAAGGGCGAAATTTTCTGTGCCCATTGGTGGCTGGCATGTTTGGCAGCATGAGCGGACAATATGGCAAGAAGGCCAAAAATCAGTTTCATGACGTCATGAAACCAGTTTGCAATTGTCCGCTCTAGACGTCAATGGTGGGCTGCATTTCCTGCCGTCGGACGTTGGGAACCTCATTGTGAAACATCTGCATATCATTATACGTCCAACTCACCGGAATCATCCCCCCATGCTGGATCATCTGAGCATGCAGTATGATTGCACGCCGACGTGTTTCATAACTGTACATAAGCGACATGCATCTGGCAGGTTGCACTCCACTTGCGACTTCAAGGTTTGTTTGCCTACCTTGCTTTGGTCAGCACTCGTAGTCATCAGCACCAGGTTTCACAGACAGTGCCACATCACTTTTAGGGGGGCTCTGGGGCCAGCCTCTACCTACCAGACCAGCCGTATGGTGGGGGTGACTTCTCAATGGCTACAAGGCTAGGGCTTGCTTGGGGAAAGGGAGAAGTGGCCTCAGGCAAGGGAAGAGGCTTGAGGGCAAGGACTATACTGGGGAAGGGGGTATCCCAGGGTGTGTGTGGGGGAGGAGGGGGGAGGCACAAGCTGATCTGTGTGAGTGGCCTTAAGATGATGAGGGCTGAGGAGGCAGTCTTCAGAGGAAATCAGGCCAGATGGAAATGTGAAGGTGTGTGTGTGAGAGTAATATCCCTTGAGCTGACAGCGAGCGAGATGCCAGTGAATGTGTGATGGGTAAAAGCAAAACACTGTGGATGCTGGAAATCTGAAAAAAAAACATAAAATACTGGAAAAACACAGCAAGTCTGGCAGCATCTGTGGAGATAAAAACAAAAAGCTAAAAGCTACTGCGGATGCTGGAAATCCAAAACAAAAACAGAATTACCTGGAAAAACTCAGCAGGTCTGGCAGCATCGGTGGAGAAGAAATCAGTCAACGTTTCGAGTCTTCATGACCCTTCGGCAGAACTGAAGCATAGTTAGGAGAAAGATGAAATATAAGCTGATTTAAGGTGGGGGGGCGGGGGGAGAGAGAGAAGTTGAGGGTGTGGTGATTGTGGAGATAAGCAAGCAGTGATAGGAGCAGATAATCAAAAGATGTTACAGACAAAAGGATCAAAGAGGTGTTGAAGGTGGTGATATTGTCTAAGAAAGGTGCTAATTAAGAATGGAAGACAGGACACTCAAGGTACAGCTCTAGTGGGGGTGGGGTGGAAAGACTGACAGGGCATTACAGGTATAGATTTAAAAATAATGGAAATAGGTGGGAAAATAAAAATCTATATAAATTATTGGAAAAAACAAAAGGGAGGGGGAGAAAAGGAAAGGGGGTGGGGATGGGGGAGGGAGTTTAAGATCTAAAGTTGTTGAATTCAATATTCAGCCCAGAAGGCTGTAAAGTGCCTAGTCGGAAGATGAGGTGCTATTCCTCCAGTTTGCGTTGGGCTTCACTGGAACAATGCAGCAAGCCAAGGACAGACATGTGGGCAAGAGAACAGGGTGGAGTGTTAAAATGGCAGGCGACAGGGAGGTTTGGGTCATTCTTGCGGACAGACCGCAGGTGTTCTTCAAAGCGGTCGCCCAGTTTGCGTTTGGTCTCTCCAATGTAGAGGAGACCGCATTGGGAGCAACGAATGCAGTAGACTAAGTTAGGGGAAATGCAAGTGAAATGCTGCTTCACTTGAAAGGAGTGTTTGGGCCCTTGGACGGTGAGGAGAGAGGAAGTGAAGGGGCAGGTGTTGCATCTTCTGCGTGGGCGTGGGGAGGTGCCATAGGTGGGGGTTGAGGAGTAGGGGGTGATGGAGGAGTGGACCAGGGTGTCCCTGAGGGAACGATCCCTACGGAATGCCGTCAGGGGGGGTGAAGGGAAGATGTGTTTGGTGGTGGCATCATGCTGGAGTTGGCGGAAATGGCGGAGGATGATCCTTTGAATGCGGAGGCTGGTGGGGTGATAAGTGAGGACAAGGGGGACCCTATCATGTTTCTGGGAAGGAGGAGAAGGCGTGAGGGAGGATGCGCGGGATATGGGCCGGACACGGTTGAGGGCCCTGTCAACGACCGTGGGTGGAAAACCTCGGTTAAGGAAGAAGGAGGACATGTCAGAGGAACTGTTTTTGAAGGTAGCGTCATCAGAACAGATGCGACGGAGGCAAAGGAACTGAGAGAATGGGATGCAATCCTTACAGGAAGTGGGGTGTGAGGAGCTGTAGTCGAGGTAGCTGTGGGAGTCGGTAGGCTTGTAATGGATATTGGTGGACAGTCTATCATCAGAAATTGAGACAGAGAGGTCAAGGAAGGGAAGAGAAGTGTCAGAGATGGACCATGTGAAAATGATGAAGGGGTGGAGATTGGAAGCAAAATTAATAAATTTTCCCAGGTCCCGACGAGAGCATGAAGCAGCACCGAAGTAATCATCGATGTACCGGAGAAAGAGTTGTGGGAGGGGGCCGGAGTAGGACTGGAACAAGGAATGTTCCACATACCCCATAAAGAGACAGGCATAGCTGGGGCCCATGTGGGTACCCATAGCCACACCTTTTATTTGGAGGAAGTGAGAGGAGTTAAAGGAGAAATTGTTCAGTGTGAGAACAAGTTCAGCCAGACGGAGGAGAGTAGTGGTGGATGGGGATTGTTCGGGCCTCTGTTCAAGGAAGAAGCTAAGGGCCCTCGGACCATCCTGGTGGGGGATGGAGGTGTAGAGGGATTGGACATCCATGGTGAAGAGGAAGCAGTTGGGGCCAGGGAACTGGAAATTGTTGATGTGACGTAAGGTGTCAGAGGAATCACGGATGTAGGTGGGAAGGGACTGGACAAGGGGAGAGAGAAGGGAGTCAAGATAACGAGAAATGAGTTCCGTGGGGCAGGAACAGGATGACATGATCGGTCTGCCAGGACAGTTCTGTTTGTGGATTTTGGGTAGGAGGTAGAAGCGGGCCGTCCGAGGTTGGGTGACTATCAAGTTGGAAGCTGTGGGAGGAAGATCTCCAGAGGAGATGAGGTCAGTGACAGTCCTGGAAACAATGGCTTGATGTTCTGTGGTGGGGTCATGGTCCAGGGAGAGGTAGGAGGAAGTGTCTGCGAGTTGACGCTCAGCCTCCGCGAGGTAGAGGTCAATGCGCCAGACAACAACAGTACCACCCTTGTCAGCGGGTTTGATGACAATGTTGGGGTTGGACCTAAGAGAACGGAGTGCAGTGAGTTCAGAGAGAGACAGATTGGAATGGGTGAGAGGAGCAGAGAAATTGAGACGGCTAATGTCACGCCGACAGTTCTCAATGAAAAGATCAAGAGAAGGTAAGAATCCAGAGGGAGGGGTCCAGGTGGAGGGAGAATATTGGAGGTGGGTAAAAGGATCCGTTGAATGGGGAGAGGACTCCTGCCCAAAGAAGTGAGCACGGAGACGAAGACGGCGGAAGAAGAGTTCAGCATCATGCCGAGCCCGAAATTCATTGAGATGAGGGCGTAAGGGTATGAAACTAAGTCCTTTGCTGAGCACTGAACGTTCAGCATCGGAGAGGGGAAGGTCAGGGGGTATAGTGAATACGCGGCTGGGGCTGGGATTGGAAGATGGGGTGGGACGGAGGGACAAGCAGGGGTGGAGGGTCCCAGATGGGTGTTGGTGTCGATGAGTTGTTGGAGCTTGCGTTCCTTAGCACTTGAGAGAAAGAGAAAAAGTTTCTTGTTGAGGCGACGGATGAGGCGAAGAATAAAATGAAACTGGGGGCACGCGCAGCTTTGAAAAAGGGTGCGGCGGTGCTGCTGGAGGGAGACATCTGTGGAGAGCTGTGAAGAAAAGGGCCGAACTTGAAATGTGGTGCCCAGTGGGGTGACAGTGGGGTAATAAATGTGGAGTGCAGTATGGGTTTCTTGTAAGAAACAGTAAACTTTATTTACAGACTCCAGATGATGCTACATGCTTGTTCCAAGACCAAGGCTAAAAAGCTCCGTTCCCTACGTTTAGGGCTGATTCGTCTGTACAGTCACAAGATCCCCATAACAGTAAGAAGTGTTTAATTTAGAATTATTACACCCACCATGTTTCCCTGGAATGTATGATTAATGAGACGGGGTTGGGATGATACGTCGTGAAAACCCACCATTGGGGCCAGCGGGTAAAATGTCCTTTTTCTTGTCTGCTACCGCAAATCTGGGACAATTGCACCCAAACTTTTTTTTTTAACTGTTCTTTCTGTGTCTTAATCAAATCTCTTGTTCTCCCTGTTTCACTTTCTGGGGCTGATTTGACATGAAATTCCATGGCCCAGATCTCACAGTCAAGAGTAGAGCAAATACACCACTACTGACTGTGATTTAATCTGCCCACTTACTATTTTATGTTGGTGCCCTGTACCTCCCAGTTTTAGCTCCAGTTTGAATCCAGCAAAAATCAGAGTCAGAAGTGTCGCGTATAATTCCAGCAAAGCCATGGCCCCTTTTCCATCATGAACTGAAGACATGCCCCTTAAGGTCTGTTTTCAGTTCATTGACTTGCATTGTGTTTAGGTAGACCTGTCAACCTCCACAGCCTCACCCCCAAAATGTTCACCCCCTCCTTCACCCCTGTAATGATCTCCAAAGAGACCGATAACTTTTAAAAATAAATTCAAACTTCTGGTCAATAGCTGAATGACAAGATTTCGCATTTTAAGACTTCTACTGTAACAAGTGGCTAAAAACACTCATAATTAAGCACTACCTTTCTAGGCAAGCAATGCTTCAAACTATAAACCGTAACATTCTCTTTCTCCTTTTGGTAAAACTGAAAACACACTTCACAGATATACCTTGCACTGTCCTTTAAGTAGACATTCAATTCTCCCAGAACCAGTCCAGGGTGATTCTTAGCTCCTGATGGTTTAATTCTAATATTTTCTTTTCTCATCCTGGAACTTTTAATCTCATATCTTTCATGATGAGGTTTTCTCTGCGCAGTGTTTGATGCGTAGGAACAGCATATTACATTAATTTATCACAAGAGGAAGTTATCTACGTAAAATGCATATCTTGCTGACTGCAAAGGCTTTGTATCTTGTTTGAATGCAGACAATTGCAAACATTTGAAATCAAGGAAACTGTTTGCAGAGACGGTGGCTAGCAAAATATGTTGTTTATGCAGAAATGAATGGCTTGAAGGATACCAATATGAAAGCTACTATCATTGTGTCTTTCTTCGTAACTGCCTGTTGGTTTGGTACAGTATCTTTTTACCTTTTTCAAAATTTTCTATTTTAAGTTTAAGCTGTTTTATAACTGCTTCCGTTGAAATAATGCTGATTACATACATAACTATTCCTTTCAAAGCTAACTAATTCACAAAATTTTCTGAGTCTTAATTTCAAAGGCTTATGTGACAGAAGAACTGTTAGCTAATCCTTGTCATTCGTAAATAGCCTGTTAAGATCCTGAATTCAGACTTTTAAGGTCCTGTGTTGAAACATTTCACATTTTTGAATTTTTCTGCTAAAAAATGTACAATTTTCCATGCTTTAGTGCATTTTTAAAAAAACACGCTTGTTCACTTGATGGGTTGACGATTGAATTTGATCAGTTTCGTAATCATACATAAAATGGTTTGATTTCTGCAAGTCAGACCTAGCTCTAAAGCCTTTAAATATTTTAGAAGTGACTTTTCATACATTTAATAACGTTATTTATTTTAAAAGTAATACTTCTTGCCTTAAATGCTTTGTCAAACAATTCAATTTATGCACCCAAGATTAAGTTATGATTCTGCCGTTGACCTGTTTCTTTTTGTAGCCATTTTGTCTGTTCAAAAATGAGAAGGCATTGGATCCTGGCAGTCCAATTTAGGGGTTATTTCCTGCCTGATATCATATTGGTTTGGAAATTCTAGAGTAGATATTTTCAACCAGGGGTCTGCAACTTGGTCATGTTCGACTCAACTCATTAGTAATGGACTGGTGTAACCTTAAACAACATTTGTCTCATAAGCTCTCTATCAGCTCCTGTGACACTGTACCAACACTAGAGACACTTTATAAACAGTAGTGATACTTTACAAGCCTCAGTGACAACCTACTAACTTCAGTATAACTGTGCCAAAATCAGTGACAGTTTACCAACCCCAATGAAGAGTATTAACTTCAGCATATCTACCAACCTCGGTGAGAGTTTGCTAACCTCAGTTGTGCGCCCAGAAGGGAAAAACAGTTTGGACCAGTGCTCTTATTTCCCAGTTTTTACTGATGTTCCATTTTAAGGTATACAATGCCAGTTCAGGCCAGTTTTCTTATTTCCCAGCTTTTACTGTTTTTTTCCTTCTGGTACCTTCGGTCTAACTCTACCAACCTCAGCAACAATCAGTTAACTTAAGCAGGACTCTACCAGTCTCAACTTCATGAAAAGTCCAGCAACATCAGCATAATTTACCAATTTACCACCTTCAGCAGACCTCTAACAACCCCAGCAACAAAAAGTACATCAGCATGGCGTTGTGGTCACTTTGACAAATGGACCACAGGATGCTCAGGTACAGGTCACGATCATTTTATTCGAGCAATTGCAAGGGAAGAACCATCTCAATGCAGCTTGAGACAGTACACTGCTAAACTACAAGTGTTCATCATATTTATGCATTATTGGTCACGTACAAGAACAGTTTCCAGATTTTGATCATGTCAACATATAGGTTTACATTAAACAGACAAGTCTGGTAACAAGTACATGCACCGTATGTCCCTATTTGTTTCTCACCCAGGCAGAGACCTTCCCTCCTATCTAAACTAGGACCGTCTGTTCTTTCCCTATCTGCTGTAAACAGGCTCAATCTTAGTTGTTTTTCAACCTAAGGCTCCAGTCTGACTCCAAAAACACCCAATCTATCATATTTGCATTCTTCTTTGTCCAGTGTGGCCTTGCTGATACTCACAAGTCCTGAGAATGTACAATGTTCAGATTTCTTTCTGTCCAGCCTGGCCTTTAACTGTTAACCGCTTACGCAAACAGGTTTTGCGTGCTTGGATATTTTAAGTATTGATTCCCTTCAATAAGTTCTTACTGTATCCCTTTATTTCCCCCTAACAATGGGTAAGATAAATTACAGAGAGCAGAAAAAGTACATGTAAACATGCAATAACTAGCAAGGCCAGGATTTATCATTGGTCGGGCAGGCACAGTGGGAGTGTGCAGGGTCGGTCGCAGAGTCGACCACCACCTACGATCATCTCCGCACCGCGATTTCATGTGGGCGGGCCAATTAAGGCCTACCCAGTGTGGAACGCGAGTGGTAGCGCTGAGCGCTACCTGTGCAGGCGGGTGCAGGAGGGAGAGTCGGGTCCAGCGCTCTTTAGTGCATGCATGCGAAAGAGCGCTTCAATCTGCCTGAGGTACGGAGCTACCTCAGGGAGATTGAAGCGATTGTTAAAAAAATAAGTAATTACAGTAAAAAAGCAATGAAACATGTTCCCTCAGGTGACTGTGTCACATGAGATTGGACAAGTTTTCATTTTTCAAAGAAAGTTTTTATTCAAGTTGTAATAGCACTCGTGGATGAGGTTTCCTAAAAAACATGAAGGCAGCTTCGCCTTTTTGCCTGCCTGCCAACTGTTAGGTTGGACAGGTAGCGTAAATATGAAATTAATTAGTTCGTTAAGAACATAAGAACTAGGAGCAGGAATAGGCAATCCAACTCCTCGAGCCTGCCCTGCCATTCATTACGATCATGGCTGATCTCATTTCGGCCTCAACTCCCATTTCTCGCCCTCTCCCCATAACCTTTCAACCCATTACTAATTAAAAATCTGTCTTTCTCCTCCTTAAATTTATTCAACATCCCAGCACCCACTGCACTCTGAGGAAATGAATTCCACAGATTCACGACCCTTTGAGAAAAGTAATTCTTCCTCATCTCTGATTTAAATCTACCACCCCTTAGCCTAAAACTATGGCCTTTCATTCTAGAATGCCCCAGAAGGGGAAACATCTGCTCCACATCTACTTTGTCTATCCTCTTTAGCATCTTATATACCTCAATTAGATCTCCTCTCATCCTTCTAAACTCCAGCGAGCAGAGGCCTAAACTGCTCAATCTCTCCTCATAAGACAAGCCCCGCATCTCTGGAATCAATCTAGTGAACCTCCTCTGAACCGCCTCCAATGCAACTACATCCTTCCTCAAGTAAGGGGATGAAAACTGTGCACAGTGCTCCAGGTGCAGCATCACCAATGCCTTGTACAGTTGCAGCAACACTTCCCTATTTTTATACTCTATTCCTTTTGCAATAAATGTCAAAATTCCATTTGCCTTCCTTATTACCTGCTGTACCTGCATACTAGCTTTCAACAATTCATACATGAGGATACCCAGACCCCTCTGCACTGAAGCATTCTGAAGTTTCTCTCCATTTAAATAATAAGTCACCTTTTTATTCTTCCGACTAAAATGGATAACCTCACACTTATCCACATTAAACTCCATCTGCCAAGTTTTGGCCCATTCACCTAACCTGTCCATATCTATTTGTAAATTCCTTATTTCTTCATTGCAACTTACTTTCCCACCTATTTTGGTGTCATCTGCAAATTTAGTTATAATACCTTCTATCCCTGAATTCAAGTCATTAATATAGATTGTAAATATTTGGGGCCCAAGGACTGAACCCTGTGGCACCCCACTAGTTACAGCTTTCCATCCAGAAAAAGACCCATTTATCCCGACTCTGTTTCCTGTAGGTTAGCCAATCCTCTATGCAAGCTAATATATTACCCTGAACTCCGTGTGATCTTATCTTGTGTATTAATCTTTTGTGCAGCACCTTATCAAAGGCCTTCTGGAAGTCCAGATATACTACATCTACAGGATCCCCATTATCCACTTTGCTTGTCACATCTTCAAAGAACTCTAGCAAATTAGTCAAACATGATTTACTCTTTATAAAACCATGCGGACTCTGATGGATTGCATTTTGACTTTCCAAATGCCCCATTACTACTTCCTTAATAATGGATTCCAACAATTTTCCAATGACAGACGTTAAACTAACTGGTCTATAGTTCCCTACTTTTTGCCTCCCCCCCCTTTTTGAATAAGGACATTATATTAGCATTTTTCCAATTCACTGTAACCTTTCCAGAATCCAGGGAATTTTGGAATATTATGGCCAATGCATCCACTATCTCTGCTGCCACTTCCTTTAAGACCCTGGGATGTAGGCTAGCAGGTCCTGGGGAGATGTCACTCTTTAATCCCAATAGTTTGCTCAGTACTTTTTCTCTAGTGATGGTGATTGTTCTAAGTTCCTCCTTCTCTATACCCTCTGCACTACCTGTTACTATTGGGGTGGTACTAGTGTCCTCCACCGTGAAAACTGAGACAAAATATTAAGACCATAAGACATAGGAGCAGAAATTAGGCCATTCGGCCCATCGAGTCTGCTCTGCCATTCAATCATAGCTGATAAGTTTCTCAACCCCAATCTCCCACCTTCTCCCCGTAACCTTTGATCCCCTTACCAATCAAGAACCTATCTATCTCGGTCTTAAATACACTCAATGACCTGGCCTCCAAGGCCTTCTGTGGCAATAAATTCCATAGGTTCACCACTCTCTGGCTAAAGAAGTTTGTTCTCATCTCTGTTCTAAAAGGTCTTCCCTTTACTCTGAGGCTGTGCCCTCGGGTCCTAGTCTCTCCTACTAATGGAAGCATCTTCCCCACGTCCACTCTATCCAGGCCTTTCAGTATTCTGTAAGTTTCAATCAGATCCCCCCTCATCCTTCTAAACTCCATCAAGTATAGACCCAGAGTCCTCAAATGTTCCTCATATGTTAAGCCTTTCACTCCTGGGATCATTCTCGTGAACCTCCTCTGGACCGTCTCCAGGGCCAGCACATCCTTCCTGAGATACGGGGCCCAAAATTGCTCACAATATTCTAAATGTGGTCTGACCAGAGCCTTATAAAGCCTCAGCAGCACATCCCTGCTTTTATATTCTAGTCCTCTCGAAATAAATGCCAACATTGCATTTGCCTTCCTAACTATCGACTCAACCTACAAGTTAACCTTAAGAGAATCCTGGACTAGGACTCCCAAGTCCCTTTGCACTCCAGATTTCTGAATTCTCTCCCCATTTAGAAAATAGTCTATGCCTCTATTCTTCCTACCAAAGTGCATGACCTCACACTTCCCCACGTTGTATTCCATCTGCCACTTCTTTGCCCATTCTCCCAACCTGTCTAAATCCTCCTGCAGCCTCCCCACCTCCTCAGTACTACCTGTCCCTCCACCTATTTTTGTATCATTTGCAAACTTAGCCAGAATGCCCTCAGTTCCTTCATCTAGATCGTTAATGTATAAAGTGAAAAGTTGTGGTCCCAACACTGACCCTTGAGGAACTCCACTAGTCACCAGCCGCCATCTTGAGAAGGACCCCCTTAACCCCACTCTCTGCCTCCTGCCAGACAGCCAATCTTCTATCCAGTCTAGTACCTTGTCTCTAACAGCATGGGCTCTTATCTTACTGAGCAGCCTCCTGTGCGGCACCTTGTCAAAGGCCTTCTGGAAGTCCAAGTAGATAACATCCATTGGCTCTCCTTTGTCTAACCTGCTCGTTACCTCCTCAAAGAATTCTAACAGAGTTGTCAGGCATGACCTCCCCTTGATGAAACCATGCTGACTTTGCCCTATTTTACCATGCACTTCCAAGTATTCTGAATTCTCATCCTTAATAATGGACTCTAAAATCTTAGAAATGACCGAGGTCAGGCTAATCGGCCTGTAATTTCCTGTCTTTTGCCTCACGCCCTTCTTAAACAGGGGGGATTACATTAGCGATTTTCCAGTCCTCTAGAACCCTCCTTGACTCCAGTGATTCCTGAAAGATCACCACTAACGCCTCCACTATCTCTTCAGCTATCTCCTTCAGAACTCTGGGGTGTAATCCATCTGGTCCAGGAGATTTATCCACCTTCAGACCTTTCAGTTTTCCTAGCACCTTCTCCTTGGTAATGGCCACCATACTCACCTCTGCCCCCCCGACTCTCTTGAATTTTGGGGACGTTACTCATGTCTTTCTCCATGAAGACTGACGCAAAGTACCTATTCAGTTCCTCTGCCATTTCTTTGTTCCCCATTATTACTTCTCCAGCGTTATTTTCCAGCAGCCCAATGTCCACTTTTGCTTCTCTCTTACCCTTTATATATCTAAAAAATACTTTTGCAATTTTCTTTTATATTACTGGCTAGCTCATATTTAATCTTTTCCCTCCTTATTTATTTTTTAGCTGTCCTCTGTTGGTCTTTGTAGGCTTCCCAATCCCCTGGCTCTTCACCGCATTGTATGCTTTCTCTTCAGCTTTTATGCTGTCCCTGACTTCCCTTGTCAGCCATGATTGCCTCGTCCTCCCTTTAGTATGCTTCTTCTTCCTGGGGATGAATTTTTGCTGTGTCTCCCAAATTACTCCCAGAAACTCCTGCCATTGCTGTTCCACTGTCTTTCCTGCTAGGCTCATCTCCCAGTCAATTCTGGCCAGCTCCTCCCTCATGCCTCTGTATTTGCCTTTATTCAACTGTAATATCGTTACATATGGTTCCAGCTTTTTCCTCTCAAATTGCAGGGTAAATTCTATCATATTATGGTCACTTCCTCCTAAGGGTTCCTTCACCTTAAGCCCCCTTATCAAATCTGCCTCATAACACATCACTAAATCTAGAATTGCCTGTTCCCTAGTGGGCTCCACCACAAGCTGCTCCAAAAGGCCATCTTGTAGACATTCCACAAATTCATTTTCTTGGGATCCACTACCAACCTGATTTTCCCAGTCTACCTGCATATTGAAATCCCCCATGATCACTGTAAGCTTGCCTTTTTTACACGCCTTTTCTATCTCCTGGTGTATCTTGTGCCCCACATCCTGACTACTGTTCAGAGGCCTCTACATAACTCCCATTATGGTTTTTTAACCTTTGTGGTTCCTCAACTCTACCCACACAGATTCTACATCATCTGACCCTACGTTGTTTCTTGCTATCGATTTAATTTCATTTCTTACTAACAAAGCAACCCCACCCCCTCTGCCAACCTGCCTATCTTTTCAATAGGATGTATATCCTTGGATATTTAGCTCCCAGTCCTGAACCCCCAGCAGCCATGTCTCCGCGATGCCCACCACATCATACCTGCCAATTTCAATCTGTGTCACAAGCTCATTTACCTTATTTCATATACTGTGTACATTCAGATACAGCACCTTCAGTCCTGTATTTCCTGTCCCCCTTCTCATTGTCGTCCCTTTATCTGATGTGTTTGAAGTAAGATTCCTAGCCCTTTCCAAACACTTTGTCCTATTTTGTGTTCTGGAGACTTTAATAGCCTCTCCTGGGCTCTCCTTTCTTTTCAGTTTTTTCATAATTTTCCATGAAGTTGAATCCACCCCTCCACATGCTAACCTGCTGCTTTGTTTCCCATTAGTCATACTTCTTGGAGTTTTACCCTTCACTTCCCTCCCACTTTCTAGTTTAAAGTCCTGTTGACCACCCTATTTACCCTCTTCGCTAGAACGTTGGTCCCGGATCAGTTCAGGTGGAGACCGTCCCAACGGTACAGATCCCTCCTGTTCCAATACTGATGCCAGTGCCCCATGAAATGGAACCCCTCTTTCCTGCACCACTTCTTTAGCCACGTGTTTACTTCTCTTATTCTCTCATCCCTCCCTATGCCAATTTTCACGTGGCTCGGATAGTAATCCGGAGATTATAACCCTTGAGAACCTGTTCTTTAATTTAGTTCCTAGTTCCTGGTAATCCCCAAACAGGTCCTCTTTCCTAGTCTTACCTATGTTATTTGTCTCGACAGTGGACCACAACAACTGGATCTTCCCCCTCCTCTCCAAAATCCTTTCAAGCTGGTCAGAGATGTCCCTCACCCTGGCACCGGGCAGGCAACATACCATGGGTTTCCTAAAGGAGCCTTTACTATGAGATGATTAAGCGTCTCTGCCATTTCTGTGTTCCCCACTATTAACTCCCCAGTCTCATCCTCCAAGCGACCAACATTTATTTTAGCTACTCTCTTTCCTTTTATATACTTGTAGAAGCTTTTTGCTATCAGTTTTTACATTTTGCACTAGTTTTCTTTCATAATTTACCTTTGCACTTTTTATTTTTTTTTTAGTAACCCTTTGTTGATCTTTAAAAGTTTCCCAATCTTCCACCCTGCCACTGACCTTTGCAATTTAGTATGCCTTAGTTTTTGCCTTTATGTTATCTTTAACTTCCATGCTTAGCCATGGATGCTTTTTCCCTCTCTTACCATCATTCTTCCTCTTTGGAATATATTTTACTTGGGAGGAATTGAATATCTCCTTAAATATCTGCCACTGTTCATCAACAGTCCGACCTTCTAATCTTCCTGCCCAGTCCACTAGGGCCAAATCTGCCCTCATGCCTATGTAGTTACCTTTTTTTAACTCCAGAACACTAGTTTGGGACTCAAGTTTCTCGCTCTCAAACTGAACTTAAAATTCTAGCATGCTATGATCACTCTTCCCTAGAGGAGCCTTTACTATGAGATCATTAATTAATCCCATCTCATTACACAAAACCAAATCCAGAATAGCCTGCTCCCTGGTTGGTTCCACAATATATTGCTCCAAGAAACAATCTCTAATACACTCTATGAACTCTCCCTCGAGGCTACTCTTACCAATTTGATTAATCCAGTCTATATGAATATTAAAATCGCCCATGATTATTGCCGTGCCTTTCTTACATGCTCCCAGTATTTCCTGGTTTATACTGTGCCCTACTGCTGAACTACTGTTTGGGAACCTATTGATTACTCCCACCAGGGACTTCTTTCCCTGCTATTTCTGATTTCTACCCAGACTGCATCTACATCTTGCTCTCCAGTGCCTATATCATTCCTCACTATAGCACTGATCTCTTCCTTTACTAACAAAGCTATACCACCTCCATTTTCTTCCTGCCTATCCTTCCGAAACACTGAGTGCCCTTGGATATTCAACTCCCAAACTTGTTCTCCCTGTAACCACGTCTCAGTAATCTCCACCAAATCGTACCTATTTATCTCTATTTGTGCTGTTAACTCATTAGATCCTGGCCCATGTGTACTTTCCCTATTAATTTATTTGATAGAGGTAAGATAAATGGGCAATAAGAACCCAGGTTTGATTCCTGGTCTGTGGTTAAATAATTGATCTCATCCCACAGGCTGTATGAGTGCCACTATTAGTTTTCGCACTCATAAGAGAAAAACTTATCACTTTTCACAACCAACGGACATCTTAAGTGCTTTCCAGCCAATGAAGTACCTTTGAAGTGTAGTTACTGTTGGAATGCAGGAAACACAGCTGACAGTTTGTACACAGCAAAATGTCACAAACAGCAATGTAATTTTTGTGAAGTTGATTGAGAGATAAATATTGGCCAGAACACTAGAGATAACTCCTCTTCTTAAAAATAACACCATGGAAATTATATATTCATATAAGCCGGCAGGTGCTGCCTCAATTTGACATCTTATCCCAAAGACAACATTTCCCTCAGTATGACACTGGAGTGTTAGCATAGGTGTTTGTGCTCAAACCCTCGAGGGAACATGAACTCAGGACTTATGTCTCAGAGGCAAAGGTGCTACCAACTGAGGTACAGTTCTCACAATTCCTATGGATTGGGCAGGAAAGTGTGCGGGTGGAAATGATCGATGAGGGGTGGATTGGCCTCATTGTGATGATTTGCTTAGTTGAAAAACTTGCCAACCTGCATTATTCAAACCTACACAAATCAAACTTAGGTAAGGTACCCAAGGGTAACTTTCACTGTGCAACTTTAGCCCACAGCAATCTGCATCTAGGGGCAGGGAGGAAGGGGGAAAAGATGAAAATGAAAAAGTATGGCATCAACACTGTTAGAAGGTGAGTACATTATAAATTTATAAATTAGGGCCTTAGAATGTATTAATACTAGCAATCTAGAAAGCTAGTACAAATTCTTCTACTCATTTAAATGTTCTTAATTTATGCCATGCTAAAACCTGAGTACCCAGTTTTATTAATATTGTGCCGTCTTAATTCACAAAAAGAAACCACTAAGCTGAACCTTTAGTGCAGAATTTCAAACCCATTACACACATGTAGCGGAGTAAAGTGGATGTAAGCAACTGGAAGAATCCGCTAAGCCACTAATCCACTAGGCTCATGTAATTAGCTTATTATCTAATATTTCAGTTGTGTTTTCTACTGGTATCAGATGCATCTGTCAGTAATAAATTACTCTGCATATTCTGAGATCTCCCCTGAAACTCCTTGATGTTTATGCCCTGTATTAGTAGCCCTGTAGTAGGATTATTGGCAGGCTTTTTGAGGTTCTTTCTAAATCATTTTTCTTGCTCTTTTGGATCTTTTCCTGTTTCCATGTAACTGGCCAGGAGGCCTGTGCTGACATATTTTTCCCACATATATCATGGGCCAGAAATTTCTGAAAAGTTAACGCTGTGTGATTGATGCCCACCATTATTAATGTGCAAATCGTCCACAACTTGTAGCAAAGAAGATATACCCTGTAAATAGAGGATTGCCACAAGCTGTTAGCCAGTTTGCATTGCTCCACCATTAGTTTCACAAAAACATATCTAAACTGCCATTTCATTGCTGTACTCAGTGAGTGCTGTACTGTTGGAGGTGCTGATTTTTTAATGTGATAGTAAACCAACACTCGTTTGCCCCCTCAGTGGATGTAAATATTCCCATGCTACTAGATAAAGGATATGGTAAGATAGAGCTGGGTTTACCTCATCAATGTAGATGTGAATGCTTTCCCAATAATGTTGCTAAAGGGCAGAATGCAAATGACAAATGGAGGTGGCCTACTTTGTGGAGAAGTCATGTAAGATTTTGGTAAGATGATAAGGGATCTGCTGTCACAGAGCGAGTCAGGGGAGCTTTCTGCAGCCTATTCCCACAACATTGGGCTCAGCATTTGCCAGCTGAAGTCTTCTATTTCTCTTAAAGGTCTTCAGTAGAAGAGTTGTTACCATCTTTGCAGTGTTTCTGCCCTTTTAGTCCCCTTCTCACATCTTCTGGTATGGTGTTGGCATCCTTGATGCTGCGCCACCAGGATCCTCCGCCCTTACACTGGTGAGTTGTCTCTTAATGGTGGGACACCTATTGGAATTCCACTGTGCTTATGGAATGACACTGGTTTGGAGATGAGAGTAGATCTTGGGGGTCTGACAGAAGCGCTCACCCCCATTAGAACTCAGCTCTGAAGAGGAGAGTTCTCTTCCAGATTATTTTTTCTCACCTTAAGAAGTAGTTGATGGATACAATGAAAGTTCCGTATTACATATCTGCCATTAAGATCTTGTGGCGTGTGTATCTGCTTGTCTTGGAATGGAATGCATCTGTAAAAATAAAACAAGGTTGATACTTCCGATTTATAGCTCCTGGATAATTACCTGAAGAGAAAAAAATTGTAATTGAAAACTGTGGGGAAAAGGCGGGGGAGTGAAACTAGGTGAGTTACTCTTGTAGAGAGCTGGCACAGCCGACAAGCCCATAGCCTCCTTCTGTGCTGTAACCATTTCATGGTCCTATGATTCTATGTATAGTGGAGTTATAAAGCTTCCCTATTAATTTTGTATTTACAGTTTTGAACTGAATCTGTTTGTGATAGAAAAGCACAATATATATTTATTATTGCTGTTTAGTCCCATATTAAAATACGTCATTTAGTAATGATGAAGGTGGAGAAGAATAAAGTTGTGTAGGTAGATGTTTACTTCATAGTTAACATACAAACTGTGTAATCTGGCATTCAGACAAAACAGGAAATATTCTAAAATTGAAAATGATTTAATTTGAACCACAGAGTTAGATTTCTCAAAACATGAATCTGACTTGCTTTTCTTGAAACAGCTCCACCAAAATGCATCTGTGCATGAAAGTTTGGTCTTTACCAACTTTGAGATACACAGAAAATGGATTATTGTTGTACTGAATTAGACTTTGCCTTCACTTTAAAAAAAGATTTAAGCAAAATCTTGGCAAAAGAACACAATTTGTAGTGTAGATTGTTTAATTTAGCGTTTTGCAATTGATATGGAAATTACTGTGTGAAAAAAAAAGATGTCATCGCACTCCAGTGTGGTGCAACATTTCAAACCTCATGCTAATATTGCACCTGGGACCATTTTCTGCTTCCAAAAGCAAAGAAAAAGTATAGCACAAGTCTGCTTCAGCTCACACTATCTTCAAAGCTTATCAGCAATTGCGCATCACACAAAAAGCCTCCAGTTATTCATATTTTTGTGTACCATGTTTCATTTACGGACAGCAGAAATTTTGACAACCATTCAAGCTGCTTCCAATGACACATCACAAAAAAATAAATTTCTCAAAGCCAACAAGAATCTTAATATAGACAGAAAATAAATCAGTACTTCATTGGATACATTATTTATTCAACAAATAGACCCAACATAATATTCTCCCAAATTTGTACATTATTTGTTTAAGTCTATTTGCTGGATAAGAAGCAATACCCAACAGGGTGCTGATATATTGTCTTCTGTCGCATGAATACATTTCATTTTGAATCAATATTGTTTAAACAATCTATGACGTCCAATACATCCATATTTTACATTTAGTTAAATTGTTACTATTTAGCAATTTATCAATTAAGTTAGGATGTATCATTTTCCTTCTTATCTGCAGTGATAGCTTCATACCTCAGCAATGAGAGCATGCCACTTAAACTGCCAGACTGCTGATGAAAGCAGGTGCAATTATATATATATTTGCTAAACCCATGGGTTCCTGCTATCTGAAAGATTGCATGTACAATAATGGATGATAATGAGTTAATAGGGTACTGATGATAAAGTGGACTTTGAGTTCATACCCAAATTGGTTTATAATGCTTTCTGGAAGCATTTGTACATTTGTTTGAAACTCTCTGCTCACTTACTTCTATTAATGTGAATTTTCCCCTGTTATTTATAATTTGTTATGTGGTGTAAAGTCCCATAATGATGTAAGAAAATTCCTAAAACCTGTTCTTTTGAACAAACGGTTTACAATTTGTATTGAATTGTCACCTTCTGTGTCCTTAGCAGTAATAAGAATAGATTACTAATCTTTACATATCCACTAAATAAAACTCACCTGTGATATTATGGTGTTTGTGAATATCATATTTTGAATAATAATAAATAAAATTTGTATCAAAAATCTTTACTTTGCCACTTGAAGGTTATTTTTTCCTAGTCTAAGGTTCAAGCTAATTTACCTTTGATGCTATTTCAATATTTGCAAACATTGCTCCTTATTCATGTGCAACTTCTGCTTTGTCTTTGCAGAAAATGGAGTTCATGCTACACATGTAACCAGCATCCTGGGCAACAAGATCAATTTAAACTGTTTCATTAATCAGCCCTCTAAAGAAATTAGACTGGTCAAATGGAGTCGATCAACAGTGAATGCAACCCAAGACATCGCATCCTACAATGTTGATTATGGGTTGCATAAATCCTCCAAAGATGACAGACTAACAGTTTCATCTTATAATACAACTTTTCTTCAGATACAGCCTGTAGACCTGACTGATGAAGGAAATTATACATGTGAAATTATAGCTATCAGAGGAATTTTTCGAGTCCACTTTTCTTTGTTTGTGATAGGTAAGATTACTATCAAACTCTCCTCAGAACTAGTGAAACCCTCTTTCTGGCAAACTTCAAATTTATCACTTAAAATTACAAAGCTTTGTGTATTGATTTAAATATATATTAAAAGTACTTTTGCATTGGAAGGATATTATTAATGATTTGAAGATATTTACATGGTTTAAGATTGAGACTAAAGACTCCTGTAATACACAAGAGCACAAGAATTAGGAGCAGGATTAGGCCATTCTGCCCTGCAAGCCTGCTCTGCCATCAGGGCTGACCTGTGGCCTCAACTCTACTTTCCAGTCTACCCCCTATAACCTTTGACTCCCTTGTTAATCAAGAATCTATCTAATTAAGCTTTAAAAATATTCAATGACCCGGCCTCCACTGGTCTTTAGGGAAGAGAATTTCACAGACTAACAAATCTCTGAGAGAAAAAAAAACTAATCTCTGTCTTAAATGGGAGAGCCCTTATTTTAAATCAGTGTCCCCTAGTTCCCACAAGGGGAAACACTCTTTCAGCATCCACCCTGTCAATCCCCCTCAGGATCTTATATGTTTCAATAAAATCACCTTTCATTCATCTAAACTCCAACGGATGCAGGCCTAACCTATCCAATCTTTCCTCATAAAATAACCCTTCATCCCAGGGATTAGTCAAGTGAATGTTCTCTGAACTGCTTCTAAAGCAATAATATCCTTTCTTAAGTAAGGAGACCAAAACTGTACATAGTACTCCAGGTGCAAGCCAGGATTTTCATCCTTGAGGAGGGTAGCGGGATTCGGGAGAATTCTCAACTTGGCCTGCCCACCTCAGAGGAAAGTGCCCGGAAAGGCGGGATCTTCATTGCCGGGGGATGGGTGCAGGTTGGAGTCAGGCCAGCTGACCCAGGAGGAAGTTCAGAGACAGCCACAGGGGCTGCCGGGTGAGGAAGTGGGCTGTTTAAAAGGCCCGCCTCAGCACTGTGTTAAAATAAAAACTCGAAGGCCCTCCAACCCTCACCCCTCACAGTGTTAATGCCCCCACACACTCCCCATGCCCAATCCATGCCACCTCATACTCCCACCCACTCCCTATGGTACCTCACACCCCAGTGCCCAATGTCAAGCTCTGCCCTTCCACCCAACCCCCATGGCCCCTCATTCTCCCACTGCCAAGCTATGCTCTTCCATCCACGCCTCCAGGGCCCCTCATATCCCCAATACCAAGCTCTTCCCTTCCACCCAACCCCAATGGCCCCTCATTATGTATGCTTGGCTGAGAGCCCAGAAAACCATTACTTCTGTTGAAACAGTTGTAAACCAGAGAAAACATTGCTTGATTGGCAGCTCAGGCTTTCTGATGTCTGTGGTCAATTTTATACTGTTTACTTGCACATGATTAAGTGGTTTCAAATGGTTGCAGTTTTTGTTATTGATATTTTAAAGTTTTATTACCTTCGAGTGAAATGTTTTTTTAAAGTAGAAAGATGTGAATAAATTACTTTTATAAAGCTTTCTTTTAACACAACCCCCTGTCATTATGGGCTTCATTGGTTCTATACAGTGTATAGTGGGTCATTGGGCATGGAAATGCTATAACTTGGCATTGAGGGCATGAGAGGCCCATGGGGAGTGGATGGGGTGAGACTTGGCATAGAGGCTTGAAGGGGACCTTTTGAACTTACTTTTGAAAAGGACCCCTCATGAAGACTAGGGTTCACAACTCCTCTGGGGGACCATGAACTACGGCTCTTTAAAGGCCTGAACCAACTCCATGAAAATTGCAGTGGTATAGGAGAGGCCTATCTCCACAATGGAATCAACCAGGTCAGGAGTGCTGGATGTGTGCTTTTGACAAGAACCAGGATATACCCTTTAAAGGCATTCAAAAAAATCAGACAGCCTGCGAATGCAGTCAGGAATCCCGGAATCAGGACTCGTCTGCCACATTTGAAGGGCTCCCATGTTATCCCAACTCAGTGAAAATCCAAGACCACGTACAGCTGTTGCATCACTTCCTTTCTTTTATACTCGCTTCCCCTTGTGATAAATGACAACATTCCACTTGCCTTTCTAATTACTTGCTGTACCTGCATACTAACTTCTTGTGATTTATGTACCTGGACACCCAGGTTCCCATGTACTGAAGAGTTCTGCAGTCTCGTTCTCCATTTAAGTAACCTACTGCTTTTTTATTCTTATTACCAAAGTGGACAAGTTCACATTTTCCTGCATAGTACTGCATCTGCCAAAATTTTGCCCACTCTCTTAACCTAATCTAAATCCCTCTATGGACTCTTTGGGCTTGATTTTCATCTTCAAGGCAGGAAGTTTCCTGGCTCAGTGTGCCTGCCTTGGGGGAAAGTGCCTGCAAAGGTGGGATTTTCATTCTGCGGAGGGCAGGTGCTAACTGGAGTTAGGCTCACCATCCCCAGAAAGCGTTTGGAGGCAGCTACTGGGGTTGCCAAGTGTTGAGGTGGGATGTTTAAAAGGCCTGCCTTGGTGTTCTGGGACTTTGTCACTGTTACAATAAAAGCAATTAAAAAAGAACAGCCTCTAGCTCCTACCCCCTCATCCTTTCACCCCTCACACACGCCCCAAGTCTCGTGCATGCCAAGCCATGCCACCTCATGCCCCCACCCATCCTAAGGCTCCTCATACCCTTCATACCAACTTATGACACTCCATGCCCATTTACCCAGTATATACTGTATAGAACTGCTGATCCCTGTTGTAACAATGGCATGTGCGAAAACACTCTTAAAAACTAATCATTCATAAAAAATGCTTTTGCTACAGCCCTATAGAAGTGTTAATCATCCGGACTCTTTAAAATATCAGTAACAGAAACTGCAAGCACTTGAACCCTCTTTATCATGAGTAAATAAGCATTGCGCAATTGACAGAATAGGTCAGAGGGAAAGGGCTATCAATCAAACAATGCTTTCCCCTGGGGAACAGCTGTGTCAACAGAGTAATGGATGTCAGGGGTCGACTCTTCACAACTTCCTCTCATATCTATCTTTATGTCATCAGCAGATGTGGCAACCAAACATTCAGTCCCTCCATCCAAGTCATTGATATAGATTGTTGCGGCCCCAGCACTCGCCCCTAGTAACAGTTTTCCAACCCATAATGACCCATTTATCCCTACTCTATGTTACCTGTTAGCTAACCAATCCTCTATCCAAGCCAATATGATACCCCTACACCATGTGCCCTTCTTTTGTATAGTAACATTTGATGCGATACCTTATCAAATGCCTTTTGGAAATCCAAGTACACCACATCTACAGGTTCCCCTTCATCCATGCTGTTTGTTACTTTCTCAAAGAACTCTAATAACTCAGTCAAAATGATATTGACTCTGCCAGTTTGCATTAAGATTTTCTAAGACCCCTGCTATATCCCCCTTAATAATTTATTCTAGTATTTTCCTTATCACAGATGTTAGGCTAACTGACCTGTATTTTCCTTCTTTCTATCTCCCTCCTTTCTTGAATAGAGGGGTTACATTTGTTATTTTCCAATCTAACCTTTCTAGAAACTAGAGAATTTTGGGAAATTACAACCAATGCATCTATTATCTCAGCAGCCACTACTTTTCAGACCCTGGGGTGCAGGCCTGGGGACTTTTCAGCTTATGGTTTTAATAGTTTTCTCAGTACCTTTCCCCTGATGATTGTAATTGTTTTAAGTTCTTCCCTCTTTTTCACCCCTTGACTTACAAGTATTTCTGGGATGTCACCTGTGTCTCCTATAGCGAAGACAGACATAAAATATATTTTCAAAACTTCTACCATTTATTTATTTTCCATTATTAATTGCCAAGACACAATCTCCATAGGACTAACACTCAATTTAGTTATTCTGTTCCTTTTTAAATACTTGTAGAAACTCTTACTATCTGTTTTTATATTTCTAGCTAGCTTTCAATCATACTCTAATTTCTCCCTCCTTATTAATTTATCACCATTCTTTTTCTTTCAAATTGATACTATCCTTAACTTTCTTAGTTAGCCATGGATGGTATGTCCTTTCCCTACAGTCTTTCTTTCTCACTGGAATGTATCTTTGTTGAGTGTTATGAAATAGCTCCTTAATTGGCGGCCATTGCATCTCTACCCTTTAACCTCATTTCCCAGTTCACTTTAGCCAGCCCTGTCTTCATACCTTTGTTTATTTATTTGCCTTTATTTAAGTTTAAAACACTAGTCCTGGACCCACACATCTCACCTCGAACTGGATACAAAATTCGATCATGTTATGTTCACTACTACCTACAGGCTCCTTTACTATGAGGTAATTAATTAATCCCGTCTCATTGCACATCACCATGTCTAGAATAGACTGACCTCCGGTTGGCTCTAGAACATGTTGCTATAAGAAATTGTCCCTAAGACGTTATATAAACTCATCTTCCAGACCATCTTTGCCAATCTGATTTGTCCAATCTATATATATATATCACCCATGATTATTGCAGTACTTCCCTTACAAGCCCCCATTATTTCTTTCTGTAGATTCTATCCAACAGTGAAGCTACTGTTAGAGTGCCTATGAATTATTCCCACAAGTGACTTCTTACCTTTGCTATTTCTTATCTCTACTTAAACTGATTCTACATCTTGATCTTTAGAACTAAGGTCATCTCTCACTGTTGTGCTAATGTCATCCTTAATTAATAGACTGACCCTCCCACCTTCTCCTAGTTTTCTGTCCTTCTGAAATGTCAAGTACCCTTGAATATTCAGGCCCCAGCCTTGGTCACCTTGCAACCATGTCTTTGTAATGGCTATCAGGTCATACATGTTTATTTCTATTTGTGCTGACAATTTATTTGTTTTTTTATGAATGCTATACACAAAAAATACATACCAAGGGTACAGCTCTCACTATCCCAATACTAGTGCCAGTGCCCAATGAATCAAAACTCATTCTGCCCACACCTATCTTTATTTAGTTTTATAGTTATACTAAAGTTTACATTATTATTAAAGTTATATTAACGTTTACTTTATACTGCATTTTTGAGTGAAGATGCAAAATAATGTATTTGATGTACCAGTGCTAGAAGTACACAACAGTTCCAATAATGAGATGGCAGATACCTGACATACACTGACATTTCAGCGGACAGTAATTTAATTCTCCCATTATGTAATGAGGTAGGAATAGCCCCTATTGTGCATCTTTATAAAATTGATACTTTTAAGGAACCCTTTCCCATAAAGAAAAAAAAGAAAGATTTGCATTTATACACCTTTCACAGCTACAGATGTCCCAAGTGCTTTGCAGCCAATGAATTACTTTATGTGTAAGGTTGTAATCTAGGACCATTCCCTACTCTCTGTAGGACCACAGGAGGAGTGGGACAAACTGAGTTGTTCTTGCAGAGAGGTGGCACAGACACAGTGGGCTGAATGGCCTCCTTCTATGCTGTAACCTTTCAATGGGCAGAATTTTGCCCTTGGTGGGTGGGCTTGGCGGGGGCGAGTGGGAAGTCGACAGCTGCCCACGATCAGGGCCAGAAGGTGATTAAGGCCTGCCCAGTGTGAAGGGCAGCTGGGGAAGCTCTGAGAAGGGGCACCCGGAGGCATGTTGTCCGCCAGGTCCAATGGTGACCTAGGGTCCAATTCAAAAGCAGCCTGCATCGGAGTTGCAGCAGCGACATGGCTCGATCTATGAAAGAGAACAGGTGCAGGAGGTGAGGTCGGCGGGGCAGCCGGCCCCGTGTTTCTCCAATGAGTGCCCCGCTGTCCTCCCGGAGGAGGTGGCTGCCAGGAGGGACACCCTTGCCCCCAGAGACAGGAGGAGGAGGAAGACACCGCACCTCACCAAGAAGCCATGGAAGGAGGTAGCATCCCGGTTGAGTGGCCACGATGTGGTGAGGCGTACATGCATGCAGTGCCGGAAGCGCTTCAATGACCTGCTACACTCAGGAAGGGTGAGTACCGTGTTGGCGTGGGTCAGTGTGAAGAACAATTAAGGACTGGCCATCCTCCCTTAGAGTTCAGAGGTGCTAGAGTCTGAGAGGTACCTGGCAATGATGCCGGAACTGGTCAAGGGGGTGAGCGGTGGCTTGGACTGAGTGCCTTGCTGGGTCGAGGGCCACGAATTGGATGTGGCATGCATGGAACTCCTCAGGTGGGGTTGGCAAGGCTGCAATGGCGCTGCAAGTAGATAGTGGATTAATCAATGCTTCTCTGTTCTTTCAGAAGAAGACATCCCATAACAATATTGAGAGGTTGCAGACTGGTGGGGGACCCCCACACCAACTCATCCTCTTCCAGTATGAGCAGGAGGCTCTGGAGCTCGAGGGGCAGCATGCACCCTGATCAACCGGCCACGGTGAGACTGAGGTGTCAGGCGAAGGTAAGAGTGCAGTGCATGGAGGTGAGAATTTTGGACAGTGCAACCATTCTACTGTAGTCTCTTCATTGACGTGAGCCTCGAATCTGGGGTCCCCATTGATAATCGAAAGATGAGGGCATCATGATGCAGATCTCCATTGTCTTACCAGGGTGCCTGGCATACACAGTGACAGTTTGATGACTTTCACTAATGACATGTTCCTCTTCTCCCTTTTAGGTTCACCAGCAGGTGTTCGCACTGAGGACCCAGAAGGGCCACCCATTATCCTGGAGGACCACCACGCTCAGCACATACCTATGTCACACTCGCTCTGTCTAGCAGGTACCAGCGCAGATACCAGCGCCTCGGTAGGCATTAGATCGCTGTCTAGTATCTCAGTGCACAGCAGTGAGGGCACTTCACACTCTCTTGAGGTGCAGGCTGAGGCAGAGTGTGCCCAGGGCACCGGCAGTTGGAGGACTGCTGGAGACCAGGACAATGCTCAGCTGATGGCTGATAATGGGCCTCTGGACCCATCCATTAGGCAGCAGGTGTTGGAAGTTCAGTGGAGTGTGCAGGAGGATCTGGCGGAGATACATGAGGGAATGCGTGGCATAGTCTCCATTTTGGAGGAGTCCCTGCAGACCATGACCACTGTATTGACCTTCATGGCCGCGCGCAATGCCTCATCCATGGAGAGAGTGATGACTCTCATGGAGAGGCTGCTCCAGGAACACAATCAGTGTCCCTGGGGATGTACTCAGACCTGCAAGCCCATGCACAGGCAATGACCTCAGGTGGTCATTGGCATGGATGGGGCACCCGGTATCCCACAGACTATCTGCACGTTCATGGAGCGGAATCCCTTCCTGTTGACAAAGACACCCGCTGGCGCCTTGATGCCAATATGTGCAGTTGATGCACCCTGGATGCAGGGGAACCCAGCAATCGCTGCGAAGCCTCTGGCTCGCTCAGCCTTGCTGGCCTCGTCCATGCGGAAATGAATGAATATCAATGCACACCTGAACAGAGCGTCTGTCACCAGTTTGACGCAACTGCGGACAGCTGATTGGAAGACTCCACACAGATCCCCCACTGAGCCCTGGAAAAAGCCGGGGCATAGAAGTTGAGGGCCACAGTGACCTTCAGCACCACTGGCATGGGGTGTCCACCCACACAGTCAGAGCTGGTTTCAGGCCTGATCCTCTAACAAATGGAGTTAATGGTCTCCCTGGAGAGGTGGAGCCTCCTTCGGCCTTGCACCTCGGACATACTAAGGTAGCCGCATCACTGCCTTTAAACCCTGGCAGTGGGACAGTGCCATCTTCTGCAGCCCCTTCCGCCTTGGATTTCCTGCTGGCCCTGGCCCCCCCTGTGCCTGCACACTCTCCTCCCACAGGTCGCTCCCCTGGAAGCTGCACTGGGGTACCTGGCCTCCTCTACCTTCTGCCCCCCTCTTCCTCTTCAGAGTAGGTATTTCCAGCAGAGATCACAATCCCTATTGCCAGGGTTATGGAAGGCTGTCTGATACCTGGAAGGGCTCACACAGTGTGAATCCTCCAGGGGCCTGGCGGACGGCAATGAGTCCTGAAATGAAGCCTAGAAATGATCAGAATGCAGCTCTGAAGAAAGATTAAGCTGTCCAGTTCACATAAGCAACCAGCAGCACATGATCTCCAAAACTCCTCATTTGCTCACATTGACAATGCTGCTGACCCTTCTTATCCCGCCTGTGGCTGAGCTTTTGCAAATTGTGGCCTGCCCGCCTGTCCTTTTTTCCCATGCGACGCTCAAATAAATCGCACAGGGTACACAAAATCGCTGACAATTAGTGTGTCAAAGGCCTTAACTGGTCTCTTAATTAATGGCAGGCGCACCTCCGTTGCCTGCGCGCAAAATATCATGAGAGTGTGTGTTGACGTCTTGATGCTCAGCCGATGTCAACGCGCATTATTTTGCGCTCAAGGGGTCGGGCGCACACCCGCCCGCCAAATGAAAAATTCTGCCCTATGATTCTATAATTCAATTCAGGTAGGTTCTTGGTGTTAAAGTACATTATTGTTACTACCCTTTTTCTTGACAACTGATCTTTTCTGCAATGTTTTTGTGTTGGTGGCAAAAGGAGTTATTGAAACGTGTCAGAACTTTCCTGATAGCAACTTAAAGCTCTATTGCAAATTTGTCAGGAATGATGCATGTCAGGTGAATTCTTCAAGTGAGAACCAAATCAAGTACAATGGTTGAGAGAGGAGGTGAAGAGGAAAATAAGACTGACCAAGAGACAGTCTGAGAATAGAATGGGAACTCCAAATTCTTCTACCAGCATGTAACTAGTAAGCAAAAGTTAAGAAGTGGAGTGGGTCCTATTAAGGACAAATCACAGAGCAAGGCTAGAATACTTAATGAGCTCTTTGTATTGGTGTTTACTAAGGAAGGGGAATCTGTCAAAAAATTGGTAGAAGCAGAGATAATGGAGGCAATGGATAGTGTGAAAATTGAAAAGGAGGAGTTACTGGAGAGGCTGACTATGCTTAGGGTAGATAAGTCACCTGGTCAGGAGGGCTTGCAACCTAGCTTGCTAAAGGAAGTTGGGATGGAGATAACGGAAGGGCTGACCTAAATCTTTCAATCTTCCCTAGATATGCGGGAGGTGCCAGATGATTTGAGAATAGTAAATATAACATCTCATTCAAGAAAGGGTGTAAGGACAGTCCCAGCAACTACAGGCCACTTAATCTGACATCAGTGCGGGGGTAAGATTTTGAAATCCATAACAAGGGAAAAAAATCAACAGGCACTTGGAGAGGTTTGAGTTAATTGAAGAGAGCCAGCATGGATTTGTAAAAGGCAGATTATGTTTAACTAATCTAATTGATTTTTTCATAAAATAACAGAGCAGGTTGATGAAGGGAATGTGATGTAAGTTGTCTATATGGATTTTAATAAAGCATTTACTAAGCATCACATAAAAGGCTGATTAACAAAATTGAGGCTCATGGAATAGAATAGTCAGTATCCAATTGGATTTGGCTTAATGGCAGAAAGCAACAAGTCGTGGTAAATGATTGGTTTTTGGACTGTGGGGTGGTCGACAGTGGTTTTCTCCAAGAGTCAATGCTAGGACCACTGTTTTTTTTTCTGCTTTATATGAATGTCTTGAATCTTGGAATACAGAGTAAAATTTCAAAATTTGCAAATGCTACCAAACTTGAGGGGTGACCAACAGTGAGGAAGGTATGAATCGCCTGCAACAGGACATAGATCGGCTAACAGAATGGGCAGACTAATGGCAGTTGGAATTTAATACGGAGAAGTGTGAGGCGATACATTTTGGCGGAAGGGGTGGGGATATGCATTATGAACTTAATGTCACAACTCTAAAGAATGCAGGAACAGAGGGACTTGGGGGTGGATGTGCATTAATTTTTGAAGATGGGAGAACATAATGAGAGAGTGGTTAGCAAAGTATATGGAATCCAGGGCTTCATAAATAGAGGCATTGAACACAAAAGGAGAAGGTTATGTTGAACCTTTAGAAAGCTCTGGTTGGGCCCCAGCTGTTACATTGCATCCAGTTCCAGCCATCACACTTTAGGAAAAATGTGAAGGTCTTTGAGAGAATGCAGAGATTTACCAGAATGGTTCCAGGGATGGGGGGTGTGGGGGTGGGGCTTTAATTACAAGGTTAGTTTGGGAAGGATGGGGTTGTTCTGCTTAGCGTAAGAGATGGAGGGAATATTTGATAGAGTTATGCAAGATTATGAAAAGCTTAGAGAAGGTAGATGTAATGGCTTGATGCACCGGATAGGTTTCTACTTGAAGCAGATAACTTTATTACAGGAACTTTTCAGAAGCTACATGCTTGAACCAGATCCACGACAAAAACCCACGCTTCCCCTCAAATTACCCCACGCTTAGGGCTCATTGGTCAGAGTCTCTAAGAACAATCACGTGACCCCTGATAGGCAGTAGGAAAGGCTATACCTTCAATCACTACATTTCCTTCCCCCATTTAGTTTTTTTACATTTCCAATTTACAAAGAACATTTTAATCTGCAATTTATACATATATACAGGTCAGGTGATTAAAGATTAATTCTCTGAGGTGGTTTTCTTATTTGGTTAGACCAGCGTAGCTCTACCACTTGAGGTTCTCCCACTGAATCGACATGCTCAGGAACTGCAGCATCAGGTACACCATTAGAAAATGGCAGTTCAGGTATATGCCTGGATGCATACTGTGAAGCTCTGTCAAGAGTGGCTCCCTTCCTTGCAAAGGGACAATGACTCTTGATCCCCACAACAAGCTTCCATTTTGACAACTTAACTCTGTTCTTTTGGGAATGGAATGGTCTCATCTCTTCAGGCACTGGTGAATTCAACCAGCCTTGCAGTACAAAGACTCGGACTTTCGACAAAATTGGATCTCTGTTCAATTTCTTATTTGCTTCGCACACACAGGCAAAGAATCCAAGAAATTCAGTGCAAGCACAACTATTTGTTGCACTGGAGCATGTACAATGCTGTCTGACAACAGGAGATGACAGAGTACATCTGCATTTGCAATATGCAAACCAGGACGGTGCATAAAGGTACACTCATTCGCAGATAATATCAAAACCCAAAAGAATGTTGAATTCTTGCTGAGGCTGCTGGCAGAATGGCTTTATCCTCGCTGAATGAACGCATTAATGGTTTATAGACTGACAAAATGGTGAAATGTTGTCCATGTAGGTACTAGTGGAATTTCATCACTTGAAATATTACGGATAAACCTTCCTTTGCTAGTTGAGAATAACCCTTCTTGGCTTAAGAGGGGTTTCTGGAGACATAGCCGATTGGCCTTTCAGAACCATCTTCCACCCTGTGTGATAACACAACTCCCACACCATAAGGAGATGCATCACATGTTAATATTAATTCTTTTGATGGGTCATAATGTACCAGTAGACATGATGACTGTAATAGCTTCTTAACTTTCACAAAGGCTTCTTTTTATGAATTCCATGACCAATGATGATTCTTTTTTTAACAACAAATGTGACAATGTTGACAAACCAACCATCTTCAGCTGCTTCATTAATGACCTTCCTTCCATCATAAGGTCATATGTGGGGATATTCGCTGATGATTGCACAATGTTCAGCACCATTCGTGACTCCTCAGATACTGAAGCAGTCCATGTCCAAATGCAGCAAGACCTGGACAATATCCAGACTTGGGCTGACAAGCGGCAAGTAACATTCATGCTACACAAGTGCCAGTCAATGACCATCTCCAACAAGAGAGAGTCTAACCATTGTCCCTTGACATTCAATGGCATTACCATCACTGAATCCCCCACTATCAACACTCTGGGCGTTACCATTGACCAGAAACTGAACTGGACTAACCATATAAATACTGTGGCTACAAGACCAGGTCAGAGGTTAGGAATCCTGCTACGAGCCTCACCTCCTGACTCCCCAAAACCTGTCTACCATCTACAAGGCACAAGTCAGGAGTGTAATGGAATACTCCCCACTTGCCTGGATGAGTGCAGCTCCCACGACACTCAAAAAGCTTGACACCATCCAGGACAAAGTAGCCTGCTTGATTGGCACCACAGCCACAAACATTCACACTTTCCACTACTGACGCACAGTAGCAGCAGTGTGTACCATCTACAAGATGCACAGCAGGAATTCACCAAGATAGCACCTTCCAAACCCACGGCCACTGCCATCTATAAGGACAAGAGCAGCAGATAGATGATAACACTACCACCTGGAAGTTCCCCTCCAGGTTACTCACCATCCTGACTTGGAAATATATCACCGTTCCATCACTGTCGCTGGGTCAAAATCCTGGAACTCCCTTCCTAAAAACACTGTGGGTGTACCTACATTACATGGACTGCAGCGGTTCAAGAAGGCAGCTCACTACCGCCTTCTCAAAGGCAACTAGAGATGGGCAATAAATGCTGGCCCAGCCAGCGAAGCCCACATTCCCTGAATGAATTTTTTTTAAAAAGGTTTGGCAAGAGGTGGCTATAATAACTGTTAATAACTCATGCCCAAAAAAGATATGAGTTCAGTTACACTGGACAGATATTGCGCCTCTTTGATTGCCCTAACTTTCTCTTCTACCAGATGCAATCCCATGGCATCACCCAGTGACCTAAGTAAGTAGCTTCTGGCACTTGGAATGTACATTTCTCTTTCTTTAATTGAATACTGGCTTCCAAGAATCTACTTAACACCTCTTCCAGGTTGCCCAAATGTTCGGCTTCAGTTGACCCGATGATCAGAACATCATCTAGATATATTACTACCGGGGCAGTCCTTGCAAAAATTTTTTCATGGTCCTTTGGTAGATTGCACATGCAGACAATACTCCAAAGGTTGGCACGTAGATTGATACATGCCCTCATGTGTGTTGATGGTTATTACCCTGTAGACATGCTATCCAGCTCTAACTGTTGGTATGCATGGCTCATGTCCAGTTAGGTATAGGATTTGGTGGGAATTCTGTTGCAAGTAGCTCACCTCCCGACTGCCCAAAGCCTATCCACCATCTACAAGGCACAAGTCAGGAATGTGATGGAATACTCTCCACTTGTCTGGATGAGTGCAGCTCCAACAATACTCAAAAAGCTTGACACCATCCAGGACAAAGCATTCTGATTCACTGGCACTCCATCCAACACCTTAAGCATTCACTTCCTCCATGACTAACACACAGTGGCAGCAGTGTGTACCATCTACAAGATGCACTGCAGCAACTCACCAAAGCTCCTTCGGCAGCACCTTCCAAACCCATGACCTCTACCACCTTGAAGGACAGGGGCAGCAAATACATGGGTACACCACCATCTGCAAGTTCCCCTCCAAGCCATACACCATCTTGACTTGGAATTAAATTGCCGCTCCTTCACTGTTCCTAGGTCAAATTCCTGAAACTCCCTTCCTAACAGCACTGTGGTTGAAATCCACTGTGGTTGAACTTGAACCATGGTGGAGTTCAAGAAGGCAACTCACCACCACCTTCTCAAGCTCAATTAAGGATGGGTAATAAATACTGCCTAGCCAGCGATGCCCACACCCAATGAAAGCAGAAATTAAATATAATGGACATAGTTAAGAAAGGGAATTGTGAAAGAAGGCACATTGTGCTTCTGTCTGAGGATGATATTCTATGAATCTGGTATTTGTTATGACCTATCAGATGGACAAAATAAACAACATTACAATATGACAATGTGGAGACTGAGATTGCAAGTCCTCTGACCCAATTTCCTTATCTAAGAATATTTGAAAGACTCCAGTATAAGCCTCTGCTATTTTCTCTCTGATTTCCATCAATATTCCAGGATGTATGTCATTAGGGCCTAGTACCTCTTCTACCTTGAGTTGTTTCAATACTACTTCTTTATTGATAGTTATTTTTTTCTAATTGCTTCACTTCTCCCCTTGTACTCTTTCATTACCATTACTGCACTCAGTGGGCAGAATTTTCTGCCTATCGGGCAGGTGGGCCTGACCCAATCTTTGACGGGCGGGGAGCCGATCCCCGCCGGAGAAGTGGGCCCCGCCGCCATTTTACGTGAGCGGGCCAATTAAGGCCCACCCAGCGTGACATCCGGCGCGAAGCACTATGCACTCCCTGTGTGGGTGGGGGTGGATTCCCCAAAAGCGAGAGTGCGCTCTTTCGTGCATGGGCAAGAAAGAGCGCATACCTCCCTGAGGCTAAGTGCTGCCTCAGGGAGATCGCTGACACTTTAAAAAATATTAAAAGTAGAAAAAAAAAAATTCCTTAACATGTCCCCCTCATGTGACAATGTCACATGAGATGAGACATGTTCATAATTTACATAATAACTTTATTAAACTTTTCTAAACCCTACATGAAACCTCATCCTGCTGATGGGTGAGGTTTCATGTTTTTTCTAATTGCCGCCGGGGCTCCTGGCCGACCTGCCAACCTTAAGGTTGGACGGGCAGGTCCATTAATGGTATAATTGATCCTGTCAATGGCTTCAATTGGCCATTGACAGGTCAGCGGGCCCGCAGCTGATTCTGTGTCATTTTACGCGTGGGCAAGGGGGTTCTGCCCCCTGCTCGCCGACGGCAAAATTCTGCCCAGTATTTCCACTATTGCTTCATCCTCCGTACAACTTTTTTTTCATCTTTCATTGGCCCAACTCTTTTATTTATTAATTTCCATTTTGCTTTATAAACATCTTCACTATTTCTCTTCATGTTACCTACCAATTTTTATTTACATGTCCTCTCAGTCTTTCTAAACTATTTTGCTTCACCTCTATATTTTCTCTATCCAGTTTGATTTCATGTTGTATTATTAATCTTAGTTTTATTATATGCCTTTTGGTTAAGCCTCATTTAAATTTAAGATTTTCTACCCATCCAAGGAATTCAGCTTCAATTGTGCCATTTGTGCTTCTAGTGGGAATATGTAAAATGTAATCATCTCCTCTCAGACATAATCCATTCATTGTCCACTGTCTTATTTAGTAATTTTTCTTTACAGTTTATCTGGACTAGTTCCATTCTTATCTCTATTTTCCAAGGCCCAATTTTAGTTGAGCCTCAGACCTCCGCCATCTGGCATTGCTCTCTGCATGCAGACTATTCTGCACCTAAATACAGTCTGAAACAAATATCTACCCCACTGAATAAATCCTGGGCACACTGTAGAAACCTGGCAAGTCTATCCTCGGAAATTTAACATCACATTATTAAGGCTCTCTTGGTCCTGCAGTTTCTCTAATTTATCAACTTATCTCTTCTTATACTTCCTTCCGACAGTAGTCTATAATATACTCCCAAAATAACAGCTATATTCCTGTTCATTTACTCTAATCCAGTTTTTGCACCATCCCTAAACCATCCCTATGTTCTCGTAATTTAATGGAACCTTTGGTTAACAATACATTAGGTCTACTGCACCTCCCTTTTCTCCTGTAATAAACTTGATGTACCGGACAGGCCAATTTGATTGCCTTGACTTTCCCCTCCACTGGATGCAACCCCTGGGCATCCATTCGGTGACCTAAGTAAGTGATTTCAGTAGCTTGGAAAGTACACTACTCTTTCTTCAATCATACACCAGCTTCCAAAAATCTTCTTAAAACCTCTTATCGGCTGTCCAAATGCTAGGCTTTCATTGATCCTGTGATCAGGATGTTATCCAGGTACACTACTACTCGGGGAAGTCCTTGCAATAGGCTTTCAATGGTTCTTTGGAAGATTGCACAGGCAGATGATACTCCAGAGGGTAGGCGTGTATATTGATACAGGCCCTTGTGTGTGCTGATGGTTACGTACCCTCTAGACATGCTGTCCAGCTCTAGCTGTTGATATGCATGGCTAATGTCCAGTTTGGTGTAGGATTTTCCTCCAGCTAGCTTAGCGTACAAATCTTTTACCCTCGAGATAGAATATTTATCTAGTTTAGCAGCCTTGTTCAAAGTTAATTTGCAGTCTTTGCAAATGCAAATAGTTTGTTCTGGATTCATCACAGGGACTATGGGCGCTGCCCATTCTGAAAATTGGATTGGCTGGATTATGCCTACTTTCTCTAAGCAGCATAATTCTGCATCCACCTTCTCCTTTAGGGCATAAGACACAGGTCTGGCTTTAAAGTCTGGGCTTTTACCTCTGAATCTACGTATGTTTTTGCTTGTAAGCCTTTTATCTTTCCCAATTCATCATAAAATGCGCTGTTGTGCTTCCTTAACAGCTCAGGAATTCCTCCTGTTCTCGCTCGAAATAATTCTGACCAGTTGAGCTTAATTTTTTGTAACCAATCATGGCCCAGAAGACTAGGCCCTTCACCTGCTACAATGATCACTGGAAGCTGGGCTGTCTGTTGCCGAAAGGACACAGGCAGTGTGGTGATGCCCTTTACCTGTACTGACTCTCCAGTGTATGTCTTCAGCTGAACCGCGGTCTGCTCCAGGTTCAGTGGCTGGGTACCTTAATTTAGGTATTTAAGTGTGTGTTCTCCCACCATTGTGGTCAAGGCTCCCGTGTGTACCTCCATGAACAGAGGCTTCCCATTCACTTGAAGGGTGACGGTTATTGCTTCAGTTTCTACTGCTTTGACAATGTATGGGGAATAGATATCAGTATCAGCAGCTTCTGATTCTGTTATATTGTGCACTTCAATCACCTTGGTCTGCTACCTAATTGGCTGTCTCGATTTCACCCTGCATTGCTTTATTACATGCCTTTTTTGTGGCAGTAGTGGCATTCTGCCTCCTTAAATCTGCAGGTTTCCGGTACATGGTTAACTCCACATCTGTAACAGATTAATTTCTAAATCCTTGCTGAGATGCTTTCACTATGCCTTTTTGTTTTACGAGCAGTAGTGCCTGTCTCCCACTTTGCTGCTGTCTCTCTGGCTTTTGCACCATGCCTGGCAGTAGGTTCCTGCCCCAACTGAAGAACGGCTCCATGTTGCACACTCTGTATAGCATGGTGCACTTCAAATCAATATTAACTTTTGCAAGTAAGCGGTGCTGAATGGCATCGTTGTGCACGCCACAAACCAACCGAACCCACAACCTGTTATTGAGTGTATCTCCGAAGTCACAGTGCTCAGTCAAGTGTTTAAACTTCACGATTTAAGTTGCGATGGGCTCTCCAGGGGCCTTACTCTGGAGTTGAACCTAAACCTCTGTACAATTACTGATGGCTTCAGCTGAAAATGCATCTTCATGAGGTCTACCAGCTCATTAAAAGATTTAGAATTGGGCACGTTCAAGGCCGTCAGGCTATGGATGAGGTTATAAGTCTTGCTACCACTGACACGTACAAGAATTGTTTTCTGCTTCTCCTCCACTGTTATTTCATTCGCCATGAAATAAAAACCTAGGCGTTCTATGTACTGGCTCCAGTCTTCCATGGACGAGTCATAAGGGTTGATTCTGCCAAAAAGTGGTATGACTGGTGAGTATACTTTTCTTTCTTTCCTTACGAATTGATGTATTCACATTCACAAATGCAGCGACGGAGGTATTTATCCTTGTCGCCAATTATAATAAACTTGATATACTGAACAGGTTTCTTACTTGAAACAGCTAACTTTATTACAGAGCTCTTTTAGAAGCTACATGTTTGTACCAGGTCCACGACTAGAAAACTCTGCCCCTAAGATTACCCATGCTTAGGGCTCATTCGTCAGTGCAATCAAGTGACCCCTAAAGGCAGTAGGAAATGTTTTATCTACAATCACTGCACCCCTACTCTGACCCTCATTAATATTCTTCTAACCAGAAATGCTCACATTACAGTCCTGTTCTAGCCTAAGCCATGGTGATATTGGTGTTTTACATCATTTCCCCCTTAGCAATTTATGCCTCTAGCTCAAAACTTTTATTCACAGCACTTAGTGTATTTGCTTACACACAACTTCCTCTATTTGTCTGATAATCTTATTTTGCTCCCTGAATCCTTATGATCTGTTTAGTTCTTCCATCTTTCCTACACTCTGTTTATTTTGTTCTCCTTTCTCCTTCTTCACATCTGTTCCCTTTAAATGGCCAGCAAACATATTTGAAGTAATGAAAAGACATGGGGAACTATTTCAAATTTACTGCCTGGGCACTGATTGTTTCTTGGGTAGAGTGCAGAATGAAGGATCTTCCATGAAGAGTCACCTCTCCCTTACAGAGCCCGCTTGTTTGTTCTTTAATTTCAATGAAAGAACAATTCGGTATGTTGTAGTCCTGCTGTGTAATCTTGTCCATCAGAATTTCCTTCCTTTCCTTCACCCAATGCTTATGCCCAGGTAGTAATAGTGAAAATTTACTCCGTTAATGTCATGAAAATAGCTGAATAAAATGATTGCAATGCATGGGAAATATGCACAAATAAAAAGCATTTGCTGGCAATAAACAGAAAATGCAGACACAAACTGCAAGCTTGCCAATATCTGATAAGAAAAGTCTTGGCCCACATCCTTAACAGGATTGTGATGTTAACATTTCAGGTATAGACAGCTCTTTAGAGTGCAATGTCAATATGTTTGTTTTTAATGTTACACAGCATGATTCCAACCTAAAGGTTTTTATCTCCAAGTACTTTCACTCCAGAATACATTGAATTGGAAGAAAATATAAAGAAAAAAGTATTATCTGTGATGTGCCAAAGATTTTGCAAAATTATTTTATGTCTAGAAAGATAAAAATATTTCACAATTATTTGCCTGATTCCTGAAGTTAATCATGTAGTCAATAAATCTCATATTACAACTGTATGCACTGTGAAGGAGCAAAATAAACTCCAGAAATTAACCAAGATACCTCAGCAAACTTGCCATTTGAAATGGGGCTCAAACTTTATTTTCTTTACCCCACCATCTTTTCAGACAATCTCAGACAACTTGAGTATTAACTGTCATTTTCCCTGGCCCCTATTTGTCTGGCAAGATAAACCATTGGATAATGTCTTCAGATAGCATATAGAAGGCATTTGCAAAATTGGTTATACAGACTTTAATTAGCCAAGTGCCTTGCAATGATTTTGTATGCTAGTCTGATTCTACTTCTACGTGAGCAATGATATTTCTCTCCTTGTGGTATCTTTGTTATTATAATGATATTGAAAGTTCAATAAACCTAAAAAAATCTACTGGAAAGAACGGATGTTATAGTTAATCATAATTCTTTCAACAGTATGATTTTTAAAAGAGATACTGGAGATAAGACTCAACCACTTTGAAAAATATAGAAACAAATTGGTGGTTATTAATTCTAAAGCCAGTAAAATACAGAAAAAGCTGTGCTGCCATCTTCAATATTGCTTCATTAGAATCCCAATTAACACCTAAAATGGACCGCATCCTTCTGGCACTTCTCAGAATTGTCAGGGGAAAGTAAATGTCATTTCATATCTAAATTTAACAGCTATGCAATTTGCAGATAAGAATGTCTCCATTTTATAGATAACACAAGTTGATTATTAATAAACCAAGGGTTACATAACCTTTATAAAGAAACTATAGAAGGGTGCACACATCAAAGGACACTGGGGTTTAAGGATTATATTTTACAAAACTCTCCTTAATCAATCTAACTGACCTATTGTTAACTTTACTATTTTCGTCCTGTAGAAAGGCACTTCTTTGAAACCATATGCGAATTTAATTGTGGATTGAAAACTTAGAGTGAAGAAGTCACAATTTAAAATATCTGCAAACAGAAAAGTAGATATGCTACAAACAATTGAAACCGCAGGAACAGAAGTAGGCCATTCAGTCCCTCGAAGCTGTTCTGCCATTCAATCAGATCATGCCTGATCTGTAACTCAACTCCATGTCTCCACCTTTGTTCCAGCAATGAAGATTATGAATAGAGAATTAGAACAATTGCTGACACTGAAGCTAAACTCCATACATGTGCTAGATATGTAAAAGTTGATGAAACTGCATTATATTCCAGGGTAGATTTTCTGAGTCCTCACAATTGTAAGTTCACGAGCAAACCACGAATGCATATTGCAAAACAATACCAATTTTACAGTATGAGCTTGTCACGTGTAAGGACTTAAAAATCTAGTCTTCCAAATCAACCCAAAAAATCCACATGGAAAGTCAGGGGTGAAACTTTACCTAGCACAACTCCTGCTTACAGAGCTCTCTAGATAGTGTTGTCATTTGGATTTCTAGTCATAATATTGCAGAAGTTTAAATGCAGAGGGAACCATCATTAGCTGAACTCACATTATTGGATATGATTAGTTAGGCTGTGGGATCCTTCTTGCTGTTGATTTCCAGTACAGAAACCAGCAAGGTTCATTACATGAAGTTTCTGTGCTTTTATTGTACTACAACTCCGTCTAACCTTACAGCACAAACTTTAATACAATTGCCTGAATTGCTACATCCACCATCCAGAGATAACAGTGAATTCAAATTAGGTCCAGAAAGTGCAAATCATGCAAGTCCTGTTTGCTTTTATGTCTCTTCCAAAGGTTTACTAGAGATCAGAACAAGATGTGTGATTGTCATTCATACTTCAGAAACAGGGGGGTGGATTTAATGGAGGCAACAGGAGTATCACCACCAGCTAGAAAGCCGGCAAGAGCCTTGCATCACCTCTTTTAGGGAAAGCCCACCAAAATTTAGGGCCACATAGACACTTAACTCAACAGCAGTGAGTCTTCCCTGGGATCAAGGACCCAGGGAGTTGGAAGTCCTGCCTGCCAAGAGCTGCCGGCCAATCAGAAGCCAGTATTGAATAGCAGTGCCACCAGGGAGGTGGTGGCTGCAGCTGGTACAACACCCACGCAAGGCAGGATCCCAGACAAGAAGTGAGTGATGGCCGAAGGGGTGTTGCAGGATGGGGGCAAGGGCAGAGGATGGTTCTCCCGCACAGAAAGGAGGATTTCCCCCCACACCTTCCTGCTGCTGAGTCACTTAATCAGGCACTGAGTTCCTTGGACCAAGGGACCACCACAGGAGTCCACAAGAAACACAACACAGGTTTGGCTTATCATGCATCCTGCAAGGCGAGCCCCCTGCCTGGTATTGGGATAATAGTAGCAGCAGTGGGTTGAGGCCCTTAAGTGGTGGTCCACAAGGGCCTCAGTTGGCGGTGGGGCAGAAAAGCCATCCACAGGGTCCCCACCTGCCACCTTCCTGCCTGATGTATAACTCCCCACAACTCCCCCCCCACCCCACCCCCCGCCACCAAACTCACCATGGGGGAAAGCATTAAATTGGGCCCAAGATCTTCCTGTAGCACCTGAGGGTTTTTTTTTTCTATTTTTTCTCTCTAGCTTAATTAGTAGAGTATAACAAACCAATCTAAGAAGCAATAATAAAGATCATTTATAGCAGTCTAGGTCACACCAAAAGGCTATCCTATGGTTTTTACAGATAAAATCTATGTTAGCATTGAAGTTATATGGAGAACATAAAATATATTCAAAGCTAGATTTACTCTAGTTTAAATGTAAGTAGTCATATGAGCCCTCAAATTGACTCACCATCATAATGGACAAGGTCATAAAATTAGCTAAGAAATATTAATTGGAGATATTAACTTTAACAATTTTCTGTATTCCTTTCAGCTGGTTTCTAAAATAACTCTACTTAAGAAGGGTATCCAAATTTCATCAAACGCTTTGAAGGACCGAGCCAGTACAAATGAGTTAGGGAGTCACCCACCAGGATTAGATGTCTGCCAATGCAATATATTTGTTTGCCAATAAGAGCAAGTCATATGCCCTTATGAGTACACAGCCTGCCAATATGTGTAGGGTGCCTGCCAACACAAGTTTCTTCTCTATCACCATAAGCAAATAGTTTGCCACCGTGAGTGAGTCACTGTTAGTGCAAACGAGAGTCTGTCAGCACATCTGAGTGCCTGCTACTATTGTGAGTTGAACTAACCAAACAAAAGTTAAGTAGGAGAAACAATTACTGTGTTTCAGATTATACTAAGTTCAATTTCCACACACATCAAGTTTAATAATTCTTAAAATTTCATTCTTCCTATAGCGTAATCAGCATTTGTTATTCAAACTAATATATCCACATTGCAAATGAAAACCAGAATGCTAAGTAATAAAAAATGAAAAGGATTCATGTCTTAGTTCCAACTCAACTGCAAGAGAAGTACTGATATCGGACCTTTATAGAGTTACCGATATCAGACCTTTATAGAGTTATTGACTCTTTATAGAGTTACTGATGTCAGGCCTTTCTAGAGTTACTGATGTCAGACCTTTCTAGAGGTACTGATATCGGACCTTTATAGAGGTACTCATTTGGATCTTTGAGTTGATTTTCTGGTCAGTAAACTTGAGGCCAGAAATTTAATTAGATATGGGGGCTGGGCGTCATAATTCATGACTTGTCTGTTCCAGCTCTGTTGGAAGTAAGCACAAAATTTTCATGCTGTCGTCTCCTCATCATCATGATTTCCACATACAGCCTAGTGCGTCCCATGATGCTGATTGGCTGAACGCACAATTGGGGGTGCCTAATAGCATGTGAGGTTAACAGATGTTCTAGTTAGTCTCCAACTCTTAAAGGTAGCCTGTTCCTCTTAAAGAAAAGCCTCATTGGAACATTCAAGCCTAAAAACAACTGGAGCAGAAACATTCAAGATAAAGGAGCATCAGTCCAGGAAGAGAGCTCTAAGATTCACCGATGATGTTCCGGAGGCACTCGTGGTGGAAGTGGATAGAGGAGAGAGGCTATATTTCCTCAAAGGGCCAGGGGGTCTTCAAGGCATTTCCTCGAAAGAGAGTGGGAGATTGTGACCAGGGAGGTGAATCCCAAGGACCTGGCAGCAGTCAAGGCCAGTGAATGCATCCTCACATCACATCTCACATCAGACCACCAGTCTGTCATGCTGCCAAATGCACCGAACTCCCATCATTCACCCAGCAGCACTCATGCTTGATATTCACATATGCCATCTCATCCACACCTTCCAATGGTGCCAACCTCATACCGCTCTCTCTGCCTCCACAGATTTCCAGCTATTCACCTATATCAGGGACATCACTAGACACAGTGGCATAGAATCACTGGCATTCTGCTCTCTGTCTTGCAGGAAAAGAGTGCCCATAACAGGAGGGAACAACAGAAGATAACGGGGACACCACAACTTTATCCACTCACCCCAAGGGAGGAGATGGTGCTCTGCATTATAGGGCTGGTGGCAATGGAATCCATGGCTTCCAGCATCCCCAAGAACATTGGAGATGATGGTGAATTACAGCTTCATGTCCCTTCTCAACTCATCCTTAACCCAAGACCTGCCATGAGTTAAATACTGAAGATGGTGTGACCATGGACCTGCTTCTTTTCTACCTATTCCCCTCCTTACCCTAACCCTCAACTTCTGCTTTTATGCTTCTGGATACCCAGGATCTGCTACCTGGCCAGCCACAGCGCAGGCAGGCTGAAGAGAAAAAGGAAGCTCAAATTACTTATAAGGAAACACTGTCTCTTGATATCACAATTCCATTCACCAGCTCAGATATTGACACTATGCATATCTTAGAGACTAGTTTAGAGTCAGGATTAGTATGTGGTCAGTCAATGGGCACAGGTGGGCTGCAGCCAGGCCTTGGGGAAAGGGTGCCACATGTGCCAGCTTGCGGGAGGATGAGGTCACACACAATTTCGGCTGCAGGTGACTGAACTGAGGACTTTTATGAGGCTGCCTAGAATAGAACATTGATGAAGATGCACACCAAGATGCTTGGGGCATTGGTATGCCTGCCACAGAGCCTTCCGTCACTGTTAAGGAACATGGAGAAGTCCAGCTTCAACATGGCAAAGGGCATTGTACAAAACTTGGAGCCCAACCTTTCCACTGTGGAAGTGCTGACTACGCTAGCAGATCTGACCATGATGGAGCATCTGGTGGTCACTGTCTCTGCTTCTGCTACTGCAAAGGCAGAATCCACAAAAAGGGCTGCTTTGGTTAGAGAACTCCCATCAGTTCCACAGGGAAGTCCCAACGGTATCTAGTGCCCATCAGGCACTTAAGTGACCACCATCGGGCCTTCCTTGAGATTCAGGGTCCCAGCGGTGGAGAACCAGCCCATCGAGACCTGCAGGCCAATTAGAGGACGGCAGGTCTCCATTGCTCTTCATGCACCAGCGGGGGAGGGGGGAGTGGCAGCTGCCAGCAATGCAGCCATCAGAGGCCAGGATCGCCAAGGGACCCCAGGCCAAAAGTGCGTGAAGGCAGGATGGGGTTCGCTGGTTTGGGGTCACAGGAGAGGGGTCATGGGGGTCGAAGAGCAAGGGCAGGGGAATGGCTTTCAGCAGGCACCCCCACTTCCATCAGGCACTGAGCGACCTTCCCTACGGGGCTACCGGCAAACCCAACAGCATTTTATGGACAGCTGTTTGGAAGTGTGAAAAAGCCTTTAATCCCTCAGCCACCAATAAATTGTGTTGGGCTCAGAAATAATGAGCATCAGTGGCTCATTAAGGAGCCTAATTGATATCACATCGCCAGTGACCAGGAATCCTGTGTCAGCCCATTGCACCTTCCCACTTAATGCTCTTCATATCAACTACCCAACTCCATATCAACTACCCAACACTTCAAGCACCGCCTGGCCCACATGAGGCAGTGTCTGCAGATTGCGCATTGGACTTGTCAGCCATTTCAGAACCCATTGGATCAGAGTGGAAGCAAATCATCCTGGATTCCAGAGAATTACCGAAGAAGACTGCCTAAGAGAAAGAAGGTTTGGAGATTCTTACCTGTTCCACTTTGATCATCTATTCCGACTAAGCTCATCTTTACAAGGGTGGTGGTATTTTGGCCAGTTGTCGCAACTTCCTTGATCTCAGACACTTGTACATTGAAGTGACATTCTTACCTCTGCATGGTATACCCATTCAGTTTTACTTCTATAACCTCTTTGTTCCTGTCCTGAATATACCATGTATCTGTAAAGTACCAGGTAAATGTTACTTCAGAGAAGATGAAAGAAAACAAGAAGAGTCTCCTTCTGGCTAGCAAAGAGAAATTATATTTAGTGAAGCCAAAGACAATCTAAGAGAGACTGCTGAGAGATGTGTCAAGTAAAATTACTTTGAACAGTCCACAGGCTTTCTGGGAAATCTCAAGTTAGCAAAGCTTAGATGCCTAGATGTGTCAGTTCTGCTTTACAAATCTGCTTACTTTTCAGTCTTGCTGCTATAAAAGAGTTCCACACAGGGCAAGATAAGCTTCCCAGCCACTTTCCAGAATTAATTCAAGTCCTGACTCGTTTTGAACAGAAGTCTTTAACTTAAAGTTGAGACCAGATCAGACAATTGTTATGGCTGTGTGACATTGTAAGATAGCTATATTTTAAGCAGTCTCGTTTAATTCAAGGTAAAATAGAGCATGTAACCTCCTACTAGTTCTGCCAGCGATAAGCCAGTTTGTCTTGGTTGCCATTGGGACCTGGGTCCAGGTCAAGTCCTATTGAAATCCAAGTGCCACTTTTAACATCTAAACATAAAACCATACAGCTGGCCTTGCTATTGTAGACATACCCTGGACAGAGAGAGAGCAAGAGGGCGAGAGAGAAAGTCCCAGAGAGAGAGACAGGGAAGCAGCAATTGTTCTGAACCGTAGGGTGAAAGGCTGTTGTCTATTAGTGACATAACCAAATGTGAGTGGGAGCACATTCTCTGGTCAAAGAGACGGAACTCATGGAAATTAAAGGACACTGGAAGATTTTCCCTGGCATGGTTGGGAGAAGGAATTGTCGGAGTGGGCTTTGCTGTTGGAAATCAGTTCAGGGATTCTCAAAAGACTGAGGGAAACAACTTTCAATAGTCACTGGACACCAGAACTTGGCAAGTCGGGGAGAAGCAAGCCTGTCGGAAGCTGGAAGTAACTTTGAACTGGTTCCTGTAAAGACTACAATTCTGCTTTGAGTGTGGCATAATGTACAAACCTGGCATGAGGTTATCGGTTGTGTTAAGAAATTAATAAGAATACCTGTCCTGTAGTTTAGAGTATTAGTTGTCTACTAAGTAATGCTCAGTCAATATAGATTTTAATTTGTTACAGTAAGTCTTAAAACTTGGAATTGTATCGTGCAATTCCTTTAAGTTGGTCACTTGAAATTCAAATCTCTTTTTTAAAAGTTATCAGTCTCTCCAGGGATCATAACACAATTTACAAGGCATTTTTCCTACAGCCCAAATTAAGGAAGTAAACTGAAATTCAAACCTTTTCCACTCAGGAACAAATGCTCATTTGCTAGGCTCACCGTATCATTCATATTATTTCTAAACAGTTTTATCTCTTTTTTACAGCTCCACCAATTATTTCATTGAATTTCAAATCATTACCAAATGGCCTGAAGAAGGTTCAGTGCATTGCTTCGAAGGGTAAACCAGCTGCAACTATTACCTGGAAAGAGGATACTTTTGGAAACTCCACGCAGATTTTTGTTGATAATGATGATGGTACCGTGACTGTGGAAAGTTACTACCATACAGCCATCAACTTCACAGAACAAACACAAACCTGCATCGTAAACCACCCGGCATTTAATGCAACTCAGAACCTTACGATTTCCTTTGGTATGTTTGTATTCTAGTCTTTTTAATCTAAACCTTCTGCCTATGAGAAAATATAATGATTGGCTTTGCAAAGTATATTCCTGCTATATGTACAACAGATTTTCCATAGATAATATAATTAGCAGAATATAAATTGAAGAGGCTAGAAAGAATTTTGTAGCTCTTTGGAAAAATAAGCCCTCTCCTTTAGGGTCTCTCTATTGCAAATGTTTTATGAGATATAATAGTGAACAATTTGTTGTTAATATATTGGCAGTGAATTTTCATGGGATATTCCCATCCATTCCCTGTAACCTCAGCACAGAGCCATGTTTTAGGGAGGAAACTCATGCACATACAATATGCGCCACTTCACTTTCTGAGGAGCTCTGTGTCAGGAGACTGCATTACATGCAACAAGCTATTAGCTGCAATACATTCAGGAACAGGGCCACAAGCTACTGTGAACATCCTACAGACTGTTATTGTTAACAGATGAAGGCCACCATTGCCCTGTATATTACTGGATCCTTCCAGTCAGTAATGGGGGAGGCAATTCATCTATAGTATCAGTCCACGGAGCTGTAAGGGCCTGCATTCACCAGGTGACAAATGTCATTCTTTGTAGTGCTCCTGAGTTCATGAGTTGTTGCATGTCCCATGCAGAACATAGGCCAGAATTTTCTGCTTGACATGTTGGGGGCGGACCCCACACATCAGCGTGTAAAATGATGCACGGTGACGTCGGGCGAGGGTCCCAACGTCACCGGGCGCCATTGTGATATCCCGCTAGGCGCGCGCGCGATGGAGTTCGACGCGCGCCTGCCATTAATTAACGGGCTGGTTAAGGCCCTTAAATCGGCAATCGACACCGATTTTCAGGCAGATGGGTAAGTGACTTTTCAATAAAACTCATCCACGGGCGGGATAAGAGGGCTCAGTGCGGTTGTCAATCTGGTCTGTGAGTATTTATTGCAGAAAGTTTTTTAAACTTGCCTGTGTGATCTGTAGCAGTTCAGATCGATTTTCAATAGCTTTCTGTGTACTTTGAACCTTCAGGTCAGCACTCTGCAGTCAGGAGTCTTTATTGGGCCTGCAGCTTTCTGGAGGCCTCCCTTTAGCCTGGGTATGGGTTGTGACATGTCCACTGGAGGCAGCTCCTCTGAAGAGGAAGGGAGGGCTAGAATAAGGAGGAGGCCAAGAGTGCACAATCAGCCTCCAGGGGAGTCACCTTTGGGAGTACAGGCACAGTCACAAGGGGCACAGGGCCAAGAGGTAGCCCAAGGTGGAAGGGGCCGCAGAAGATGCCACTATCCTGCTGCCAGGGTATACAGGCGGAGAAGCAGCTACCTCAATATGACCGAGGTGCAGTGCCGAAGGAGGCTCCGACTGTCAAGGGGGACAGTCAACTATATCTGTCAGATGATTGGCCCTGAGATCTCTCCTAACTGTGTGGGTGGACACCCCATGCCAGCGACTCTGAAGCTCACAGTTGCCCTCAACTTCTATGCCTCTGGCTCCTTCCAGGACTCGGTGGGTGATCTTTGCGGTGTCTCCCAATCAGCTGTCCACACTTGTGTCAAGCAGGTCACAGCTGCTTTGTTCAGGCGTGCATTGACCTTCATCCACTTCCGCTGGGACCGAGCCGGAGACTTTGCGGCAATTACTGGCTTCCCCCGTGTCCAGGGTCCTATGGACTGTACACATGTGGCCATCAAGGCGCCAGCGGGTGAGCCCGGTGCCTTTGTCAACAGGAAGGGCTTCCACTCCATGAACGTGCAGATAGTGTGTAATCACAGGATGCTGATTCTGCAAGTCTGTGCAAGGTACCCAGGCAGCTCCCACGACGCCTACATCCTCAGACAATCCCAGGTGCCGGGGCTCTTCAGTGCTCCAGCCCGGCTGGATGGATGGCTGCTGGGTGATAAGGGCTGTCCCCTCAGAAGGTGGCTCATGACGCCTCTCCGCCATCCAAGAACAGAGGCTGAGCGGCGCTACAGTAGGAGCCACAGCACCGCAAGGGCTGTGGTGGATAGAGCCATCGGTCTTCTCAAGATGCGCTTCTGATGCCTGGACCCGTCAGGGGGCGCACTCCAGTACCCCCCAGATCGTATCTCGGTGATAGTGGTTTCATGCTGCGCTCTCCACAATCTGAAAGGGGGATCGCAGTGGATGATGAAGACGTTGACACAGTGGATGCGGCTGCACACGATGAGTCCAGTACTGAGGAGGCACAGGGGAATGATGAGGGGCTGAACGCTGACCCTGCACTACACCAAGAAGGCAGGGACACCCGGGAGACTTTAATCCAACGAATCTTCAGCTAGCTCCACACAAATGGAACAGGAGGACCAGCCTTGCCTGGCGTTTCCACACTCGGCACTTAAGTGCTGCATCTGCCACATCATCAGCTGCAATTAAGGGCTTTGGACACAAACCTCAATGTCCACTCAAACACTCATAACATGTATATAAAACATACAAATGCAGAACAAAGGAGCCACTCTCAGCCATGGTAACACATCTGGTTTTAATTTTCTCCATCATAAGATCACACAAAATGAAAGCAAAACATTTTTCAAGCATAAACAAATAATAATTCCCTAATCTAGGGCCAACACAAAAGCACCAGTGAGAAACCTTTGGTCTGCCTAAGGTGACTTATGCTTACGTTTCCGGGTGCTATGTCTTTGTGCTGCCCCATTGCTCAGTGGCTTTTGAGACAGCCTGCTGACTCTGCTGTCCCGTTGCCTGTTGGCCTCGATGACCTTGGCAACCATCCTCTGGCCCGTGGAGCCTGTGCTAGTCCCGCCTGGGAGGGATCTGCCAGGTCCACAGCTGGCATCTCCCCAGTTGTTGCAGCCTCACCCGATGAAGCTTGCAGTTGAGAAATGCACTTCATGGGAGAGATGTGATTGGAGTGGAGAGAGTGCAGAGGTCGTTGGAGCTGGAGAGTTGGAGTTATGAGGAGACATAGCATAGACTGGGGATATTTCCCCTGGAGCAGAGGAGATTGAGGGGTGACATTATTGAGGTTTCTAACGTTATGAGGGGCATAGATAGGGTCAACAGAAAGGAACTTTTCCCCTTGGTGGAGGGATGAGTAACCTGGTGGCATTGATTTAAGGTAAGGGGCACAAGGTTGACGGGTGAGATGATGAGGAACTTTTGCACACAGTAATGTGGGACGCACTGGCTGAAAGGGTGGTGGAGGCAGAAATCCTCCTAACATGTAATAAGTATTCGGATGTGCAGTTGTGATGTCATGGCATACAAGGCCATGGGGATAGTGGTCGTAAATGGGATAAGGTGACTTTGGAAGGTGGTTGACATGTACATCTTTGAAGGGTCGAGAGCCCTTTGTCTATGACACACACCTCTGACTCTATCACTCTGTGAATGAGCAGTGTTGCAACAATAACATATCAAACAATCATCAGTGCTCTGGATGGTGGGGGGACAGAGCGGATGTCACTGTGGACCTCAAATACCTGGCCATTCCACCCCAGCCTCACCGACACCAGTGGACTTGGGCGCATGGCGCCTCTCAAGCTCCAGGGCCTCTTGCTCAAATCAACTTAAAATCATGAGCTAGGCCTAGCTGCCTCCAGTCCACGAACGCTCACAGACATTGTGAGCATTTTTCTCCTGCAAAACAGAGAAAACCATTCATTGTGGCTAATCGCACATGTACTCTGCACACGCACGCTGCACCCCAACCACAGTGGCCCATATCAGGCCTCCAGTGCCTCCTCTCCACACTACTGCTGATCAGTCACACAAAGATAGTACGCCTGCTCCCAACCCCCCCTAACGGCCACTTTGGACACATTCTGCATTCATCACTTTAGGAAACACACGGTCTTGGCTCCCATAGCAAGGAGGCGTAACTATGTGCAGCGTCGAGGGCAGCAGATGGCTCTTGGCCACGAGACCTTGAGGTTCCCCTTCCACAATCTCATCACCGTGAATAGGATATGTGTTCTGAGTATGCGCCTAGCTGCAACTCCTGCAGGTTGCCCCCAGACAAGTCATGTGCGACTAAGAGCAACACATGGTGTGGGGAGAACTCATCTCCTCATGACCCACTGAGGCTGATGTAAGCATGGTCACTATCTGCTTGCCCACCCAAAATACGAGAAATGCCCAACATGATTCAATGCAGTCTTGACAGTAGACTTTGTGGGAGGGGTGGCCCTCAAAGGCTAAGGCTACCTGCTGGGTTAAATGCCCAACACCAACATGGTACTCACTCTTCCAGAACGCAACAAATCATTGAAGCACTAATGGCAATGGATCCAGGTGCGCCACACCACATCACAGGAGCTCACCACCTCCGCCACTTCCTCCCAGGCACGTTTCGTCATGTGGGGCGGCCTCCTCCTTCCGTCCTGGGGAACCAGCACCTCCCACCGTGCTGCCACCTCCTTGAGGAGGGCAGCAAGGCAATCATCAGAAAAGTGAGGGGAACATTGGCCCACCTGCTGGACTACCCTGCAGCCTGCCCTGCTCCTGTAGCAGACCCTACAGCCTGCCCTGCTCCTCTGTCCTTCCTTCCAGAGTGCCCTGCTCAGCAGACCCCCCTGCGGTTGGTTCTCCAGGTGGCCATTGTGAGCAGCCTACAGGACGCTGCCAGGCGTTCTTTTAAACAGACTGCTGGGTCACCGCTGGACCCGGCGATCTGTGCACGCCCGCTATCCATGCCTGCCCGCGCAAAATGGCGGCGCGGCCCTGATCACGGGCATCGATTGGGTCTGCACCCATCTGCATCTGCTCCTGCTCCACCTGCCTGCCAAATGGAAAATTTTGGTCATAGAGACAGGATCATTCGCTTTATAGGCTTGCTAGCTTTCCTAGGGCATAGGGGCAAATGATGGGATCATGTGGCTCCAAAGTTCCAACTTTACCCCACTGACACACATAAACAGAAAGGAGTTCTGCTTGCTGATTGCGAAGATTATCTGTGGGACCCAGTGAGTGATACATGCATATCAACACCTAACATACAGGAAACTGTGAGGATGCATTCATCCTGCACCATTCAGCCATCACACAGCTATTTAGAGTGAAGAGGTAAATTATAAAAATATTTTATCCACATTATGCACTTTAGCAAATTTCATGTAATGCATTTATCTAAGGCATTTTATTCAGAATGCAATGTGTTGCTGCATTTCTTCCATGTACTACCAGGAAGTGAGATTTTCTCTGCTGTAGTGCCATCATAAATCCACTCATGAGAATGTCTAAAATTGCCTAGAATAGAATCTATTAATAGTTCTAGTTTCATTGAGACATGATTAAAAGTTTGTTCCACTGCATACTGCCAATGTCAGTCATGGCTCTGTGGTAATATAGTTTGCTCTGAGTCAGAAGGTTATGAATTCAGGTCCCATCTAGAGATTTGAGCACAAAATCCAGGCTGACACTCCCACTGCAGCACTGAGGGAATGTTGCACTGCTGTAGTGCTGTGCACATAAAACCACAGCCCTAGCTGCCCTCGTAGGTGGATGTAAAATCCCATGGCACTTTCTTGAAGAAGAACTGGGAGTTTTCCCTGGTGTCCCAGTTAACATTTACTCTTCAACCATTAAAACAAAGAAAAAGATTATATACTCATTATCACATTGCTATTTATGGGACATGCCCTGTGTAATGATAGGAAAATACATCATTGACTGCAAAGCATTTTAAGAACATAAGAAATAGGAACAGGAGTAGACCATTCGGCCCCTTGAACCTGCTCCGCCATTCAATAAGATTATGGCTGATCTTCTTGTGCTTCAATTTCCACATTCCTATTTACCTCTGATAACCTTTGATTGCCTTGCCTAACAAGAATCTATCGATGTCTTAATCTGTCTTCAATGACTCCACACCTACCTCCTTCTGAAGCAGAGAGTTCCAAGGTCGCAAAACACTCAGAGAAAAAATTTCTCCTCATCTCTGTCCTAAAGGAGCGAACCTGAATTTTAAAATAGTGCCCTTTAGTTCTGGATTCACCCACAAGAGGAAACATCCTCTCAACGATCACCTTGTCAAGGCCGCTCAGGATCCTGTGCAGTTCAATCAAGTCAACCCTCACCCCTCAGCCCAGTCTGTCCAACCTTTCCATATAAGGCAACCCACTCATTCCAGGTATCAATCTAGTAAACCTCCTCTGAACCACCTCCAATGTATTTACATCCTTCCTTAAATAAGGAGACCAATACTGCACACAGTATTCGAGGTACAGCCTCACCAATTCCCTGTCTAACTGAAACATGACATCCTTACTTTTATTGTCAATCCTTCTTGTAACAAAGGATAGCATTCCATTAGCCTTCCTATTAATTGCTGTACCTGCATACCAACTTTTTGTGACCCATGTACTAGAACACCTAGATCTCTCTGCACCTCAGAATTATGCAGCCATTCTCCGTTTAAGTAATACTCTGCTTTTTTATTCTTCCTGCCAAAGTGAACAACTTCACATTTTCCCACATTAAACTAAATTTACCAGATCTTTGCCCACTCACTCAACCTATATCCATCTGCAACCTCCACATGTCCTCTTCACAACATACTTTCCTACCTATCTTTGTGTCACCTGCAAATTTAACTATCATGTCTTCGCTCCCCTCACCTAAGTCATTGAAACAAATTGTAAAAAGTTGAGGCCCCAGCACAGACCCCTGTGGGACTCCACTCGTCATATCCCGCCAATCTGAAAAAGACCCATTTATGCATACTCTCTGTTTCTGCCAACCAGCCAATTTCTATCCATGCTAATATGTTACACCCTACACCATGCGCTTTTATTTTCCATAATAACCTTTGATGTGGCACCTTATCAAATGCTTTCTGGAAATCCAAGTACAGTACGTCTACAGGCTCCCCTTTATCCACTGCACATGTTACTCCTTCAAAAAACTCCAATAAATTGATTAAACATGATTTTCCTTTCACAAAACCATGTTGACTCTTCCTGATTGCCTTGAGCTAAGTGACCAGCTATAAGCTCCTTAATGATCATTTCTAACAACTTCCCTACGACAGGCTAACTGGCCTATTGTTTCCTGTTTCTACCTCCCTCTCTTCTTGAATAGAGAGGTCATATTTGCTACTTTCCAGTCTGATGGAACTTTTCCAGAATCAAGTGAATTTTGGAAAATTAACACCAGTGCATCGACTACCTCATTAGCCACCTTTTTCAAGACCCTAGGATGTAGCCCATTGGGACCCGGAGACTTGCCAGACTGCAGCTCCATCAATTTGCTCAGTATCATTTCCTGAGTGATTTCAATTTCACCAAGTTCCTCTCTCCCGTTCACCTCCTAATTTGCAACTATTACAGGAATGTTTGTTGTAATCTCTGTGGTGAACACAGAAGCAAGATATATATATATATACTACTTAATAACTACATTAACTACATTCATTTCTTGGCTATTTTCTGATTATCTACTATTAACTCCCCACTGTCACCCTCTAGAGGACCAACACTCACTTTACTTACACTTTTCCTTTTTAAATACCTGTAGAAACTCTTGCTATCTGTTTTTACATTTCTAGCTAGATTCCCCTCATGTTCTAATTTCTTTCACCTGATTAACCTTTTAGTTATTCTCTGCCATTCTTTATATTCTGCCCAATCATCTGTCCTGCCACTTATCTTTGCGGAGTTGTATGCTTTTTCCTTAAGTTTGATGCTTTCCTTAACTTCTGTAGATAACCACGGATGGTGTGTCCTCCCCTTAGAATTTTTCTTTATTATAGCAATGTAGTTATTCTGAATACTCTGAAGTATCCCCTTAAATGTCTGCCACTGTATCTCTATTGATCTATGCTCGAGCCTAGTTTCCCAGTTCACTTCAGCTAGCTCAGCTTTCATCCCCATTTTGAGACGTTCCAGAGTTGTGAAGAAGCGCCACATAAATGCAAGTGTTTTTTTTCTAAAACTGTGGAAATTATTTTTTATAAATAACAATTTAACTTTTATACCAGGACAATAATTTTTTTTACATGTTTTTTCTCTTTTCCAAATTTCCAGTTCCCTTCTCCATCATTTTTAGAAGATGGCTTCAGCCTTGTACTTTTTAAACTACTTAATAACTACATTTATTATTGTATTTTTATATTTTATACATTCACAGCCTTGGCTACAGAAGAAAATACCACAATGATGTCACTGCAAATAAAATTCAGTAAGTCAAATTACCAAGAACCTATCTTCAGATAATAGCGCACAATTTCTTTGTTTCCATAAGATTTCCATATATTTTGCATTAGCTCCTAACTGTTGGGGTCCAAAATGAGATCCTATTCAATATAATTTAAATAACAAATTTTATGGAACTCAATCTGAAGCAGAAATAATCAGGGTGTTAGTCAACCTGCACAGAATGATTGAATTTACCCTATAATTTTGATTTATTGACAATGCTCTTGCTGGGGATTACGCAAAAATAGTGTTAATGCCAGAATTATCGATTGGTCTTTAATCAAGTTTACCAGCAAAATTAGCTCTCATTGTTGTCCACAAGGTTTAATGCTCATGTGGGTGTTTTATGTAAATCATGTCAAGAGGCAGATAATTTCTACCATTTATTAGTTCAGGAATGATATTAAGAATAACTTAAAATAGACCTTTACAAATCTATTATACCTGTAATTCCCTTCTTTTGTGAAAAAGGAACATGATTTCAAATGCACTATTTTGTTTGCTGCAAGTGGAGAACCTAAATATTTGGACAAATATGAGGAACAGCCCACACATAGATCATAACTATTCTGGCTGGCCATAAGGTCTTGTGATCACCCAGCCAATTATAGATGCCAATATTTGACTGGTAGTGTTAGCACTAACTGAAATCAGTTAAGGACTATGACAGGCATTTCATGCCATGCATTTGTCAATTTTTGACCTTGCTGTCCATTAAAATGAATGGGGTGCTGGGGGAATCGTGAGCTGAAAAAAACAGTTTAATTGGCAGTCATAGATTATTATTTGAGTTTTGGTAATGTGTTCATGCAAATAGTCAGAAATAGTCCTGCTAATATTGCATTGCGTTAAAAATAAAATGGATTTGCCTGTTCATCAAGGGATGATAGTAAACATAATAAACATAATAGGTTGGATTGTTGTAGAGTCAGAAACTCCAGGGACCTTTAAAAATGGTGGTCTAATCTGGGATTCTTGACTCCATTCCTAGGGTTTCCGATTTTCAACAATGTTTTTTAAGGGTTTGGCTGGTTTGGGTCTGGACTCTCATCCTGGAATGTATAATGAGGCCAGGCATCCATTAGAGTATGGAAAAACCCAAGCCCCAGGGAAAACATTGCTTGACTGACAGCGCTCGCTCTCTGATCTATGCTGTCAATTGCTCAATGTTCATTTACACAAGATAAAGAGGTTTTAAGGGCTTACAGTTTCTGCTATTGATACTTTAAAGGGTCTGGATGACTGACCCTTAATTGGCCTATTGCAAAAAGGAGGGTTTTTTTTAATAAACTGGAAAGTTATCGATCAATAACTGTTTTTTTTAAAGCTTTTTTACACATCCTATTCTAACTATAGGGTTAATTGGTTCTAAACAGTATATAGTGGGTAGATGGCATGGAAATGTCATATCTTGGCATGAGGGGCATGATGAACAATAGAGAGTGGGTGAGGGGAATACCTTGGAATGGGGGGCATGAGGGGCTATAGGGGATGGGTGGGGGGGGGGGCATACATCGGCATGGGGGCATGAAAGGCCATAGGGGCTGGGGGACATAGGTTAGCATGGAGGGTATGAGTGGCCATGGGTGGAGGGCATGAGGTGGCAAGGACAAGGCATGGGGAGTGTGTGGGGGATGAGGGGGTGTCAGGGGTGTTTTTTTATAACTGGGACAAAGTCCCACATCACAAAGGTGGGCCTTTTAAATGTACCTGGCAGCCCCGGTGACTGCCTCCAAACTTTTTCCTGGTGGGTTGGCCCAACTGCAGCTCAAACCTGCACCCTGAGGCAGATGGCCGAGCTGGGAATTTTACCACCTGAAAGATGAAATTCCAGCTTGATAAACGAATATTAACCTGTGTACAATTCTGTAACTGCTGTGGAAATACTCTGGCATCATGTCTGGCAGCATCTGTGGAGAGACAAACAGAGTTAACTTTACTGGTTGATGACTTTATGCCAGAACTGGAAAAGTTAGATGTAAAAGGTTGTAAGCAAGTAGAGGCAGGGAAAGAGGCGGGTGGGGGAGTTTAGGGAAGAAAGGTGAAAGACAGGAATCATTGAATGACAAAGGGATGGTGCAATGCAAAAGAAGATGGTAGTGGAACAAAAGATGAGTCTCGAAGAGGTGTAAATTGGAATTGCAGAATAATCAACAAAGCTGCTGTATGAAGAAAATGGGGAAAGAACTATATTCTGAAATTATTGAAGTCAATGCTGAGTCCCAATGACTGCAAAGTACTGAATGGAAATATGAAGTGCTGTTCTTTGAAGTCATGGTGCTTTCAGTGTAGGAGGCTGAGAACAGAGGGGGAGTGGGATAGAAAATTAAAGTAGCAGGTGACCAGAAGCTTGTGGTCACACTTGTGGACTGAACTGAAGCATTCCACAAAGCATTTACCCAAACTGAGTTTGGATTCCTTAGTGTAGAAGAGGTCACAACGTGAGCAGTGAATGCAGTATATCATCTGGAATGAATGTTTTGAGCCCTGGACAGCGAGGAGGAAGTAAAAGGGCATGAGAAGGTGCTGTGGGAAAGGGAAGGGTGCTGCTGGAGGTGATGAAGGAGGAGACCAGTCTGGAAGCTACTGAATATTTCCAGAAATTTCTGTTTTATTTCAGATTTTCAACATCTGCAGTAGTTTGTGTCTGTAATTAGCTTGGGCAAGTTATGTGTATCTTTTTTTTCTTTGGCAGTTTTAATAATATGTGCTTCAGCCTTGGCTGTTACTGGGACAGTTATATTGGTGATATGGATCGTGAAGAAAAAAATGAAAAAAGTATCAAAGCCAGGTAAGCACAAAAAAAATTCTTGGAACACTAAGGGGGAAAAATTAGATAGCACCCAAAAATTGTTGTGGGGATCACAAAGTGTGATTAAGCCTTGCCTGTTCCTTTTGATGCAGGCAACATGCAAACTCATTACCATGACTCTGGTTTGCAGTCAACAGCTGAGTGGCTACATGCCTCAGACATGGGTGACAGCAGTCTGAGCAGGCTGACTGATAGGCATCAGCAAGGACACTGGCAGAGTGGCAGTGGAGGGATGACAAATGCTGCTATCCTGAGAGACAACAGCAGGTTCGTGCTTCATGGAACCATTGCCAGTTGCCCAGGGGGTCCTTTCTGCTGCTGAACACGTGTTCAACCGTGCAAGGTTAAGAGAAGGCATGAACTGAAGCATTGAGGTCAGAAATGTCACTGTTGGCGTGTAATCAACATTATACTGGCTGACATCATGATCTACCTACTCTGCATGCTCCGAGGCACGTTCCCAATACCCGCTCTAAAGACGTACACAAAATAGTCACTGGCATGACCCACTCCAATAGTGTCCGTACGCTGCACTGTAACTATTTTGGTACCAAACGGCCCTTACGGGTGCTTCACAATTGATTTTGCGGCATAAGTTTTCTAACTCAGCAATGAATATATTCATCACATTGTTAACTAGCATCAAGCTGTGATATTTTTAACAACATTGCAATGGCAATGTATAATCAAATGAACTAATCTAGCAGGATCAGAGCCCTCCCGCCTATGTGCAGTCAATTTCAAGTGCATAGATATGTAACCACTTAAAAACACCGCATTTCTCTGTAAATTATGGGGACAACAAAAAGACAGCTGCTAACTGTAGAAAAAATGGCAACCTATTTTTATCTAAGGAATATTTGTCAGATGACTATTATTGAAACTAAAGAGATACTTGGAAGAACTGAACAAAATAGGTGTTATTGCCCTTTACTTTAAAAGTACAGAGCAAAATAGAGTTGAAACACTGGGCCTGAAACACATTCACAGGTGAATGTACATCAGTAGCAAAACAAGAAGAGCAAAGATGAGCACAGCAAAGCTTCATGCTGGCAGCACTAAAATTAAACCATTTTCAGTTCAGTTAAAATATTCGATTCAGTTAAAATACCTCACCACCTTCCAATAACCAATACATAGACTGTTTTGACACAATTTATTATTGGGTTCTTAACGCACCTAGGCCCAATGACAGAAGCTGGTGTGGAAATTTTGTGGAAACAGTTTACTTTTTAGCTAATTAACTGCTGCATGAAAGGCCCAAGAGGCACCCAATTCTGGAATGCCACATTTAAATGGCACTCGTGCACAGTTTTCTCAATATCTGTCACCCAAGATTGCCACAGATAAGAAAGCTGTGCCCCAAAAGGGAAGAAGATAGCTGTGCCCAAATTCAGTGATGCCTTCCTAGAACACCTGCTGGATGCAGTGGAGGCCCGCCACAATCTCCTCTACCCCCATGCTGGTGGGAGGAGGTCAACCAACCTCACCACTCTGGCTTGGGAGGCGTGGCAGCAAAGGTCAGTGCCAATGCAGCATAGAAGAGGTCAGCTACTCAGTGCAGAAAGAGGGTGAATGATCTCATCGATGCTGCCAGGGTAGGTCAATCATTTCATCACTCTCAACTCACACACTCACCAGCCCAACACCCCATCACTGGCATCTCACACATTGCCAGCTCAAGGGACAACACAACTCACTCTGTCACACACACTTTCACATATCCATCTGGCCTCAGATCCTCTGGAGTTCGCATCCTCTTCCCATCCATGGCTGCACTCAACACCCACACATGGCAGGCATCCTTATCATCTGCCCCGGCATGTGTCCTGCTCATAATCGCCATCTGTCTTTCCACAGGACAATTATTCAGCCCATCGTATATGCACCAACTCTCTAAGCATTTTAACTTAGTGCCAATCTCCTGCCTTTTCCCCGTAACCCTGCACATTGTTTCTATTTAAATAATCATCCAATGCCTCAATGAATGCCTCAGTTGAACCTGCCTCCACCACACTTCCAGGCAGTGCATTCCAAACCCGAACTACTTGCTGTGTGAAAAAGTTTTTTCTCATCTCACGTTTGCTTCTTTTGCAAAACACTTTAATACTGTGCCCTCTGGGTCTGTTTACGAGCAGGAACAATTTCTCCCTATCTATTCTCTCCAGACCCCTCATGATTTTGAAAACTTCTATCAAGTCTCCTCTTAGCCTTCTCGTCTCCAAAGAAAACAGTCCCAACTTCTCCAATCTTTCCTCATAACTGAAGTGACTCATCCCTGGAAATATTTTCGTAAACCTCTTTTGCACTCTCTCCTGTGCGTTCACAACTTTCCTGTAGTGTGGCACCCAGAACTGTACACAATACTCCAGTTGAGGTCTAAACAGTGCCTTATATAAGTTCATCAAAACCTCCCTGCTCTTGTAATCTATGCCCCTATTAATGAAGCCTAGAATACTGTATGCTTCAGATATGGCTCTCTCTACCTGTGCTGCCACCTTTAATGACTTATGTGCACATACACCCAGGTCTCTCTGCTCCTCCACACCCTTTAAAATAGCATCCTTTATTTTATACTGTCTCTCCATGTTCTTTGTACCAAAGTGGATCACCTCACACTTCTCCATATTGAACTTCATCTGCCACCTATCTGCCCACTCCACCAATGTGTCAATGTCCTTTTGAAGTTCTACACTGCCTCCTCACAGTTTACAATTCTCCCAAGTTTTGTCCCTTGCCCACCAAGATCTAGATCATTTATATATAATCAGGAACAGCAAGGGTCCCAGTACCAACCCCTGGAGAACTCCACTACAAACCTTCTTCCAGTTTGAAAAGTACCCATTAACCATTACTCTCTGTTTCCTATCCCTCAGCTAATGTTGTATCCACATTGTTACTGTCCCTTTTATTCCATGACCTATAACTTTCCTCACAAGTCTGTTGAGTGATACTGTATCAAATGCCTTTTGGAAGTCCAATATACACTACATCAATGGCCGTGTTTAGTCTGACGTGATAGTGCAGGCATGCCAACACACCGAGGTCAACACTAGCTGGATGGCACCCACCATGGAGACCTTGGCCCAGGACATAAGTCCTGCACTGCACCAGGAGCTGCACTTCATCGCTGTAGGCATAGGTGGCATCCATCAGTGCTTACGTGAGAGGGTGCCAACCTCACTCCAGTTCTCCTCAAAGAGTCAGCCAGGGGCCCTCGAGCACCCATAGGGAGGAAGACCAGCAGATGGACACCCTGGGACCATCCACCCAGGTGACTCCAGGACTATCTGGCTGATCCCAATCCCCTCTTCCTGTAACCCCGTCATGTCCAGCTCCACATGCCGAGGAGGATGCATCTCCCCCACAGCAGGACACCAAAAGCAGGGGCCCTCAAGTTCTCGGCTCTCCAGAGGACGCCCACCAAAGTCAACAGAGGCAACAGGGCATAGCAGTCAGCAGGCTGCCTCCACGTCCACTGTGGATGTCAGGGATGCACCCAAACTTAGCGGTAATGTTAGGAAAGTTAAAAAATATTAAGCGCATAATGGTGGCAAGGGTGTTCACTAACATGTATATAATGTTCACAAATGTAAATAGATTCATACCCATTTCAGATCTTGCGTGTATGCCTCCTTTTTATGATGAGCTGTGTTGCTGTCAATTAGGTGTGACATCACGGTCCTTCCCCATACTTATTGCAGATGTCACTATCATGGGCCTCTCGTCTGTGTAGTCTGCTTCCATATCACCACAGTGTGTGCCTGTTCTCAAATCATTCCCAACATCAATGATGCCTCATCCTTAATGTAAAGTATGCCTGTGGAAGGAACCTTGTTCACATGCTTTGCACATCCTATCATGTTCATTCTTAGCTGTGTAAGATTGAGGCAGATGTGTTCTCCCATCTCGTCTGGATTATTGAAAGGTGAAGGTGTAGTGTAGAAGGAGAGATGTCTTAACACTTGGAGAAGAATCATATATCCTGGAACTCCATGTACTCTGTCATCTGGCAGGGTTTTCATGCTATGAGCCCATATTCAGAGCTCACATGCGCTCCTATCAACCAAGCACGTTTCCAACTTTTCAAGTGTGCATCTGCTAAGCTCACCAATAAAATGCCTTGTCACCTCAATGTGCCGGAGCTCTGCCCCTCTCAGCCACATTAATGTCCCGGCGCTCATACCTACAACCTTGAGAATTTCTCACCCTGTAGTTGTCTGTATTGTGACCACAAGGCTCTTGTCACAATGTGCGTCCTATCACCGCTCAGTGCGTCCTATTACCGAAACATTCACCAAGGTCAATGATGCTAATTCCAAATGGTGAATTTTGACAGTCAATGGAGCCTTTGAGCATGCTCTGGAAGCGCACATGGTAGCTTTAGGCAATGCTGAGGGGAACAATGGGATAGGAAGGAGGATGTACAGAAGCTGAAGTTTGCTCTTTATTAGCAGTGACGCATGACTTCGAGGGCTTCATGGTGTCTGAGTATTTTGGAGTTCGCAAGGGCCTGGTCTGGCCATGAGGGCACAATGTCTGTATTAAAGAAGAGGCATTTTAATGCCTGGAATGTGAGTGGTTGAACGTCGTCATCCTCAGATGGTCCACATCCATAGAAAGATGAGGCCAGCATTGCTGAGAGTGCCGTATGTTAATGCGATTGAGAAGAAGGTGACACAGAGGATTGAGTCATCTCTAAATGGACTGACACCTGTGGAATGTCCTCGTCTGCCTTGACCAAAGAGTCACATATCAGTTAAGGGGTGGGGGCGGCATAGTGGTATTGTCACTGGACTACCCAGGGTAATGCTCCGGCAACCTGAGTTCAAATCCCACCATGGCAGATGGTGAAATTTGAATTCAATATAAATTTGCCCACTAATGCTCTTTAGGGAAGGAAATCTGCCATCCTTACGTGCTCTAAAAGGAATGAAACCAGGCAGGCCACCCGGCATCAACCTCCGCTCAGGAAACGACAACAGCAAACCCAGCCCTGTCGACCCTGTAAAGTCCTCCTTACTAACATCTGGGGGCTTGTGCCAAAATTGGGAGAGCTGTCTCACAGACTAGTCAAGCAACAGCCTGACATAGTCATCCCCACGGAATCATACCTGACAGACACGACCATCACCATGTCCTGTCCTACTGGCAGCACAATAGTATACAGTTAGGAGGGAGTTGCCCTGGGAGTCCTCAGCATTGACTCCAGACCCCATGAAGTCTCATGGCATCAGGTCAAATATGGGCAAGGAAACCCCCTGCTGATTACTACGTACCGCAAACCCGCACCCACCCCCCACCCCCAACTCTCAGCTAATGAATCAGTTCTCCTCCGTGTTGAATACTGAGGGTGGCAAGGGCACAGAATGTACTCTGGGTGGGGGAACTTCAATGTCCATTACCAAGAGTGGCTTGTAAGCACCACCATAGGTCAAGCTGGCCGAGTCCTAAAGAATATAGCTGCTAGACTGGGTCTGTGGCAGGTGTTGAGGGAACCAACAAGGGGGAAAAACATACCTGACCTCATTCTCACCAACCTCCTGTCGCAGGTGCATCTATCCATGACAGTATCGGTAGGAGTGACCATCGCACAGTCATTGTGGAGAGGAAGCCACATCTTCAAATTGAGGATAGACTCCATCATGTTGTGTGGCACTATCACTGTGCTAAACGGGATAGATTTCAAAAATGTCTAGCAACTCAAGACTGGACATCCATGAGGCAGTGTGGGCCATCAACAGCAGCAGAATTGTACTCAAACACAATCTATAACCTCATGGCCCAGCATATCCCTCACTCTGCCATTACCACCAAACCAGGGGATCAACACTGGTTCAATGAAGAGTGCAGGAGGGCTTGCCAGGTGCAGCACCAGGCATACCTAAAAATGAGTTATCAACCTGGTGAAGCTGCAACACAGGATTACTTGCGTGCCAAATAGTATAAGCAGCAAGTGATCGGCAGAGCTCAGTGATTCCACAATCAATGGATCAGATCTAAGCTCTGCAGTCCTGCCACATCCAGTCGTGAATGGTGGCGGACAAACAACTCACTGGAGGAGGAGGCTCCACAAATATCCCCATCCTCAGTGATGGGGGAGCCCAGCATGTCAGTGCAAAAGATAAGGCTGAATCATTTGCTACAATCTTCAGTCAGAAGTGCTGAGTGGATGATCCATCTCGGCCTCCTCCAGAGGTCCCCAGCATCACGGATGCCAGTCTTCAGCCAATTCGATTCACTCCATGTGATATCAAGAAACGGCTGAAGGCACTGGATTCTGCAAAGACTATGGACCTTGACAATATTCCGGCAAAAGTACTGAAGACTTGTGCTCCAGAACTTGCCGCACCCCTAGCCAAGCTGTTCCAGTACAGCTACAACACTGCCATCTACCCAGCAATGTGGAAAATTACCCAGGTATGTCCTGTACCAAAAAAGCAGGACAAATCCAACCCAGCCAATTACTGCCCCATCAGTCAACTCTTGATCATCAGTGAAGTGATGGAAGGGGTCATCAACAGTGCTATCAAGTGGCCCTTGCTTAGCAATAACCTGCTCGCTGATGCTCAGTTTGGGTTCCACCAGGGCCACTCAGCTCCTGACCTCATTACAGCCTTGGTTCAAACATGGACAAAAGAGCTGAACTCCAGAGATGAGGTGACAGTGACTGCCCTTGACATCAAGACAGCATTTGACGGAGTGTGGCACTGAGTAGTCTTAGCAAAACTGGAGTCAATGGGAATCAGGCGGAAAACTCTCCACTGGTTGGAGTCATACCTAGCACAAAGGAAGATGGTTGTGGTTATCGGAGGCCAATCTTCTCAGTTCCAGAACATCATTGCAGGAGTTCCTCAGGGTAGTGCTCTAGAACCAACCATCTTTAGATCCTTCATCAATGACTTTCCTTCCATCATAAGGTCAGAATTGGGACTGTTGGAAAGTGCAGTTGATAAAGCATATAGTAGCCTGGGCTTTATTAATAGGGGCATAGAGTTCAAGAGCAGGGAGGTTATGCTGAATTTATATAAGACACTCATTAGACCTCAGCTGGAATATTATGTACAGTTCTGGGCACCATATTATAGGAAGGATGTGAACACATTGGAGAGAGTGCAGAAGAGGTTTACAAGAATGGTTCCAAGGATTAGAAACTTCAGCTATGAGGATAGATTGGAGAGGTTGGGACTGTTCTCCTTGGAGAGGAAAAGGCTGAGAGGAGACTTGATAGAGATTTTGAAAATCATGAGGGGGCTGGGCAGAGTAGATAGGTAGAAGCTGTTCCTGCTCGTAAAAGGGTCAAGAACAAGGGGCCCCGGATTTAAGTGTTTTGCAAAAGAAGCAAATGCAAGGTGAGAAGAAAGTTTTTCACACATCGAGTGTTTCGGGTCTGGAACGTGCTGCCTGGAAATGTGGTGGAGGCTGGTTCAATCGAGGCAGTCAAGAGGGCACTAGATGATTATTTGAATAGGAACAATGTGCAGGGGTACAGAAAAAAGGCAGGGCAATGGCACTAGGTCATAATGCTCATTTGGAGAGCTGGTGCAGACATGATGGGCTGTTTGGCCTCCTTCTGTGCCGTTAAGTTTCTGTGATTCTATTCGTTGATGATTGCACGATGTTCAGCACCATTCATGACTCCTCAGATACTGAAGCAGTCCATGTCCAAATGCATCAAGGCCCGTACAATATCCAGGCTTGAGCTGAAAAGTGATAAGTAACATTCACGCCACACAAGTGCCAGGCAATGGCCATCTCCAACAAGAGAGAATCTAACCATCACTCCTTAACATTCAGTGACATTACCATTGCTGAATCCCCCACTATCAACATCCTGGGGGTTACCATTGACCAGAAACTGAACTGGGCTAGCCATATAAATACTGTGGCTACAAGAGCAGGTCAGAGGCTAGGAATCGTGCGACAAGTAACTCCTCAAAGACAGTCCATCATCTCCAAGGCACAAGTCAGGAGTGTGATGGAATACTCCCCACTTGTCTGGATGAGTGCAGCTCCCATAACACTCAAGAAGCTTGACACCATCCAGGACAAAGCAGCCACTTGATTGGCACCACATCCACAAACATTCACTCCCTCCACCACCGATGCACAGAGGCAGCAGTGTGTACCATCTATGAGATGCACTGCGGGAACTCACCGATGCTCCTTAGACAGCACCTTCCAAACCCACCACCATCTAGAAGGACAAGGGCAGCAGACACATGGGAACACCCCCACCTGTAAGTTCCCCTCCAAGCCATTCACCATCCTGACTTGGAAATAGATCTCCGTTCCTTCACTGTCACTGGGTCAAAATCCTCAAACTCCCTCCCTAATAGTACTGCGGGTGTGCCTACACCACATGGACTGCAGCAGTTTAAGAAGGCAACTCACCACCACCTTCTCAAGGGCAATTAGGGATGGGAAATTAATGCTGACCTAGCCAGCGAAGCCCACATCCCGTGAGTGAATAAAAAAATAAGTTTCAACATCGAGATTACACAGAATGCATTATCTCGTTGCTGGAGATGGATCTCCTTGAGGAGCTTTGTCAGACTGAAGGCATACAGCTAAGAACCCACTGAGGATAGTGGAACAATTCTTGGCTCTTGTAGGTTGTTGCTGCAACTGGGATGCTGGAGAGATGCTTGAAGAGGCAGCACCTTCTGCCGCCTGAAGCTGAGACTCCGTCCTCAAGTTAACACCTCATCTCAGTGAGGGCACATGCTCCCAAGGCTTCATGACGCTTCAAAGGCTCAGGAGATTGTGAGCTCGATGTGTAACTATTCACTGTCAAATTGAAGTAGATGGCTGAAATGAGAGGAACAGCAATGCTGGTGTTTATGTTGGCCATGACGGAGGGCACTTGTCCAAGAGGAAACTCACTACAACTCCTCATCCTCCTCATGGAATCTGGTGGCTATGAAGGCCTCACATGCACAACTAACTTGTCTGGCCCATGCTATGGCCTCTTCCCCGGAGGCCTTAGCGTCCTCCTTCGATCTCCTCCTCATTGGAGGAAATGAGCAGTTCCTCCATGTCAGCATTTGGCAAGTTCTCCCCACTTTGCAGTGCCAAGCTGTGCAGTGTGCAGCAAGCCACGATGATCCGTGAGACCCTCTGGGGAGTGTACTGGAATGCTCTGCTAGATCTGTCCAGGCATTGGAATCGGATCTGTAAGTTGCCCATGGTGTGTGCCACCAGAATTCGGGTAACGGCATGAGCATCGTTGCATCATGTCTCTGCAGTATTCTGTGGCCCCCACACGGGTGTCATCAGCCAAATCCTTTGCGGGTACTCGTTGTCACTGAGGACCCAGCCCTGGATCCTGTGTGGTGTCCAGGATCTGTGATCTACTCAAGATGTAGGAGTCATGGCAGCTTCCTGGGTATCTGGCTGCAGAATTTGTTTGTTACGATGGTAGATCAACCGGACATTGAGTGAGTGGAAGCTTTTCCGATTTATGTATTGGAGTGCCTGTTGCCAGGGAGCTTTTATAGCCACATGAGTGCAATCAACAGTACCCTGCACCGGTGGGAATCTGGAAATTGCAGCAAAACCCAGTGCTCTGGCTTGCTTGAACTCTGTCAAAGTTCACACAATTTTGGGCCTTGGCAAAAAGGGTGCCTGTTATCTCCTGTATGCATTTATGTTGGAAGCTTTCAAGATCCCATAGAGGTCCCCAGTGGAGCCCTGGAAAGATCCACTCACGTCGAAGTTAAGGGCGGTGGTGACTTTCAGAGCTACTGGCAATAGATGTCCTCCCAGTCCCCATGTCGTCAGCTCCTGGAGTATGTGGCAGATGTGAGTCAGCAGATCCCTGGACATACGAAGGCGTCAGCAGAAAAGACATGCGTATGCTGTACACCCTTGGTCTTGTGAGCTGCCTATGCACAATGTTCCTGTGACCATCATCCTCTGGGTCTGGAGAGGGCCCTGCTGGTCTTTGCTCATTAGAGTGAAGCTGCTCCCTTTGGCAGCCTCCCTTTGAACACCCCATTGCAACCTTCTCCTCCTTCTCTTTTACCTGTATGCGATTATGTGCAGGCAGGAATAATTCCAGGTTCTATCTTCCTGATGGCCTCCGCTCTGCAGCACCAATGAGAAACAGACAAGTATCAGCATTAGCCTCCAAAGGTCCCATTTCTATCGATGACTTGTCAGTGAATGTGTGTTCAAAGGTTTAGTTCCAGTGTCAGCAACTATTCTCCCCTGAAATCCTGGCCAGCACAGGGTGGTTTCAAGGTGCTCATTTCCTCCCGCACCCCCCACCACCCCACCCTCCCTACCTTTTACCTGACCAACTGCTATGAGATTGCTTGGACCAGGTGCTTGAAATTGTTGCTGTCAGCCCAGGCGCTGGGATCCTTATTCATTGCATTCTACTACCACACTCTTTGGAATACACATGAGGCAAAATGTTTAGTCAGGAAATTAGATTATTTGAGGAGGGCCTGAGGCTTCCCTCCTGTGAACCATCCAGCACCATGATTCTAACACACTGCTGAAGCTTGACCAGTTACCCAATTGCTCGTGACTTCGTTATTAATCTGGGAAATTTCCACACTGTGAACAAGGGGTTAGTACAAGGAGATCGACTGGTGCCACTTTTCAGGATTAGTCTTGCATGAATGCACTTCATAGCTTCACTCTCCTGATTCCCTGCATTGTTATTGAAAGGCTCCTAAAATATCTCAGCTGTGCATCTCTCCTCATTTGGGGATGCACAGTTCAGTTGGATGCCCCATTAATTGGCCCCCTGGTGCATGTACCTGCCCTCCATTCTGCCCATAGAGCCCTCACCAGCAGAGCTTCTCCTCATTATAATTTTGGACTGTGCCATCGCCGCAGGTTGGAAGATGGTAGTGCTGAGGTCTCACTACCGAACCAGTTTGGACCCTCCCTGTGTGAGTATGGAAACTCCTCCCATTGTTCCAGAGGAGCTAAATGTTCAGGTTCCCCTCCCTCCAAGACCTTTCAATCTTCCCCCTGTATTCCTTGATCCTATCATGATTGTGGCAGACATACCTTTGTTAACCCCTGAATATTTTGAGGAAAAATTGGCTGGACCTCATCCCTCTTGAGGCCACTTGCAACAAAGTGAAATATATACACCAGCTCCCCCTACCCTCCTCAACACCTTTGGATACCCGCACATACCTTTTCTGTAGCCTGCACAAGCCCCCCCCACTGAGTGTGGCACCTGAGGCCCAGTATGATGCCAGAAACCCCCCCGGACTGAGGCGCATGATGTTACAGCCATGCTCTGTGCACAACATACTGGGCACGACTGAGGCTGGACTGACATGCCCCAAGTGGCTTATGTCATTCTGTAACATACTCTGTCCTCTACACTACCCCAGTCATGTGTCCGAGTGCAACCTTCCCCACTCTTCCCCCGAGTGGAGGTCTTGCCCTGCAGCCCCTTCCCTTGCCTCAGGCCAGTTTTCCCCCTTCCCCAATGGAGGCCTTACCCTGCAACACATTAAAAGCAACCCCCGCCTTACCGTTGGTCTGGTGGATAGAGACTTGTCTCTGACACCCCCCTGAAAGTGGTGGTTCTGACTGCGAAGACTGGTGCTAAGTCTCAGTTGCCGGGAGCGCTGCGCAATGGAAGGTAGACAAACGAACCTCGAAGTCACGAGTGAAGTGCAGGTCGCCAGGCGCTAGTCACTTATATACCCTTGTGGAACATGTCATTCTAATTGGATGCCGACATGCCCTGTTGATCCAGCATGTGGGGATGATTCCGGCAAGCAGCCCTTATAATGGTATATAAATGTATTAGGATGATGTTCCCAATGTGCCGTGGCAGAAAGCACAGCCCGCCATTGAAGGCTGGAGCGGACAATCGCAAACTGGTTTAACGATGACGTAAAACTGATGTTTGGTTTCTCACAATATTTTCCACTCCCTCTAGCCATGACACCCAGCACAGGAGGGGGCGGAAAATCCCAGCCTATGTTTTCCATTTTCCTAGTCCATGGATTTTGAATCCAAGGATAACACCTCTACAACTGTACCAACTCAGCATGGATTCATGTATTTGATAACTGCCTAATCTATAAATGCCATGTTTTAGTCATTTATCTGAAGAGAGCACTATTTTTGAATCTTTAAATATCAATGTGTTGATTTCTTGAGCAGACATGAACAAAATATTTAAGACATTCTGTGGAACTTGTCAGAAGTAGCAGTCACTGCAGAAGTGGACAGGAAAGGTTCTATTAAAGAATCCATTTTTATTTAAAGCCTCCAGTTCATAAAAGGCAGACAGCTTTTCCAGAATCTGCTGACCACAGCATCCTCGAAAATGTCCTAAAATCCACTCAGACTATAGCTGGTACAGCTAGAATCTTAAGGGTAGATACATGTTTTTTGAGTTGCTGAAGCATCCTTCTAGATAAGCCAATCTATATCACTGTCTTAAAGCCACAAGATGAGTCAGGCCAAGTTCCTTTCACCCACTGATAACATAGAAGTTAATTAGTCTTTGGAATGCTGAGCTGATGTGAGTTAATGTAAACCAAGAGTAAAGGTCACAAAAGGCACAGCTTGATGTAAAAGACTTTCAGTTGGAGAATAAAATATGACCAGTGTCACAGGAGGTTAGGAAAGATCCAGGGTTAATGATCCTGCACCTGACCCCAACAATTGTAACATGAGCTACAAACAGAAAGTGCTGGGAACACTCAGCAGGTCAGGCAACATCTGTAGAGAGAGAAACAGATTTGGCATTTCAGGTAGATGACCTTTCATCAGAAATGCAATGTGAGGTCTCCTGCAGCCTTCGTATCATCTTGTCTGTTGTTTATGAATAAATCTATAAGCAAAAGTCTCAGGCTTGAAAGTTGTTTTGCGCTGGCCTGCTATGTTTTCGTTTTATCCCGCAGCTGATAAACTTCTTGGTTCCACATTCAGGAAAGTAGTTGTTAACAAGCTTATCTTTTTAGTGGTGACTTCCAGTGGTCCCTTTAAGGACCCCTGGTTAGGTTACATCTTGACGACATTTTATTGAATGCTGCATCCCAGCACCAGTTAACACAAGACAACCCAATCCTGAGAAGAGGTCATCAAACAGGCATTAGGCATGCTATTTGCATATGCAAACACAAGCCCTCAACACCTCTTTCTCATCTTTTATTAGCTTGCTGGCCTAGAGCTCTCATTCCATGATATGGTCAACAATTCAAAGCTTGTATCTAGCAGTATTATCTAACGCATTTGTCATTGTTCACTGGTGGTGCACAATGATGTTTGCAGTAGTAAGGTGTCATCAATATGCTGCTTAGCTTTTCCAATTGTGATTAAATAAACTAGTTTTGAGTATTACATCTATTGGTCATTTCTGGTAAATATGCATACAAAGGAGATATAAATGGACTTGTTCCTTTTCTTAACAGAAAGAAGGAGACAAGCTGAAGATTTTGAAGACCAATTATATCAGAACGTGCATGTGAAGAGGGGAAATGATGCTGTAGTGGTAGTATCACTGAACTAGTAACCCAGAGGCCCAGGCCAATGCTCTGGGGACATGGGTTCAAATCCCACCACGAATGCTGGTGGAATTAAAGTTCAGCTAATAAAACCTGGAATTATAAAGCTAATCTCAGTAATAGTGACCATGAAACTATCCTTGATTGATATAAGAACCCATCTGGTTCACTAATGAACTTTAGGGAAGGAAATACCCACCTCACCATCTCATGAGACAATGCAGAAAAACCCCAGTGTTCTACAATAATTTAATCAGATAATGAAAACAAAACAAACGTGCAAGCAGTGACAGAAACCATTTTGATAACAGAAAAGCTAAGTGAGCCTAAGTTGTAATCCATGTTGTTCTGGTCTTCAAGACCCAGAGGGCTGGACTTCCCTCAAAATTATTTTGGGGCCATGATTGGTATAAAATATGTTCATACAGAACATTGCCACAAATTTACAGCCATAAATCTGGACCTGAATTGTTCTCTTTTCAAAAGAATCACCAGATTCCTTAATGGCTCATCGGAAGCCTGCTCCACCATTTTCTCCAATTTCTGCCCCAAACCTACACTGGATTATAACCACCACAATATAATTGCTGGTAGGAGCTGCAGAAAGATACCCTTGAGGTAGATGCCACATTGATGAATCCAATTTGTTTGCTGGCACTGAAGGCTAGTAGAGGTTCAGGCAGGACTTTTGCTGCCAGCTTTACACAGCTCTGCTCAAAGAACAGCTTTCCATTGAGGACATAGATAGAATGAGGCCCATGCCATCGCAAGAAGTGTATAGAGCAGAATCCTCAATTTATGATTTTAGGCACCTGTGGTAAAACTTGGTGAAGCCCAGGAATACAGTCAAGTGAGAGTTTCATGAAATGTTTGCTGCAATCTGTGCATTACTTTGAGGATATTGTATGATGTTGTATGTGCCTGCATGCCGTTGTAATGTAAAGGTGGTCAGCAGAGCAAGGGTTAACGTGGGACTGAAGAATAGCACCGCCCATGGTGTGATGTATAGAGTCACACGATAACAGACTGAGAGAACCGTCTAGAGGGAGCACTCTGGAATCAACCTAGCAGCATGGAACAGCACTGTGCATGACAATATCTGGGATCTGTAAATGGTTAAAGATTAACAATAAATGGCTCTTGTTTAAGTATACAAGTCTCAAGATCTCATTTTTGAGACATCTAAAGAATCTATATTACAACAGAGGGAAAACTTACTGCTACCAGAAGCTGAAGACAATGATGATGAAAAGGGGATGGAAGAACCTCCCACCTCACAGCAATGGTAGGAGCACAAGAAGGAAGAGTCATGGGACAGGGCAGCCAGCAGCCTCCTAAAAGGAGGACACAACTGATAGGTCAGTGATTGAAATAATAAAGATTAATTCACCAATAAAAGTCAAATTGAACATCTATTGAGAAAACAACAATCCCACTATTTTCAGGGAAGCAGGGAGCATGCAGGGGAGGCTAAAAATGGCCCAATAACCCAGCAAGCCAGGGGACATAACAGTCCTGCCAAACTAAATGGCAGAACCTCTTTAATCTTTTTCTTGTTCCATTTCTCATTCAGCAGTTGGCCAAGCGGACAGTCTAATCAACAACAAGGAGGGAAGACCAGCACCAGCTGACCACAGCTAGGGGCCCTTGGGGACAGTCCCCAGCGCTTGCCAGGTTGCAGCAGAGGATGGGAAGAGAGTTGGAGGGGCTGGGGGTTTGGGAGGTCAGCAAATGTGGCAGGAGGAAAGAGAAAAACCATGATTGGCAGTGGGAAGCGCCAAAAGCTTCCCTGAGGAGACATCAGAGCCCTCCTGCTCCTTCTGGCTCACAAGAGTGCTGAAAATGGCACTGGCAGAGTTGGTCATTCCCGCTTCCCTTTAATAACTAGTTTTCCGGACTCCAGGGAAACCCATGCAATAAGGGTCAATTCTAAATTAGGCTGTTCCACCTTTCCACAGATGGACACTTGTACACCCTGATATCCACCACCGCAAAAAATGCTGCAGTTGCATGTGCAGGATCTTGGGGCCAGTTTGCAAATATTTAACCATTCCCAGCAATCCTCTTCCACCCATTGAGGGGGGGATTAATATCAAGACAAAAATATTTATTTCACAAGGTTGCTATTTTCATATTATTCATTGTAGTCTCCCCAGTGTCTGTCTCTGATGGGCCCACATTCCCCCTACTGCTCTTGGGGAGTTGGGGAGTGGGGGTTGGGGGGTGGGGGGTGGGGGAGTTGGGGAGTGGGGAGGTGGGAGGTAGGGAAGCAACCACACATTAGGGAAACCTTGTATAAAGTGACCATTGCTTCGCAGCTGAGACAGTTCTGGTGCAGCCACATAGAAGTGATTGGAGTTGGGCCTTTAGCTTCTCTGCCCACTCAAGCTACACAGAGGCATCAAAGTGCCACCAAGTGCTCCAGAGCTTTTCACCGCTCTTGCACAGACTGCAAAGTAATGAGCATTTTAGTGGACTGCAGAACAGTTGGACGACTGGGCACATTGTACAATCTCCTTTCTAAAGCTGGCCATGGAGCAGTCACAGCCCCTTGGAATGTCATCATCCCAGTTTGGACCAGTCTCCCCCATGGTTCAAGCTAACAGGGCAGCCTTGCAGTGCAGGTTAGGAGAATGCCTGTGCCTGAGCTGAGAGCACAGCATGCAGTCCAGTGGGCGAAGCTGCCGCCAAACGGTCGGGTGGAGTGGGGTGGCGGTGGGTGGGGTTTCGGGCAGCCATGCAGCGCTCTAAACTCTGGCCATCCAAATGGTGGCCAGCATTCTCCGGGATGTGTTAAGGGGTCTTAAAACTTAATCAGGACAAGTTCTTGGTACACATATGCTAACCCACAAGTCTCTATCTTTCATCCTGCAGGAGGAGTACATCAGGATCATGGAAACTAGTTGTATGCCTCATGGTGTACAGACAAGGAAGACGACTGAGAAGAAAGTGACTGAGGCGCCTGGCTGCGCAGAGGAAGGAGCGGCACCCTCTGGAAGAAGGGGTGTCTGGGCTCCCACACACGCTGCCGAAGAGCCATATCAAGCTGTCGCTGGTCGGCGCCTAGCGACACCCAGGGTCTATAGACACCGCCTTTCATTCCTGGAGATGATCGAGAACCAGTGTCGCTGCAGACTGTGCATATCTAGGGAACTGGTCAGTCACATCTGCCAGCTACTGCAAGATTTGGCGCCACGGAAGATGGGGGGCATCCACAGTGACCATGAAAGTAACCACGGCACTTAATTTCTATGTCAGTGGCTCCTTTCAGGGCTCCACAGGTAACCTCTGTGGGATATCACAAGCCTCCACCCACAAGTGCATCCATGAGGTCACAGATGCCATCTTTGCGAGGACACACAGCTTTGTGCACTTTGCCCGGGACCAAGAGAGCCAGAGTGCAAGAGCGATTGGATTTGCCCAGATCTCAGGTTTCCCACAGGTGCAGGGTGCCATTGACTGCACTCACATGGCGCTTAGATCTCTGTCACAACACTCAGTGAACTACATCAACCGCAAGGGCTTCCATTCGTTGAATGTGCAGCTGGTATGCGACCACCAGAAACCCATCCTGCAGGTGCACACACGGTTCCCAGGGAGTGTCCACAACTCCCAATTGTCAGTCAGTCACAGATCCCTGACATCTTCCAGGGTCCACAGAGGCTGCAGGGGTGGATCCTCAGGGACAAGGGTTACCTGCAGAGAACATGGCTGATGAAACCTGTGCAGCGGCCTCAGACTGCAGCAGAGTGAAGGTATAATGAGGCTCATGCTGCAACTCGCAACTTGATGGAGCAAGACATTGGGATGCTAAATATGAGGTTCCAGTGCCTGGACTGTCTGGTGGAGACCTGCAATACAGTCCACAGAGGGTGTTATGCATCGTTGTCACCTGCTGCGCCCTTTATGATCTGCTGCTGCAACAGGGACAGGAGTTGGCTGAGGAGGAGATGCAGGAGCTGGAGGTCTCCTCCGATGAGGAGGGCATTGACAGTGATGAGGGTGAGGAGGTCTTTGAAGGCAACAATGATGGGGATGAGGCCCTCACACTGGCCAGATGAGACAGGAGCACTCAGGAGGCCCTCATTGCTGTTAGATTTGTGGAGGATGATGACAACATGCAGCGAGGAGGCACCATAGATTCTCACATTGCATCTGTAAACGTTTGACTCCAGTCTGGCTCATGGCAATGCACATACCAACTATGATAATGCTCCTGTCATGGAGACGCAGTGGAGGCCCTAATAACCACTCGATTGCAGGAGGATGATGATGACATGCAGTGAGGACACTCCATAGATCTTCACAAAACCTCTGAGAATGTCTGACTCCTGTCTGGCCAAATGCAGCTCACTTGTGTTCTGTGATCAGGGTTATATCATAGAGACGCAGCCACAAAACTTTAAAAGTATCTGATCCGTTGTCCGCCTTCAGCACCTGCCCCCTTCAGGTGCACAGCGTCACTGGTCACAGATGCTGAAGAGATGGGGACCAGCCCCACCTTAAAGATGTTGATAGCACACAGAGAGAATGTCAGAACTCTGTGACGTCTGCCCACAACATTCTGGCAGCAATGACAAGCACTGCCGAGGTGCAGGCATCAGTAATGTTTCAAGGGAGTGTGAGGCTGGACCATCACTGTGGTCTGAAGGCTGCACAAAGCACAGGGAAGAGGCCCTGGACTGAGACACCTGCCTTTATCTTGTTCAGAAAGGTTTCATATCTGAGTGACAAGAACACTGCTCATCAGAACAAGGAGCCATAGGCAGGGAGACATTCTTGGGAGTTTATTGACAATAGTGAACAGTATGTACAAGTGATTAACACCCGTGCCCAGGTTATGCAACTACATCTTCTGCCGTTACTCCCTGGCCATCCACAATGGAGTAGGAGGCAGCCTGCTGACTGCTACATCCTGTCTGAGATCACTTTGGCGGGCATCCTCTGGGGGACTGAGACCTGGACCACCCCGGCCTGTTTTCGGGGCCCTGCTGTGTGGCAGTGGCACCTTCCTCGGTCTGTGGAGCTGGAGTTGCTGAGATCACAGAAAGAGGGGTTTCGGATGGGCCGGACACTCCCAGAGTCACCTGGAAGGATGGTACTGGGAGGTACACCTGCTGATCCTCCTCCCTATGGGTGCCCAAGGGCCACTGGATGACTCTATGAGGGGAAGGAGTAGTTGGAGTGAGATTGAGCTGCCCTGCACCCCTCTGGCATTGACACTGTTGGAGGCCAACTATGACATAAGTGATGGAGTTGTGCCCGCGCAGCAGCGCAGGAACAAAGTTCTGGATCAAGGTCTTCATGGCGGCTGCCATCCTACCACTGTTAATCTTGGTGCGTTGGCATGCCGGCACTATCACCTCAGCCTGAAGGTAGATGAGCTCCTCCATCATGCCTTGGAATCTGAAGAGTGCAGCAGACATCCCTTCCTGTTGTTCCCTAGCTTGCCTTTACAGTTCTAGCAACTGTGACATGACTGAGTCCAGAGGCTCATCATCTGACTTGGGCTCAGCAAATTTCTGGCCTCCAGCAGTCCTCCAAGTACTGGACACCTGGGAAGTCCCTGCTGCAGCTCAGGAAGTGTGATTGCTCACCAGATTGTGATCCCGAGACTACTGTAAAGCTAGGTTCCACCAAGGTGTGTGTCTGCGCTGGTGGAGAGTGGGGTGAGCGCTGTGACGGGACTTCAAGGGGAGTGCCTGCAGATTCCTCTTCAGGGGTTTCTTCAGGACTTGATCGGAGACCCTGGGTCGTGGACTCCATCAGCTGTTTCCCAGCTATGCCTGCAGAAGCAAGGGGAGATAATTAGTGCTTGGCAATGGCCTGTGAAACAGGACTCATCACTCACAGCATGGTTGTCTGATGGATGTTACACTGCTGTCTCCTCATTTGGTAGATCACTGCTGATCTCACCGTCAGCACAGGAATGGCCCAGATCCTCACCAGCCAGCTGGATGACTCTGTTTTCAAAATCCGTGAGGACCCTGATTTCAGGCATTCCTCCACCAGTATGTGACCTCTTCTTCTTGTTGTGTGCCAGCTTGTCCTGCATGAATAGAGATGGAGAGAGGGTAAGCAGGATGCCTGCCAGGCCAGATGATAGGTATGCCTGGCATGTGTGGGTGGTGAATGGCCCCATGGACGGGATGAGGACAATGACAGTGTGTGTGAGAGAGTGAATGGTGATGTCCCTTGAACCAGCAGTGAGTGAGGTCCCTGTGGGTGTGTGATGGGTTTGTGAGTATGTGAGTTGAGAGTGATGAGAAGAGTGACTTATCCTGGCAGAATGAAGGAGATCACTCATCCTCTTCTGGCACTGGGTAGTTCTCTTTTGAAGGGCGTTGGTACTTACCACCGCTGCCATGGCCTCCCAAGCCGGATTAGTGAGGTTGCTGCCCATCCTGCAGCCAGAGCCGGGTAGCGGACAATACGGTGAGCCTCCACTGCATCCAAAAGGCATTCGAGGGACGCATCATTGAACCTGGGGGCTGCAGTCCTTTGCCTTTCAGGCCCATATCTTCTTTGCAACAGTTGTGGGCTGGAAGCACTGAGGGGTGTGCGCACAGCTGGACTTTAAATATGGTGCCCGGTGTGCTGAAGCTGCGAGTTGATGGCATGGTGGGTGAATGAGAGTCCATCTGCCATGTAAATGGCGTGTTTCCCGGAAATGCATAACTAATGCGGTGGGTTCGGCATGGCATGGTTGATACAGCATGAAAGGCCGCCAGTGCAGCCAACGGGTAAAATGTCGTTTTACCCACCTGCTACCGCACTCAGTGCAAATCTGAGACAAATCCGCCCAGTACCACTTAAAAGTTGTGGTCTGTGTTTGTATGCACTTTTCAAACAATTAGTTTTTTAATGGTTTTTTTTAATCTTTCGGAAGTTGTATTCTTTTTCGAATTGGCATATGTAAGAAAGAAGCTATAATAACATGGATATTGGATGGTAAAAAAAATTGTGTTCTTTGTTCTGAGAGTGAAAGAGATATAGGAGGTCCTCTCCCATGCTGTGAAAGACTGCTGTTAGGTTTAATTTTGTCTGTTGTTAAGATGTTGTGCTGTGAAAATTCACCTTTCCTTGTGTTCCTACTTATAGCTGTTCCAAAATGCGCCTTGAAGAATGAAGACTTTGAGAACCCAAGGCTTGTTATTTTCTTTGTTTCTTTGCAAAACATGCACCACATTCATTTGTTGAGTTGATAAAGTTAAAGGAATATTGTGGAGATGAAGTTGGAAGTTTCCAAAAAGGAGAAGATGTGTGTGTGATAAAGATTTTGCCTGGATAAGTATGTTTTAAAATTCCTCCTGAAACTGTGGTATCTATCTTAAAATAGAGGTGTAATTAGTGAAGTAAAATCTTCAAGGTATGAAGCTGGAGTCATGATTACTTGCCAGAATCATGATTCCAGGGTATTTTGATAAACATGTGGGAATTTTAATCCGTATACGAATTCACACATGTGAAAGCAAGTTAGTTTTAATGTTTGGTAGAGTTGATTGGAATTTGGGATATTTGTAGTGATCATGGCTAATCCTGATTGGATTGGTCTTGGGTTAGAAACTTGTTACAAAGTTTAAAGATTTGGGAGTTTTGTCCCTAGAAAAGCGAAAATTTTGAGATTGGAAACTATTAATTGAAACTTGAGTTCAGACTGCCAAAAATAGGAGAAAGGAGATCTTGGAATTTTAAACAATTGGAAGGGTGATTTAATATTCTGTCTGAGGAGAATGTTAAGAAATGTGAGGAAATGTGTAAAAGATATCATGAGAATTCAAAACATAGAAACAGTTTCTATTTTTAAAATTTATTTGTATTGGGCATTCCAAAATTTTTATGTTTCTCAGTTGTCAGCTATGTTTGGACAAATTAATCCATTTTTCGCTGAGCAAAATGGATCTTTTGTGTTTTTCTTACAGGTAAACTGCAAGTAACAAGATCTGCAGTCACTTCAACAAAATAATCATGAACTAAAGACTTTGTTTTTTAAAAAAAGAAGAAAACTAAGAGGAATTTGGCCTTTACCCATTCAGACCATTGGTTATTTCCCAAACAAAGTGCTTGAGTATGGGAAATCTGGTGTAAACACGTTGACCAATAAGTATCAGACTTTTCAAAACCAGTAAGTCCGGGCACAAGAAATTGGAATTGATGAATTAATTTTAACTCATACAAGTTGGTATCCTAATCATTTTGAAGACAATTATCTGAAAATAAAAGAGATTCGAGGAAAACAAAAAGGCATACGCAGACAGTGTAGGTGCTTCCTGCAGATATAAAAAATGGGGATTTATTATGAGGATGAAGTGAATTATATAATAAAAGAAATCTGTCAGCCCAACAACATTGTTATTTGAATTTAGAACAATTTTGAGATGTGAAAAGTGCAGTGTAATTTAGCAAATTACTTTCAAAAACTATGATGTCAAATAAGATGAAGAACAACAAGCAAGACATGTTGACAGAAGAAAAATACTGTGGATGCTGGAAATCTGAAACAAAAACAGAAAATGCTGGAAAAACTCAGCGTCTGTGGAGAGGAAAAAAACAGACTTAACGTTTCGAGTCCTAATGACTCTTCTTCAGAGCTCTGAAGAAGAGTCATAAGGACTCAAGACATGTTGATGCCTGGAATCAAACAAAACTGTTTGATTTCTGTGTTAAATATATTATGAGAATATTCTATTGGACTGTGAAATTTCTCCAGGGGTCAGAATGAGTTGGGTGCTAATGAGTGGGATGTGTAAAATTGAATGAGAGAAAGTGAACCAAGGGTAGAAGATAGAGACAGGGAAACACTGCATACATGTCAAAGTGAGAAAAAATTAAAGTAGAAGGGGGAACCCCTGCATTGCAGAGGCCCTGTTCAGGGTTTAAACTTCAAAACGAAAGTGCAGCAGGGAACCATCACTGTCCCTGTTCGTTCTGTGTCTGATGTGTCAGCATGAAGGAGAGAATGCATGTATACTTTTTCACTTCCTATCCTTCCTTCTTAAGACCACATATACAAAAAAAACTAAATAGAATTCATTTTTTCCCCTGAGGAGGCGATGGATGTCTTACAGCCACGACCTGACTCTATATTTTCATATGGCTAATTTATAAAGTCTTTAAAACTGGGCAAAGGCTTTACAATGACTGAAGCCATTGCTGACTATAACTTACACACTAGGAGCTCCCTGGCATTCAGAGCAGCTACTATCTCATTATTCCTGAAGAGGCGCTAACAACCCTGTACTTGTAGAGACCAAATTCCAAAGGGATTATACAAAGGCACGTTACATTTCTAAGGCAGGCTCGGGCCAATGGAGATGGCCAATCTGTGAGAGCAAAGGACCCTAAAACCTCTGGTAAACTTATTAATGTATGAAGCATTAACCATCTCAAAAATCCCGACCAGGAATATACATCCCTTGTCCAAACCAGAAGTGGGATTAATGCCAGAGGGCCATCTTCCCCCCACCCCACCTCCCCACCTCCCACCACTTCCACCCCCTCTAGGCTGCTAGAACCTGCAATCTTGCCTTGTGGAGCTAAAAGATGCAGCCTGCCATTTCCCATCAACCAAACAGTAGCAAATCCAGAGCTCTTTCCATGTTTAAATGGCCTGGCCTTTGTCTACACTGTTTCTATGAGAACTTCTGAACCAGTGCCTACTACTAGACTAATTCATCTCTACATGTTCCTCCCATCGTGAAAGTCATTGCTACTGGAAAAGTGAATCACCCAGGGAAAAATTTTCCCCCCATCGGGGGTGAAGAATGGGAGCGGGCGTGGGCGGGCTCCCGATCGGCACCCCCGGGGTTGGGGGGCGTGCCGCCATTTTACATGGGCAGGCCAATTAAGGCCCGCCCAGCGTGACATTGGCCAGGAAGCGGGCCGGGGGGGGATTCCCTCAGCCGAGAGTGCGCTCATTCGCGCATGCGCGCAAAAGTACACACAGATCTCCATGAGTCTAACTGCTGCCTCAGGGAGATCAGCTCTGTTTTGAAACTTTTAATAAGGAGTTTAAAAATTTTCTCTGCCATGTCCCCTCATGTGACACCGTCACACGAGTTGCGACATGTCCATAACTTTTATTGCAACCTTTCATTAAAATTTTAAAACCCTCATGAAGCCTCATCCCGCCAGTGGATGAGGTTTCATGTTTTTTCACAAGCCAGCCTGGGCTCCCAGCCTGCCCGTCAACCTTAAGGTTGGATGGGCAGGTCCATTAATGAGCTGAATTGGTTTCTTAATGGCCTCAATAGGCCGTTGACAAGTCGGTGGGCGCGCAGCCGACTTGGCTGCACGCCCACCGACCTGAAAATGTAAATGACGCAGGGTGATGTCGGGCATTCTACCCGACGTCATCCCGTGTCATTTTATGCGTCGGCGTGCAGGTCCCGCCCCCACACGCCGATGGAAAAATTCTGCCCCCAGTATCAGCTTCAGCCTGCTAACCTCTCTGAAGGAATACACCATAGAGCTTTTGATTCTGGACTCTGGACTCACGTAAAACAGTAATTCTTATTTTGTCTGTGGTCTTTGTGCTCTACCTCTTTCTTTCCCTTATCCCTCTTTTATTGTGTGAATGTTTTGTGGTACATAGTGACACCCCCTCCTCACATTTTGAATGTGTGTAAAATAAACCAACCCTCTGATTTTACCCTATCTTGAGTTAGCTGTGGGGGTTATTAATAGAGGATTGGATTACTCCAAAACTGAGGAGTTGGGGAAAGCATACCAGCACTTAAAAAGGAGGAAATCAGAAATAAATAAAAAATCCTTTCTATTTACAGACAGATGGTGAGGACTGAAATCAGGGATCAGAGCTGTTTTAAATCAAATCCCCTCCTGTCCATAACATATTCTTCGTGTCCCTTTATTGTTTGGTTATAGTCAATATTCCCTCTGTGTGGCCATGCAACGACCCAATAGTCTTCACGGGGGCTGCTTAATTTGTCCCTTAATTGTTAGCCTTGGTTTCTTCAGTGCAAAAGTGGAGTTTTTCTCTTTTGGAGATTTGTACTGGTATTTAAATGCACCAAATATGTTTTGAATATTTCCCACTATTTGTTCATAAGTTTACCCATTAAAAGCTCAGCCAATTTACTGCGGTCAGTTTATTTCTCATCGCTACAATCTTGCCTTCCTGCCTCATTTCTGTTCCCGGGACATTTCTATACAACAGCTTGATTTCACCAGGAAAATGTCTGCTACTTAACAAGTAAAAAATAACAACATCATGGTGCCCAGAGCAAGGAAGAGCTGAGGTCACGGCATGGCAGAATACCTGAGCCCGCCTGCCAGCTATCTGGTGTGTTTCCCATGACTGCATTAATAATAAGGCCAGGAAAGTGGCGATATACCACAAAAATCCGTCATTGCAGCCAGCTTGTAAAATGTCTTTGCTCATGTACACTAAATGCAAATCTGGAATGGTTCTGCCCTATATTTAACTGCATATGGGTGAATGCCAGAAGTTTCTGTCAGTTTCACGGTTGTAATTATGCTGAAGGTCTCACGGTCATTATAATTGCAAAACCTGGATTTTTTTTGAAACCGCCAACAATTAAAACCTGGAAGAATGAGACCCCACACTTGTAACTGCTAATTTTCAGTGCCAAAGGTGTTAACTGACTGGAGTTACACTTAGCGTGTCACAAAAAAGGGTGCTTAGATTAAAATTACTTAAACTGATTTAATTTGCTGTGATGAGTTTATTTTGTATCTATCATGCAAGTACAAGGACTTTACCCTGCTCAATGCATTTGACTGAGGAGCCATAAAGTGAGATCATGGTCCGTAACTTGCGGTGGAGTTCCACTCCACTTCTAGTTTCTTACCTTAAAATGAAGCCGTTCCTATCTTGCCTGCCCTTCCAACTCAGACGGGGCGATATCACTGCAGCGCAGCAGGTTCCTAAGGCCTACAGTCAAGGGCAGCTCAGTGGAAGGTAAGTATAGTAACTAGATGTATTGTCTCTCCCTCCTGTCAATCACTTAATATGTGATGCGGTTACAGGGGCTTCGACCAATAAGCTTATTGCGCAGGTAATCTTGTGGGCAGGGCTTCCAACAGAGAGATCACAACTAGCATGCAAGCACCTCTACATGTCTACTTAATAAAGTTTAGCATTTTTTTCACCAAACCTGCTGCTCCATCAAGCCATTACATTTGGCGATGAGGATAAAACCGACTTCTGCTGTGTACTTCACCCTGGTTGTTGTGAGTAAAACAAAGTTAAAAAAATACATTCCAGTCAAACCGCTGTTTGGAAGAATTGATCCATACGATGCTAACATTGAAGATTGGAGTCAGTATGTTGAGTGGGTTTTGGGTTTTACTTCGTTGCGAACAAAATTACCACCAAAGAAAAACATAAAGCTATCCTACTAAGTGCATGTGGGAGCCAGGTGTATAACCTGGTTCAAAACCTGACTGCCCTGAGTGCACCCAGTTCTAAATTGTACAGTGCGTTAGCAGAACTCATGAAATTGCACTTTCAACCCAAGCCATCTGTGATCCTGCAGCACTTCAAGTTCAATTTGAGAGTTCATACCCCAGGCGAGTCCATTGCTACCTTCATGGTGAATCTGAAACAGTTAACTGAACACTGTGAGGTCTGGAAATAACTTGAATGATATGCTGCGGGAGAAACATGTATACGGAGTCAAAGATGATGCCATACAGCGCTGCTCGCTAGCCGAACCCAACATTGATTTCAAGCATGCCCTGGAACTTTCCCTCACTATGGAAAGTGTCGCGAAATGCTCGCAGGCTTTGCAGCATGTGGACAATGGCGCCGTACTCAATGTTGGGCAGGAACTTGCCGCTGAGCCTGGCTCGAAAAACAGAACAGCAGATTTTTAATGCGACTCTATGGTCACTACATGAAGAGTTAGGAAGCCTAATTGTAACACATCAGTTAATAAGATACACAACTGCCTCAGATGTGGAGAAAATCATGGAGCAGACAGTTGTAGATCCAAAGATGCAGAATGCAATTATTACCACAGAGAAGGACACCTGGTTGGGCAGTGCAGAACAAAGGCTAGGTGTTATATTTTACTACGGGGTCGCTTTGCTCGTGAAAGGGTTGCACGTTCATCTGTCGGCAGGTACGTCAATTACAATATACTGCAGACACAGAAACCAATATGAAATGAAGCACATGTTATTTATTTACACAGACAACAGAGCACTAACATGATGTGTGCTTCTCCAACCAGACCCTACTCGAAATTAACATTAACATAGTAGCCCGTGCTACACAGCCATTGGTTCTCACAGCCATCTGGTCAATCTGCTCACATTCTCTTAAAGGTGTAGTACATCTCAGATTACTACATCCCTTTGATTACCCTTTCAAAAGTATATTTTACAATATATTAACTATTTACAAAAATGAACTATTTACAAATTCAGTCTCTCAGGTGGCTTTTTCAAATATGTCGACAGTCGTAGTTCTACCACTTCAGATGGTTTATCTGAGGCCTCCCTCAGGAGTTATCTGTCTCCCCAGTAGGAACCTGTAAGTTTGCCTCTTTGACTCTCTCAGGCTCAATGGGTTCTACAGGTACTTCCAAAACAAGAGGAGTTCCTTCTACCTATGGCGTAGACTCCAACGAGAATGTTTTCACACTCTCTCGAGCCCAATCGCATTCACACCTGCTGCCTTTGCCTCCAAGTTCAAGAACATGAAGGGCAACTATAAGGCAGGTTCTGAGAATCAGAATGTTGGGTAAGGCTAAATTTAACATGAAATAATCAGCTTCCTGTTGTGCAAAAAAAATTTCGGCGCCTTGTTAGTAATCTCACTTTCTCTTCCTACATGTCTTCTTTTGATGGGTTTTATTCTTGGCAGCGCTGACTTTAATCTCGGCTTCCTCTTCAACTTCCCTATTGGCCAGACTAGGCACAGGTAAGAGCTCAACTTAAGTGAACTCAGCAGTTGAGTCTTCCAGCATTTCCTCATCTGTCGGCTTCTCTGAAAACTCAGGGGTGTCTATTTTTAAGGCTTCTTGGCTTCCAGGTAGCCGGTTCTTCAGTTCTTCCATTTCTTTTTTATATTTGTTAGTTGTTTCCTGGAGAATTAAATGTCATTGTGCTTTCTTGGCTACCTGATTCTTCATCTCGGCCAGAGATATGCGGAATTCTTTCTGCTCTTCCTCATACCTTTTTAGTGCTACAAATTGGGATCTGAGGGAATCTTGCAATATGCAAAAGTCCTTCAGCAGGTTTTCTTTTTCTTTTTGGAGATTACTGACTTCAACTCGAACTCTGTCCTGAAGCATCAGCTCTATGAGTTCCTTTTGTTGAGTCTTTACATGCCCCTTTTTCCAAACAGCAATATTTCTTGTTTCTGATTGAGATCTCAGAAATCTCTCAAGATTGATCTCTCTTAACCAGTTTCTTATGAGGAGATTCGGCCCTCGGCCTGCTATCATCATGAGGGGTAGGTTAGCAGACTGGCTTCTATATTGTACTGGAACCTTGCATATACCTTTCACTCGTATGTCTTCGCCAGTATATGTCTTTAGTCTGGCATCTAAGTTTTCCAGCTTTATTGAGTGGTCTCCTCTATTCAGATACTTAAATGTGCGTTCCCCTATGACTGTCGTGGATGCGCCTGTATCCACCTCCATTTGAATGGGTTTTCTGCTGCCTTCTACTGTCACATGGATTGGCTCTGTTTTACCCATTTTTAAATCGTATACGGAGTAAATATCTGACTCTGTTTCTTCTGACTCCTCCATTATATAAATTTCACGACCTCTGCCTTTTTGTTTGAAATTTTACCTCAATCTTTCTTTACAATAGCACATAATGTGCCCATTGCAATGGCAGTAGAAACACTCGTTTCTTTTAAATTGCTGTTTGTTTGTAGGCTGTCTGGTTCCAATTCTGTTATGATGAATGTGGTTTTTATCCGTTAGGCCTTGCTTTTTGCTGTTTTGTTAATGGCTGCTGTTTCCCACATTTCCACAGAGCCCTGCGCTTCCGCACCATTTCTAGCCGGATGCCTGACGGGAAGGACGGCGCCATTTTGTGCTCCTGTGATTTTTTTCTGCGTCCCTGACGGCACTTTCCATTGCGAGCACCAACTCCAGTGCCTTGCTGAAGTCTAAATTTGTTTCTGACAACAACCTTTTTGAATGGCGTTATCATTAATCCCACATGCTAATCAGTCTCTTAACATGTCACAGTGCTCTGTCAGTTGTTTTAAGGCTGCTACATAGCAAGCGACTGTCTCTCCAGGGGTGCGACACTTTGAATTGAATTTAAAATGCTGCGTTGTTACCAAAGATTTCGGTTGGAAGTAGCTTTTCACTAGATTCACCAACTCATCAAAGCTCTTGGAATGTGGGGCGTTGGGTGCCGATAGGCTACAAATTAGGCCGTATGTTTTATTGCCACATGTCGATAAGAGGATCACCTACCTATTCTCCCCTGATATGTCGTTGGCCAAAAAGAAAAATATGAGACATTCAATATAATGTGACGAGTCATCGGTGGTCTGATCAAACGGTTCGATGTGGCCCAATTGTGGCACACTGGAGGGAGATAGCTTTGACGACTATGGTAAGGGTTTTACTTACAATCGGCCTGCAAGGCACGGCTGACCCACTTCAGTTGAGTTTTCGCGGCTTCCTTGGTGTTGTCAACTGGTCGTGTTTTGCCTTGTCGCCAGTTGTTATGTTTTACTATGGGGTTGCTTTGCTCGCGAGCCAGTTACACGCTTATCTGCTGGCAGGTGAGTCGATTACAATATACTGCAGATGCAGAGACCAATATGAAATGAAGCACATAATATATATTTACACAAACAACAGAACACTAACATGATGTGTGCTTCTTCAACCAGACCCTACTCTGGACTACCATTAATATGGTAGCCCACACTACACAGATATTGGGTCTTACAGTCACGTGTTCAATCTGCTCACATTCTCTTCTCAGATTACCACAATAGGCAAACAGCAAAACAACAAGCGAATCTGATTGAGCTAACTAATAAAGCAAAGACTGAGGCTGCTACTACTGATGTATACTATCTGTATCATGTGACTGCTGTTAAATCTGAGCCCATTACAGTATTAGTGCAAGTGAATAGCAAGCAACTGCAGATGGAAGTGGACAGTGGTGCTTCAGCTATTGCTGTTGTGGAGCACACGTTCAAGTGCCTCAGTGAAGGGAGTCAGCCATTGACATTGGAGCAGACGCCAAGCTGAGAACTTACACTGGAGAATCCATTCAGGTCAAAGGCATTGCTGCTGTCCCAGTCTGCTACAAACAACAGACAGCCCAGCTGCCTGTGATCATCATAAAGAGGGAGGTGTCCAGGCTTTTGAGTCAAGATTGGCTGTGGAAAATAAAATTTGACCGGTCAGAGATATTCCATTTGAAGTCTGATGAAATTCCAGTGGTCTTGAAGAAATATGACACTGTTTTCAAGACGAATTGGGAAAACTGAAGGGCATGCGAGCTAAAATGCTTATCGATCCCCAGGCAACATCACATTCCTTCAAGGCCAGACCAGTGCCTTACTCACCAAAAGAAAAAGTGGAAGCAGAGTTGTGCAGGTTAGAAAGCCTGGGAATAATTCAGCCTGTCCAGTTTTCTGAGTGGGCCGCACCCATAGAATCAATTGTCAAACTAGACCAGACTATACATATATGTGGTGACCGCAAACTGACAGTTAACAAAGCAGCAAAGTTAGACAAATACCTCACTCCTAGCAGGACACAAGTCATACACAAAGCTAGAAATGAGTCATGCCTATCAACAATTGGAATTAGGTAGCACGTCAAGAGAATACGTGACAATTAATATCCATAAAGGCCTCTGCCAGTGCATCCGATTACCTTTGGAGTTTCATCATCATGCACTATTTTGCAGTGAACCATGGAAAGTCTCCTGCAGGGACTTCCTCGTGTGGTCATGTACTTAGATGACATTCTCATCACTGGACTGACTGTAGCTGAATATTTAGCCAACCTTGAGGAAGCACTGAGAAGATTTATGGAAGCAGTGTTTGCAGTGAGAGAAATGCACATTTCAAGCATCGGAGGTAAACCACATAGGTCATATAGAGGGCACTATGGGGTTGCATCCTCTTAAAAACAAGGGCCAAGCAATAAAAGATGCACCATTGCCCTCTAATGTGATAGAACTTAAATCTTTCCAAGGTATGATAAATTACTATAGCCGGTTTTTACCTAATCTATCCACTGTACTGGCACCACTACGTTTGTTGCTGAGGAATAAACACTGCTGGCCATGGGGTTCACAGCAAGAAGAAGCCTTTGTAACAGCGAAGCAACTGCTTCATTCATCATGTTTATTGTTAAATTATGACCCATCTAAAGAGCTAATGTTGACGTGTGATGCTTCTCCTGATGGTGTCGGAGCTGTTCTACCACATCAAATGGAGGATGGATCAGAAAGACCCATTGGCTATGTTTTAAGAACACTTTCCAAAGCTGAAAAGGGCTACTCTCAGTTGGAAAAAGAAGGGTTGTCGATTGTATTTGGTGTCAAGAAGTTTCACCAATATGTACACACGTGACATTTTATAATTGTGTCTGAGCATAAGCTGACAGGTTTGTTCACCGCAATCAAAGCTATTCCGCCTACAGCATCAGCGAGAATCCAATGTTGGGCTTTGATGCTATCAGCTTACGAGTACACATTCATGTACCACCCTGGCACGTATATAGCTAATGCAGATTCACTTAATCGTCTTCCGTTACTGGGTAGTTTTGTCAATACACCCGTTCCAGAAGATTAGTGTTATTGTTAAATTTCTTGGATTCATCACCTGTATGTGCCAAACAGGTCAAGAATTGGACGTACGGAGACCCAGTACTGTCAAAAGTCAAAGAATTTGTTTTACAAGAATGGCCAAGAACAATTGTGTCTGATGACTTATAATCATTTCATTCAAAGGACACTGAACGGAGTTGTCAAGACGAAATTTTGCTCGAAATTTGGCTTGATGTCTCGAAGTAAAACTGCCAACTTCAGCCGGAGCTATCAAAAGTATACATGGTTTACATACCTGAGATTACTGTTTCTGATAATGGGACAGCTTCCACCGGCGTGGAATTTCAGAGATTCACAGACCTGAACGGTATCAGGCAAAGGTAAAGACTGCTCTCTGGCATCCTCCAATGGTGTCACCGGAAGAGCTGTCCAGGCTTTTATAGCTGGTATGAAGAAGTTATCTGGAGCTACTCTGGAGTCTCACCTTTCCAGATTTCTCCTGCTACCGTACAACACCACATACTACTACGGGCTCAGGGTTACTGATGAAATGCTGTTTGCGTACGTGTTTGCAATTGGTGTTTCCAAATCTAGAGGGGAAGGTGACACGGAGCCATTTAATCAAAAAGTGAACCACAGTCTATACAGCAAGTCTCATACGTTCCATGTAGGCGACCCTGTATAAGTGCGTAATTTTGGAAATGAACCTTGTTGGATTCCAGAAGCCTTCATTTCAGAGACTGGTCCATTATCTTTACAAGTGCAAGCCGAAGGTGGAATTGTATGTAAACACATCAATCATATTTGGGCTAGAGCAACATCCCAACGAGTGCAAAATCAACCTGTGATTAATGTTTCACAGCCAACTTCTGAGGTGTGTGATAGTCCTAGGGCTGATATTCCAGATCACAGAATCACAGAGTGCAGAAGAGGCCCTTCGGCCCATTGAGTCTGCACCGACACGTGAGAAACACCTGACCTACCTACCTACCTAATCCCACTTACCAGCACTTGGCCCATAGCCTTGAATGTTATGATGTGCCAAGCGCTCATCCAGGTACTTTTTAAAGGATGTGAGGTAACCCGCCTCCACCACCTCCCTAGACAGCGCATTCCAGGCCGTCACCACCCGCTGGGTAAAAACGTTTTTCCTCACATCCCCCTAAATCTCCTGCCCCTCACCTTGAACTTATGTCCCCTTGCGACTGACCCTTCAACTAAGGGGAACAGCTGCTACCTATCCACCCTGTCCAGGCCCCTCATAATCTTGTACACCTCGATCAGGTCACTCCTTAGTCTTCCCTGCTCTAATGAAAACAACCCAAGTCTATCCAACCTCTCTTCATAACTTAAATGTTTCATCCAAGGCAACATCCTGGTGAATCTCCTCTACACCCTCTCCAGTGCAATCATATCCTTCCTATAATGTGGCGACCAGAACTGCACACAGTACTCCAGCTGTGGCTTCACCAAGGTTCTATACAACTCCAACATGACCTCCCTACTTTTGTAATCTATGCCTCAATTGAAAAAGGCAAGTGTTCCATATTCAACCCACTAACATGCCTCTCCACCTTTAGAGATCTATGGACACACACGCCAAGGTCCGTAGAACTTCCTAGTGTCATGCCGTTCATTGAATACTTCCTTTTCAAATGACTCCTTCCAAAGTGTATCACCTCACACTTTTCAGGGTTCAATTCCATCTGCCACTTATCTGCCCATTTGACCATCCCTTCTATATCTTCCTGTAGCCCAAGACACTCAACCTCACCGTTAACTACCCAGCCAATCTTTGTATTGAATGACGTATCGAATGAGCTTGTCGACTGTAGAACTACCCAGTTCCAACGATGTATCTCCTAGAGCAGCTTCAGATTCCTTTAATCCTGTTCAGGAACCTCCGTCGGTAGAGCTATGCCGCTCTAACCGTCTCTGCCGAGCTCCTCGGAGACTTGTTTTGTAATCACCAGAGACTGTTCAAATGTTTGCTGGATTTTCTGACTTTTTTTATTGTAAATGTAAGAAACTTAAAGGGGAGGAAATGTAGTAACTGGATGTATTGTCCCTCCTTCTGTCATTCATCATGTGATGTGATTATACAGTCGCTGCTGTAAACCAGGTAATTTAAATGTCTAGCCACTTTGACAAGCCAGTGAAAACCTAAGTGCATAAGGTAAGTGGGTGGGATTTGGAGGCGGCGGTGGGGGGGGGGGGGGGGGGGGGGTTCAGGTCGGGTCGGGCCTAGGGGGGAGTTCAAGTTGAGGGGTGGGTTCGGGTCGTTGCGGGAGTAATGGGGCGTAAGGTGAAGTCCCAAGGATGGTTGGGGGTAGTCAGGGGGTAGCGGGGAGTGGGGGAAGTCCTGTGGGGGTGTCGAATGTTGGAATAGCCCCATGAGGGGTCAGTAGATAGTTGGGGCTGGGGGAATCCCATGGAGGGTTGAGGGTGGGGGAGTCCTGGGGGGGGAGTTGAGGGGGTAGTAAGGGGGTAGTGGAGTTGTGGCGAGTCTTGTGACAGGTCGGTGGGTAGCTGAGGGAGTAGTGGGTGGCGGGGGGAGTCCAATGGGGGGGTCAGGGGGTTAGTCGGGAGGTGGGTAGTAGGGGGAGCCCCGTGATGTGTCAGGAGGTGTGGGGTGTCCTGTGGGGAGGGTTGGGGGGGCGGGGTCAGGTGGGTCATTGCTATAGCTACCCAGAAGTTAAAAGTGGTTTTAATTCTTCTAACTTTTTCTGGGTAATGATTACTGTAGCCCAGTCTGAACCATCCAAAATTCGCAATTTGAATTGCATTATTGGATAGTTCCCAGTGCAGGGCAATTGCCCAAAGGAAGTTTGAACTTCCCGAACACCGAGCAATTGCCATGCAATACTTATCTGGGATTCTCCAGGGTGGGGTGGGGGTGGGGTGTTCCCCAGTGCATCTTTCGGGTACCCTCCAGATACACTGCCTTGGAGTTCGAAAGTTATGGCTGTTTTTGCAAAAATAACGATGAAGTGGCAGCATCTGCAACAGCAACTTCTTGTTTTTCGTGTTTAATTGCATGTGCTTTTGTTTGAAGTTGTTGTGGTATTTGCATTTAAATAATGCTTTGCTATTCTTTCGACAAAAAAATTTAGACCACATGACTACTAACACAGTGTAATTTTAACCCCAAAGTGTAAAAAAAAATTATCAAGAAAGATGTGGTAATCTGAGGTATAATACACCTTTAAGAGAATGTGAGCAGATTGACCACGTGACTGTAAGACCCAATAGCTGTGTAACACGGGTTACCATGTTAATGTTAGTCTAGTGTAGGGTCTGACTGGAGAAGTACACATCATGTCAGTGCTCTGTTGTTTGTGTAAATAAATAGCATATGCTTTATTTCATATTGGTCTCTGCATCTGAAGTATTTTGTAATCGCCTCACCAGCCGACAGATAAGCATGCAACCGGTTCATGAGCAAAGTGACCCCATCGTAGAACATAACAAAAGCAAAATACCGTGGAAGCTGAAAATCGGGAATAATAGCAGAACATGCTGAAATGCTCAGCGGGTCAGGAAGCATCTGTGGAGAGAGAAACAGAGTTAACATTTCAGATCATGAATGACAGCATCAGCTTTGTATCTCATCACTGAAGTAAATTCTCTCACAGACTCCTGATTAGGGTACATTCATCTCCATAAGCTTCACATCAATGCAAAGACAAAACTATTTTGCATTAATGCTGAACGAGAGGTGTAACTTAGGTGCTAAAACCCAAACAGATTCACACAAAGCAGATTGAGACTACCGCCTCCAAACAGTCTCAATCAGTTTACTTCCACTGTCATCTTAAGCTCTGATGCCCAATTCAATTTGCAATTACACTGCGACTGCAATGTTGGTGCAAAGCCAAACTGCTTCACACAGACATTACAGCTGGACTGTGAATTTATCCTTAAATGTTCATCCACTCTTGCATTTACAAGGGCTGGAATGTTAAGGCCCCGTTGTGGTGGGGTTGGTGCCATAAAATGCGGTGAGACATTCTAAAGTCCATTGACTTCGTAGGGACCATAAAATCCCGCCGGTGTGAAATTCCGCCCAGTGTGTTTGTATTCACAATCTTGTATGGTTCACTTGAAGATGATTAAATCTCTTGCAAGGCTGTTATCTTTTCTAAGCAAAAGAATATTTAAAATTGAATGCATTTCATTCAAGTACATTTCAACATAACGGGAAATAACAGTCCTAGTGCCAGCTAGCACTATGGATTGAGTAATGATATACTGTTGTAAATATTGTGCAAATGCCGAGTTGAAACTTTCTTCCTTTCTTTGAACTTTACAGTGAGTGATGCTGGAATTGGAAGTGAGTTCTTCCACCCACCAGATGTTTGTGTTGTTGACCCCGCCCTCATTTCTGGGTCAGTTTATTTAATTATACTGAAGCAGATTTCTCCTACTTTAGTGCTGCGTCTGTAGGAGTGAGAGAAAAGAGAAGGATTGTGTTGCTGCAGAAATTAAAGTTCCGCAGCAGTTTAAAGGGGCAGGTATCGACAATAGTTGGCCCTTTTGGAATGGAGAACAAATTCCTCATAGTAAACAACAGACACTTTCACAAAAGTTCAGTAGGTGGAGCAAAAAGCTTTTCAGTTCTCCAAGAAGCAGGCATCCCAAGGAACAGTGACAACTAAGTGTTGGGCAGTAGTTTTGGCTGGGAGTGCCACCACCACATACTGTAGTGCAAAGCAAAACAATATACAATTATTTCACGAGAATCTGTGAGATATAGGGTGTCACCTGAAGCTCACCAGAAGACTTAGATACTATGTTATCTAATTCCCCAGCATCCTCCAAACATGCTACAATCCATGCCACACCTCTATAACCTACTGTGGCTCTGATGGTAGAAATTTTCCCTCTGAGTCAAAAGATTTTGGGTTCAAATACCACTCCATGACTTAACTGCAAAAGACAAAGCTGACACTGCAATTATTATTGTCATCAATCCCTCAAGGCTTCATGACTTGTGGATGTCTCTAATGCTGCAGTGCAGTACCGAGGGCGTGCTGCATGGGTGGAGGTACTGTCTTTCAGATGAGATGTGAAACCAAAGCCCTATCTGCCCCATTCAGATGTAAAAAGATCCCATGGCACAATTTCAAAGAAGAGCAGTGGAGTTATTCCCTTATCCTTGGCTGTATCTGGTCATTATCAGATCTTGCTGCATCCAAGTCGGAGGTTGTGTTGCTACAGGACAGCAGTGACTACACTTCAAAAGTACTTCATAGGCTGTGAAGTGCTTTTGGAATCCTTTAGTCATGAAAGGTGCTATATAAATGCAAGTCTTTTTTTTCAACCTTACAATTCCTACAGCTTTTCAACACATAGATATTGACCCTACCCTACAAGCCTGCAGCTAAGTGTGATGGCAACTTGTTCACCTTTGCCTGCTGATACCATAGCACATGCTGCCACAAACATGATTTTAACAGAGTGAAGAATGTCTGTGACAGGTTTTTACTATGAGGTGACATTGACAAAGATTAATTGGGCTTTTTGGATGGAAGATATTGGTGAAAAGGTTACACTGTGCTCCAGGAACTGATTGATGATCTTCAAGAGAAGCTGTCCCAATGAGGCTGCTTCCAATCTAACAGGCATATAAATTGTGTTTTACCTTGGGGCTTTATTCTCAGTAGCAGCCAGGTAGAGGGAAGTGAGACTGACGGTATGGAAGGGTGGAGTGGAGTGGGTGTGAAGGGTGGTTGGGGCTGGGGGGGATGTAGAATTTTCGGGGTAGTCAGCACTGTAAATCTTTGATAGCTGTTGCCAAACTGCAAGAAATGACAGAGCAGGAAAAAGAAGAGATAAAGTAATGGAACTGAGTACATTATTACACTAGGTAGCAAATGGAAATCACTTCTGCCTTGCCAAAATTGTCCAGTGCTATTGTACATCTGTTTTATAAAGGCTGATCATGCTACATTGTAAATAGTGATATGCGATGTCACGCCATCATTACTCCCTTATTTAACCATTGAAGCCAAGGAGTCTGTGAGCCTTACTTACTCTACAGAAATAAAAACTGAACCAAAGAAGAGTCATTTGGGCTCGAAAGGTTAACTCTGTTTATCTCGCTCTACAGATGCTGCCACACTTGCTGAGTTTTTCCAGCGATTTCTGTTTTCGTTTCAGTTTTCCAGCAACCGCAGTATTTTGCTTCTACTCTACTATCAGGTTGGAAAAGTGCCTATAGGCAAAAATTGGCAAGGACACAACAGTATATGTCAATTTATGATCCTGCCCACCAGAACTCCACTGATCTTTGGGTTAGTAAGAGGTACAGTATGTTATTTAGGCCTCCCTTTTCCGCTCAATTTATACTACATCCTTATTCCATGTATTATTCCTTCTTATAATAGTGCTTGCAATACTGAATGACATTCCAATGATTTTTGGCCTGCCTAATATTGACTGGAAAGTTTATTTTGTAGAGACTGGTGAGAGAGATATCCTAATCAAAAACTTTTCTCTTTGTTACCAATTTAAGGAATAATTTTTTGGCAAAACCTGTCGACCAATTTATCACTTTCAATTTTCATTCAGTTTATCTGTTGTTTATATCCCGCTAAATAAATAGAGAATATTTTAGTTAATCTTCCATCCTCCACATTTGGTAAACTTCAGCTCATCCAAATCTCTGCTGTCCATATCTTATCCCACACCAAGTTTCACTGGCTCATCTCCCCTAGCCTCATTAACCTATATTGACTCCTGAGTTCCAATGCCTTAAATATAAATTTCTCAACTTTGTGTTGAAATCCCACTGGGGCCTTGTCATCATTATCTCTGTCACATCATCTACCTGAAAAGCCCACAATGAACTTTCCATTCTTCTGACTCTAGCCTCTTGTGTGTCTCCTGCCCACCATTCGCCTCACCATTGTTAGCCATGTTTTTGGAACCCACAGTCTGAAATTTACTTTCTAACTCTCTCTGCCTAACCTCCTCAATCTCATCTTTTAAGACCCTCTGTAAAATTCACCTCTTTGGTCAAGTTTTCACCACCCTTGCAAATAGCTCTTTCTTTGGCTCTTGGCTCATTTGTTTCCTTCTATCTCTGCGAAGAGTTTTTGAATAATTGTCTATGTTAAAGGCAGTGTATACATGCAAAATGTAATGGGTATTGTTGTTACTGTTAGTTTTTTATGATCTTTCAAATAATCAATATCTAGACTTAGAATTTCCACACAATGAATTGTATAACTTTTATGCCAATCGACAATGAGTTGTGCTCACCCTAATATGGAGAGGTATTTAGGTTAGAATTTCCTAGTTCAGCTTATTTGCATACCCTTTGGAGTAGTGATTGATCTAAATCCCAGGTGAAGTGGAAATGTGGAGATTAGAGTACAATTTATTAAACAGCCAGCTCTGGTTGGAGATAGCAGCAGCTGAATGGAGGGAGGGGCAGGGGGTTGTTGGTGGTGCAGGGACAGGGGAAGTGCTTGGCTCACCCAATTACCCGTTAGCTAGTCAGACGATGGGTGGAGTTTTCTATGCCCATTAGCGTTGGGCGTCATGATGGGCATGAGCAGACAATATGGCAGGAAGGCCAAAAATCGGTTTCACGACTTCGTGCTGAGGTGTTTCACAACTGAACATAAGCAACATGCACCTGGCAAGCTGCACTTCACTCAGGACTTTGAGGCTTCTTTGCCTACCTTGTTTCAGGCAGCACCTATGGTCATCAGTGCCAGGCTTCACAGGCAGCACCACATCATTTTTAGGGGGGCTCACAGGCAGGCCTCTACTTGCAAGACCAGTCATAAGGTGGCTTTTCAAGGGTTATGACTTGCTTGGTGAAGTGGGAGAAGTGGCCTGAGGCAAGGGAAGAGGCTGCAGTGCTAGGGCATTACTGGGGAGGGGTGGTATCCCAGGGTGTGTGTGGGGACACATGTTAATTTTGCAAGTGGCCTCAAGAGGGTGAGGGCTGAGGAGGCAGTCTCCAGAGGAGATGAGGCCAGCAGGAGATGTGAGCATGCGTGTGAGAGAGTGAGTGGCGATGTTACTTGAGCTGGCAGTGAGTGAAATGTCAATGAATGTGTGATGAGATTGTGAGTGTGTGAGTTTAGAAAGCAGAGATGGTTGCCTTACCCTGGAGGCACAGATGATATCATTCATCCTATTTCTACACTGGATAGCCAACCTCTTCTGTGCAGTGCTGGCACTGATCACCATTGCCACCACCTCCTGCAGCCAGAGTGTGTGTAGAGGATAGTGTGGCGGATTCCAACGGTGTCCAGAAGGCATCCCAGGGGTGCATCACTGAATAGGGGAGGATACAGTCTTCTTGCCTTTCAGGGCCTTGTGTTCTGTACAGCAGTCCTGGGCTGGAAGCACCGAGGGGTGTGTGCACGGCTGCACTTTAAATATGGCGCCTGGCATGAGGAAGTGGTGAAATGATGGCATAGTGGGCGATTCGGAGGCTGCCCGCCAGCAAAATGGCATGTTTCCCAGGAAAGCATGATTAATGAACCGGGATTGGGACAATACGGCACAAAAACCCATCATTGCAGTCTGGGGGTAAAACATCCTTTGTCGCATCTGCTACCGCACTTAATACAAATCTGGTACGATTCCACCCTATATGTTTTGTGAATGTTTTGTGCTATTTTTCATTGTCCATTACAGTCAAAGTACCCTTTTAATACTGAGCTTAGTTTTAATTATTGCCAAACAACCTCTCTGGTGCTGACAGTAACTTTTACAAGTGTGGTCTTTTATTCCATCAAAGCTTAATTGTTCCAGGAGAGCTTAAAACATGTACATTACATTTCTTTATCACTTTTTCCACTGACTCTTCCATTTCTCTTAATCCAATATTTCTTTCCCTCTCTTTATTTTGCTTTCTGTACCAGGTTTGACATTGAATTAATTGTTCAAACTGACACTTCCTGGTTCAGCAGTGATCATTAACTGTTCATTAACAAGTCTTCAACTTAATTGGGTCAGGGCACATTGTCTCCCCCATTCATACAGGACCCAGATGCCCTGCAGAGGGTACTCACTGTTTTGCTTTTCCACTTCCAGCAACTTGCCACAGAAAAGCTGTTAGAAGTTAAATGACAAGCAAAAGTCTAATGAATAGCAGGTGCTGTTCACTCACTGGCTATAGTAAATTCTGGCCTATTATTAAAATGCATACTAGATTTAAGTCTCCAGACGTTTGCCATCAACGCATATGTTGTACATGTATAAAAATTACAGATTGCACTTACACACCAGTACTAAGAACCTGGAACTTTCTGCTCCAGTTACCACAAAATCCCTCTTGGATAGTAACTAAGATAAACTATTCATGAGAAATTCACTGCTGCATTCAGTTTCTATGTGGAATTGAACCTAAATATTACAACAACCAAGAACTTCATAGTAATGACTTTATTATTTAAAGGGAAAGTAAGCCTCGTGAAAGGATTACATACATTGGATACACAGGATATACAAATTATTTTCCTACTTTATAATGGAAAAGCTCCATACAAAAAGAGTTATTGGAGTTTCCTGTTTATCTTTCAGGCCAGTCTGAAGTCACACCCCTCGTTGTTTTACATGGAACTTCTCCAGAATAGCACCCCTTAGTGACATCATGAAGTGGTTTAGTAAGGAGAGAGATATGAACTTTTCCTTCCCAGCTTTTAATTAAAATATGGTAGACCAGATTTAGTTAGGTCTATCTACTTCCAGCATAAAATGGTGCAGTACTTTGAATAAAAAGGAATCCCTCCTAGATTTCCCTTCCCTTTTAATAGTGCTTTAATATAGTGTCTTGGATCAGAAAGAATTTACCTCACGACAGCTGGGTGTTAACTGCATGAAAAATGAAGATGTTTTACTAAGGTTATGAAATAACAGAAATACTACAGAGATCATATAATGTTGAGTTAGTCAAATTTGAACAATATTGGCTAAATTCTTTGTAAATTCATCAGGACTAAATATTTACATGATTTTATTTGAGTGTAATATAGATATTGAGGCTTGCTGTGCTACTGGTACAATCTGTTGATGTCCATGATAGTCATACAGCGCTTGCCACTAATTAAACTGCCAACAGCACCCCACATAGGAGATCATAGGATGTACATATCATGTAAACCCAATTGATATTTGTCTCCTGTTGATTGATGAGGGATTGGCGAAGTCTGTTGCCAAAGCAACAAATCATCCACCCCATGCTAGAATGAGCTCATACTGTGACATGCTTTGAGAAATATATGAACATCAGACACTTGGATATCTGTGTCTGCTGGCACATATAAATTATTGAATGAAAAATGGTACAACTGGTGGATTTTTTTAAGTTAATCATATACTCCTTGCTTTTTTATAAGTAATTAGAGCCTGAATTTCCCTCTTTGATACTCTGTAACCAGCAGCCAGGAGCTGTATAACAGCATCCTGGGATGACTGTTCTGCTGATTTATTTTTCTACCTTCCTGTTGTTGGTTATAACCTTTCCTAGAGAATTAATAGGAATTTGCAATATGGAGAATCATGGCTATTGTGTCAACTGCACACAGAGGTAACCACCACCTCCCCCACCACAATGTCCCCATATCACCACACCTAGCTAGGAAACCAAGTTAGCAGTCTAATCCCAGCCCGCTGCCAGTATTTCCTAGTGACTGGACTCCAGGATATGCTCAGGAGCAGACATGATGACTCTCTGCCAATTTCCCTTCTCGTTATTTGGGAAAAATATCCAGCTTCCACTCTGTCTCTCTTCACAATACCTCATCCTAAGAACCAGCAGCTGGGGAATCACGAGTGCACAACTACCTTCCTGTGGCTCACTTACTTGGATAACCAATGCACAGCATGAATGCACTGTACTGAATCTCAGAGCTTTCGCATTTCCCCATCAGCAAAGACTGAACATCACCATGTAACGCCTCACCTCTGAAATCATGCTGGTCAGTGTCTTAGATATGTGAGTTAATTAGAATGCAGATAATGATTTACCCAGTATAGTATTAATATAATTAATAGTATGCCTGTCACTGGATGTCATCACATAAAGAGGCACCATCTTCATGAAAAAAAAATGTCTGGCAAACCTGTTGTTCAGAAGAAAATGGTATAATTACCTCATTCATATTAAAACCTGAGGTTGCAGAATGTCATAATGATAGAAATGAACTATGGCTCTTCTTGGCTTCTCAGGTGCAAATTTGATCTTCATAACTCCACTGCGCCACCAGCTGTTTCCAATGCAGGCCTGAGTGTCATGGCCTTTTAAGACAAGCGCCTGCCCTAGCATTCCCGATATGCACCAGGAGCAAGTGGTGTAGCTTTATACTGATGTCACAGCGCCCGACTGGCTCATGCAATGTTGGACTTCCTAATTTGGATCATACTGGTCCATAATAAATGCATGTGTCACTCTGCAAAGAAAAAAGGTTAAACTGCCTGAGCAACCCACCATTCTCATTATTTCAAGGGCTAGGCACTCAACCCAAGTACTTTTGAAGACCTTCTGCTATTGTAAATTGTTTGGAAGTACTGTGGAGTACTGTTGGAGGGGTTGTGGTGAATTGCTGGACTGCATAGGGAGCTGTTGCTGCATCCTCACACCGATGGCAGAGGATTTGACGACGTGTGCACACAGTGGCTGCAATGGGTATGGGTGCAGCAGTGACAGTGCCTCTGGGTCTGCAGGGTGACTGTGAGATGATGCTGAGGCTGCTGAGAGGGCAAGCTCTGTGCAATGCCCTCTGTCAAGTTGCAGCCTCCATGCTCATTGGCAGTGACAGGAAGCTGTATGGCAGACAGGGCAATTCACCCAGCATCTCGGCATGCAGGCCCATTAATGTTCTCCTGTATGTCACTCAATCAAGTTTCCCACCTGAGTACCTTGTAGCAGAACTCATCTGCAACCTCACTTATCAGTAAGCTAGCAAACAAACCATCCCTTAGCCCTGGCATAGCTGCAGCCCACCTATGTCCAGTGGCTCACCATACGCTGATGCAAACTCTATATTAGCCTCCAAGCTATGTGCAGTGTCAGTAACTGAGCTGGTGACTTTAAGTATCAGATGAAGGGTAGCATTTTGGTTTTTGGGGCAGAACCCTGGCATCAGGTTCAAATGGTGATCAGAACCCACACAGTGGAATGTGAGGGAAATCCCTGGCAGGGGTTTTCCCTGAATTAGCAAATTAGTGACCAGAGGGCGGACTCGCTGCCCAATTAAGGATGGCAGACAGGCTTTCAAATCTGGAGGGCTAATAGGAGGCCCTCCAGCTAAGAAGGTGGATCAGGCTGCAGTTCAAGTAAGGAGGAGAGAGCGCCATCATTTTTGAGGGGCCACTCTCTTTTTAAACTGTTAAATTTTAAAACGTTTTCAACAGCATGTCCATCATTGTGTAGCCAGGCAGATGGGAAGGGCTTCAAGCCTTGCCTGGAGTGCTATGCCCCTGGTCTGCTGTTACAAAGCCACTTCCAGGCAGCTGGCCTTTTGCTCGATGCTGTAGGAGGCCCAGAGCTAACTGGAAAATGCCAGTTAGTCTCTGACAATAGGCCTTTAACTGCCATTAATTGACTGCCAGTCACTTGCTGGTGAGTATTCCTGCTGATTCCAATCTCACGGCCGGCAAAATCAACCAGGGTGGGATGGAGCCAGCAAACTCGCACATCAGCCAGCGGCGCAAATTTTTTTGCCTGCCTGCATCCGTACTCAGTGCCATCGAGACCCAAAAGTCCTGCCCAAATAATGATGCCTCTTCTGTGCTTTGCTGCTGCTCTCTCTCTTCCTCCTTAGGCTGCTGTGATTGGCAGGCAGCAGTTCTTGGTTCTTGGATGCCTAAAAGCAGAAAATCAGAAAGGGGAGGTTGGTATGAGTGAAGGATAATGAGGGTGGGAAGCATAGTCACACGATCTACTTGTTTGTCATGCCAGATAGCAGGAGATGGGTAAACTGGGAGTTGAGAAGGATTTCTTGGGCACTGCTCCCAGGTTCTTATGGCCAGTTGACAGAAATTGACTTCCATTTCCTTTTGAGGATGGTCCTCGAGGGCATCCTGGCCTCCCACCCGCAAAACTCCGGCATCTATCCCCCTGCCCACCTCCAGAACCAAAGCCTGCAGTGCTGCATCCGCTACCCTGGAACCCACTCTTTGCCCTGGTCTTCCATTTTCCATGCTTAAACTGCAGCAATATTATTCAAAGCAGCTCCCCTTTAAGCCTGCCTTGAAGAACAGAAGATTGGCTGCACCACGTGTGCTCAACACAATGACATTCAACTCCCAGCTGACACAGAGGCAGTTGGTAGCGTGCAGCAGCCACAGCGCAGCAGACACTCAGCCCTATGCTATATACATCCCACCAAATTTATGTGCTGTCCACCTCAAATGGAACCGACGCAGGCAAGTCATAAATAGTGACTCCCCAGGCTTGAGAAACTAGATAAGTCAGTTTTTAGACCCTAATTCCCAAACCAAAAAAAGGGCAGAATTTTACATCCCGCAGGCAGGCACACGCCTGAGGAGCTGCTGCTGTCATCCAGATCACACTGAGAGGAGCTCACTGAGATAACAATCTGCGTGTGCACCAACATGAGGTCGCTCTGGACCTCCCTGCTCACTATTGATGGACGGGCACCTAGCTGGGATACTGGGTGCCTCATCCATTCCTCACACTGGCACTGACCACCTGAGGTCAGTGCCTGTGTGAGGGCTTGCAGGTCCGAGCACAACCCTAGGAACACTTCATTCTGTTCCTGGAGTTGCCTCTCCATGAGAGTCGCCGCTGTCTTAATGGAGGAGACAGTGCGCTCGGCCATGAGGGTCAATGCAGTGATCACACCATGCATGGTCTCCCCCACAACAGAGACCATGGCAAGCAGGCCTTCATTTATCTCTGCCAGACCCTCCAGCACATCCCGTTGGACATCCAGCATCTGCTGCCTAACGGGCGACTCCAAAGGCTCATTATCTGCCTTCAACTGAGCATCATCTGGTCCCCAGCAGTCCTCTGACTGCCAGCGCCCTGGGCAATCTCTGCCTCCGCCTGCTCCTCAAATGAGTGTGAGTGCCCTCCCCAATGTGCACCGAGATAGTAGCTGCCGATCTACGCCAACCAAGGTGCTGGTATCCGCGCTGGTGCCTGGTTCAGAGAGCGGGTGTGACGCAGGTGAAATGAAGCCTAGTGGTCCTCCGGCATCAGGGGTGGCCCGTCGTGGTCCAGAGAGCAAGTGCGTGTTGGTGAATCTAAAAGGGAGAACAAGAACATGTCATTAGCTAAAGTCATGACTCTGTCACTGTGCATGCCATGCACCCTGGTGAGACAATGGAGATCTTCATCACAGTGCCATCATGTTTCAATGATCAATGGGGACTCCAGGTTTGAGGCTCCCATCAATGAAAAGACTACACTAGAATGGTTGCTCAATCCAAAACTCTCACCTCTGTGCACTGCACTCTTAGGAGCAGGAGGTTGGGCTGCCTTCCGCCTGTATGTGACCTCTCCAATTGGTTATGGCTTGTCTTTTCCTGAAAGAACAAAGAAGCATTGATTAGCTCACTCTTTTTGCAGCGCCATTGCAGCCTGGCCAACCCCACCTGAGGAACACATCACAGGGCACAGCCAAGTCATGGCCCTCAGGCTGTAAGGTGCTCAGTCCAAGCAGCCAGGGTGCACCCCCTTGACCAGCTCCGGCGTCACTGACAGTTGGCACTCTGACTCTAACACCCCTGAACTCCACAGGGGGATGGCCACACCTTAACATTTTCTGCACACTGACCCTTGCCAACACTGTACTCGCCCTTCCTGAGCGCAGCAGGTCATTAAACCTCTTCCGGGAATTCACACATGTGCGCCGCACCATGTCACGGCTGCTGACCTGGGCTGCAACCTCCCCCCATGCCCTCTTTGTGAGGTGTGGTAGCCTCCTCCTCCCATCTCTGGGGACAAGGATGTCCCTCCTGGCAGCCACCTCCTCCAGGAGGACCGCGAGGCACTCATCCAAAAGCTGGGGGCTGAGTGCCCACCCACCCTGCCCTCTCACCTGTCGTGTCCAGCCGCACTCAACTCCATAACTTGAACATTGACAATGCAGAGGAGACGTTCTTCCGTGGCAGCCTTCCAGGGCCTGCCTGGGCCATTTTTAAACTGGCCGCTGGATTGCCATTTGACCCGGCGGCTGACATTCATCCACCCCTTCCAGACCAGTGAGGAGTTGTGTTTCACTCTGGGTGGGCCTTAATTGGCCGGCCCAGCGTGAAATCGCGGTCAGAGGCTGATCGTGGACGATGGACCGTTTCCTGGTCGCTCCCAGGCCTGCCGACCTCAAAATTCTGCCCAATGAGTTAAAACGGTTTTCTGATTGGTATGAGTTTGTAAATTATGCATTGTGTTCGTGGGTTTAAGACTGATAAATCGTCACAGATAAGGAGGGTGATGAAATGTGTGAAAGTCACTCAGCCATTTCTGCAAGTTTATTGCTTAGATTCCCAGAGTGGGAAGAAACTCAGCAATAGTTAACAAGCCTGGCATTTCAGCAGCTGGCGCATAAATCTGTTTCTCTGAATAATTTTGTGATTTTGAAATACATAATGAGATTAGCAACTACAACGTCAGATAGCTGAATTTAATCTTTGAAATTCGCCACTGGATCTTGAAGCATGTACCAAACACCTGTTCTGGGTGCATGATGTGCAACACTCTCACAGCTGCAGTCAAGTGGAAGACAAAGGAGGTGGCAGCAGGAACGTTGTAGGAAGCCATTCTTCTTTCCTGAAGCCTCCTTTGATATCTACATGCATTGACGTTCTTAAGGTTCATGCATGCATGACTGGCCAATGATTGTATGGATAATTAGTAATCTGCCAACTCAGACCAGGAACCATATGAACTCTGAAAGGAGGGGACTTAAGTGGTAATTATAGCTTACAGATGAAATGGCTGATGGTATCATCTTTTTAATGTGCAAAACTGGAGCATAATTCTATGAAGGTACTTATGCATGAATACAATTAATACATGTTTTATTTACTATGATTGGTTATTAAAGGAACACCATCTCTGCAAAAAGTGTTTGGAAGACATTAGGCAGGATTTTGAGGTCATCGGGAGGGCGCAGTGGGCGGGCCTGGGAGTGGCCGGGAAACGGTCCGCCGTCCACCATGATTTCACACTGGTGGACCAATTAAGGCCAGCCCAGTGTGAAATGTGGCTCCACACTGGCCGGGAAGAGGCAGGCAAGGGAGGGGGCCTGTTGGGCCGTTGGTTCGCTGTTTGAAAATGGCCCAGGCAGCCTCTGAAGGGCTGCCATGGAAGGACGTGTGTTCAGCGTTCCCAGTGGAGTCAAGTGCAGCTGGACAAGGCAGGTAGGAGGACACGTCAGGTGGGCACTCGTCCCCTCACTTTTCTGATGAGTGCCTTGCTGTCCTCCTGGAGGAGGTGGCTGCCAGGAGGGACACCCTTGTCCCCAGAGATTGGAGGAGGAGGCCACCGCATCTCAGTAACAGGGCATGGGAGGAGGTGGCAGCAATGGTGAGCAGCCATGACGTGGTGCGGCGCAGATGGGTGCAGTGCCGGAAGCGCTTCAATGACCTGCTGCGTTCAGGGAGGGTGAGTACAGTGTTGGCATGGGTTGGTGTACAGAAGTGTTAAGGTGTGGCTGTTACCCCACCGTGGACCTCAGGGGTGCTAAATCCTGAGTGCCAATTGTCAATGATTCCAGAGCTGGCCAAGGGGGTGAGCCCTGGCCGTTTGGACTAAGCGTCTTGCGGCTCGAAGGCCACAACTCCGCTGTGCTCTGGGAGGTGCTCCTCAGCTGGGGTTGGCCAGGCTGCAATGGCGCTGCAGGTTGGGAGTGGACTAATCAATGCTCCTTTGCTCTTTCAGGAAAGGACAAGCCATAACCAGGCAGAGAGGGCATGTACAGGTGGAGGGCAGCCCAATCTCCTGCTGCTCAGCAGGTTTGAGCAAGGCGCCCTGGAGCTTGAGAGCCGCATGCTTCATGTGCAGCCGGGCGTGGAGAAGTAGGGGTGCCAGACGAAGGTAAGAGCTCAGTGCACAGAGGTGAGACTTTCGGCTCGTGCAACCATTCTAGTGTAGTCTCTTCATTGATGGGAGACTTGAACCTGGAGCCCCCATTGATCATTGAAAGACGATGGCACCATGATGCAGATCTCCGTTGTCTCACCAGGGTGCCTGGCATGCACAGTGACAGTGTGGTGACTTTAACTAATGACATGTCCTTGTTCTCCCTTTTAGGTTTGCCAGCAGGCCCCCCACCCCCCGGACACCCCCCAACACCCCAGACTCCCGGGTCTCTGATCCCTCCCCCCAGGCCTCCAATACCCCCACCACCCACCCTCCCGGACATCTGGCCACCACCTCCCCACCCACCCTCTCCGATCAACACGTCCCACCGCCAACTCCCCCCCCACTCCACCCCACCCCCAGCTCCTGGAACACCCCCCACCCCCAAATCCTATCCACTTGCCTTAGGCACTTACCTTCTCCCTGGCCTGTCAATTTTACCGGCCCTTTAAACTTACCTGCTTTACAGCATCAAGTGCCATAAAAAAGGGGGTGCCACCTCCTTGAATCGGCCAGAGCCACACTTCACTGGGGCCTGTGAGAAGTCTTTCAATGCAGGCCCAAGGCAGCTTCGGTGAACAAAAGGGTCAGCCTAATTTTCAAGACCAAGTAAGTGTGCATTTATTTCTTCTAATTCCTGAGGCCAGCACTTTCCGATGCCAGTTGGAAGTTATGGCCCAATATGACAACTGAAATAAATTGAATGAAAAAGATCATAAGGGTTACATGCATTTTTGCTAGGTCCAAGTTTTTTATTCTGTTGTCACTTCTATGTATTTTGGTTTACAATGCTTTATTGATGGTATACATGGAATGTAGTGACCAAAAGAAAAAAAATGATGTAAAAGTGCCTGAATCACTGTGTAGTAGCACTCATTCAGGAATTGTGAATATGGTGTTGCAATAACAACCTGATTTTACATTATTGCAACTGTGTCTATATGTAATCTGTTGCTTAAGATAACAAGACAAATTTGGGCAAGAAAATAGTGCAATGTGCTACGCCAGTATCTCGCTGATAGGTTCGGCATTAAAATACATGTAAGGCCATTAATTTGTGGTACATGCCCATTAGATACCCACTAAACACACCAGATAATTTTAGGGTTTGTCCATTCAAGTGTAAGTGCATTGTTAATGTTGTGTTTAGTCCTAATTATAGCTAAACAACCTCTCTGGCACTGAAAATTAACTTTTACAAGTGTGGAGACTCATTCTTTCAGATTTTAATTATTGTTAAAGATTTAAGACACCCTTTCTTATGTGTTTTCTTATTGTCCCTTTTCTCTCTCTCTCTCTCCCAATCCCATCTTTCTTTCCCTCTCTTTATTTTATTTTCTGGACACAATTTACCTTGAATTAGTATTTATACTTCCTAGTTTGGACTTCACATCCCTCAGTAAAAACTCTTCAATCTGATTATTGTTGCTTGCCCTATTCACATAGGTCCTAGATCCCCTCTAGGCAGGTCTAGGTCTAAATGTAATGAAATGTGAGCGCCATTCAGTCAATGCTGATCACAAAATCTGGGCCAATATGTTCAAGCTATGTTTAAACTTATGTGAAAAATACAGAAATGTTGTACTGTTCTTGTGCGGTTTAAATAAGAAAATGCTTTAAAATCCCAGCTTCAATATCTTGAATTAAGCCAACTCAATTCCCTCTTGGCAGATGATACTGCAACTTAATCTTAAATAATTAAAGGCTAGCTTTTAGCACACATTCTTGATGTTACATCTTTCAGTGATGTTACCCTTGAAAGTGTGGCCTCAGAGGTATCACACCTCCAAAGTGAAAACATCCAAAGGACAAAAAATTGTGATTGGTTTAAATAACCATTTAACCATTAAGTCCTCAGGCAGCCATCCGATATGAACAAAACTACATACCGAATGAGAAATGAATACCCATAGATATCAAAACCACAGGCCTGAATTTTATGGTGCAGGGGCAGGTGCACGATACTCCCGACACACTGTCAAATAGATTGTGATGACGTTGGAAGGGATCCTGATGCCATGATGCCGCATCGCAATATTTTGGAAGGCTGGTGTGTCCAAAGGTTGGCAGCTCACCCGACACCAATTGAAAAGGCAATTGAAGTAATTAAAGATGCAATGCACTGCAATTTTAAACAGTCCATGCTGTTTTAAGGACAGTGCATGGGCTGCACAATGAGCACTTTCTCAATCCAAGGCGGGATATAAAGCTACAGAAGGAATAAAAAGTGTGGAGGTAGGAGTTAATATGTGTTGCTTATGTTTTGACTTTCTGGATTGTTTTCTGAACCATTGTGTTCAATACTTTGGGAGGTAAAGAGGCTTCTGTCTTTAAAGAGCCACTAACAGACTGGCATAACATCAGTCAGTCTGCACCTCAGCAATCCAATTGCTTTACTGTAAGAATTGTTCTATCAGCTGGAGGCTCTTCTTCAGGTGAGGAGGAGAGGAGAAGAAGGGGGTGGAGGCCAGGAGACAGCATCAACCTGTCTGTCCAAGAGCAAAGTGGCACACCCTGAAAAGCTTGAGGGCCAGCAAAGCTTGCAAAGGAGAAGGGACCAGTGGAGGCCCCGTTGGCAGAACCAACCAAGTAAGATCCAAATACCTGGACATGACCAAGGTGCAGTGCAGAAGAAAGATCCGCCTCCCAAGTGAGTCAGTACCATCGATCTGTGAAATGATAGGCCCTGAAATAGCATCCAATTGCAATTGGGGGGCAGCCTATGACTGTGGCACTCAAAATAACTGTTGCCTTATATTTTTAAGCATCAGGTTAATTCTCGGGTGCTGTAGGAACTCTCTACAGCGTGTCACGTCCTCTGCACACCACTGCACAATACTTGTCATGGACGCACTCATCAAGAGAGTGAAGACCTTTATAACTTTCAAAACAGATGAGGATAGTCAGGCAGAGCATGCAAGAGTATTTGGGACTATTGCAGGCTTCCTAAAGATTCAGGGTGACACTGATTATGCTCATGTGATGATCAAAGCACCTGCAAGAGAGCTGGAGGCCTTTGTGAGTCATAAAAGGTTTCACTCGTTCAGCATCCAGCAAGTGTGCAATCACCAGCAGCAGATCCTCCAGGTTTGTACAAGGTATCCTGGGAGTTGCCATGATTCTTGTATTCTCTGGCACTCGCAGGTTCAAGGCTTTTCATCCCCCCAAAACAATTGGATGACCGGTCGGTGGGGGATAAAAGATACCCTCTGAAAAGATGGCTATTAATTGTAAGTTAAACCTTTCATACTGTTATGGGGATCATGTGACTGTACAGACGAATCATCTCTAAGCACGGGTAACCTTAGGGATGGAGCTTTCTAGGCTTGGTCTTGGTACAAGCATGTAGCTTCATCAGGAGCCCTGTAAATAAAGTTTACTGTTCCTAACAAGAAGCCTGTCTGATTCCCCAAGCTTATTACAATTGGCAACAAGGATAAATAGCGCTGACACTGCACCTCCACTTGCGAATGTGAGTATTTTGATTTTTAAGGGAAGAAAGGAAAATATACTCACCAGTCATGCCACTCCTTGGCAGAATTGACCCATATGACCCGTCCATTGAAGACTGGAGTCAGTACATAAGTTTCTACTTTGTGGCAAACAAAATAATGATGGAGGAGAAACAGAAGGCAATTCTTCTAAGCGTCTGTGGGAGCAAAATGTATAACTAATCCGTAGTCCGACAGCCCCGAACACGCCAAACTCCAGACCCTTCAAAGAGCTAGTAAACCTCGTGAAGGCACATTTTCAGCCTAAACCATCGGTGATCATGCAAAGATTCAAATGCAACTCTAGAGTAAGGGCTCCCGGTGAGTCAATCTCAATGTACTTCGTGAAGTTAAAACAGTTAACGGAGCACTGGGACTTCGGAGATACTCTAAATGACATGTTGCGAGATTGTTTGGTTTGCAGCATACTCGATGATGCCATTCAGCACTGTTTACTTTCGGAAATTAATATAGACCTGAAGTGCGCCATGGAGATAGCACTAGCAATGGAGAGAGCTGAGAGGGACTTGCAGGCTTTGCAGAATGTGCAACATGGCACCGTTCTTCAGTGGGAATCTGCCAGGGGCATGGTGCGAAAGCCAGCGAGATAACCGCAAAGTAGGACATGGTCCCTACCGCTTGAAAAACAAAAAGGAATCCAGGAAGAAGTTCACCAGTAATTCAGAAATTAAAGTATTACCGATGTGGGGGTAATCATGTACTGGAAGCCTGCAGATTTAAAGAGGCAAAATGCCACTACTGTCACAAAAGGGGCATTTATGAAACAATGTAAGGTGAAACCAGAACAGCCATTCAGGCAGCAGGCCAAGTTGAAAGAAGTGCACAATATAAATGAACCAGAAGCTGCTGATACTGATATCTATTCCCTACACAATCTCAAGGCCAGGAAAACTGAGCCAATCACTATTAGCCTTCAAGTAAATGGGAAGCCTTTAATCAAGGAGGTTGACACAGGAGTATCAGCCACAGTGGTGGCAGAACACATCTTTAAATACCTCAGCGAAGGTACCCAGCCAATTTGGAGCAAACTACAGCTCAGCTGAAAATGTATACAGGAGAAGCAATACAGGTGAAAGGCATCACCTCTGTACCTGTATCCTACAGGCAACAGACAGGCCAGCAGCCAGTAATTATTGTAACAGGTGAAGGACATGGCCGTCTGGACTGTGATTGGTTGAAAGAAATAAAACTGAACTGGCCAGAAATCTTTCAAGTCAGGACGGGACGGATTCCTGTGTTGTTTAAAAAGTATGACAGAGTATTCTGAGATGAGTTGGGAAAGATATAAGGCCTACAAGCTAAAATATATGTGGATTCTAAAGCAACAACCTGTTTTTTTAAAGGCAAGACCTGTGCCTTATGCCCTAAAGGAGAAGGTGGATGCAGAATTGTGCCACTTGGATAAATTAGGAATAATCCAGCCAGTCCAATTTTCAGAATGTGCAGCACCCATAGTCCCTCTGATGAAACCAGATCAAATTGCTTCTGTGGACATTACAAGTTAACTGTGAGCAAGGCTGCGAAATTAGACAAATATCCAATCCCAAGGATTGAAGATCTGTATGCTAAACTTGCAAAAGGAAGATTCTACACTAAACTGGACATGAACCATGCATACCAACAGCTAAAGCTGGACAACACATCTAGAGGGTATGTTACCATAAACACGCACAAGGGCCTGGACCAATATACACACCTACCCTTTGGAGTGTCATCTGCCTATGCAATTTTCCAAAGAACCATGGAAAGCCTACTACAAGGGCTTCCCTGAATTATTGTGTACCTGGATGATGTCCTAATCACAGGAACAATGGAAGCCAAACATTTGGCTAACCTAGGAGAGGTTCTGAAGATATTTTTGGAGGCTGGTATACGTTTGAAAAAAGAAAAGTGCGCTTTCCAAGCAACTGAAGTCACGTATTTGGGTCATCAAGTGGATGCCCAAGGGTTGCATCCAGTAGAGCAGAAAGTCAGGGCAATCAAGGAAGTGCCCTTTTCTACTAGTGTCACAGAGCTCAAGTCTTTTTTGGGCATGATAAATTAATATGGACACTTCTTGCCTAATTTATCTAGAGCCCCATTACACTTATTATTGAAGAAGAACCACAGATGGTCCTGGAAGGCACAGCAAGAGGAAGCCTTCATAAAAGTCAAGAAGCTTTTACACTCGATATGTCTGCTAGTGCACTATGACCTGTCAAAGGAATTAATGCTAACTTGTGATGTATCTCCCTACAGCATGGGAATGGTATTGTCACACAAGATGGAGGATGGATCTGAAAGGCCAATAGGTTATGTCTCCGGAACCCCCTCTGCAGCTAAGAAAGGTTACTCACAAATTGAAAAATAAGGTTTATCCGTCATATTTGGAGTCAAGAATTCCATCAGTATTTGCATGGTCGACACTTCACCATAGTGTCAGATCAGAAGCCACTGTTAGGTTTGTTTAGTGAAGATAAGGCAATCCCACTAATAGTCTCTGCTAGAATTCAAAGGTGGGCTTTAATTTTGTCAGCATATGTGTACACTTATATGCACCATCTGGGTGTGCATATAGCAAATGCATATGCCCTCAGTCGTCTTGCTTTGCCAGTTAGCATTACACGTGCTCCAGTACCTCAAGAAGTTGTACTTGTGCTGTATTTCCTGGACTCCTCGCCGGTCTGTGCAAAGCAGATAAGAATTGGACAAACCAGGATCCAATTTTATCAAGAGTCCGAGAACAGGAATTGCAAGGATGGTCAAATGCACAAGTCTCTGAAGAATTAAAACCATTCCATGCCCATAAATCTGAATTAAGTTGTCAAGGCGGTATATTATTGTGTCCTTTGCAAGAAAGAGAACCACTATTGACAGAGCTTTATAGTGTGCATCCAGGCATTTCATAAATGAAGATGCTCGCATTAAGTTATATCGGGTGGCCAGGTATAGACAGTGATATAGAAAAAATGGTTAAACACTGTGTCTAGTGTCAGCAACAGCAGAAGTTACCCATTTCAGCTCCATTGCATCTGTGGGAGCGGCCTGGTCAACCCCAGGTTACACTACATATAGACTACATAGGACCATTTTTAGGTACCATGTTTTTAATGATCATCAACGCGCATTCAAAGTGGATGGATGTGCATGAATAAGATCACCTACAACGTGTGCAACTATTGAAAAGCTACATCAATGTTTTAGTGTGCATGGCCTACCAGAAATCTTTGTTTCGGATAATGGCACTGCTTTCACTGGTACAGAATTCCAGAGATTCATGAACCTAAGTGGAATTCAACATGTCAGAACAGCACCATATCATCTTTCATCCAATAGGTTAGCAGAAAGAACAGTGCAAACTTATAAAACAGGCATGAAGGAACTATCCGAAGGAGCATTAGAAATATGAATTTCAAGATTTATTTTCGCACGACTGCTCATACATCTATGGACTCAACACCGCCTGAATTGCTTATGAAGTGCTGCCTTCGGACAAGATTGAGTCTAGTATTCTCTATCTTAGAGGGGAAGGTGGAAAAAAAAACAGAGTAGTGAATCATGGGGGAGAATTTTTGGCTCGGCAAGCTGGGGCAGGGCCCGCTTGCCGAGGCGTAAAATGACGCAGGGTGACGTCGGGTGTGCGTCCCAACGTCACTGTGCATCATTTAGATTTTCAGTTCGGCGGGCGAGCAGCCGAATTGGCTGCGCGCCCGCCGAACTGTCAAAGGCCTGTTAAGGCCATTAATGAAGTAATTATGGTTATTGAAAAAGCTGCCTGTCCAACCTTAAGGTTGGCGGGCAGACGAAGAGCCCAACCTTCACATTTTTCATGGAGCCTCATCCACGGGCGGGATGAGGTTTCATGAAGGGTTTATAAATTAAATACATTTTTTTTTATTAAAGTTCATTGACATGTCTTTTATTAAAATTTTTAAGACTTAAAACTTATCTCCCTGAGGCAGCTCTGTGCCTCAGGGAGATTTCTGCACTCTTTCGCGCACATGTGACTCAGGGGACACCCCCCCTCCTCCCGACCACCACCCCCACCGCTCGCACAGGGAGCGCTGAGCGCTTCCAGGCATGCGTCACGTTGGGTGGACCTTAATTGGCCCGCCCACGTAAAATGGCGGTGCGGACCCAATCGGAGGTGCCAATTGGGTCCATGTCTGCTTCCGCCCGCCCCTGCACAACCCCCACAACGGGGGGAGAATTCTCTCCATTATTTTGACAGTAATGATCGAGAATTTACTCCGGGAGAAACAGTTTTTGTGTAAAATTTTGCAACTGGACCGGGATGGGTCCCTGGTACAATCGTCTCCGAAACAGGACCTTTATCTTATCAAGTGGAAGTGGAAAACAGGATTGTTAGGAAACATGTGGATCATCTCAGAAGTCGAGACACACTCCAACAAACAGTTAATCCACCTGAAATAGAAGTCAAACCTTTGATCCCTGAGGTGCCAGATCAACAACAAATAGACATACCTGATATCTCTGTTGAAGCAAATAATTCTGAACTGCCATTGTCTAAGGATGTGCCTGATGCAGCAGTTCCTAGTCAAATCGAAATGGAAGAGTCTCAAGTCGTAGAGTTGCCGTTGCTCTACCCAAATCAGAAAACCTCGAAGATGAAATCTATAATTGCATGAACTATATATATTTGTATATGATATACAATATATTTTTTAAATAAGAGGGGTAAAGCAAAATTAAAGGGGAGGAATGCAGTAATTGTAAATAAAACCTTTCATACTGTTGTGGGGATCATATGACTGTACAGATGAATCAGGCCTAGGTGCAAGTAATATTATGGGTGGAGTTTTCTAGCCTTGGTTTTGGTACAAGCACGTAGCTTCATCAGGAGCCCTGTAAATAAAGTTTGCTTTTCTAACAAGAAACCTTTCCGGTACCCCAAGCTTATTACAATGGCTAATGACACCAATAAGACATCCTCGCATTTCTGCTGAAGAGAGGTACAACATAAGCCATGCCTCCATGAGGGTCATAATCGAGAGGATGATTGGACTGCTCAAGAAAAGGTACCATTGCCTGGAGCGATCTGGAGGGTCTCTTCAATATGCTCCAGATCATGTGTCTCTCATTGTTGTGTGCTGTGCCCCTGTATAATCTGGCTCTTTCTCAGGAGGATCAGATGGAGGAAGTAGATTGGGACGGACAGCCACAGATGTGTGAGAACTATTCAAACACAGACTCCAAGGATGAACCTGTACAGCCACAGGGCCATTTTGAGAAGCCAGCAGGGCAGCAACCTTTGAGAGCCCAGAAGACCAGGGAAGCTTTCATTCAAAGGAGCTTCCAGTAGGCTGCCAAAGTCCTCAGGCCACGTCATTAAAAAGCTGCATGAAGCCTCCTGACTCCCTCCTTTGGCCTATGGCTCCTCTAAAAAATAACAATCATGCTCAATTGCTTTTTGGGATTGAGTTGCAGGCCTCCAAACTTCACGCCACTCGTAGCACAAGATGAATATGTGATATGAAATATCAATTTAATAAGTTGATGTGGAACAACAACACACAAGTCACACAACTAAACATATTGCCTGTGATTGCCTTTCTGTTATTACTGTGATTTCATAAACCGTTTACAAATGCTTCAACTTGGTGCTCCCCCGTTGCTGGCAGCTGATTTAAGGCGGGCTGCTGACTCAGATGCCCCGTTGGCCTGGATGACCTTGGCAGGCATCCTCTGGTTGCCGGAGACTGCGAGGGCCCCGACTGGGTAGGAGAGTCCTGCCCAGTGGTGGGACACTCCTCGGTCATTGCGGACTCTTCAGACAATACTGTCACTGGCAGAGGGGCGGAGGAGCTGCTGTCATCATCAGGAGCACCTTGAGAGGAGCCCTCAGATGCAGAGAGCTGCCAGTCATCCACCAACATGAGATTTGCTTGGACCTCCGGGCTCACCGTAGATGGACAAGAAGATAGCAGAGACACCGGCTGCCTCATCCATCCCTCACACTGGCAATGCCCTGCAGGGTCACTGTCAGTGTGTAGACTTGCAGGCCTGAACACAACCTCAGAAACCCTTGATTGAGCTGCTGGAGCTGGCTGTCCATGAGAATTGCCAATCTTTCAATGGAGGATGCCATGCATTCAGACGAGAGGGTGATCATAGCACCCATGCCCTGCATTATATGGGCCAGGGCTCACATATCATCTGGAAGCTCTGCCAGGTCTCCAGATACCTTCCACTGGACATCCAGCATTTGGCGCCTGATGGACGACTCCAAAGGCTCGTCGTCTGCCTGGGACTCAGCATCTTCCTGGTCTCCAACACTCCTCTGACTATCATAGTACTTGGAACTCTCTGTTTCCAACAGCTGCTCAGGCAATTGTGATGTGCTGCACCCAGTTTGTACTATTGGCTGTATGGATGCCCTCAACTCCACCAAGGTGCCAGTATCTGAGGTGGTGTGCAGTGTGGAGCGAGGATGTGACACTACAGCATCTGAGGGTCCCTCCTCCTTTGATGTTAATGGCGGACCATCTAGGTCCTTCATTGGTTTGGACAATGATCCACCTGTTGGATGAAAAACAGCAGTGAGTATACATGACCATTAAAGAAACAGAGTAAGGAGCTATTACAGCATCCTACACATGGGCATTGTGCACTTCACAAATATAACAATGCAGAGGAACAAAAGACCAGTCACCTTGCATTCTCTACTGCTGAGCCCTTCATATCTCATGCTCCACCCCAGTTCAAAGTGCATCCCCTTCACTCCCACCCTCCTCATAAACCCCTGCCTCTCCACAACCATCAGATCTCACACACTGCTCGCATGCTAACTCTAGAAGACTTCCTCCACTGGCACCAGCATTGCAGATTTGGGACTCCACCACCTTTACTGTTGCATTCCAGCACATTGTGTTTCCTCTTCTCCTGTGAAGACAAGAGCACATTACTGAGCCCCTATTCTATATGACTGAGGTGTACATGCTCCTCCCCAAAATCACTGGTCCATGTGCCCAATGCATTACAGGACCTTTCCCTCTAGGCATGCCTGCCATCTTACCTAGCCCTAAACAGCTTTGTTGGGCACAGGTCTCCTTTGGCACTAGAGCCGCTTATGTACCATCTTCTGGCCCTGTCAAATGCATGCCCACCCATATACATTCATTCAAAATGCAAAGTGCCATCCTTGCTCGCCCTTGGAGAAGGTCATTCACCATCTTCCGACACCGCACCAAGTGCACTGCTCACTATCGCTGCCATCTCTGTCCAGGCTTTCTTGGTTAGGTGTGGAGGTTTCCACTCACCATCACCTGGCAGCAGTATCTCCTGTCGATCACTGACTGGCTGCGGGAGGGCCTGCAAGCAGCCATCAGAGAAACGAGGGGCTGTTTGCGTGTGGACATTTCCATTGCCACCAGCCTGGTTTTGTCCTCTGGTCATCATGTCTCAAATCCCTCAACAATTTGGTCCTGCCTGTGCTGCAGGATAGCAGAAATTGGCTGTCACTGAAGAAGCTCCTGCAACTGCACTCAATTCCACAATCATTGCTTCAATCACCCAGAGTCTTCACACACTACTAACGGCCCTTTTAAGCGCCCCACAGCAATCTTGATGAAGAACCTGAACTGCTCCCACCCACCACCACATCCCCACAACAGCTCCGGCCCTCTCAGTGAATGTTAAATGACTAGCCAGTGTGTAATTGCTGGCGGCAGCCAGTGTTAGGCAGGAGCGGACATTATGCCCGCTTCTGGTCCCACAAATCTGATACACATGCCGAGTGTAATCTTCAGGCCGTAAATTTATTTTCCAAGCTATCATTGTGAACCAGAAATGCCATGAAGTGGATCAATTAAATTATTTGAATAATTTGCTCATATTGATTTCAGATGCCATTTTTCTGTTTCTCCAATTCCCAAAACCTCCAATTTAAATTTCTCACTTCTAGTTGGAATCGTTTCACAGACTCACCCCTCTCCATATTTGTAACCTCTTCCAGTCCTACAATACACATGCCCCTCCCCCAAATTTACTTCACCTCTTAATCTGGTTACACCTTCATCCCTCCTCCCTTTATCCTTCTACTGGCAGACATGCCTTCAACTGAAATTCTCTCCCTAGACACATCAGCCACTCCACCTCCCCTACTTCCTTTTAGACCTTCTTCAAACCTACCTCTTTAACCAAGCTTCACTAATATCCTCTCTTTGATTACATATCTACGAAGCCCTTCAGTATATTTTTCTGCCTTAAAAGGAGCACATAAATGCAAACTGTTGCTGTTTCACTCAAATAATTGTATCTTTTTAATTCATTCATGGGATGTGGGCTTCACTGGCTAGGCAGCACTTATTGCCCATCCCTAATTGCCTTTGAGAAGGTGGTGATGAGCCTTCTTGAACCGCTGCAGTCCATGTAGTGTAGGTACACCCACAGTGCTATTAGGGAAGGAGTTCCAGGATTTTGACCTAGTGACAGTGAAGGAACTGTGATATAGTTTCAAGTCAGAATGGTGAGTGACTTGGAGGGGAACCTATAGGTGGTGGTGTTCCCATGCCTCTGCTGCCCTTGTCCTTCGAGGTGGAAGACATTGTGGGTTTGGAAGGTGCTGTTGAAGGAGCCTTGGTGAGCTGCTACAGATTATTTTACTCTCTGAAAAGCACTTACAGCAAAGAAGATAACAGAGCAAAAGGCAAATGAAGGAAAATGGTGTCATAACTTTACTGCTGAAGACCTCAACACAACCCTCAATGAGATGGAGACAAAGGGTTATTGGCTCATTAGTAACAATAAGTACATGGCCTCTGGAAAAGTTAGCATGCTTGCTTGGAGGTTTGGCTGCTCTCAGCAATGTTCCAATGACCATGGGGCAATGTCACAAGAAACTGAATGATTTAACACGATCTGCCAGGCTTTGTACAGTTCTTTGAAAACTTTCTAATTAGGATTCCTTAAAATGTTACTGAAGCATGAATCTTGTTTGTGGGTAAGATGTTCAGGGTTAAATGAAATCAAGCGGTTGTAAAATTCAGTTGCTATTGGAGACAGGACTCACTAAGTGCTTGCAGCAATCTATCTGTACCCCATAGAGCTGAGATGTGAAGTTGCTTTCAGTGAATCATATCCTGTCTCCAAACCAACCAACAAGCCTTACTCAAACCAATAAGGAAGCGCAAAGTAAAATTTATTTTGCATGCCTCTTTAGAGCAAGATGGCTCATAATGCCCAGGGGCTTTTGTTGACCGGGGTGGTGTGGCTTTTGTAAAAAAAACTTAATAAGTATGAAGAGAAGGCCAGATAGCTGGTGAGTATCACAAATACTTCAGTGTATGGTGCCCAATCAGACATTGAAGTGAGAAAAGGTGTCACCAGCTGAATTTTTAAATCATGAATGAACATACGAGCTTCTGTGATATGCCAAAGGAACACTCCTCATTGCAAAGTGCTTCTTCTGAGAGCTATACTATGGTCTCCGGACACACCAAACTGGTGCTGAGTCAACACAGGCAGAACGTATTGAAATGGGGCATGGAGAAGGAAAGAGAGACATTAATTGAGCTGGATGAAGAAGAGGATTGGCATCCAGGTGAGCAGTAAGGTGCTCAGCCTGAGTGGGAGGGCAGGAGAATTTGTGTTGTCACCTCTGTGCTCACATATTGCGCCACCTGTAACTAGTGTAGTGCCATGGGGATCCGTGCTGGGGCCTCAATTATTTACAATATATATTAATGACTTATATGAGGGAAGTGAATGTACTATTGCCAAGTTTGCAGATGACACAAAGATAGGTGGGAAGGCAAGTGGTCAGGATGACACAAGGGGCTGAATTTTCCCCCCCTTGTGGGGGAAGTTGAGGGGTGGGCGCATACGGGTGCGCTTCTGATTGGCACCCCCTGATTGGAGACGTGGTGCCATTTTACGTGGGTCAGCCAATTAAGGCCCGCCCAGCGTGACATCCGCAGGGAAGTGCTATGCGCCCCCTGTGCGGGTTGGGGCGGGAATTCCCAAAATCGAGAGTGCACTCTTTCGCACATGCGCACGAAAGAGTGCACTCATCCCCCTGAGGCTAAGTGCAGCCTCAGGGACATCGCCTCTACTTTCAAAAATATTAAAAATAGAAAAATAAAATTTCCCTAACATTTCTCCTCATGTGACACTGTCACATGAGTTTGGACATGTTCATAATTTCCAAAAAAACTTTATTAAAATTTTTAAAACCCTACATGAAAACTCATCCCGCCCGTGGATGAGGTTTCATGATTTTTCTAATTCGCGCCGGAGCTCCTGGCCTGCCCACCAACCTTAAGGTTGGACAGGTAGGTCCACTAATTACTTTAATTACTCTGTCAATGGCCTCAATTGGCCATTGACAGGTCAGCAGGCTCACAGCTGATTTTGCTGCGCCCCCGCCTTCCTGAAAATTTAAATGGAGCGGGGTGACGTCAGGAGTTCCACCCGACGTCACTGCACGTCATTTTACATGTCGGCAAGCAGGCCCCTCCCCCACTCACCGATGGTAAAATCCAGCCCAAGGAATCTACAGAGGGATATAGACAGGTTAAGTGAGTGGGCAAAAACTTGACAGATGGAATATAATGTGGGAAAATGTGCAGTTATGCACTTCGGCAGGAAGAATAGGGGAGCTGAATATTATTTACATGGTGAAAGACTGCAGAAGGCTGCAGCACAGAGAGATTTGGGAGTCCTTGTGCATGAATCCCAAAACGCTAACATAGAAGTTCAACAGGTAATAGGGAAGGCAAATGGAATATTGGCCTTTATTTCAAAGGGGATGGAATATAAAAATAGGGAAGTCTTGCTAAAACTATACAAGGCACTAGTTAGACCACACCTAGAGTACTGTGAACAATTTTGGTCCCCTTATCTAAGGAAAGATATAATGGCATTGGAGTCTAGAGAAGGTTCACTAAGTTGATCCCAGGTATGGAAGGATTTTCTTACGGGGAGAGGTTGAGTAGGTTTAGTTTAGAAGAATGGGAGGTGACCTTATTGAAACATATAAGATTCTTAAGGGGCTTGACAGGATAGATGCTGAGAGGTTGTTTCCCCTTGTGGGAGAGATAGGACCAGAGGGCATAATCTCAGAGTAAGGGGTTGCCCATTTAAGACAGAGATGAGGAGGAATTTCTTCTCTCAGAGGGTAATGAATCTGTGGAATTCTTTACCGCAGAGGGCTGTAGAGGCTGGGTCGTTAAGTATATTCAAGGCTGAGATAGGCAGATTTTTAATCAGTAAGGGAACCAAGGATTATGGGGAAAAGGCAGGAAAGCAGAGTTGAGGATTGTCAGATGAGCCATGATCTCGTTGAATGGTGGAGCAGATTCGATGGGCCAAATGGCCTACTTCTGCTCCTACATGTTATGGTCTTATTTTAACATGATAACAGTTTACAAATTAATAAGTACCCATTTAACTCAATTGTATTAAAATTCTTGCAGCAATCACCTCAGGTTTACATAAAGTTCAGCAATATCTATCTCTGAAGTTTGCAATGAGCATTTACTCAAAAATTGCATGTCACTTATTTCACTTCCGTCTTGGTTGTTCTGTAACTTGCTTTCTTGGGGAAAGGAGAGGGATTTTACTACTCTCATAAATGTCCATCCTGCAAACAAGATTGTGCCAGAACAGGGCAAAATGGACAAGCCCAACGTAGATTTGTTGAAATCGTACCTCATGGACCATGTGAGGAAGCCAGAGAGCAGCTGGTGGCTGAGGCATCTAGACATTGAGAGTGACAAAATCCCTCTCCCTCTCCCAGAAATCAGACAAAAGAACAGTGTAGATGAAAAGTGAAACAAATGACATTTTATTTTAGCACCAAAGCCTCATTGCAAGATTTTTGTGGTGGTTATTGCTAAACAATGTCAACTTCAGCTGTTTAGTGCAAGACTTTTATTACCATTTATGCTAATTAGCCAATTTACTGTTGTAGCATTATAATGGTTTGTGTTAATATAATTATTTTGAATGCTTTAGAAAGGATACAGACTAAATACAACAACAGACTCAAGTAGAACACAAACAGGGCGGAATTCTCCCATGCCTTCGCTGGCTGGATCAATGGCGGGCGGGGGGATTGGGGCAGAATTCTGTGGGAGGTCCAAAAGTCAGTTTCAAGCTGGCATAAAATGACAGCAGGATCTTCTGATGCTGCCCGCCCTGGCGTATCAGGAATCCCGCTGGAGGCCAGCATGGAAGCGATTTGCATCCTGCTAATGGGATGCAAATGAAGACCAAACCAGAATCTTTCCCCAACCCCATGCCCGATTCTCCGTGACACCAGCAGGAAACCACGTCGGCCCAGAACATGTCTGGACTAGCGTAGCGTGCAAAAGTCAGGACTTACCTTTAGGGCCTTGCTCAGCTCACAGACATCTGTCGAGAAGATGCTGGAGGCCTAGAGCTACCAGGCCCTGGAGGAACATATGCATTGCATGGTCGGGGGAGGCTCATCCACATGGCTGCTCGGCAAAGCAGCTTTCGGAAGGTGAGAGGTCTCCATGCAGCAGTTTTGACTTCACTGAGGCTTTGGACTTCCAGGAACTTCACTGAGGCTTCAGACTTCCAGGAACTTCCTTGAGATTTCAGACCATCTTCCTGGGACTTCGCCATGGGGGATGGGATCCTCGAGCTGCAGGTTGCAAGGCAGCAGGGGGTATTGATGGCTGGCAAAGGGTGGGGGTTCATGTATCAGTCTGAAGGTTGGGGAGGAGGGTGAATGTCCAGGTGAATGTGCTCACAGGTAGAGGTCAGTGGAGTCAATGGTTGGCAGCCAGGTACCAAGCTCAGCGTGGGCATGATAGGAGGATGTGGTTAAGGTTACAGGGGGCTAAGCGAGCCAGTAGGGTGGGAGGGTGAGGTTTCGGCAGTTTCGGGTGAAGGGGCGGCAAGGGGTGTTAGTAGGGATATGGAGATGGACATGGACACAGTGGGTGGGTAGGAAGAGGTCAGGGAGTCAATGTGAACGGGGGCGAGATGCTCTGGAAGGGAGGGAATGTGTACGTTCACCAGGACATCCTAGAAGGAGAAGGGTTCAGCCTGGTGGGTGACAGTTGGGAGGTCGAAGGTGATTCTGGGGGTTCAGTGGTGATGGGGGAAAGGACATGGGGGACTGGAGGAGGGGAAATGGTGGGGAGCTCATGAAATAAGTCACTGCAACCATGGTGCTCAAATCAAAAGTGAGCGGAACTTCATGCTGGATGGGCACAGGTGCTGCATGGGAGTTGGGTCAGTGAGTGGGCAGGGATGCATCTGAGCTGGAGAACTGAAAGGGAACCACAGCAGGCAGTATTGGATATGCAAGGGACCAGTGAGATGAGTGTGATGGATGAAGGCTCAGCGTGCCTGGGAGAATGCTTGCACAAGGCTCTGAAAGGCCCTGCCACAGACCCTTCTCCCTGCAGATTCAGTCGTGGGGTCGACTGCATACAGGAGAACTGCTTGGGGTTGGGGGGGCACCTTGCAAAGCTGTTAGAAGGATGCTGAAAGCAAACAGTGGACATTATGCAGTGAAAGTGAAATATTTGCAGAGGTTTAATTTGTGACAGTTATTATGTTCACCCATGCACCATGTTGTGATCAAAATTTCTTGATCTTTCTAGGCCTACCACTTCTTCTAGGTGCTGCCATCCTTTGGAGAGCCAAGGCCTGGAGGGCCCCGGCTTCCTTTGGCTGTTTCCCTGTGGGCCAGCTGCTCCCTCTGCAGTGACAGAGGACATTGAATGGATCACAGGCAAAGAAGGTTCAGAGGTTGCGGACAACATCTGAGAATCATGAGTGGATGACCCAGGGGTGTCCAGCTGCAACTCCTCCTCCCTTTGGGTGTCCGAATGCCCCGGCCTGACTCCTTGAGGGAAAAGAGCACTTCAAGGTAGTCAAGGTGCCCCGTCCCCCTCTCGCGATGCCACTGCAGGAACTCACCCATGGCTGCCACGGTGGAGTGCAGGTCTGCAGCATCTCTGGCAGGAACTGGGTGTTCTGCTGGACCAGGGTCTCCATGGCATCCGCCATCCTCCCCATGGAGACCTCAACGCTAGCACGTGTGAGTAGCACTTCTTCAGAGAGCAGGTGGACAGACTCCTCCAACTCGTGTGCCACTCTGTTGAGGGCTTCTAATGCCTGAAGTTGCTCATTCTCTTGCTGACTCTCTATGATGAGTTGGAAGGTCAATTCCTGAGGCTCATCATTTGACTTGGACCTCGGAGGTGCTTCTTCCTCAGCAGTCCTCCACGTTCCAGGGAGCTCGGCTGAACCTGCCACCTCCTGCTGCGGATACATGTCCGTATGGTGACCTCCAGATTGTGATACCCTTCCTGACCTAGCACTAATACCCACCGAGTTATGTGTCCCTGAGCTGGTGGAGGGTGCTAGTGTCTGCTGAGATGCCTCTACAGGTGTACAGCTCTCTTCTTCTGCTCTCTCCTGGCTCCTCTCTGGGCTGTTGCTGGGGCTGGTGCTGAGGCCGGACAGGGAATTCTCCTCCCCAGGTCTTGGCCTCTTCCTGGAGGTACCTGTAAGTGAGAGAGGAGAGTGCAAGTAACAGTATCAGCTGCCTCTAACATGGAGGCATATTTGACCCTCAGGTTTCCATAGATGGATGAGTCCTTACTAGATGGACGCCCAAGTCTCATCTCCCCATCACCAATGGCACAGTGACTATGGAGTTGGTGTGGTGGGTATGACATGGCATGGAGGTGACATGGAGGTATGAGGGAGTATGGGGGAGTGAAAGATGAAGGCAAGCGAGCCTAACAGCCTTTTATAAAACTGGGTTGAAAAACCAAGGCAGGCCTTCTACCCAGCCCACCTCAGCACTCGCCAGCCTCCAAACTTTCTCTGGAGGTGGCAGCCCTGGCTTGATCACATCCCCGTGTCCCACTCCCCGAAAATCGTGTTTGCAGGGCCATGGAGACAGGAAATTGTGCTTGTTTTCATGGAGACAGGTCTGCCAAGTCAGGAGATTATATAACTCAAGTTTTCCACCCCAAAACAAAAATTTGGCCCTTCATCTCCACCTCATTGAGAAATGTTCTGAGATCTTGTTCATTAATGTTATGAGACCTATTCCTTTTATATGCCTTGTGCACTGCCATCTTCTTTTCTGTATGAGGTAAATAAGTGCTTTTCATAAAACTGCTTTACTTAGCTCCTCTTTTTAAAAGGCTGTCAAATGCACATTCCCATTTATTTATTTTTAAAGTTTAAATGTTTTAAAGGTTTATTAAATGTCAAAGTATTTTAGAATTTTTAAAAATTTGTAAAAGCTTTTGAAATTTATAGAAGTTTTTAAAATGTTCACATTTGATTTTTTTGAACTCTATAAATGTTTTCAGAAGTGTTTAAAAGTTTTTAAAATCATTATAAAACAGCCACTTTCCTGTCAGCTGAAGACTGACTTTAATGGGAGTGTCTTCAGCTCACGACATCATCAGGGAGTGTGGCTTTTTCCGGAATGAGCTTCTCTACAGGGCCTCACTGTTCCTCCCGTTGGCAAACCATGCTACAGCCAGAAGTTAAAAAATTTCACGATAGCCAATGAACTATGTGAGAGCAAATTTTTCAGCGTGGTTAGCAGTGAATTCCACTGCTTTGCTGTTGACCACAAAGCCCAGGTCATATTGACATTCAGGCTCTGCAATTGGGTATGACACACAATCGTGACATTCAATGAATGAAACCCCTTCCTGCTAATGTATATATCAAGTATGTTATCCATTGTCTTCAATGAGATATATGTTCCACTGATGACTCTAAACACTTTGGAAAAGCCAGCAACCCTGTAAAATGCAATTGGACTTCTCCCTCACCTGTTCTGGGGACATGTCAAGCCCAATGAGGTCAGAAACCCTACTGAAAATGGCATCCATGACCTGGTGAATGCAGTCCCTCGCAATGCTCTGGGTGATGCTGCACATATCACCAGTGCCTGAGTGAAATGATCCACCTGTATAAAAATTCAGTGCTTTGGTTACCTTCACTGCCACTGACAAGGCTGTGCTGGATGTAAAATGTGGCTGGAGGTCTTCCTGTAAGATATCACAGGAGTGGCCGATTAACTCCTTTCTAAAGCATGGAGCGGAATTTTCAATTGATGACCCCTGTCAAACAAGGGGACCTGTAGTGGGTCAAAGGAAGGATTCCTAATTAAATGGATCCCAGTATGGGTTACAATGGCTTAATAAGACATGGATTTTTGAATCTGTAGCAACCACAGGGATAAAGAAGATGATGCTGGGATCCTGACCTGATGTGATCTTTAGGGGATTTAACTCCCTGCATGCGCCTAAATCCGTCCTCCTTGCCTGTCAAAATTCCCCCCATAGTCTATTCAGATTCAATTCCTCAACTTTCAAAATACAGCTTCTCCTTATGCACTCTCTGAGATGAGCGAAAGTACTTCCTGATTGACCTACAGGCATGGTTCACCCCTGTATTGGGCTGTTATTATGCAGAAATTATACTAAGCTAGGACCATGAGTGAAAAAAGAATATTTCTCCCACACAGGCTTAATATTTAAGATGTTGCTATACTGTTAAAACATGGTTTATATATTTTAATATCATTTATACAATGTCATGTGCATGAAAACAAGATTTTAAAATACCATATGAATTTAATAATTTAAAAATTCAGATAAAACTTGTTAGAACGTCATAAATGTTTAAAAAAAAGTCTGATCACTTTTGTTAAAAAGTCAATTACATTAAAACATTTAGAAAGTCAGATAAAACTTGTTAAAACGTCATACATATTAAAACTTCTTAAAATCGAATAAATCTTGCCAAAAAGTCATATATGTTTAAAGATTTTTTTAAAAGTCAGATCAATCTTGATAAAAGCATTTACATTAAAACATTTAAAATATTGGATAAATCTTGTTAAAACATTTAAAATATCAGATTTACCTTGCTAAAAAGCAATTTCATTTGAAGATTTTTTTTGAAGTCAGATCAATCTTGTTAACAAGTCATTTACATTAATATTTAAACAACCAGAGAAACTTGTTAAATCCATTTGAACATTTAAAATCTCTGATGATAAACTATGTTAAAAAGTTATAAACAATTACCATTCAAAAATAGGTGCAATTATTTGTTTATTTACACCCAAACACAGAACAACTTATGACCCCAAAATTTGCAAAACTGTATTTCTGGATCTCACTCAGTCAGGCACAGAGTTCGGTATGGTTGATTTATCCTCAATTACGCAACTGATGATTTTAATAGCTAAAAAATCAGGAATGCTCAGTTTGGGGCACTTCAAGAGCTGGACTCTGCCCTGGGGATGCTGCAGTTTCCTGATTTCAGGTCTTTGCTATCCTGTTTCAAAACAGATGCAAAAAAGCATACCAGACATTCAAATCAGCCTTAATGTGCTTTGAGTCTCTTAAAAAATTAGGGAGCGTTGTGAATTTCACACCCCTCAGCTAATTCAAATATGATTTGGCTGAGCAATAGATATATCTACTTCTCTGTCTAAACTATCATTATAAAGTCTCAGATAAGTCAACTGTTTCTTACATGATGAAGAGTAAATTTCTAGAGGAAACTTCCCTACATGGATGCTAAACATAGTTCAGATCTTGGCAACATCTTTCTGACAGTGGTAACACTGGAACAAAGGTAATGAAAAAGGAAAAACAATTAACAGAATTTCAAAATAAATTTTTACGTAAGTTTGCACATATATCCATCCTTTGAAAGTGATATTTTATCACATCTGCTAGCTAATGGTGGCTGGTGATCAGCAGAAGATGGTAAAATAGATACATTTTCCTGGACAGTAAATGACTTCCTGCATTTTCTAGTGGATTGACATGGTAACGACTGTCTAATTTTGAATTTTAGTAATCGTTTTCCTTCTTGTACTATGCATAAATTTTGAAATTCAACATTACATATTTTTGAGCACATGGTTTTCCAGTGAACATTAAATGGAAATGTTCGATTCATGCTTTATTGATAATAAAATGTGTTAATGCAGACACAGTCTCCGTCATAATTGATTTTCCTTATGATGGCAACAGTAAAGGTGGTCACCATGAAGCTTCTGATTACTTCTCTCAATGACACCTATGTATCCTGTGCACCTGAATGTTTAGCCCCCTTTGTGAATACTGAGATGACGATAGAAACTTGACCAAGTATTTCTACAGAGATTTTCTTGATCTCCTGCTGTGATTTGGCACAAGTCCCAGAAAAATGGCATAATTGGGTTTTTAAACCCATTTTGTCAAGATTCCTGCCAATGTTCAACTAAAGTTACAGTGGAAAATTGTGGAATCACTGAAAGCTCTATCCCTTGAAGTCCAACCTACATCAAACTCTTTTTTTCCCAGTAAGAATTTGCTGTTAACCTACGTAGTGAATGCATTTGCAGAGATTTTGTTTCAGTTTAGTCACATATGTTTGTAGTCCAGACTATTTCCTTTTATTCATATTCATTCATACAGGTAGAAGAAGCAATTAAGAAAGATAGAGCATCAGAGTAAGGAAGTCTTGCTACAGTTGTATCAGGCATTGGTAAATCAACACGTGAAATATTGGGCAGAATCTTGTGGAGGCAACGGGGGATCTCAGCTGCCGACTGAAGAGTCAGTGAAACCCCCACCTTTCCTCTTTTCAGTAAGGCCCGCCACATCTTGTGCTGCACAAGCACTCAGCAGGCCACCAGCGGGCCTACACCAGGGAACAAGGACCCCAGGGGCAGAAGTCGCACCCGCCAAGAGCTGTTGGCCAATCAGAGGCTGGCAGCACTTCTGTACTCAGCAGCAGCGTCATGAAGGCGGTGGGTGCTGCCAGTACGAGACAAACCAGTGGACTCATTGAGGAGTGACCCCGGCACAAGTGAATGACAGTGGTAAGGGGGCTATGGGGTGGGGGGATCACAGGGTTGATAGTGAGGAGGAGGGTTGGCAGAAAGGGCAGTGGGGTGGCTCAAGCCCCAGCCCCTGCTTTTCAAAATGATGAGCCCTTCGATCAGGCACAGAGGGCACTTGAATGAGGGACCCCTCCTGGGAGCCCGCAAGCAAACACGGCCAGGTTTGCTTATCACGCTTCCCGGATGATGAGCTCCCCGTCTGCCACTGGGTTAACACCAGTAGTGGGGGGTGAGACTCTTAAATGACCATTACTCTGTTAAGGCCTTCACTTGGTGGTGAGGCGGGAAGGCTGACCATGGGCCTTCCCACCATGGACTTCACTGGGGTGAAGGCAAGAAGGTGGCAGGTGCCACAGCCACCGCCATCCCGCCAAAGTAAATGCTCCCCCCCCATCGGCATCAAACCCATCACAGAGGAGGGCACAAGATTCCCCACACTGTGTATTGTTTTGCTCTCCTTCCCTAAGGAAGGACATACTTGCCTTAGAGGAGAGGCAATCAAGGTTCACAAGATTGCGCTCTGGGATGAGAGGGTTGGCCAGTGAAAAGATATTGAGTAGAATTGGCCAGTTATTTTACAGCATTTTGAAGAATAAAAGGTGATATATTGGAACTTAAACAATTCTTAAAGGGCTTGACAAGGTAAATGTGGAGAAGCTGTTTCCCCTGTCTGGGGAGTCTAGAATGCAGGACATGGTTTCAGGATAATAGACCAATCATTTAGGGCTGAGATGAAAAATATTCTTGATTCAGAGGGTTGTGAAACTTTGGAATTCTGTACCCCAGAGAGCTGGGGATGTTCAGTCACTGACCATATTCATGTGTTATGATATGACAGTGGTATTTGCCAGGCTGACCAAATCCACAAGGGAAACTTGGCCACCTTATCACAACAATTTGCAATTTGTATTTATTATGAGAAGGCTTGTACACTGAAGTCAGAAGTAATGGGCAGAATTTAGCCCTCGATGGGCAGATGGGCCCCACCGGTTCAGCGGCGGGCGGGCAGCTGAACTCTGCTGCCGAAATGGGCCCTGCCGCCATTTTTACTGGGCGGGTCAATTAAGGCCCACCCAGCGGGCCACCCGACGGGAAGCGCTATGCACTTCCTGTGTGTGGAGGGAGGGATTCCCCAACTTTCAAAGTGTGCTCTTTCGCGCATGTGCGAAAGAGCGCACAGCTCCCTGAGACTAAGTGCTGTCTCAGGGAGAGCGCTGAAAGTTTAATAAACCTAAAAAATAGCAAAATAAAAAAATTATTAACATGTCCGTCTCATGTGACAATGTCACACAAGATGGGACATGTTAATAAATATTACATAAAGTTTATTAAAGTTTTTAAAAACAGACATGAAACCTCATTCCGCCAGTGGATGAGGTTTCATGTATTATCAGAAGCCCGCCAGGGCTCCTGGCCTGCCCACCAGCCTTAAAGTTGGATGGGCAGGGCCTTTAATTGGTTTAACTACCCTGTCAATGGCTTCAATTGGCCATTGACAGGTCGGTGGGCGGGCAGCTGATCGCGCTGTCCGCCCGCATTCCTGAATATTTAAATGGGGCAGGATGATGTCGGGGGTTCCTCCTGATGTCATCCTGTGTCATTTTCAAGTCGGCAAGTGGGCCCCGCCCCCAACTCGCCAACAGAAAAATTCTGGCCAATGAGTCCATTACCACCATTAGAGATTTTAAAGATTAAGTTAAAGCATTTATTATCAAAAGAAGAAAAAACTTAAGCACACACACAAGATTACAGTTACACAGGGTAGAATTTTCGGGTCAGCGGGCGGCCATGATTGGTTGGCCCGGGAGCGGTTGGGGAATGGATCACCGACTGCGATTTCACGCTGGTTGGCCAATTAATGGCTAGCCAGCATGAAAGGTGCGCTGAAAGGCTCAGCACTGCTGGTGTGGGGGCGGGTGGAGGGCGAGCGCTGAAGCCAGTGCAGGCGTTGGGGAACGCGGAAGGAAAGCTCCCTGAAGACAGAAAGCTGCCTCGGGGATCTGACAAATTTAAAATCAATAAAGACATAATTTAAATCTAGAAAACGTGACCAGGCATCAGAATAATTCACCTCAACATATAGATGCTGAAAATTCTGTCCAAACATTTTAACCTTTTTTTAAATTAATCTCCGAAACCTCATCCCACCTTGGATGAGTTTTCCTCAAAAAGGCAAAGGCCGCCTGACTGATTCGCCCACCCGCCAACTATAACATTGGACGGGCAGTGAAAAATCGCTGTCAATTGCTACTTTAGTGGCCTCTTAGTTGTCAGCAGGCACGCTGACAACTCTCGCGCACGTCTATTGACCGAAATATTGCATGAGTGCGCGGTGACATCGGGACACTCACCCAACATCATCACTATTTCACACTCAAGCGTGTCAGGCACACGCCAGCACACCAAGTGAAAAATTCTGCCCATAGTTATAACTGTTCCCAAAATGTCTACTTAACTAGACTCTCAACTACACACCCACTTTAAGGCAACAATCCAAATAGATTCCAAATTTATAAAGTCATCCAGCAATTTTACCACAAGCACCCACTGGTCAATGGACTTCTAAAGGTTTTGGTTACTGGGACAGCAAACTTCTGCAGGGTTTCTAGAGGCTTTTTCTCCAAGTATGTTTCACACAATCACCTTTCAAGGTCTACACAGCCACACCTAACACAGCCTCCCATCCTTTAAATACATTTTATCCCTTTTGATTTGTAAATCCCATTGTTTCCACTTGTCTTTAGAAGTTACTTTCCCCAGAATATAAAAATCTTTCATGTTCTCATTATGGCCAGCACTTCTGGGAAAAATCAACCTTTCCTTAATTATCTTGCCAGTTGTAAAAATCTTCCATGTGTCTTTGAAAATCAAACATTCTCTACTTACTGAAAAATGCAAATTTCATTCACACCATCGCTGCTGAGATTTCACTTTAGCATGACTCATCTCCATTTCAAATCCCTGTTTTACACCTCACTTCTTTAATCATTTAAACCTTGCAATCTAACCATCTCTAGATTACTTAAATTAACCACCCACACAGAACCACACACACACAGAACCACACACACACATACACACACACACATCTGCTTTAAAATATCCTACAATAATATTAGGAAAATGTGGTAATTCCTTGACACAACATTAAGGTTTTGGGACACTAATGGAATCAATGGATTTAGGGGTAGTTTGGAAAAGTGGAGTTGACGAGGTAGATTAGTTATGATCTTACCAAATACCAGAGAAGGTTTAAGGAAACGTATGGCCCAATCCTGCTCCTATTTCTTATGTTCTACATAAACATTCCAACTGATTTGCACAAACCACAACTTGCATTCATTGATGCTACATCATTAATTATCTGTTTCTAACAGGGAGATAAAAAAGAAATAAAGGGTTTATATATTATCAACTATCCACATCCTGGGGGTTACCATTGACCAGAAACTGAACTAGGCCAGCTGTATAAATACTGTGGCTACAAGAGCAGGTCAGAGGCTAGGAATCATATAGTGAATAACTCACCTCCTGACTCCCAAACTTTATCCACCATCTACAAGGCACAAGTCAGGAGTATGATGGAATAGTTCCCACTTGCCTGGATGAGTGCAGGTTCAACAACACTCAAGAAGCTTGACACCATCCAGGACAAAGCAGCCTGCTTGATTGGCAGCCCATCCACAAACACTCACCACCCCCCACCACTGATGCACAGTGGCAGCAGTGTGTACCATCTACAAGATGTACTGTAGTACTGTAGGAACACACCAAGCATCATTTGACAGCGCCTTCCAAACCCACAAACACTATCATTTAGAAGGACAAGGGCAGCAGACACATGGGAACACCACCACCTGGAAGTTCCCCTCCAAGACACTCACCATTCTCACTTGGAAATATATTGTTGTTCTTTCAATATTGTTGTGTCAAAATCCTGGAACTCCCTCCCTAACCGCACTGAGGGTGTACCTACACCACATGGACAGCAATGGTTCATCAAGAAGGCAGCTCACCACCACCTCCTCAAGGGCACTTAGGGATGGGCAATAAATGCTGGCCTAGCCAGCGACGCCCACATCCCATGAATGAATAAAACAAACTTTACCCTTTTTGCTAAGAAAAATCTCAAAGCCTTTAGAATGATCGACCTTAACATGTATCATCAGTTATTGTTGTATGGGTAAAGTTCCAAAGTTTAGTTGCCTCTTGCAATGGCTACAAACAGCTAGATGCATAAGCTTTACTAAACCTCAGTTTCCTGTTTACTTGGGGGCGAGAATGGAGTTATTATTAAATAGTGAGCTACATATAAAATTGACACACTTTACCTTTTTTTTTGACTGTCTAACTCAAAAATGTTTCAAAAGAAAGCTGCCCTCGACTGTGCAAGTCTTTTGCTGCATTCCTGCCATAACTATGGCAGAAATGCAAAGGGTGCCCTGGGAAATATGCTAGGAGCTAGATAAGCTGGGTCCTGTTTAGTTTGCCATTTCTGGGGAACCTCATCTGGTATGGAACTTCAATATAACTTAAATGTGGATCCCGCACATCAGAAGGACTAGGCTGAAGTCAAGTCAAATGGATATTCCTTATGCTGCAATGCAGATCTTATGGTGATATAATAGGAAGGTTTAAAATTATGGAAGGTTGGAACAAAGTAGATAAAAGCAGACTGATTCCAGTAGAATGAGAGACCAAGATGAAATGTTCTTCTCTTTCTGAATCTTCTGGTTGGTGTGCGGGGGCAGGCCCTGCTTGCCGATGCATAAAATGATGCGCGGTGACGTCAGGCGTGCGTCCCAATGTCACTGCACTTCATTCCGATCTTCAGTTCGGTGGGCGTGCACCGGAGTCGGCTGCGCACCCACTGAACTGTCAAAGGTCTGTTAAGGCCATTGAAAAACCAATTGAAACATTGACATGGCTGCCCGTCAAACCTTAAGGTTGGCGGGCAGACAAAGAGCCCAGGCGGCCTTCGCACTTCTCATGAAACCTCATCCACGGGCGAGATGAAGTTTCGTGAAGACTTTATAAATGAAATAAAAATTTTTATTGAAATACTTAAACATATCCCAGCTCATGTGACACTGTCACATGAGGGGACATTGTAAATAAATTTTTTCTCTCTTTATTTCAAAGTTTAAATATGGAATTAATCTGTGCCTCAGGGAGATTTCTGCGCTCTCTTGCACGCATGCGCATGAAAGAGCACAGGCCTCGACCTCCCCTCTTCCCCCCGCCTGCACAGGGAGGCACACAGCGCTTCTGGGTGCGCGTCATGCTGGGCAGGCTGTAATTGGCCTGCCCACATAAAATGGCGGCGTGCAGCCGAATGCGGGTGGTGATCGGCTGCACGCACGCCCACGCCCACTCTCACCCAGTCCGCACAATGGGGAGAAAATTCTCCCCTAAGTGTTTTAGTGTAGTGTGGAAGATAAACATCTTCACACAGAGTTGTGAAGCAGTGACATTCTCACACAGGTCTAGTGGCTGAAGCGCAAACAGGATTTTCCCCTCGGCGATTTGGGGGCGGGGCCCGCTCACCAAGAGGAAAATAACGCGGGATGACATCCCCAATGTCATCCCAGTCCCTTTAAATTTTTAGGAAGCCGGGCGGACAGCGAAATCAGCTGTCCACCCGCCGACCTGTCAATGGCCAATTGAGGCCATTGACAGGCTCATTAAGATAATTAAAGACCTGCCCATCCAACCTTAAGGCTGGCGAGCAGGCCAGGAGCCCCAGTGGGCTTCTGATTATTCATGAAACTTCATCCACTGGTGGGATGAATTTTCATGTTTGGTTTTTAAACATTTAATAAATTTTATGTGTTTATTATTAACATGTCCCATCTCATGTGACATTGTCACATGAGGGGGACATGTTAATAATTTCAATATTTATCTATTTTTAGACTTTACTTACCTGTGACGAATCTCCCTGAGACAGGACTTTGCCTCAGGGAGCAGTGCCCTTTTCCACGCGCATACGCAAAAGAGCACACTTTGACAGATGGGGTATCCCTCCCCCGCCCCCGCACAGGAAGCGCATAGCACTTCCTGTTGGGCAGGCCGCTGGGTGGGCCTTAATTGGCCCGCCCACTCAAAATGGCAGTGGGCCCCGTTTCGGCGGCGGGGGTTGGCTGTCCGCCCACCGCCGAGCCAGTGGGGCCCACCTGCCATCCAAGGAAGTCAATGTTCAAGATTAGATTGAATAGGTAGATAAAGAGCAAGGTGGATTTAAGAGTAATGAGAACAGGGTGGATAAATGTCGTTGGAATGATTTTGGCACATAGAGAGTAGCCACTGACACAAACTAGTTGGGATGAATATCCTCTGTTTGTGTTGTAATTTCTGTGTATTTCTATATTTTTATTTCTATTACAACATTATGAATCAACTGTTCGTAGAGTTGTTACATGCTGTATGGTGAACTGTAGCCTCCTAAACCAATATAACTTCCTGAACCACTGTACAGATGTGGTCAGATTTCCCTCCATAGTCATCGGCTTGGGATTTAATGGGGAGGCAATGGCCCCATCCACTGGCTGGATGTTAGGGGAGAGCTACCCTCCTCCAGCCCTGCAAGCCACAATTCTATATTATGTGCTTCAGCTAATTAGTTGCGTGAAGCCGTGGTCAACACCCCTCTGAAGCAGGATGTCTCAGTTCCATGAGCTTCTGGCCAATCAGAGGGCAGACAGCTCTTCATTCCCAGGCAGTGACCACTGCCAGGACTGCAGCATGGCCTAAATCAGTGACCCAGAGGAGTGGGCACAGAGGAGAGGTGAGTGAGGTTAGGGTTGCCAGAGCCAATCAGGCGCGCCTGGCAAGGAGGAAGGGTCTTCTCACAGGGGTGGCCTATGCTGCAGCGGAAGCCCTTCTTGGGGCACAGGGTACCTGAACAAGAGGGAACCCCCTCCCCCTTCCGCCCCTGCAATGAGCAGGTCACATGGTGCCCAAACAGGAGGGACCCCAACGAGCCCACAGGCAGGTTGGCAGTGGAAAGGTAATGGGCACCGCACTCCCTCCATTCCACCTAATTATATGCCTCCTGCTGCCTGCCAGTCTGCTCCTGGGTAAGGGTGGGAGGGGGGTTAAGGGTGACCCCAGGACAAAAAAACTATAAAAACTGGAAAATATGAATATTGGTTCAAACTTTTTTCATTTGGGGAGTGAAAACTTCTGGCCATTTCTTTCACTTTACAGGGCGCTTTGGACATCCTCCAATGATCTCGCGAGGTACTTGTACTCAGGGTGCTCTCAGAGATGTGTGGACTTTGAAAAACGCAAGGCCATGGAAGGACACAAATCATTGGAGGAAGAGGAGGAGCAGAATGTGGAAGAGGAAGCAGAGGCCTGCAGGACACCAAGGAGCTGCGGCTCCACAAGGAGGTGGTCCTGACTGGCGCAGAACTAGAGGGTTTCATCAGGATACCATCAACATCAGGGATCATCTGATTTAGACTCAGATTTCAGCTGAGCCCTTCTATGCCAAGAGGAACGGTATGGTCAGGAATTCATTCTGAGCTGCCAGTGAGAACACCCCTGTTGAAGGCACAGCCTGGAACATGTAAATTCTTACTACCAATGAAGGCTGCGCATCTGCCCAGAGGTTTCACCATCACTGTAGACAGGTCCTTGCTCTCCTTCACTGTTTCACACCTCTTTTCTTGTCCCACTATTATTAAAACGACACTCATACATCTGATTTCATGTGTTAATATTTACATGGTGCTCATAAAGGAAGACAATGCACAGTTAAATGTAGAAGACATCCACTTAGTGCTCTGCCCAATGCGGTGTCCTCTGCTCTCAGCCGCTTCCATGTGGTGTTCCTCTTGTGGCCTCAGATGAGGTGGAGGCAGCCTGTTCACTTGTCTCACCCTACAGCTGAGATACACGTGGCAGTTATCCTCATCATGGAAGTCCCCTTGGAGGCATCTTCAGATACTGTTGCACTTGAATCATTACAGGGGCAGCCTCTGTCATTGAGCCCTGCTGCACTGAGGTTTCCTCAATCAGAGGGACCAAGAAGGTCAATTATGTTGATAGCATCCTATGAGGGGTAGCACCATCTTCCTCAGTGACTGCCAGAACTTGGTTAGCACTCTGGATGGCTGGAGGGGTGTTCCAGCTGGTTGCAACATGCATCCCTTCCAGACGTCTCTACACAATCAGAGCCACTGCACACACATTGCTTCACAGGTCTCAAATCTAAATTCACAGATGTACTACAACAGCAACAGGCTCCACTTACTCAGTGTCCAACCAGTGTGTGATCATTCTCATTGATGCATTGGTTTTAATTTTCCAAAATTCCCTAGATTCTGGAATGGTCCCATCAGATTGGAAAATGGCAAATATGACTCCTCTATCCAAGAAAGGAAGGAGGCTGAAAGCAAGGAACTACAGGCCAGTTAGATTAACATCTGTTGGAGGGAAATTGATGGAATCTATTATTAAGGAGTATAAAGCAGGGCACTTTGAAAATCTCAATGCAATCAAGCAGAGTCAACATGGTTTTGTGAAAGGGAAATCATGTTTGACTAATTTATTACAGTCCTTTGAGGAAATAACAAGCAATGTGGATAAAGGAGACCAGTGGGTGTGCTGTACTTAGATTTTCAGAAGGCATTTGACAAAGTGTCATGTCAAAGGTTACTATGCAAAATAAGAGCCCATGGTGAAGGGGGTAACATATTAGCATGGATATAGGATTGTTTAGCTAACAGGAAGTAGAGAGTAGGGATAAATGGGTCTTTTTCGGGTTGGCAAGAGTGGAATGCCACAGGGGTAATGCAGCGCTGGGGCGTCAACTATTTACAATTTATACCAATGATTGCACAGGGCATGGGTGAGATCACACCCGGAGTACTGTGTACAGTTGTGGTTTCCTTATTGAAGAAAAATATAAATGTGTTAGAAACAGTTCAGAAAAGGTTCACTCAACTAATAGCTGGGATGTCGGGGGGGCGGGGTTGCGTTATCTTATGAGGAAATGTTAGACAAGCTCAGCTTGTATCCATTGGAGTTTAGAAGGTTTAGATCTTACTGAAACTGAGGGGGTTTGACAGAGTGGATGGTGAAAGGATATTTCCCCTTGTGGAGTCTAGATCTAGGAGACACAATGTAAAGATAAGTGGGTCTCCCATTTAAGACGGAGATGAGAAGAAAATTTTTCTCTCAGGGGGTCATGAATCTCCAGAGAGAGATGGAGGCAAGATCAATTAATATTTTTAAGGCAGAGGTAGATAGATTTTTGACTAACAAGGAGGTAAAAGTTTATTGAGGCTAAGCAGAATATGGAGTTGAGTCCACAATCAGATCAGTCATTATTTCAGTGTATGGTGGAGCAGGCTGGGGGGGCTGAATGGCCAATGACTGCTCCTCATTCGTAAGTTTGCATACTCAACACATGAGGCGGGTCAATGTCCAGTATCCTAGACAGTATTAATATGCCAAGAGGCATGCTACCATGTCATTGACCAAGCCATCGGGGTGCTTAAGCAACATCTCTGCTACCTGAACCACTCTGGAGTACATGATTTGTGGTATGCTGCATCTTGCACAACTTCGCCATCAGAAGGATCCAGCACTTGCCACCAAGCGAGCAGCTGAAGAAGAAGTAAGAGACGGAGAAGAAGGAAAGGTGGAAGCTGCCAATACAACCCCTTTCTGGCCGGGTTTTCTGAAATAGGTTCATCTGATGATAGCACCAGTGAATGCAACCCCAATTCCCCATTCAACAACAGTCCTACCCTTTACCCTACCCCTCTATAATGGACCATCACAGCATCCTCTGAGTCATAATGCTTTTTTAAAAATTTCTTTCATGTGATATGGGTATCACTATCTATGCCAGCATTTGTTTCCCATCCCTAATTGCCCTTGAGAAGGTGGTGGTGAGCTGCCTTATTGAACTGCTGCAGTCCCTGTGGTGTAGGTACACCCACAGTGCTGTTAGGAAAGGAGTTCCAGGATCTTGACCCAGTGAAAGTGAAGGAATGGCAATATATTTCCAAGTCAAGATGGTGAGTGGCTTGGAGGGGAACATCTAGATGTGTTCCCATCTATTTGCTGCCTTTGTCCTTCTAGATGGTAGTGGTCGTGAGTTTGGAAGGTGCTGTCTAAAGAAGCCTTGGTGAGTTCCTGCAGTGCACCTTGTAGATGGTACACAGTTCTACCAGTGTGCATTGGTGATGGGGGGAGTGAATGTTTGTGGATGGGATGCCAATCGAGTGGGCTTCTAGGTCTTGGATAGTGTCAAGCTTCTTGAATGTTGTTGGAGCTGCACTCATCCAGGCAAGTGGAGAGCATTCCATCACACTCCTGACTTGTGTTTCATGGAGACAGTTGGTAGGTGAGTTACAGATGATGTGGCACGTTAAGCAGAGCTTGAGGTTAGGGCTTCAGTTGTAAGAGTATGGTATTTGAAGATGCATTCTCTGATCTTGACCACTTGTGGGAGGTCATTAAATTTCTTCTAACGCTGCATCCAGATTCTCAAAGCTACAATGTTGTCATTGACTGTGGCAGCTATCTGTTCCCTTTACCTGCTCAGAGTTAGTCTTGAGGGTCTCCTAGTCTCCTGTGGAAGATCCCCTCACTCCTCTTGTCCAACTCCTGTGCCAAGACCTCCAGTGCTGACTCTGAGAAACTTGGAACGTGTTCTCTGCCCTGCTACAACATTCATCAGTAGGGTGGTCATTCACCCAGTTTTGTACTAGACAATCCAGCTTTCAGTGGGTCTGCCTTTGTTCCAGTACTGGATGCTCTTATGCCCAGTATTTTGAACTTGGGAATGTCCAGTCAGAGGCAGGTCCAACAGGGTCTTTATCTTTGGGCATTCACTGAGCAACATAAATAATTTTAAATGACATTGATCTTTATATTCCAAAGCAGATTTCATTTTTCTGTCAGGGCGATGACCGAACATGATTTTTCTGAACAGGGCTGTTTTCAGGTTTGTGTTGGTGTTTTTTCAGTGACAGTTATGTTGCTGGCCAAGCCTTGGGGGTCCATCTGAACCTGCAAACCACCCCTCCCGGTGTGATATAACAGCCATTTGCTCAACTGCACCAGCCACAGTGCAGCTTTTACCAACACTGGCTGCTTCATATCCCCTGTTGGTGAAAACCTCACCAATGAGTCTTCACTCCTCCTCCTCGTGCTCCATTCATTCAAAACACGAGCTGCACGTGCAAATCAAATGTTTGTTTGTGCATTGACAGGGGAGGCAGTGGCGTAGTGGTGTTGTCACTGGAATGGTAACCCAGAGACCCAGGGCAATGCTGTGGGGCCCTGAGTTCAAATCCCACCATGGCAGATGGCGGAATTTGAATTCAATAAAACAATCTGGACTTAGAAGCCTAAAGATGTCTGTGGAAAGGGAAAAAATCCACTGTTGGAAAAACTCATCTGGTTCACTAATGTCCTTTATGGGGGGAAAACTGCTGCCTTTACCTGGTCTGGCCTACATGTGACTCCAGTTCCACAGCAATGTGATTGACTCTTAGATGGCCTAGTAAGACACTCCTTTCAAGGCAAACTAGGGATGGCCAGCGATGTCCATATCCCATGAATGAATTTAAAAAAACAAGATGTTTTTCCCTCTTTAGAATAAATGTCTAATAGTGTAACGATTAAACAGAAACTGGCTTAAGCCCGGACCTTAAGCTCATAATCATTATTGCTTGTGTGCATGCACCGGGCTTTGGGGGTGGAGGGGGGCGTGGTGGAGTAGAGTATCCTGTATTCTTGAGCTCTGTCAGTGACCATCCCATTAGTCAATCTTCCCAAGCCATTTCTAGTGCTTATTCTAACCTGAGTACACCTTCTCTTTAAGTAGTGCAGGCTGGCTTTTTAAATGGTGCTAGCTTCACAGGAGGCTGGGTCCTCTGCTGAGGCATGCAGCCACTCAATAGCATGTTTAGTGCTGGTCTGCATGCTACTGTCATTTAAATTAGCTGCCAGCATCACAAAGGAATGGTTGCGAATTAATTGCACACCATGATCCCCAAGTACATTTTTGAACCTTATTCAACTTTGCCCCAAAGAAAGAGGAACAGGCAAACCTCAAGTTCTTGAAGCAGCATCACTATTAATGCATTGATAAAACTTGGAGTGCTGAACTTATGATGTCAACTGGAACTTGCAGATAAGGCAAAACAATGTCACCACCATGTTTGCCTGTAAAAATGATTTTTTTTTTAAATGGTTTCCGGAACAATTGATGCTGAGAAAGCACATGTCATGTGCCACACCAGTGAGCTCCTCACACCCACCACCCAAAGCTGGTGCCCTTGCCATTGCCTGCCAGCCAGTCAGCCAGCAACTGCCCATGCCGAGTTAGTCAATCCCAAGCCAGGCCTTCTAGGCCCAGAGCTGCATTAGGGTATCCTTGAGGACCACCTGTGGTCTTCCCCAGTGAAAGTCAGCAACCTTCCATAGGCCTCACTGCAGTCTCTCGGGTAGCATTATGTGGGCAACTTTTGAGCCAACAAACCAGCTCTACTGGCTGACAACCAATGTCCTTGCTGTGGGAGAGCCCATGAGGCAAAAAAAAGCACCCAGAAGATAGGCACTAAAGGAATGCACAAAGGTGATTAGTTCACTCACATATGGAATATTGGATGGCTTGCTTGATAAGATTAGTTTGAAAAAGGTTCTTTGTTGCATTCCTGATTGCAAGGTCATTACTTTCTTGATGACCATGCTGTGCAGGATACAGCAGGCCATGATGACTCATGGCACACACTCTGGAGAGCAACACTTTACAACCTGCCTCCCAGGAGCCAGTAAAATCCTAATCATTAATCCTGCCCAGAAGGAAAAAAACAGTAAAAACTGGGAAATAAGAATATTGGTCCGAATTGTTTTTTTTTCCTTCTGGGTGGTTTGTTTCTACACAAATGCTGCCTGACCTGCTGAGTACTTCCAGCATTTTCTGTTTTACAACCTTTAAGTTTCCTGTCATAAAGAAGTTCTGGGCCACGATCACAATGCTGTCTTTGTCCTGCTGAAGACTGCCTACAAGAGCTGGGAGATTTCAGAGACCTTGGCCGGGATTTCCCGGTCCAGCCCGCGGCAGAACCCATTGGCGGCGGCAACAGAAAATCTCGGCCCTTGTTTGTAAAGTAGGGATGTCGCACACATTGCTCCTTAGTGAAATTGAGGTAAGAAAAATGCTCCCAGAAGACTGCAGGTGAACAGGGCCTCCTGGAGAGAGCCCTTCTCTCTTTCCTCCTCCCTCTGTGAGCAGCTTGTCACTCTTCCTTTGTGTCACCTCTGCTAATTTTCCCTGTCATTCTGCAAGCTAAGGGAGGATAGAGACAATAGTAAAATGACTGGGAGCAACAGAACACTTGAAGTCAGAACCAAGGTATTCACCATGTGCAAAACTACTTTATGTCAACTTCACCAACTTTAAATAGCAATAGAAAACTCTTCAACAAGCTCAGGCAAAGCCGGGAGAAATCAGTTAGCAACTAAACTGAAAGCAGATGATGATCCCTTTAAATAGCGATGGTGTGGGCCCTCCTGAATGCATGTTCAGCTGTGCAAGCTTAAGAAAGGATGTTAGCTGAATTGGTGAGGTCAAGATCGGTCTGCTGGTGTCAAATCAGTGTTATACACTGGCTGACATCACATTCCGCCTGCTTTGCATACTTTCAGAATGTGCACCTAGTGCCCTCACCAAAATGGCATCCAACTCAGCCCACTCCAGATGTGTGCACAAACCCTAAGTTCACTATTTGGGCCTGAAACAATACCCATAGCGCTGAAAATTGAGTGCTGCTTATCTGTATTTAGCAGCTTTGATGTTTAATGCACCAGGAAATCATGACAAATTGCTAATTCCTTTTATAGAACTTTCACCGTACATTCTCCTTTAATTCAGGCCTCTTGAGTATTACCAATTTCAATTGCCCCACCATTGGCAGCTGTGCCTTAAGCTGCCAAGGCTCTCAGCTCTAGAATTCCCTGCCTAAACCGCTCCTGCTCTCTACCTCACTTTCGTCTTTTAAGGTGCACCTTAAAAACTATCTCTTTGACTAAGTTTTTGGTCATCTGCCGTAATATCTCTTTATATGTTCTATGTCAAATTTTGTTTGATAACGTTTCTGTGAAACACCTTGGGAATTTTCACATTGTTATAGATGTGGTTGTGCATGCTGTTGTTGACACTGTTGACATTATCATCATCTGAGTTTATGGTCCAGAATTGGTCCAGACAATCATGAGCACCAAGAGAACTGACCTGTGCCCATGTTGATCCCTCAGCCTTGACCAGCACAAAGCACCATTAATCATCAGAGAACATATAATTGATCACCATAATGAGATTATGAACAACTGAAATAGCCTCTCTTATCGTGACTTGCAGGTGTAGAAGTTTTAAGTGAGGTTATCGATATAATCCTTCCACAATTTCTTGTGTTCATTATCACCAAAACATCTATTCTTTTGAACAGAAACATTTCATGTCATTTTTGAACCTGAAGCACTGATCTCTCATCCACATGGACAGACTTGAACACATCTGGCACATAAATGATTTCATCATCCAGCGTCAGATATTGCTGAACCACATCAAGCACTGTAGGCCCCACACTTCTCTGCCATAATTGTTCACTACTCAAACTTCATCCTGCAAAGATAGCTGCTGGCTTCTTTTCTCCAGGACCTACTGTACCCTTAACCCCTCTCCCTGACTTCTCCACCAACAACTCAGCCCTCCCATTTGTGACTCATGTACTAGAACACCTAGATCCCACTGCACCTCAGAATTCTGTCGCCGTTCTCCATTTAAGTAATGCTGTGCTTTTTTGTTCTTCCTGCCAAAATGAACATTTTCCCGCATTATACTCCATCTGCCAGATTTTTGACCACTCACTCAATCTATCTATATCTGTCTGCAACCTCCTCGTGTCCTTTTCACAACATACTTTCCTACCTATCTTTGCGTCATCTGCAAATTTAGCTACTATGCCTACACTCCCCTCACCTAAGTCATTGATGTAAAATAGAAGAAGTTGAGTCATTAGTACAGACCCCTGTGGGCCTCCACTCGTCACATCCTGCCAACCTGAAAAAAACCCATTTATGCATACTCTTGGTTTTCTGCCAGCCAGCCAATCTTCTATTCATACTAATATGTTTCCCACTACACTATGCGCTTTTATTTTACATAATAATCTTTGATGTGGCACTTTATCAAATGCCTTCTGGAAATCCAAGTACAGTACGTCACAGCACATGTTACTCCTTCAAAAAACTCCAATAAATTGGTTAAACATGATTTTCCTTTCACAAAACCATGCTGACTCTTCCTGATTGCTTGCATTCTTCTAAATACCCAGCTATAACCACCTTAATGATCAATTCTAACAACTTCCCCACAACAGGTGTCGAGCTAACTAGCCTATAGTTTCCTGTTTTCTGCCTCCCTCCCTTCTTGGTTGGAGGGGTTATATTTGCTACTTTCCAGTCTGATGGAACCTTTGCAGAATCTAGCAAATTTTGGAAAATTAACACCAGCTCATTGACTACCTCATTAGCCACCTCTTTTAAGGCCTTGGGATGTAGTCCATCAGGACCTGGAGACTTGCTAGCTTGCAGCTCCATCAATTTGTCCTGTATCATTTCCCTAGTGATTTCAATTTCACCAAGTTCCTCTCTCCCTTTCACCTCCTGATTTACAGCTATTACAGGAATGTTTTTTGTATCCTCTGTGGAGAACACCGAAGCAAAATAGTTGTTCATTTCTTCTGCCATTTCCTTATTATCTACTATTAGCTCCCCACTGGCACTCGCTAACAGACCAACACTCTATTTACTCCTTCCCTTTTTAAATGCTTGTAGAAGCTCTTGCTATCTGTTTTTACATTTCTAGCTAGCTTCCTCTCATACTCTAATTTCTTTCTCCTGGTTAACCTTTTAGCCATTCTTAGCCATTCCTTATATTCTGACAATCATCTGTCCTGCCACTCAACTTTGCGGAGTTGTATGCTTCTCCTTAAGTTTGATGTTTTCCTTAACTTCTTTAGTTGCCCACGGATGGTGGGTTCTCCCATTAGAATTTTTCTTTATAATAGGAATGTACTTATTCTGAATACTCTGAAATATCTCCATAAATTCACTGCGTCTCTATTGATCTAACCTTTAGCCGAGTTTCCCAGTTCACTTCTGCTAGCTAGCTAGTCTGCTAGCTAACCCTCTCTCTCTTTTTAAGATCCACTTTAAACCCACCTCTTGGACTGAGCTTTTGGTCATCCCTCTTAATTTCCGTCTATAGATTGGTGTCTTTTTATTTCTGAATATATTTTTGTGGACTAATTTGAGATATTTTTCTACCTATTTGTATATGCACAGGGCCTAACACCTGTTTGAGGCATTGACCCTGCAAAGCTTTGTTGGCTTCACTAATATGTTGGACAGTGCATTTCTGGCTCATAATGAACACAAGCTTCTTACCTGCCTTATTGGAGGCTTAGACACTCAACAGCAACTGAAAAGCAATGAGTTTTTTCCTATATATGTGACCACATGCCCTTTAAATGTGAAAGACTGTTGACCTGAAATTTCCCTGCTTTCTATTTGGTGAACTTCTAGCATCTGGCCCCAATCTTGCTAGTTCATTTGTATACAAATTGGGTCTGACCTAAGAACGAGAAGGGTCAGATATGAGTCCAGCATGTGTGACCAAGACTGGCTCTGCAATGTCTACAACTTTGCAGCAGTCAACCTCAGTGCTTTTACTTACTCTGCTACACAGTTTCCCTAAACAGTTAAGCTTTGCCTGTGAAGGTTGTGGTTTGTCTCTATATCATACTGTAGATACAGTAACTTCCTGGTTCTGTCATTGCTAAGCTGTTGGATAGCTGTTGAAATAAATCTTTGCTAAAAGTAGTTTTTGATATGGTGTTTTGGTTAATAGCTGTGAAGAAGTTGTTGAATGCCTTTGCCATTTACATGCTGTTTGTGTCTGGTAAGTGTTTAGAGCAAATGGTTTAAGCTGTAGCATTATTCAGTCTGAACAAAAGAAATGCATTGCTAGATGAATTGCTTATTTGACATTTTTAATGCAGAAATAAATATTTTGTAACTATGCATAGTTTATAATAAGTATAATTGTTTCAAGCCCTCATTTAAATAATATATACTGTGAAGTTTTTTAAGTTTGTTAGCAAAAGATCCATTGTTCAATAAGAAAACTAAACATTTTGTACCTGAAGTAAAAAAAGAATCACTTTAACATCGTACATTACATAGTAAAATTTATTACTTCTTCAGTTTCTACAAATTAGTTCACAAAATTTTGTGTGTTCATCCACCTTCTGATCTTAAATCTGATTATAATTTTCTTAATTTGTATGTTCTATGTCTTTTATTTTCTGGAGTTTGTCGTTCTGATTAATCACCCCTTGTGTCTCTTTTCATTTCTTGTTTCCTAGTGTAGAATAGTACAAATGCTCAAATAAATGAGATAAAAATACTTGTTTTTGCAGAGGAATAAAGTATAAGTGGAACATAAGAATAGCTTTTTAAGCCTGGCCCACCTTTCAATGAGAACATGGTTCACCTACACCCTAACTCTGTCCACTTGGCTTGGCTGTATATTCTTTAATACCTTTGGCTAACAAAAATTATCGATCTCAGACTTAAAATTTAAAATTGAAAATGTATCAATTGCTGTTTATGGGAGAGAGTTCCACACTTCTACCACCATCTGTGTGAAGAAATGTTTCCTAACTTCTCTCATGAATGGCCTGCCTCTTGATCTAGACTCCCCAGCCAGTGAGAAAAGTTTCTCTCAATCCACTGTTACGACCAGGATAGAAGGAATGTGTGAATTGTTAAGCCCCACTACTCCACAGGCCGTATGATTAATTTTAATGTTTAATTTTATCCCAAAGTGGCCAATTGGGTACCTATATCACTAGTGCCTCGAAGAAAAGAGACTATGACCAGGCTTCTTTCAAAAACGCAGAATGATTAATTTATTCTTAAAACAAAACTTCTTTTAACAAGTTGCAAGTACTAGTTAATAAACAATTGCAATCAGGGAGTATAGCTATTGAACTCTTCCTAAAATATTCTCCCAAACATGCACACAGACACACACACAGACAAACAAAGGACAAACAGGCAATATCTCTCTGCAGAGTTGGACTTTTAAAGAGGGTATAAGAATAAAGGATAAAGTCCATAGGGTCTCAACGCTGTCAACTTGGAGTTCTCTCGTGTGACAACTTGCTGCTGGTCCTGGTGGATACCTAGGAGTTCTCACCAGTTTGTTTCAGCTGTGTCCAATTGTAGACTAGTTGCACTCATGAGAGTTCTGGCTTACAGTTGATACACACAATTTAGGCAAAGGAGGAGAGAGAGAGAGCCTTCAGCTTCAGGTTGGTCTGCTATCTCTGCTGCTTCCAACCAAACTGCTCTCAAATAGCTTCCAAAGCAAAACTGCCGTTCTCTCCTTGTGGCCTCTGGTCGTAAAAGCTTTCCATTAATTAACACAACCGACTCCTCCAATCATAAAACTCCTTCAAAAAACCAAGTATACAATAGAGCCTTAGACTTGCTGTCTCCATTTCAAAAGTAGATCCCAGGCCAGTGTCCACCTGTCCAGCTCAGGTCATGTTCTTCCATTTTGTAAGAGAAAGATTCAATCTTAAAAAATATGCTTCTGACACTACCCTATCAATTCCTTTCAAAATCCTAGAAACTTCAATCAAATCACTCCTTAACAATCTATAATCTAGGGAATACAAGCCTAGTTGATGTAATCTTTCTGCAACTCTAACCCTTAGAACTCTGGTCACATTTTGATAGAATCGGTGCTGCACTCTTCCAATATAAGGTATGGTGTCCAGAACACTGTACAGTATTTCAGGCTTTGTATAGCAGTAGCAAAACTGTAGGAAAAGAACAATTTTAGATTCCTGCTGAGATTCATCTATGTTGTGATGAAATTTGAAAGAATCAGGCTAGTAATTCTTAAAGATGCACTGCAAACTCAGATAATGATATCAAGTGCTTGCCATGATACATTTCCTACTAAAAAAAAGAATTTATTTAACATAATTTATGAACTATTACAACATGCTACCTTTACAAGTAATTAATATTAGCAGAAACAACAAGAACAAAGTTCCATAATTAAACTTGTAATTCTAAACTTGACTAATCATAATGTAACATGACAGAATCAAACTGCTGTAGTCACAGTGGTAAGGCATTAAGTTGATAAAATATCCATGTATAGAAACAGCTCAAGTGTGCTTCTGTCCCTTTCTCCATTGATGAAACAATCGATTCAGTCATTTGTTCAATGCGCTGACAAATGTCTCTTAAGTGTCTTTGCGGCCACCATTGCACAGCTAAAACTGCTTCCATTTTACGTTGCTATCGCATGTATCAATACAAGATACTCACTGAAAGGCACCGGATAGAAACCATGTTTTAAATTCTGTTGTCAAAAATGTCCTAAGCAGTTCAAAAATATAAAATCAGTAGGTGAGTGCATCCCAGTGTTAAGTGCCAGAATATACCCAACCAGCAGTTCAGCTGCTCACTGCACTAAATTCTTTGGGGTCATGTAGAAGTTCTTTAATTAAATTGCCACTGGTGGGCATTTGCAATACTAAGGGTGCACCTAGGAAACCCATCTGTCAAAGAAGTGTCAAGAAGATATAAGAATGTCTATAATGTTAATGGAAATTATTTTAAAACTGAGTTCCAGTGGTGTCTGTGTCTATGTGTGTGTGTGTGTTGTGTCTTAATTGGATTAAAGCCAGCTGGTCCAAAGGCTTTGATGTATAGAAGAGAAGTAGGTTTGAAATGTTAATTAGGTAAATTACAAGGTGAAGTGTGAAGGGGGCAATTTGCATTTTTAAATAAACCATTCAAAAGAATGGGTGAAATATTACACCTAGCCAGAAGAAACCAAACAATGTGTTGACTTTTTTCAAAGTTTACTAATAAACTTGGTGTTATGAAAGGGTTTTATAGTTAGAAAAGGTAAATTTCAAAAAACCTAGCGATACAATGAGAATTTCCATTCAAAGAAGAAATATGTATAAAGGAAGAGAAGGCTGTATTAGGTAGAGGGATTCTAAGATCTAAAGCCTCCAGCCTGTTAGCCTCAAGCCACTGTCTGCAAGACCCAGAGCTGAAAGAAACTCATTTTGAACGTGACTGTCCAGGGTGTGCTGTGCCAGGGATCTGTTTAAATCTACGTGCTTTACTGTTGCCTTAACGGAGGTGTAACTGAGGGTCAAATTAATTAGGGGATTTTTGTAGTTATTATAGTAGTAATTTTGTAGACATATGTATGTGCCTACAATCTTTCTTGTAATAATAAATGTTTAATTTAGTTTTATAAAAAAAGCTCTTGAGACTCGGCGTTCTTATTACTGCTGAATTCAAAGCTTATATCTCAAAACGTACAAATTGCAAAAAATGGGTTATGACAGATGTTTAAAATTTCCCTCTGGGATTTGAACAACTCAACCTTTACCATTGGCTGTGTCATAATAGAAGATTCATCTGTGCCTGGTCCATAGGGTTATCGGGATCACTCCACAGAAAGATTAAGAAACTACCCTTCAACTCCCTTTGTAAGTGTACCACTTTAAAGATAAAAAAAGCCCCTTGTGACAAATTTTAAAGGCCCAGGCCATAGTGCTCAGTCTGAAGTTCCAGATGGGGTCCACCTCTGTATTTTTGCAGGTTTGTGATGATAAGTCAAGTAAGTGTGAGACATTGAAAGCATTTGTCATGCCCGTCTGACGTGGTAATGTTCTTGTAAGGTTAGAGAGAATCTTCACCCTTTACAAGGCCAGGAGCCAAATTTTCAGCCTCTCAGTTGCACCTGAGTTACAGTGGGAGGATGTCAAAAAGGCTAAAACTTCCAATCCTATTGCTTCCTTATTTTGCATTTATTCAACTGCCCAATTACCGACCATTACAGAAAGGATATCTGGTCACTATAATAAAGTGCTTTAGCCTTTAGCTTTCAGAGCTGTCAAATTAATCAGAGAGGGCACTGGGAACCCACCTTGGGAGGATGGAAGGGTGTACCCGGAAGTATCCTCACATGGCTGCAGACCCTAAAGACATGAGCAAAATGCCCATAGAGATGGGTAGTGGGCCCTAACTGGACCCTTAAGTGGTTCTGTTGGCCACTTGGTGGGTGGCTGAGCCATTGAGATGCCAGCCACTGTCCATATGCCATGGCAGTGGGAAATCTTCCAGCTGTCCTCCCAATGCCTTAACTCCTACCATATTGCCAGCTCTCCCACATATCAGCCTGACACCAATGAGCCTGGAAAATTCATCCCAATATTACAAGAGTGGTATGATCGCCAACCTAGAGTGTTCCTACAAACTGCTGAATATATTCCAAACCTTTAGGATACTTAAATACAATTTACACCATTTCATTAGGGTTTTGATGCTCAGCCTCATGGACCAGCAGGAGAACCCTTGTAGAAAATAATTATATTATGGGTAATAACAAGCCAAAGCCAAGTTGCACAACTCCCCTCCAGGAGAACACCTGTGATTCTGTTGTTAAATAAAGCAGTCCACCAACATTGAGTTCAGAGTGACAGAGAATCAACTGGATAAAAAGCTGATCAACACCAATGCATGTTATACACATTGAATCCTGGGCTATTTTTTCTCAGGGCTGAAGGTTTAAGTGGGGCACAGAGGAAAGTGGAGTTCAGGTCAAAATCAATCAGCCATGATCTATTGAATGACACAGCAGGTTTAGTGGGGTGAATGGAATTGGAAGACAGGAGTAAAGAAGTCGTGCTACAATTGTACAGGGTTTTAGTGAAACCACATCTAGATAATGTGTGTAGCTTTGGTCTCCACACTTAAGAAAGGATATACTTACATTGGAGGCAGTACAGCAAAGGTTCACTAAATTGGTCCCTGAGATGAAGGGGTCATACTATGATGAGAGGTTGAGTAAATTGGGCCTATATTCTCTGGAGTTTGGATGAATGAGAGGCGATCTCATTGAAACATACAAGATTCTGAAGGGGCTTGATAGGGTGGATGCTGAGAAATTGTTTCCTTTGGTCAGGGGATATGAAACATGGGGGCACAGTCTCAGGATAAGCAGCCAATCATTTAGAACTGAGATGAAGAGAAATTACTTCCCTCAAAGGCTTGTGAACCTCTGGAATTCTCTACCCTAAGGGTTGTAGATGCTTCATCGTTAAATACATTTAAGCCTGGAATAGACAGATTTTTAGTCTCTCAAGGAATGAAGGGATATTGGGAGCCAACAGGAAAGTGGAATTGAAACCCAAGATCAGCCATGATCGCATTGAATGGTGGAGCAGGCTTGAAGGAACATGTTTGTCTATTCCTGCTTTTATTTCTTGTGAATGGCTTACTCCTGCTCCTATTATGATATGATCTTATTCTGTTAAAGAGGCAGCCACTTGTAAGAGTTATAATTTCATAAGTCTCAGAACATCAGGTAAGCTTAAAAGTGGAGAAATCAGTTATAAAGTGATTTAAATAAATTAAGGTCAAAGGGAAATAATGGAGAAAGACTACATCAAAATGGAGTGTCTGTGATAATTATGTTAAAGAAGACTACCTGAGTTCAAAGGGAACCAAGATTGAAGGAAATTTATTAAAAGAGCTTTTAAATTAAGTTAATCTCTAAGAGGGCTAACAAAAAGAGCATAAGTAACAAATGGCACCTGTGAGAACTTAAAACAAAATGAATCAACCATAAGAAAGAAATTGTAAAAGGTAACAAAAGACATGTAACAATCTGATGGCAGGCATGAGGTGTGTTTGCTATAGGATGTTTAAGGTAAAAGTAAGGAGATTTTTAAGGGTAAATAAATGGCCTTGAACTCAGCAAATGAGTCTGTAAGAGGTCAGTGAGATTTTCAAGTGAACATCAAATCCCAAGAGCAAGCCATCAGCGATCAAATGTTGGAATAGTACAATCAGGGGTGTTAGAACCAAGAAATCAAGGCATGTGCTGAAAGAAGCAAATAAGGTGGGAATAATGAATGGATTAAAGTTGATAAAAGTCGTGCAAAAGGAATGAAACCTTTTTAAACTAAAAATAAAGCATTTGCAAAGGGATATAGACAGGTTAAGTGAGTGGGAAAAAAATTGGCAGATGGAGCATAATGTGGGAAAAGGTGAACTTGTCCACTTTGGCAGAAAGAATAGAAGCAGCGTATTATTTAAATGGAGAGAGATTGCAGAACTTTGTGGTACAGAGGGATTTGGGTATCCTGGTACATGAATAAAGTTAGTATGCAAGTAGAGCAAATGATTAGAAAGGCAAATAGAATGTTGTCGTTTATTACAAAAAGAATGGAGTATAAAGGTAGGGAAGTTTTGCTACAGTTTTGTGGGGTTTTGGTGAGGCCACATCCGGAGTACTGAGTATAGTCTCCTTGGTCTCCTTACTTAAGGAAGGATATAATTGCTTAGAAGCATTTCAGGGAAGGTTCACTCAACTGATTCCTGGGATGATAGGGTTATCTTATGGGGAAAGGTTAGACAGCTTGAGTCTGTATCCATTGAAGTTTAGAAGAATGAGAGGTGATCTTATTGAAACATGTAAGATCCTGAGGGGACTTGACATGGTGGATGCTGAAAGGATGTTTCCCCTTATGGGAGAGACTATGAGTAGGGGAAACGGCTTAAAAAATAAGGGGTGTCCCAGATAGGACTGAGATGGGGAGAAAACCTTTCCCCAGGAGGGGTGTTAGTCTGTGGACTTCTCTTCCCCAGAGAGCAGTGGAGCCAGGGTCTTGAATATTTTCGAGGCAGAGTTAGACAGATTCTTGCTTGACAAGGGAGTCAAAGGTTTTAGGGGGTGAACAGGAAAGTAATGTTGATGCCAGTGTCAGATCAGCCATGATCTTATCAAATGGCAGAGCAGGCTCAAAGGAATGAATGGCTTACTCCTATTCCTAATTCGTATGTTTGTATGTATAATGCGATCACAACAAGAAGATTCCAAGAGGAATCAGCTATAAGGAGCAAACTTGAAGATTGTCTGCATATTAAAACTTAATACACAGCAGTTAACCCAATTGGACTGTGGATAACTCTATAAAGTTGCATACCTAGACTACCAAAAGATATTTGACATAGTTCCACACAAGAGACGATTAGTTAAACTCAAAGTTATAGAGATTCAAAGTAAACCCGAGAATCGATTTTTAAAAAATTGCTGAAGGATGGAACACCTTAATTGGAGGCGTTATGTTGAGGTGGGCAGTGCTGAGTGCTGTGTCCAGGCCTAGCCCAAACCACTAATAAGGCATAACTGGATTCTAACAGTGCACTATGTTCATAATTACTGCTGAACCTCCTCACTTGTGATGAAAATCTAATTTCATATTTGTATAATATCACAATTCTCTATATGATAACAAAAGCACATTTTAATTTTATTTTAGAAGTTTATTGTATCATAGCTTCTACCTTAATTCAATGTGTATGTCCCAATTATTTATTTCATTTTCTGTAAAATTTTGATTAAAAATGAAGAATTCAGTGGTTTTCACTTCCTGTGAAAATGCTACAATGTAATTGCCTACTTACCATGCCTAATGACACCACAGTTGCTGGATGCATGGGGATCCCCTTGACGTGGTATCAGATTTAAACTGACATCAGGAAAAGGGGAAGTCCATGCCAGAGAGATCACCAGATCCTTTTTCACTCACTTTTCCAGAACCGCTTCATCAAGGTCACAGGGAGTCAGAGCCTATCCTGACAGGCAATGGGCATTAGGTAGGATACACCCAGGACAGGATGCCAGTCCATCATAGGACACACACACACTGGGGGGCAATTTTCTGTAGCCAATCCACCTAACCAGCACACCTTTGAGTGGTGGGAGGAAACCAGAGCACCTGGCAGAAACTCACACAGACAGATCCCCAAGGTCAGGATTGAACCTAGGTCCCTGGAGCTGTGAGGCAGCAGCATTAACCATTGCACCACCATGCCACCCGATCACTAGCTCTTTATGGACAATTTCTTCAAAGTCACTGGTGAGTGCCATTGCTTTGCTGCTGACTGCAAAATCTGGGTAATTGTATTCAGGATTAAGGTTTCAGAATCTAAAGCATTTATTTAATGGCTACTAATCAATTAGGCAGGCTAGTGAGGCTGTTCAGCAGTAATGATGAACTTAGTACATTGGCATTGTTAGATCTCAATTACACATCATTCAACAAGTTGTAAATTTTAAATAGTTTTTACAGTGAGACAAATAGTATAAAATTGTAAATTCTAGTCAGTTCAGTGATTTCTACATGATGGCAGGCATGGGGGGCGGAGGCAGTGGGGGTTGGGGGGGAGACTTCAACAACACATCTTGTGGGTAAGTGTAGAATCACTGACAACAATTTCTGGCTGTCTGCATTTAACTGTACATGTGCAGCCTCCAGAACCATGGTCATTTTCAGAGGAGAGGCGAGTAATGAGTGTGCATGCTGACAGTTTTGGTATCATGACTACCGTAAAATCCAGGCCATTAGAAAACCAGGGGTGCCAATGGAGTTAAAGGAAGCAGTTCATCAATTACAAAATGAGTTGGATCAAATTTGTAAGTGGGGAGAGAATCAGCAGATGAAATAAAATGCAAAAAATGGAAATAAGGAAAACAAATAAAAACATGTACTCTATGAATGATGGTGATATACCCATAGACCCATGAAAGAGGCCTGGAAATCGTACTAGATTTATCTTTCAACACTTCCAATGAATGCAATGAAAACAGCAATTAACAAAATCAATTGAATATTAAACCAATGAGCTAAAATAGTTAAAGAAGACATGGCCAAACTGTACAGTGCCCCAGACAGACCACATATTAGGTACATCAGCCAATTAGGGCTGTTGATGCAAAATGCTGATCTTCAATCATTAAAAGGCAGTGCAAAATAGGGCCATGTGGTTGACCACAATTGTTAAAGGACTGACATATATGAAAAGAGCAAATGGACTTTTCAGCCTAAAAAGGGACTTATAATAGATGATCCGAAAGCGATATCTTGGACAATTAAAAAAATAAAGAAGGTAAATCCTGACTATCACTTTAAATAAAATTAAGGAAGTACAGCAGGGAGACACATTCAAACTAACAAAAGTTCAATTTGGAACTGGTTCAAGGAATACTTTTTCATACAGATAAATGTATCAAATAGTAAGAGTAGTAAAGGGGGAAACCCTAGAATCTTTTAAGAAACAATTGGAAATGGAAATGGGACCATTCTTCGGATTTCTATGGATGGATGAATTAAAATGGGATAATTATCTTCCTCATCTGTGATTACATTGTGCTGCAGAGAGAATATTAAGATAGGATCTTGAATGGTCCACTTGCTTCCTGGTTGCCAGTCAACAGTAACCTGGCAACCTGCTATCAGGCCTGCCCTGTTAGACAATGAGGGATATATTGAGGGTCACATTGTGCATTCTAAAGAAAATTTTACAGGAACATTAAACAGATGGAATTTTGGCAAATGAAAGAAGAGTGAGTGCCAGAAGAGACCCCAAAAGGTAAATTTTACTTTTTTGGTTTTCCTTATGGGGAGAAGGGGAGCAAGAAAGCATCTTTGGGCTCCACGAGGAAAGTTTAGTCTGCCCTTGTGGTAATTATGGTTTTATGTAATGTGTAGTATATGTTTAAGAAGGATGTTATAATGGAAGATGACATGATCTTATGTAACCAAGAGAGGAGTAGCATGGGCTACCTTTATAGTCAGTAGTCTGAGTTAGTAAGGAGAAGTATGGAGACAGGGTTTGAGTTGAAAGCACACAAGCGTAACTGCTAAGCACCTTTGTAAATAAACAGAATGTGTTCCACCTAAGAACTGTCTGCTGATCAACTCTGTCTATTGTACCAACTCGGCCATCCCAAATCAAGCATGCAACCCAGATCCATAAGTCCCAACAAACTGGGGGCCAGGATCCAACAAATTGGTGATGAGGAAAAAGCAGCAAAAAAGCAAGGGAAAAGTGAGGATAAAGTGAAGATACAATAAACAGGCTTTGAGAATAAAACAAGTTAATGAAAGAAATCAAGAGAAACTAAATCGGGCTGTACCTCGCACGTTAATTGTAAGTAGGATTTCAGTCCTAATCATTGAAGCAATCCCCTCACAGAATGCTGCACTTCAAAGGAATTGATCCTTTTGATCCAGCCATGGATGATTGGTCTCATTATATTGAATGCCTCACGTCTTTTTTTCCAAGAGAACGACATTGTGGGGGAAGAAAAGAGGCGAGCAATCCTCTTACTCATGTGTGGGAGTAAAGCCTATGGCTTGATTCAAATTTTGACGGCACCCAGTGCCTCAAATTCAAAAAGTTTTGATGATTTGGTGGACCTCGTAAAAGGTCATTACCAGCCAACGGTTGGTGCAACAGTTCAAATTTAACTGAAGAAACAGAGCCCCGGGGGAGGCAATTGCTTGTTATGTGACAAGTTTGAAACAATTAACAGAACATTGTGAGTTTGGTACATTTTTAAATGACATGCTCAGAGATCATTTAGTGTGCAGTGTGAATGAGGACACAATTCAGAAAAGATTACTTTCTGAAACAAATTTGGATTTTAAGAAGGCGCTAGAGATAGCACTGGCCATGGAAAGTGCAGTAAGGGATTCGAAAGCCATACAGGGTATGAAAAATGGCGCCATCCTCCATGTTGGGCAGGAAGGCCCAGCCAAAAAGAGCACAAAAATTCAACACTCTCCTGAGTAGCGGGAAACAGCCACCACTAGCAGACGAATAAAAATAAATGACTTAGCAGTGAAAACAAGGAATAATGGCAACAGACAACCTTGTACCAATTGACAGTTTTAAAAAATCGACTGCTTTTATTGTCATCGAAATGGACACCTAATGAGACAGTGCAAGGAAAGAATCAGGCAGACTTTCAATCAAAAGTAAAACCCAATGAGATCTACAATATAGAAGAGCCTGAAGCAGCAAATTCAGATATTTATTCATTATTTAATTTGAAGGTTGGAAAAACAGAACCAATATATGTAACAATGAAGGTAAATGACATCTATTAGAATGGAAGTGGGAACAGGAGCTTCCACTACAGTGATTGGTGAACACACTTTCAAATATCTGAATTATGGTAAATATAAATTAAATTTGGAAGAAACTGATGCCAAATTAAAAACTTATACAGGTTAAGACATCCAAGTCAAAGGCATTAACAGAGTTACTGTCCATTATGGAAGTCAATCGGTAAAACTACCCTTGATGCTGGCAGCAGGTGAGGGGCCAAGTCTCCTTAGACAAAACTGGTTTAAAGAAATTAGGTTAGAATGGACTGACATTTTCTAGCTGAGAGCAAGTGGGTTACCAGAGCTACTACAAAAATATGCCTCAGTCTTTGAGGACAAACTTGGGAAGATCCAAGGCTGCAAGCAAAAATTCATGTGGATCCAGAGTCAGCCCGCCAATTCATGAATGCAAGATCAGTACCTTATGCACTTGGGGAGAAGGTCAACACCAAATTGGACGGATTAGAGAAACAGGGCATTATACAACCTGTGCAGTTCTCAGAATGGGTAGCACCAATAGTCCCTGTCCTTAAACCTGACCAAGGCATTTGAATTTGTGGAGACTGCAAATTGACAGTTAATAAAGTGGTTAAGCTGGACAGACACCCCATACTGAAAATTGAAGACCTAGATGCTAAGCTGGCAGGTAGAACCGCCTACACAAAGCTTGACATGAGTCATGCCTATCAACAATTAGTGTTAGAGAAGGCCTCCCAGAAATTTGTCATAATTAATACACATAAAGGGTTGTACCAATAAACCCGTTTGCCTTTTGGAGTCTCCTCAGCTTGCACCATACTCCAGAGAACAATGGAAAGTTTACTACAGGGACTGTCCCACGTTATAGTTTAGTTAGATGACGTTCTGGTGACAGGACTACTGAAAAGGAGCATTTGGCAAACTTAGAGGAAGTCTTAAAATGTTTCTAGCAGGCTGGAGTGCATTAAAAAAAAGTGCACGTTCCAAGCGAGGGAGGTAATCTATTTGGGTCACCGTGTAGATTCACAGGGCCTCCACCTGGTTGAGGAAAAAGTGAGAGCCATAAAAGAGGCACCTTCACCAAAGAACAACTCTGAGCTCAAATTATTTTTGGGAATGATCGATTATTTTGGGCGTTTCTTACCCAATTTGTCCACAAAACTGGCACCCCTGTATTACCTACTCAAGAAGAAGCAATGTTGGTCTTGGGAGACACCATAGAAAGAAGCTTTCATAAAGGTAAAAAAATTGTTGCACTCACCTAACCAATAGTACATTATGATCAGAGGAAAGATGTTGAGAATTACCTGGGTTTCTGGATTACTAGACAATACCACTACACCATTGCCTCCCCTGGCTGAACTGGTGTGAAGCAAGGTGGGAAAGGAGTAGGTCCTCCTTTTGGGTCCCCTGTGTCCATTGGAGGTACCCCTCCACAAGGTTATATGCAGCCTCCCCCTTTAGCACTCCCCTCCTGGCCTCTCAAACCTAGCCCCCATACCCCCCTCACTAGGGCCTGCCAGCAAGGCCCCACTGATACCTTGGACTTACCTCAAGTCTGGTCTCCATTTGCTCCTCTTCTTCAGGGATTTCCTGTGGTCCCAGCAGTAGCCACTGCTTGAACTTGGCACTGCTGGGATTAGACAGGCTGGCCAATCGGATTGGTTTGCAGCTCTCTAAGGCAGGGCTTCCTCCCAGATGGGGGCAGGAAGCACTGCCATCCGAAAAATGTTGCCCGCTACCATTTTTACTTCACTTTCTCTCTCATGCACATCACACAGCTTCTGTTAATGCAAAAAAGCAAATTAAATTTTTACTGTAATAAACTTCTGAAATGTATTATCTTGACTTTTAAAATTATTTAAAGAAAAACTATTGGGCAGAAAGTGGTAAAATAATATATACATTTATGTACTGCCTTTAACATAGAAAAAAAAAATCTCAAGGCATAATTCAAAGAAAAGGAAACCACCAAATGGAGATACTAAGCGCGCTGACCAAGAGTTATAAGGTTAGTGGTTGGGACGCATGTTCCCACAATCAGCTTAAGAACGAAACGTGCCTCACAACTGTTTTTAGATTAGATTTTTGTCAGTCACTTTTCAAAAGCTAGTAGTATCACAGATATATCAAAAAGGTTTATGCAAAAAAATATATCATGATGATATGGCAAGGTTGAGATACATATACACACACATATATATACATATATATATATACATATACATACGTAGGCCATCCCTAACTGCCCTGAGAAAATGTTGGTGGACCTTCTCTTTAAACTGCTTCAGGCCTTATGGGCATGGTGCTCCCTCAATCATATTAGGTAACAGATTCCACAGTATCGATTCAGCAATGCTGATGGAACACATATGTATTGCTGCTCTTGTCCTTCTCAAAAGTAGAATTTTCAGGGGAGGGAGACATTGTCAAAGTAAGCCTGACAAGCTGCTGCAGTGCATGTTGTAGATTGTACATACTGCAGCTGTAGTGCACTGAGGTGCGGGAGGGTAAAGACTGAGAAGTGGCAGGCAGGCTTGATCGAGCAAACTTTTCAGTTCTGGGTCTTAGCCCAGTCAAGTGGTCTAACATGGCAAAGCAGAAAATGCTTTTGATAGGCTGCAAAAAGACCTATGTGCAAACTATCTGAGTTTGTCCCAAGTTTCCACAGTATAGATCAATGCACCAGACAGAAGCATTGGATGTATACCTAGCCAAATAAACTACCTTGGTGTGCAACATGCAGAATCTGCAGTTCTTTTCAAATTGACACTGGTTGTTTCTTCAGATTTCAAGAACTTCCTTTATCACAGGATTTTCTGACTGCTTCCTTCATTCAAACAGATTAACCTCTTCCATAGAATCATTAGTGAGAATTTTCTGGCTGTTGGGCGGGCCGGTCGGGACCGGGCGTGGGCAGGCACAGAGCTGATCGCTGCACGCGAGTGGCACCGCCATTTTACGTGGGCGGACCAATTAAGGCCCGCCCAGCATGACACACAGCCAGTAACGCTTAGTGCTACCTGTGCGGGTGGGGGGAAGAGGGAGAGTTGGAGCCCATGCATGCGAAAGAGCGCAGAAATATCCCTGAGGCATGGAGTTGTCTCAAGAAGATTAAGTACATGTTGAAATTTTTTAATAAAGATAAAAAATATTTGCATATGTCCCCTCATGTGACAGTGTCACATGTGCTGGGACATGTTTATGAATTGTGCAGAAATTATTTATTTGTTTAATAAAACCTTCAGGGGGGCATGAGTTTTCCTGAAAAACGTGAAGGCCGCTTGGGCTCTTCGCCTGCCCACCAACTTTAAGGTTGGACAGTGTTGATAACTACTTTAATTGTTTTTTAATGGCCTTAATAGGCCGTTGACAGTTCGCGGGTACGCAGCTGCCTCCGGCGCGTGCCTGCCGAACGTAATGTCTAAATGACACACGCTGACGTCGGGACGCACGTCTGACCCACGCCCGGAAATCAACCTCAAAATTCTGGCCATAGAGTCACAGAGTCTTAACGGCATAGAAGGAGGCCATTCGGCCCATCATGTCTGCATTGGCTCTCCAAATGGGCATTATGACCTAGTGCCATTGCCCTGCCTTTCCCTTGTACTCTTGCACATTGTTTCTATTCAAATAATCATCTATTGTCCTCTTGAATGCCTCAATTGAACCTGCTTCCACCACACTTCCAGGCTTTGCATTCCAGGCCCGAACCACTCGTCGTGTCAAAAGATTTTTTCTCATGTCACATTTGCTTCTTTTGCAAATCACTTTAAAGCTGTGCTCTCTCGTTCTTGATCCTTTTATGAGTGGGAACAGCTTCTTCCTATCTACTCTGTCCAGCCCCCTCATGATTTTGAACATCTCCATCAAATCTCCTCTCAGCCTTTTCTCTCCAAGGAGAACAGTCCCAACTTTTCCAATCTATCCTCATAGCTGAAGTTTCTCATCCCTTATAAACCTCTTCTGCACTCTCTCCAATGTGTTCACATCCTTCCTATAATATGGTCCCCAGAACTGTACACAATATTCCAGCTGAGGTCTAATGAGTGTCTTATATAAATTCTGCACAACCTCCTTGCTCTTGTACTCTATGCCCCTACTAATAAAGCCCAAGGCACTATATGCTCTATTAACTGCTCTCCCCACCTGTCCTGCCACCTTCAATGACCTATGCACATATACACCCAAGACTTTCTGCTCCTGCACCCCCTTCAAAATTTCACCCCTTATTTTATATTGTCTCCCCAAGTTCTTCCTACCGAAATGCATCACCGCACACTTCTCTACATTGAACTTCATCTGCCACCCATCTGCCCACTTCACCAACTTGTCTATGTCCTCTTGAAGTTCCACACCATCCTCCTCGTAGTTCAAACATTCCCAAATTTCATATAATCCGCAAACTTTGAAATTGTCCCCCGCACACCAAGATCTAGATCATTAATATATATCAGGAAAGCAAGCATTCCAATACCAATCCCTGGGGAACTCCACTACAAACTTTCCTCCAGCCCAAAAAATATCCATTGACCATTACTCTCTGCTTCCTATTTATCAGCCAATTTTGTATCCACGTTGCTACTGTCCCTTTTATTCCAGGAGCAATAAATTTTCTTACAAGTCAGTTGTGTGGTACTGTGTCAAATGCTTTTGCAAAGTCTATGTGCACCACATCAACAGCATTTATATCATGGAAACTAGGTATCTGAAAATCCTAACTTTTTAACACGAATCCCACATTTGAAATGTGACTGCCAAAAAATACAAACTAAACCAATCACACCAACATTGAACTTAGTTTCAGTTACATCTTTCACAACCTTTCTCAGCCCTGTAAATGATGAGATTTGCAACTTTATTTGAACATAGGCTTTATACAAGATCTCCAGTTCAAGTAAAATACTGAGGGCTGGCTGCACTGTCAAATAGACCATCTTCCTCTGTCTTGTCAGATTGATATCAAAACTCCAGGTGTAGTTTTTCAAAATTTTTCAGATGCTACTGGTATCCTAACCAACCTTCATTACACAACCAAAACAATTAAAGGGGCTTTTCATTCCATTGCTATTTGTGGAAATTTTTGGTGTGAAATTTGCTGGTGCTTTTACCCTAGGCCACAAAGTTCCTCAGAGCTGGACCTGTTCCTCTGTAGTGACTTTGCTGGATGTACAGCAGAAACCCATTTACACAAAGTGCAGTTATAATATCTCAATTCTCTTTTTTTTCTACCTAGGTGTCCAGCCAAAGCTTATAACTAAAGGGAATGTAACCATTGCAGAGGGCAATTCAGTTACTTTACAATGTGGCTTTTCTGATGAAGGTGTCCAGTTGGTATTAGTTGAATGGAATAAATCCAGAAACAGAACAAAACTTGCTGTGTACCATTCAAACAGTACACATCATTATGATCAGCGAATAACAATGGAAGTCAAAAATCAACATTCCACAATCACAATCAAAGAAGCTCTCAAATCTGACAAAGGCTGGTATTCCTGCATATTTCATACCTTTCCAAATGGAAAACAAGAGGAAAAAATATATTTGGAGGTAAAAGGTAGAGTCTTAGAAAATATCCTACATTTTTAATTGCTCTGAATGGCAAAAAACTAACACAATGCTTAAGCTTATAGTATTTTTTAATGTGATGAACAAAAAGATGTATGATTTGTCAGTTATTCACACAAAAGATAAGTTTTTTGTGATAATTAAAAACACTACTTGTTCTGAGTTTTTGCTCAGACATTCTCATGTGCTCAGTGCCAAAGACTGTAAGACTGTTCCTGTAAACAAGCACCAATCCCTAAGAATCAGGGTGTACATTTATATGCAAAATATTTGATACAGCAGCAAGCCCAGGTGTTGAACTGAAGCCCTTGGCATATAACATTCAGCTCACTTTGAAACAGCACAGGAGAATACATGCCACATAAGGGGAAATGGAGGCATAGTGGTATTGGCACTGACTAGTATTCCAGGGTAGTGCTCTGGGGACTGGGGTTCAAATCCCACCATGACAGATGGTAAAGTTTGAATTCAATAAAAATTAAAAGCCTGGTGATGACTATGAAGCCATTGCTGATTGTCATAAAAACACATCTGGTTCACGAATGCCCCTTTAGGGAAGGAAATCTGTTGTCCTTACTTGGTCTATCCTACAGGTGACTCTAGGACCACAGCAATGTGGTTGACTCTTAACAAGGACAATTAAGGATGGGCAATAAACACTGGCCTGGTCAGTGATGCCCACATCCCATGAATACATTTTTTAAAAACATGAACTGAGACAGGGCCACTGCAGGACATCCATCACTGACCCCACCAAAGTCCACAGGAGCTGGAAGAGGTACCATGTTTTAAATTGCTGTCTGTGTATCCATGATGTCTAGGCTATGTCTAAAGTGCCAACAAGGTTAGGGGGCCCACAGAATCCAATGCAAGCAGCCATTTCCAGCAAGGGTGTTGGGTCCCTACTGAGAAATTTTTGTTCTTCTTCAAATAGTGCCACATGAAGTTTTTACATCCAACTGAACAAGTAGACAAGCCTCAGGTAAAGTGCAAAGGGAATGCTGGAAGTGCCAACTGTATGAAGAAACCAGCTGGGCAGAAAGACCCATGGCACTATTCAAAGAAGAAAAGTTCTAGTTTACTAGTCAAGATTCCTCCTTTGATCAGCATCACAGAAACAAATCAAATTAACTAGCCATTCATCTCTTACTGCTTATGGGATCTTGCAGTGCTCCATTTGATTGCTATGTTTGTCAAAATAACAACATTGACTATCACTAGAGCTTCCAGTCTTTGAAATGTGTAAAATGGGTGAAATCTAATTGATCTCCCATTATACTCACTGGCAGAATTTACATTGAAGTCAATAGGGACATAAATTGGATTGAATGTTTGATCACACTTAGAGTACTGTGCACAGTTCTGGTCTCCTTATTATAGAAAGGTTTTGGAAGTATTTGAGAAGGTGCAAAAGCAAAAAAGAATCCCAAGGATGATTCTGGAACTTAGAGGTTATATTTATCAGGAAAAACCGACCAGACTGGGCTGTTTTCTTTAGAAAAGAGAAGAATGAGGGGTGACCTGATAAGGGTTTGTAAGGTTATCCAAGTGCTTGGTTTTATGGATGTAGGGAAATGGTTTCCACTTGTGGGTAAAACTAGAGCCCATAAGTATAAGCTCGTTACCAATAATTCCAATAGGAAATTCAGGAGGAATTTCTTTATCCAGAGAATCATTCGAATGTGGAACTTGCTACCACATTGAGTAATTGTGGCAAATAGAATAAATGCATTTAAACTAAAGCTGAACACCTGAGAGAGAAATAAATAAAATGTTACATTGATAGGGATTTATTAATGTGGACGGAGAATTAAAATCTGCCTGGGCCAGTTGGACCAAGTGGCTGTTTCTGTGCAGTATGTTCTATGTAGTTTGATGTAATTCTATGCTGAGCAGTGTTGTAGGGTGGCCGAGTTGTATTGCTAGTGATAGAGTTGATCTGCAGACATCACTTGGGTGGAAACTTTGGACAGAATTTTGCCCTTGATGGGCAGGTGGGCCTGACTGACTTGGCGGCGGGCGAGCAGCCGATTGCCACCGCTGAAATGGACCCCGCCGCCATTTTACGTGGGTGGGCCAATTAAGGCCCGCCCAACGGGCCACCCGACGGGAAGCGCTACGCGCTTCCCGTGCGGGCGAGGGGGGATTCCCCAACTGCCAGAGTGCTCACTTTTTTCCCAACTGCCAGAGTACTCTCTTTGGCGCATGCGCACAAAAGAGCGCACATCTCCCTGAGGCAAAGTGCTGCCTCAGGGAAATCGCTGAAAGTCTGTGAGACATTAAAAATAGAAATATAAAAAAATCATTAACATGTCTCCCTCATGTAAAAATGTCACACGAGATGGGAAATGTTAATGAAGTACACAAATATTTTAGTAAACTTTTTTAAAACAGAAATCAAACCTCATCCCGCCACTGAATGAGGTTTGTGAAAAAATCACTTACCCGCCTGCCCGTTGGGCCCATGCGCTTACCCGAAGTTCATTTGGGACCCTCAAAATCCTGGTCGATTGGTCACTTAATGGCCTTAACGAGGCCTTTAATTAATGGCAGGCGCGCGTCACGCTACATAGCGCGCCCGCTGACCGAAACATTGCGATGCCGCCCGCTGACGTCGGGACACACGCGTGACATTTTAAGTGCTGACCTGTGGGCTCCGCCACCCGCACATCAGCCAGAAGATACAGCCCATTAAGTTTATTTACAATATACTCAGCAGCAACTACACGTGTGCTTTCAACTCCAACTCTACCTCTACACTGACTGCTGAGGTAGCCCATGCTACTCTCCTATTGGTTACTACAGGTTATTTGATTTTCCTTAACAACTATTATTCTTAAAGGTACATTACACACTAAATAAAACCACCATTAATACGTTCCTCCCCCTTTAGCTCAGCTATACATATTATATTTACAAGTACATATTTTTCAAGACAACATAATATTTACACTGGGTAAGGAATTTACAAGTTCAGTCTTTCAGGTGGTTTCCTGGTACGTGTGGAACGTCGCAGCTCCACAACTTCAGATTCTTTGTCAGGAATCTCCTTTTCCGGAATTGCCTGAACATCAGGTGCTTTGATGGGCACTTGCAGTTCTGTATCCTCAACTCTTACAGGAACATCAGACATGTCAGTCCTGGGCTGAATATCCTCAAGAGGAAACGCAGGCCTGGTCATGGTCACTGGTGGGACCAAATCTTGGTGATTTGTCTCTCTCTTCCTTAAATGGTCCACATGTTTACAGATGATCCGGCCTTCCACCTCCATGTGGTAAGATAGAGGTTCAGTCACCGCACTTATTTCACCCAGTTACCACTTTGGTCCTTACCCGAAGTTTTTCACGTATACCGGCTTTCCCATGATAAATTTCCTCTTGCAACCAAGCCAGTCTTGTCTAGTTTTCTGACTTCCCTGACTCCTTTCCACCTTCCCCTCTAAATTTGGCATTATTAAGCTCAATCTCATCTTGAAACGGCATTTTAACAATAACTCCGCAGGTGTAACACTTGTTGTTGTGTGAGGGGTAGTCCTGTAATGAAGGAGAAAGCGTGCTAGCTTGGTTGCCAAGGAATCACCAGTTCGCTTTCTCATGCCTGCCCTGAACGTTTGAACCGCCCTTTCAGCCAGTCCATTTGAGGAAGGGTGGCACGGTGCAATTTTCACATGAGTGGAACCATTGAGGCTGATAAACCGTTGGAACTCAGCACTTGTAAATGCCGTGTTGTTATCAGAAATAACCACTTCTGGTAGTCCGAGAATGGCAAAACTCTGACGTAGTTCCTCAATTGTTGCAGCCGACATTGGTGACTTCACCTCATGTATGTCCAACCATTTTGAATGGGCATCGACAATGAGCAGAAACATTGTTCCCAGAAAAGTTCCAGCATAGTCAATGAGTAACTGCACCCAGGGTCTACCTGGCCACTCCCATGGGTGTGATGGAGCTGTCACTGGCAATTTTTGCAGTTGCTGACTTTGCACACAGTGCTTTAATAAACTCCCTATTTCACCATCCATCCCTGGCTACCATAGCTAGCTGCGTGCTGTGGTCTTCATTAGGGAAATTCCTGGATGGACACTGTGTAGCTCAATTAAAAATGGCTCCCTTCTCTTTGGAGGAGCTATTGTCCTTGCTCCCCACAATAAGATGCCATCCTGGCTGGTTATTTAATGTCTTCTGTTGAAGTATGGTTTCATTTTGTCAGATACGGGCACCTGAGACCAACCATGTAGCATTTGTTCTCATACTTGAACTCGGGCTGGGTCCCTACTTGTCCAGTCTCTGGGCTGTCGAGCATATACCGGCGAGGAATCTAAAAAACTTAACAATAAAACATGTTCCTGTGGAACTGGGACATGCTCATCGTTTTCTTGTAAAAGTAAATGACTAAGGGCATCGGCATTTACAATTTGATTGCCAGGCCTACGTACAGAAGTGAATTCGTACACTGCCAGGATTAAAGCCCTATTAGTATTTCTGTATCTTCTTTCTACGTGCCTTCTTCTTTCTAGCACAGACTTTAATCTCGGCCTTCTTTTTCACTTCACTATTGGCCAGACTTCTCTCAGCTGCAAGCTCAACTTGTCTGAGCTCAGTGGCTGAGTCTCCCAAAACTTCATCATCTGTCTGCTTCTCGGAAAATTCTGTGACTTGCTTCCAAGGCCTCTTTGGCTTCATTTAGCTGATTCTTCAGCCCTTCCAACTCTTTGTTGTATTTGTTTGCTGCCTCCTGGAAAATTGAACATTGTTGTGTTTTCTCCGCCAACTCATTCTTCAGTTCGTTCAGAGAGGTGTTGAATTCTCTCTGTTTCTCTTCATACTTTCCAGCGATACAGCTTTGACCTGAGGGAATATTGTAGTGTGTGAAGCTCTTTCAACAATTTTTCTTTTTCCTTTTGAAGGTTGCTCAGCTCATCTCAAACTCTGTCATCAAGCAGAGTCCCTTTGAGTTCCTTCTGCTGTTCTTCCAGAGTTTGGCCTAAGACAACCTGCATTTCTTCAGGTTGTTGAGTCCTTACACACTCCCTTTTCAAAACAGGAACGCTTCCAGCTTCCTTTTGGAATCTCAGTGGCCAATGAAGGTTGATTTCCCTTAGCCAATTTTGCCCTAGAAAGCTTGGTCCTCTGCCTCTCAATACCAACACTGATAGCTTTGCCGATTGGCTTCCATAATGGACAGTTACTCTGCTTATACCTTTTACTTGAATGTCTTCACCTGTGTAAGTTTTTAGCTTGGCCACTGTTCATTCCAAACTTAATTGATGTTCACCATTATTAAATATCTGAAATTTTGTTCCCAATTACTGTGTTGGAAGCTCCCGTGTGCACTTCCATTCTAACAGGTTTACCATTTACTTTCACTGTGACAAATATTTGTTCTTTCAAACTTTCAGATGAAGCAATGAGTAAATGTCAGAATTTGTTGTTTCAGGCTCTTCTACATTGTAGATTTCATTGGGCTTCTGATTTTGTTTACAAGCCTGCTTGAATCTTTCCTGGCGCTGCCTCATTATATGTCCATTTCTGTGACACTAGACGAATTCAATTTTTTAAACTGCCAGTTGCTAAAAGAATGATTGTTTCCGCCTCCATTAAAATTATTCTTCGATTTCACTGCTAAATTATTTTTCTTCATTCTTTGGCTTGCTGCTTCTTAGCAGAGTCTTGCATTTTGCGCCACTCTCAGCTGAGGTTTCCCACCCGACATGGAAGGCGGCACCATTTTGTGTACCCTGTATTGCTTTTGAATCTCTTACAGTGCTTTCCATGGCCAGCGCTATCTCTAGCGCCTTCTTGAGATCCAGATCCACTTTGAACAATAATTTCTGAATAGCATTCTCTTTCACACCACATACTAAACAATCTCTGAGCATGTAATTTAGAGTCATGCCGAACTCACAATGTTCCATTAGCTGTTTCAAATTTGCTACGTAGCATACAATTGGCTCACCAGGGCGCTATCTCTTGAACTAAACCTGAACAGTTGAAAATGACCCTTCACTAGGTCTACCAAACAATCAAACTTCTTCAAGTCTAGGGCACTGGGTGCAGTCAAACTTCGAATCAAACTTTTGCTCCCACAAATACGCAAGAGGATTGCTCGCCTCTTCTCTTTCCCCGTAATCTCGTTCGCTTGAAAATAGAATGTGAGACGTCTATTTATTGACACCAATTATCTGAGGCTGGTTCAAAAGGATCAATTCTCTCAAATTGTGGCATTTTGAGAGTGGATCATTTCTTCAGTTCGGAGTTTGCTATTTACAATCACTGGGTGAGGTCCAGTGCCCTATTTCTTTTTAACTTGATTTCTTCTGTTCAATCCTGTTTTATTCTCATTGCCAGTTTGTTGTAGGGTGGCCAAGTTGTATTGTTAGTGATAGAGTTGATCTGCAGACACTTCTTGGGTGGAAACATTAAGTTATTTACAATATACTCAGCAGCAACTACACATATGCTTTCAACTTCAGCTCTAACTCTACACTGACTGCTGAGGTAGCCCACACTATTGTCCTATTGGTTACTACTGATTATGTGATCTTCCTTAACAAGTATTATTCTTAAAGGTGCATTACACACTAAATAAAACCATCATTACTACAAGCAGCCAACCAACTCAATTGAAATTTTCAAGACTGAGGTTGATAGGTTTCTGTTAAGAAGGGTATCAAGGGCTATGGATGAAAGACTGATAAGTGTAATTGAGGAACAGATCAGGCATGATCTAATGAAATGGCAGAACAGGCTGGAGGGGTTTAATCGTCTACTCCAGTCCCTATGTTTCTAGATTGATTTCCCACTGATTTATAACTTGTAGTCAGGAATTACACACAAAATTAAGACATCTGATTAGAATCAGGGCTTTATTTTTTGGTGTATTGGTTAATGATCAATAATTGATTACAGTAGTCAGTTTAAACAAATGATTAAGCTGTTTTGTCATTAACAGGTGTTAACATGGTCGGGATGAAACATCTTTTGAGAAATTTATCAATCTACATTTCAGGTGATAATACTAACCAAATCTTCTTTCTATATAATTTGTTTGTTATCTTCTAAATTTTCATAAATAATCCTTAATCATCCTTTACACCAAATGAATGTTTTAATATGGAAGAATATGATATATAGTCTGTAAAACTTAAGTGTAGAAAATTTTGCTAGATATGTAAAAGAGAATATGAATATACTGAGTATTTTTGAATTTACCACTTTTGACCCAATGTTAATTATTTCTGCGTGGGAGCTCTTGTGGCGCAGTGGTAGCATCCCTATCTCTGGGCCAGAAGATCTGGGTAAAAGTCCTGCCAGGAATTGTTGGCATGAAAAGAGAATTTATGACATGGTTCAAACAGGCTGATAATCAGCCCATAAATCCTTCCCCAGTATTCGCCAAAGGGGGACAAAGTGTGTGTGAAGAAATTTGTTATCATAGAGGTCTTATGCCATTTATTAATCTAGATTTATAAGATTTTAAATTCTACACTGGCCTGTCTTAATTTTATCATATCCCTACACTTTTAGTATTTTAATCAATTTAATGATTATTGAGCTATCATGGGTGCATCACCATCTACTGTTAGGTGGTAGTTGTTTTCAACCTGACTGTGCAAATGCCACTTTGATTTTATTTCCTCTTAATGCAGCTATTGATTGAGAATTCTCTGGTTGCTGTACTCAGGTAAAGACTATCAGTGGTTGCCCATTCCCTTGTGTAATTTTGAAAGGAAAATTGACACTTTTCAAGGGATGAGTAAATAATTAACAGCAGCATCAGTTTACAAAGATTTTGTATTACAATTTTTAACCATTATTTCAAACAGCATCAATTGTTGGAGCAACAGTTGTGATTTTGATCATTGCATTGGTGTTATGGAAAATGAAGAGAAAACTATCAACTTCAGGTGAGTAAACTGCTGCAATGTGACTGTGACAAAATTCATTTCTATTTAATTTTCTTTAATTTCTTATAAGGCGTAATAACTCACAAACCATATATTTGCAACTACCAGCAGGAAACCTCACTTGCCAGAGCTTGCAAGATCATTTATGAGATCTCAGAAATTGCCCCTATAGACCTGGCTCTTCCAATAGCAACAGAAGCGAATGTTGAGACATTCTGCACTGATGCACCTCGGGATCCTAAGGAAGCGCAACCCACACACTTGCACGTATTTATCCGTGAAGTTTAAACTTCCAATAGGCAGAATTACACTGCCCAGGCCCCTCAGAGAATGTCTCCAACACCTACCTTAACACCAGAGATGTGTTTGATGCACAGGGTATACACAGAAATACAGAAATTTACCCCTGGATACTCCTGCTGTAAATCACAAGAGTAGGACCTGGGTTGACAGCGGAACCTGTATTGGGAAGGTCTAAAAATTTGACTAAACCTGAACAATTAATATACAAACCCCATTCTATACCATGGAAAGGTGAGATTTGAGCATTCCATAGTAGGGTATTGTGAGACTGGATCATTCTATGCCAGGGAAAGATGAGATTAGATCATTCTAAATGAGGGAAAGGTGAGATTTGATCATTCTAGACCAGGGAAAAGTAGGTATGGGTCCATTTTGTACCATGAAGCGATGAGACAGAGAATCAAATTGTACCATAGGAAGGTTGGACAGACAGTAATATTGTACTATGAAGAGGTCAGACCTAGGGCCAAATTTTCTCTAAACAGCCCCACATTCGGCAGGGAGGCCAGTGGCAGATTTACATCAAAGTGGGCTTTGCTGTGGCTCCTTAACTTACTCATGCTTCTGGGTTTTCTGACCAATTGGAGAGAGTGAGTGGGGTGTTGTGGTGGCATAGTGGTATTGTCACTGTACTGGTATTCCAGAAACCCAGGGTAATACTCTGGGGACCCCCGTTCAAATCCCATCACTAGCCTAGGGTAAGGAGTCTGTAGGGCAGGCAGACAGGAACAGAAACACAGTCAAGTTTGAAGCCACCACTCACCTTCCTAGGTCAGCTGCATGGCCTTCCAGTTTTTCCTGTACTCAGGCAGTGATTGAGTTACACTTGCGGGCCTCTAGCCGCACTAAGTTGGCGCACAAACATCCTGGGTCCACTCGGCACTTGTCTTTAAAAGTGCTTTCTGAAGTTGAAGGGCACCTTTGGCTCACTGTCCACCTCCTGCTGCTTGGTGGAACTGATTCTTTGGGTCCAACACTGTCCAACCAGTGCCTCCAGAGTGGGCAGTCTCTTCTCCACAGTCACCGTTGCTGCTCAGAGGAGGGGCAGCTTGCAACCCCAAATGTGACCTCTGTGACCCCATGTGGGATTGTACCCCACAGCTTGGGAATGCCTGCAGTAGAGAATTGCTGAGCAAAGGGAGGATTATTTACAGATAATGTCCCAGACACCACCATCACCATACCTGGGTGTGTCCTGTCCCACTAGTAGGACAGAACCAGCAGAGTTGGTGGCACAGTGGTATACAATCAGGAGGGAGGTGCCCTGGGAGTCCTCAACATTGACGCGGAACCCCATGAAGTCTCATGGCACCAGGTCAAACATGGGCAAAGAAACCTCCTGCTGATTACCACATACCGCCCTCCCTCAGCTGATGAATCAGTGCTCCTCCATGTTGAACATCACTTGGAGGAAGCACTGATGGTGGCAAGGATGCAGAATGTACTCTGGGTGGGGGACTTCAATGTCCACCACCAAGAGCGGCTTGATAGCACCACTACTGACCGAGCTGGCCGAGTCCTAAAGGACATAGCTGCTAGACTGGGTCTGCGGCAGCTGGTGGGGGAACCAACAAGAGGGAAAAACATATTTGACCTCATCCTCACATGCTGCAGATGCATCTGTCCATGACAGTATTGGTCGGAGTGACCACCGCACAGTCGTTGTGGAGACGAAGTCCTGGCTTCACATTGAGGATACCCTCCATCTTGTTGTGTGGCTCTACCACTGTGCTGATAGGATAGATTTCAAACAGATCTAGCAACACAAGACAGGGCATCCATGAGGCGCTGTGGGCCATCAGCAGCAGCAGAATTCTACTCGAACACAATCTGTACCTCATGGCCCAGCATATCCCCCACTCTACCATTACCATTAAGCCTGGGGATCAACCCTGGTTCAATGAAGAGTTCCGGAGGGGATGCCAGGAGCAGCACCAGGCATACCTAAAAATGAGGTGTCAACCTGGTGAAGCTATAACATAGGACTACTTAAGCAGCAAATGATAGACAGGGCTAAGCGATCCCACAACCAATGGATCAGATTAAAGCTCTGCAGTACTGCCATATTCAGTTGTGAATGGTGGTGGTCAATTATACAACTCACTGGAGGAGGAGGCTCCACAAATATCACCATCCTCCACAATGGAGGAGCCCAGCACAGCAGTGCAAAAGATAAGGCTGATGCATCTGCTACAATCTTCAGCCAGAAGTGCCAAGTTGATGATCCATCTCAGCTTCCTCCGGAGGTCCCCAGCATCACAGATACCAGTCTTCAGCCAATTCAATTCACTCCACATGATATCAAGAAATGACTGAAGGCACTGGATACTGCAAGGCTATGGGTCTTGACAATATTCCAGCAATAGTGCTGAAGGCTTGTGCTCCAGAACTTGCCGCACTGCTAGCCAAGCTGTTCTAGTACAGCTACAACACCGTCATCTACCTGGCTATGTGGAAAATTGCCCAGGTATGTCCTGTACAAAAAAAGCAGGAGAAATCCAACCCAGCCATTTATTGCCCCATCTGTCTACTCACCATCAGCAGTAAAGTAATGGAAGGGGTCATCAACAGTGCTAACACGCGGCGCTTGCTTAGCAATAACCTGCTCACTGATGCCCAGTTTGGGTTCTGCCCGGGCCACTCAGCTCCTGAATTCATTACAACCTTGGTTCAAACATGGACAAAAGAGCTGAATTCCCGAGGTGAGATGAGAGTGACTGCCCTTGACATCAAGGCAGCATTTGACAGTGTGGCATCAAGGAGCCCTAGCAGAACTGGAGTCAATGGGAATCAGGGGGAAAACTCTCTGCTGGTTGGAGTCATACCTAGCACAAAGGAAGATGGCTGTGGTTGTTGGAGGTCAGTCATCTCAGCTCCAGGACATCACCGCAGGAGTTCCTCAGGGTAATGTCCTAGGCCCAACCATCTTCAGCTGCTTCATCAATGACCTTCCTTCCATCATAAGGTCAGAAGTGGGGATGTTCGCTGATGATTGCACAAGGTTCAGCACCATTCGCGACTCCTCAGATACTGAAGAAGTCTATGTCCAAATGCAGCAAGACCTGGACAATATCCAGGCTTGGGATGACAAGTGGCAAGTAACATTCGCACCACACAAGTGTCAGGCAATGAATATCTCCAATAGGATGGAATCTAACCATTGCCTTGCTTACAATTTACAATTTAATGTAGATCATTATCTTTTCTTTTTTTTAAAGTATATGATTGGCACTTTGTGAGACATATTGGGAGAATTTAAACTGCTGATGATTTGATTGTTTCCCCTTCCATTTTGAAAAAGCATGTTTTGGTTCTTCACACTCAGCTTTCTGATGTCTGTTGAGAGAAATTCCCACTGTCAAAATTACTTTGTAATTTGAAAACATAAGAGCAAGCAGTCAACTGAATCATTTCTATTAATAGATAAAAACATGTGAAATCAACAGAGTTCTAGTCTGTCAAGCCTGCACCACACAACCATGATGCATGGAGCACCACAATTAGACACCCATCTCTACAGTACACATACACCCACCTGCCCATCATCACTCATGTAATCTCCTGGGAGAGACAAACAAAGGAAAACAGAAACAAAACCAATGGGGAAGAAAAAAAATCTGGGAAATTGCTCTATCCCCATTGGTAATTTAACTTAATCCAAGAGACAACATAAATCATGTGTACGCCACTTGGTATATTAGCAACCTTTTATAAGAGGTGATTTTCTCCCTAATCTAGAACTGGTCCAGCAACCTTCAGAGGGCAGGTAGAGAGTCTGCATTCACAATATGAACTGGTGACTTGTTCCATAGTTGTGGTAACTCAATGTGTAGTCCCTCCTGCTGTCTTCTCATGGCTCACGTGAGGTTCTGTGGGAGCTTCAACCAGTGAGCCCTTTGTATGGGCAATCCATGTACAGTGCCTCAGATTTTATTTCGTAGTGAATAAGATAACTGCGGAGGAGAAGCGGAAAGCGATCCTCTTAAATATATGTGGCAGTAAAACATACAACCTCATTTGTAACCCGACGGCCCCGAGCATGCCCAATTCCAAGTCCTACAATGAATCAGTGGATCTCATGAAAACACACTTCCAGCCAAGCCATCCAGCATTTTATATTTAATTAAATTTAATTATTTAGGGCTCCAGGAGAGTCCATCGCGACCTCAAGCAGTTAACAGAACACTGCAACCTTGGGGACACATTAAACAATATGCTGCGGGATCGATTAGTTTGTGGAGTTAAGGATGACGCCACTCAGTGCCATTTACTCACTGAGGTCAACATCGACTTTAAGTGCGCCCTAGAAATCTCCCTCGCCATGGAAAGTGCTGCAGGAGCCTCGCAGGCTTTGTAACACATGGAAAATGGCGCCATACTTCATGTTGGGTGGTAACCTGCCACCAAGCATGGCGCAAAAGTCAGACCTGCAGGATCAAAGCACGATTCAATGCCTGCTATGAGAAACATGAAAAAGTCTAGCAAAAACGCTTCAGCAGCGACTTCAAGGCAAAGTTGTTATAAATGTGGGGGTGACCACAGAGTGGATACCAGTAAATTCAAAGAGGCAGAATGAAATTACTGTTATAAGAAGGGTCATATGGTTAGGTAATGCCGGACAAAGTTAAAGCAGCATGCAAAATAGCAAACAAACATGATAGAACAACGGCTGAAGTTTCTGCTCCTGACATTTGCTCCTTACATAATGTGACAGCTGTGAAGACTGAGCCTATTACTGTAAAACTACAAGATAATGAGAAGCTGCTGAAAATGGAAGTGGACACCGGTGCCTCGCCCACAGTGGTGGGAGAGCACACTTTCAGGTACCTTAATGAATTAAGGCAGCCAATAAACCTGGAGTGGACAACTGCTAAATTAAGGACATACACGGGGGAATCCATTCAGGTAAAGAGCATTGTCACAGTCCCAGTCTCTTTCAGGCAACAGACAGCCCAGCTGCCTGTAATAATTGTGAAAGGAGAAGGATCCAGTCTTTTAGGCTGAGACTGGCTACAGAAGATCAAATTGAACTGGTCACCTAAAATCAGATGGAGTTCCAGGACTTCTAAGAAAATACAACATGATTTTTTGGGATGAACTAGGGAAGTTAAAAGGCATGCAGACCAAGATACATGTGGAGCCATAGGCGACACCTCACTTCTTTAAGGCAAGGCCTGTGCCTTTGTTACGACGTGGCAGATGATGTGTGCCAGGCGAATCAAAACCACGAGGGAAACTTGGTCACATGGTCACAATAATTTTGCAATTTGTATTTTATTTCGAGATGCATGTCTTGAATTCAGAAGTAGTAAGTCCACCGAGACTCTAGAGATTTTTTTACAAAGCTGCATTAAACATTAACAAAAGAAAAGATTTCAAGCACATATATAGGTTTACAAATTACTACTATAATAACGCCTAAAACCCCTAATTAATCTGGCTTCCAGTTACACCTCCCGTTAAGGCAACATTAAACAAAAATATAGATTTTAAATAGATTCCCGCCAGTTAATATCAACATCCTGGTCAGCAGAATTCAAAGTGGCTTTTCCCACCTTTAGTTTCTGTAGACAGCAGCTTAATGCACAACCACTGGAGGCTTTTCACACTTCTGGTAGATGTTGTAATGCCTTCCCAAAACACAACCTCAATCTCCTTTATACATGTTTTCCCCTTATCATGCAAATTCCATTGTTCCCATATGTGTTTGGAACTTTATTTTTCTCATAATATGAATCTATTCATGGTGCTAATTCTATCAGTAACCTTTGGGAAAAATAAACACACTGCTTAGCCTAGCTTCTGTGACTGGGTGTAATATTCCACCCTCTCTCTGAAATTCAAACTACCCTGATTTATCTAAAAATGCAAACTCTCCTCCCCTCATGTTCTAAAACTTCAGCCATGTTTACGTATTTAGCATTTCAAACTTAGCTTCTTTTTACAAGTCAAAGCCTCCAGACCAGCTGTCTCCAATTCAATTAATTCCCACACAGACACACAGGGCAGAATTTTGCCTTAGGTTGGCGGGCGGGCCCCACCAGCTCAGCGGCAGGCGGGCAGCCAAACTCCGCCGCCATTTTAAGTGGGCGTGCCAATTAAGGCGCTATGCGCTTCCTGTGTGGGGTGGGAAGGGATTCCCCCTCTGTCAAAGAGCACACTGCTCCCTGAGACTAAGGGCTGTCTCAGGGAGATCAGTGAAAGTTTTACAAACTTAAAAAATAGAAAAATATAAAAATTATTAACATGACCCCCTCATGTGAGAATGTCACATGAGATGGGACGTGTTAATAAATATCACATAAAATTTACTAAACATTTTTAAAGCGGACACAAAACCTCATCCCGCCACTGGATGAGGTTTTATGTTTTTTCTATTGCCCGCTGGGGCTCCTGGGCTGCCCATCAGCCTTAAGGTTGGATGGGTAGGGCCTTTAACTACCTTAATTATCCTGTCAATGGCCTTAATTGGCCATTGACAGGTCGGCGGGCGGACAGCTGATTATGCTGCGGGCCCACCTTCCTCAATATTTAAATGGACCGAGATGCTGTTGGGGGTTCCTCCCGACATCATCCCACGTCATTTTCCCATCGGCGAGCGGGCCCCGCCCCCAAATTGCCGACGGGGAAATTCAGGCCACAGAGAAACCATCCAAACCCCACTATTATGCTACTTTTACAATAAATCACAATAATATTATGAGAATTATTATATTTTCAAGACAGCCTTATACATTGAAAGAGAAACTTTCCAACAAGCCACTGATCCAGCTGTGATTAACGTCAAACCGTCAATTCCTGAGGTGACTGATTGACCTAGAATAGACATGCTCAATGCCCCAGTAGAGTTGCCAGACCCAGAATGAGCACTTTCCGAGATCTGTCTCCTGCTGCAGTTCCAGATCCTGTCAGTCCTGTTGAGGAACCTCAACTGTTAGAGTTACACCACTCTAGCCAAATAAGAAGGGCACCTCAGAGACTTGATCTTTAATCACCTGAAATTGTATATATGTATATGTTGTTGGATGTTCAAATGTTTCCCTGTAAATAGAAATTTTAAAACACTAAAGGGGGAGGAAAAGTGGTAACTGAGGGTATAGCTCTTCCTGTGTTTATCAGGGGGTCACATGAGGTTCTGTTGTGGCACTGATCAGTGAGCCCTTTGCACGGGCAATCCGGGGGTGGGGTGGAGCTCCCTGACGAGAGTCCTGGTCAAGGTAAAAGCATTCGCAAATCTCTCTGTAATAAAATTAACTGCTTCCTGATGAAACCTGTTTGCTCTGTCGAGTAATCACAATAGGCCTGCTATTCTTTTGAAAAAGAATCATTTAACATCTAGCTTAGCTCTACTGTTAACTAATTTATATGTTGATATATGGTCTTTCCAAATATATCTAATGGAAATAGCCTCTCAAGGAAAACACAATCAAGCCCTTTAACATTTTTATATACAGCTATCAAATCAATGCAAAGTCTAAGCATTTCTAAGGGGAATAGACCCGGCCTTTCTGGATAATACTGTCTTTTAAGCTCAGGATGATTCCTGTGGCCCTCCTTAGGACTTTTTCTGATGTTTCTATATCACCCGCCATGAGAGCGGAACATCATCTCAGTTCCAGGATATCATGCAGGAGTCCCTCGGGGTAGCGTCCTCGGCCCAACCATCTTGAGCAGCTTCATCAATGACCTTCCTTACATCATAAGGTCAGAAATGGGAATGTTGATGATTGCACAATGTTCAGCACCATTCACAACTCTTCAGAAACTGAAGGAGTCCGTGTCCATATGCAGCAATACCTGGACAATATCCAGGCTTGGGCTGATAAGTGGTAAGTAACATTTGCACCACACAAGTGCCAGGCAATGATCATCTCCAACAAGAGAGAATCAAACCATCTCCCTTTGACATTCAATAGCATTACCATTGTTGATCACCCACTATCAACATCCTTGGGTTACCACCGACCAGAATCTGAACTGGACCAGCCATATAAATACTGTGGCTACAAGAACAGGTCAGAGGCTGGGAATTCAGAGGAAAGTAACTCATCTCCTGACTCCCCAAAGCCTGTCCACCATCTACAAGGCACAAGTCAGGAATGCGATGGAATACTCTCCACTTGCCTGGATGAATGCAGTTCCAACAATGCTCAAAAAGTTCAACTTCATCCAGGACAAAGCTACCAGCTTGATTGGCACCCCATTCACCACCCCATTCCTTCCACCATCGACGCACATAATCAGCAATGTGTACCATCTACAGGATGCACTGCAGCAACTCACCAAAGCTCCTTTGACAGCACCTTCTAAACCCTCGATTTCTACCACCTAGATGGAAAAGGACAGCAGATGCATGGGAACACCACCATCGCAAGCTCTGCTCCAAGTCACACACTATCCTGACTTGGAATTATATCACTGTTCCTTCACTGTTGCTGGGTCAAAATCCTGGAACTCCCTCCCTAACACCACTTCAGTATACCTATACCACATGGACTGCAGCGATTCAAAAATGTAGCTCACTACCACCATCTCAAGGGCAACTAGGGATTGCCAATAAATGCTGGCCTAGCCAAAGATGCTCAAATCATGAAGGAATAAAACAAATAGATGCAATATTCCAAATGCAATTTAACCAAGATCTTGTACAAAGACAAGCTGGAGCGCTTAGTTTTTATATTGACTAGTTCTAAATATGTAACTTAATAACTCAGTTTAGCTGTGGTTTCTTGGTATTGGTCATGAGCCTTTGAGAGAAGAGCAATGACAACCAGATCCCTTTCTCTTTACACTGATTTTAATATAGTACCAGGTAGCACCTAAACAGATGTCCTGGTGCAGGCTTGTCCAATCTTTTTGAGTGGGGGGCCATATCTCAAAATTTTTCTCACTCATGTGGCCAATTTACAAATTTCAGAAAGATAAAGTTTGCTACAACATTAAACATGAATTTCCAAAATAAACTGAGGTATGAAATGAAATCATTTGATGAGCAAAAAAAATAAAGTCAAAGCAATGAATTGATAAAGAAATGAGTGCTAAATAAAGATGAGTATTAGAATGTGATAGGGTGAGTGTATGTGTGTCTGGCTCACTCCCAGTCTCAGGGTGTTCTCTCACTCACCTGTGCCCACTGTGAGAGTGGATAAGAGTGCATGTTGGTGTTGGGAGGGGTGGGGATGAGGTTGAATGAGAACCCCAAGACTGGGAATGAGCCAGACTTATACAAACACTCTCCCCCCTCACACACTCACACTCTCTTTCTCCCCCTCCCCCCTCACACACTCTCTCCTCTTCACTCACTCACAGTCTCCACTCACTCATTCAGACACTGGTGGGCCCCAATCAAGCTCACCTGGGCCCCGCTCTGGCTTCCTCATGCCCTGCTGCAGCTCCCTTGCACCCTGCTCCGGCATACCTGGGACTGTCTCCAACTCCCTCACACCCGCTCCGGCTGACCCTGAGCCCCCTCCAACTCCCTCACTCTTGCTCTGGCTCACCCTGAGCTCCCTCCAACTCCCTCACTCTTGCTCTGGCTCACCCTGAGCCCCCTCCAACTCCCTCACTCTCGCTCTGGCTCACCCTGGGCCCCTTTCCAACTCCCTCACACCTGCTCCGGCTCACCTGGGCCCCACTCTGGCTCACTCGCATCCCGCTGCAGCTCGCCTGGGCCCCGCTCTGGCTCACTCGCATCTCGCTGCAGCTCGCCTGGGCCCTGCTCTGGCTCGCCTGGGCCCTGCTCTGGCTCGCCTGGGCCCTGCTCCAACTCCCCTCACCCCCCTCTCCCTCGCCTGGCCCCTGATCCATCTCCCTTGTGGCCCACGCCCTGCCCTTGCTCTCCAAGCCTTGGAACTTATCTTAAAAACTTACCTTCCCACTGTTTGCCACTTGTCCAATTACAAGCTGCTTTGTCTCTGCATTTGCTGCTGATAGGCTCACTGCAAATGCAGGGAGGAACCAACCTGTGATTGGCTGAGCAGCTTTACAGCATTTGTCAAATATAAGTGAGTTGAATGTCCAATAAGTTTGGCAGGCTGAATTCAGAGGCCTCAGGGGCCGCAATCCATTGGCTGTAAGTTGGACATGCCTGTCCAAGTGCAATATACTTATTTAAGTTAACGGAGTTTTGTCCATTCCCCCAGCATATTTGGATCCAATTACAAAAATCTCTTTTCCCCCGCACGCTTGACATTCACACAAATTCTAGTGTCATCTGCAAATTGTGGACCATTCCTTCCAAACCTGCATCTAGGTAATTCAAGAGTGATCCCTGTGGGACATTACTGGTAACCAGCCTCCTAACAGATCAATAACCATTCACCACAACTTCCTGCCTATGGGAATATAGTTAATTCACAATCTATTGGAACAACTCCTCATCAATACTATAAGATTTTATCTTATCAAGTAACCTGTTACAGGGTTCTCGTAAAAGACTTTTTGGAAGTCTACCAGGATGCCATCATCTAATAACCATGTAAGTTCTTCAAAAAATTATAATGAATTAGATAGACACAGCTTCCTTTTCCGGATTCTGTGTTCGGTATTTTGTTATTCATCGAGACAACATCTCTCTCAATTTCTTCCAGCATCCTATCTGTGGAGGGGAAGTCTTGTCAATCTAATTAAATGGCTTTCTTTGAACATATGACAAAGAAGTTTCAGCGTTAAGGCAGTGAATGTGTGGTATTTGGATTTTAGTAAGGCCTTTGATATAGTTACTCTGGAAAGGCAGTACTGGAAATAAAGTAGAAATATTTTACAGTGGAAAAGTAATTGGTTGACTTATATGGTGCAGCTGTGCAATTTCCACAATCTGCTTCACCACAATTAAATACCAGGGCTTATTTAGATATTGAGGATAGTCTATGACCAGAAATGAAATTATGATTTATAAATGGCTGTGATTGTGCAGGTGTGCACATGTGCGACTGTTCATCTGTTCCTATTAGTGCTCTGGAATTCAACCCATAATGCAAATGAAGTAGATTCCACTGGATTGACAGCCCAGACAAAGAGACTTGCATCAACTTCAAGCAGTTCAAGATTATATCAAAGTAACATAAGACAGATGCCTGTAGATACTCCCAATTCCATGAGTATTGCTGTGTGATAATGCCCATTGCTGGCTGCTGTACGAAGTGGGATTCCAGTGCCATAATATTTGGAATTTCTCGTGGTAAGCACATCATTATTAGAATGCTTTACAAGATCTATTCCTTCACCAATAAATTATCACTGTTAATATATTAATTTTATTTTAACTACAGAACTTGGTCGAAAACCACGCAAGAAGATGCCATTTTATGAAAATGTGGATAACATACTAAACACACGTATGTATCATGGCTTACAACAATACAATTATACATTATGTAATGGTTTCATTCAACAGGAAGTAATGTACTTTAGTTAGTATTGCATGTAAATCACATGGGTCATTACTTATCGATGAACAATTTAGTTCCTGATGCATCAGTAGCCAACAGTCCAGTCTGATCCCGCTAAAGCACACTTCTGCCAAATGTGGATCCTGTTACTCAGGTGGAATCTTACCAGTCATACCGAGGTGACTTTCATGGCAGGGCCCAAAGGAAAGTAAGATGGAAGAGCGTGTTGACAAGTTCCTGCTTCCAGTTGATCTTTCCGTAGGTGGGATGAGAGTGGGGCAGCAGCAAGTAGCCAATTTGAATATGTAAGTGCACAGTTCTGGGTAGCTAAGGGTCCTGCAAAGCCTCCTGTACTTAACCTGCACAGGAACTGTAGGGATCAGCGGGACAGAGTCGTAAGCCATTCCATTGAGGGATTTTCACCCCGCATTAGTGACCTAGCAGCTATGGCTGCAGTTTGTTTTAAGAAAATGGAAACATCTACATTCCCCATCCTTCTGCAAAAGTGCCCTCCTCTCTTGGTGGGACTGTCATCCTTCCAAGACTGCAGGCCCTCTAATTGGGCCTGCAGTCTCAGGAACCTACCCACCGTCCTTAATTAGACAGTAGATTTGGAGGCAGCCAGTTAGGAGGCCACCTCCCAAAAGACTGAGCTGGTGTGTGTGCAACGCAAGTGAGGGACGGAACCCGGAAATGGTGTCAATCAAGAATTATTTTTAAAGTAGGTAATATTCCACCCTTAGTAAGTTGGAGAATTACAAATGTACTGAGGAGACAAAATGCATTCTCAAATATATAGAAAAATCTGACTCAGGCTGACACTCTGTCCCAAATCGTTAGGGATAGCACCATTAACATATGTGGGGTCAAACACTTACACCTGATCTTTCTCTGGTGGCATAGGTACCCCTGGCAATATCAATGCATATCTCACAGAATTCTCAGTGTAACCTGGAAATATAGAATCATAAAAAATTACAGCACAAAAGAAGGCCTTTCAGCCCACCATTTCTGTGCTGGCATTTTGAAGGAACAGCCAGACTTAATCCCACCTCTTTGCTTCTTCTCCATAACCCTGTAAATTCCTTATACTCATGTACCTGTCCAAACCTGCTTTACAATTTTTTAATTGAACTTACTGCCAACTTCCTTTCAGATAGGATGTTCCAGGTCCCAACAACCCTCTGAGTGAAAACATTTCTCCTCATTCCCCTTCTAGATCTTTTGCCAATGAATTTGAATCCGTGACCTCTAATTATTGACCCACTCACCAGAGGCAGTACTTTTTTCCTCTATTTATACCATCAAAACTTCTCATCTTGAAAACTTCCATTAGATCACCACTTAAGCTTTTTGGGTCCAAAGAGAACAATCTTAAATTCTCTAACATCCCACAATAACTGAAGTCCCTTGTCCCTGGTAACATCCTGGTGAACCTCTGTATCCTTTCTAAGACAATTACACCTTTCCAGAAGTGTGATTCCCAGAACTGTCCACAATACTCGAGCTGAGGCCTAACCTGTAATTTATAAAATTCTAGCATGATCTCTTTGCATTCATAATTCCATTTATTTATAACCCCAAGTAACCAATATGATTTTTAACTACCTTATCAACTTGCCCTGCCACCTTTAAGGAATTGTGTATATGGACACCAAGGTCTCTCTGCTCATCTACACTTCAAAATCATACCTATTTTGTCTTTATGTAAACGTCCTCCCAAAGGTGCATCACTTTACACATCTCCACATTTGACTTTATCTACCATGCTTCTACCCATTTCACCAACATGTCTATATCATCCCGAAGCCTGTAACTGTTCTCATCACTATCTATACTTTGCCATGTTTCATATCACCTATAAACTTTATAAAGTTTCTCCCTACATCCAAGTCTAGGTCATTCATAAAATTTGACATGAGCAGTATACTCAAAACTGACCCCTGGGGAACACCACTACAAACCATCTCCCAGTCTGAGAAACTTTCCTCCATCACCACCATCACACTTTGTTTCAAGTCACTGAGCCGATTTTGTATTCATGTCTCCACTTTCCTCTTAATTCCATTGGCTTTCATCTTCTTAAGTTTCTATTTGGCACTTTGTCAAAGGCCTTTTGGAAGTCCATATATGCAACATCTACTGCAATACCTTGAATTTCAATGTTACCTCATCAAAGAATTCAATCAAGTCACGAGTCATGCCCCAAACTCAAATTGAGACATGGATAGAAGGCATAAGAATGCCTGATGCCCTCCCTTTTCCCCCAGTCTCCCCATTCCCATCCTCTCCCCTCTTCCCTGTCTCTCCCTACAGCATACTCATGCTTCCTCTCTCTCCCCTCCCCCTTTACCCTGCACAAACTCAGGTGAAGTCAGGTTCCATCAAACCTCTGGTCCCTCTAACAATCCACCAAATGAATTCCATCTCAAGAAGAAGCAGGTTTCAGATTTCTCTGTTTTCAAAGGTGAAATTACTGTTAGCTATAATATTGGACGATGCTTAGTGTGTTTGGCATTCCTCTGGCAGTTTGAATGGAGAACCTGGTTTCATCATTATCCATAATATATTGTTCTGTTGATACTATCAAAGAGAACATCTTATACTGGGTATAAAAATCATGACAACATGGATTGCAGGAACAGGCAAACAGAGCTGCATTTTATGCTCTTGTGTGTACACTTTGGAAGGAGTAATTTGACAAGGAAGTATTCAATGAATGGCATGACACTAGAAAGTCCTGAGGAACAAAGGGACCTTGGCGTGTGTGTCCATAGATCTCTGAAGGTGGAGGGGCATGTTAGTGGGGCGGTGAAAAAGACATATGAGACCCTTGCCTTTATCAATCAAGGCATAGATTACAAAAGTAGGGAGGTCATGTTGGAGTTGTATAGAACCTTGGTAAGGCCATAGCTGGAGTACTGTGTGCAGTTCTGGTCACCACATTATAGGATGGATGTGATTGCACTGGAGGGGGTGCAGAGGAGATTCACCAGGATGTTGCCTGGGATGAAACATTTAAGTTATGAAGAGAGGTTGGATAGACTTGGGTTGTTTTTGTCGGAGCAGAGAAGTCTGAGGAGCGACCTGACCGAGGTGTACAAAATTATGAGGGACATGGACAGGGTGGATAGGGAGCAGCTGTTCCCCTTAGTTGAAGGTTTAGTCATGAGGGGACATAAGTTCAAGGTGAGGGGCAGGAGGTTCAGGGGGGATGTGAGGAAAAACACTTTTACCCAGAGGGTGGTGACGGTCTGGAATGCACTGCCTGGGAGGGTGGTGGAGGCGGGTTGCCTCACATCCTTTAAAAAGTACCTGGATGAGCACTTGGCACGTCATAACATTCAAGGCTATGGGCCAATTGCTGGTAAATGAGATTAGGTAGGTAGGTCAGGTGTTTCTCACGTGTCGGTGCAGACTCGATGGGCCGAAAGTCCTCTTCTGCACTGTGAGATTCTGTGATTCTGTGTGGGCCTGACTGGACCTTCAGGTCTGGAGTTTAAAATCTATTATATTCTTACTAATAATTGATGACAATTCTCAAATATCCTTATGGATGGAAACTGCTTTACTACAGACAGTGCAAGCTGTCTCCTCACTTATCACACAGTAACAAAGGATTCTCAAACACAAACACATAAACAAACTGAAAACAGTTAAGGAACATAGCAGAAGCAATACATTCACAAACATTTCAACAATCCACAACACATAACACTGCAGTTTGTCATCAACATGTGTGCTTTCACCACTGGACTCTGTTTATAAATTGTACTTCTTTCTCAACAGAATGTAATCAAAACTCAGACACAAGTATGTCAGTGTACGAAAATGTGGATAACATAACAAACACCAGTAAGTAACCAGTAATTTGTTAGCAAAATAAAAGCCCAATGGATTAAAGGGCATTGGCTGCATGGATATTTGATTGGTTAAGGGGCAGAAAGCAGCACATAGTGGTGAATGGTTGTTTTTCAGACTGGAGGCATGAATACAATGGTGTTACTTAAGGGTCAGTATGTGATCACTGCAATTTCTGATATGTACTGATGATCTAGACTTGTGTAATCAAAGTTTGCACAAAACTTGGAAATGTATAATCAGTGAGGAATATCGTAACAGACTTTGGGAGGATTTAGACAGATTGGTGAAATGTGGAAACAAATGACAGATGAAATTTAATGCAGAGAAATGTGAAGTGACTACATTTGTTAGGAAGAATGAGTAGAGGCAATATAAACTAAATGGTACAAATTTAAAGGGGGTGCAAAAATAGAGAGACTGAGGGACGTAAATCAACAGATCTTTGGAGGTAGTAGAACAAGTTGCGAAGGCTATTAAAAAGGCACACATGGACCTTGGCTTTATAGAAAAGGCATAAGAGCACAAAAGCAAAGAAGTTATGGTAAACCTTTATAAAGCATTGGTTAGGACAGTTCTGGGCACCACACTTTAGGATGGGAAGGCCTAGGAGAGGATGCATAGGAGATTTATTCAAATGGCACCAGAAATGAAGGACGTCAGTTATGTGGACTGAAGAAGGGATTATTTCCATTAGAGCGAAGAAGGCTAAGGGAAGATTTAACAGAGATGACCAAAAGTATAAAAGGTTTTGATGTAAATAAGGGGAATCTGTTTCTAGTGAAAAAGGGTTGGTGACCAAGGGACACAGTGAAGTAATTGGTAGATGAATTAGAAGCAATATGAGAAAGACTTGTTTTTTACAGTGAATTGGTATAGTCTGGAATACAGTCCCTGAAAGGGTGAGAGAAACAGATTCGGTAATAACTTTCAAAAGGGCATTGGATTAATATATGGAAGTATTTGCAGGGTTATGGAGAAAGATTAGAGGAGCGGAACTGATTGGAAAGCTCCTTCAAAGAGCTAGCACAAATACAATGAGTTGAATGGCACCCTTCTCTGCTGGATCATTCTATGGATGGAATTTAATTCCCCAACCCCACCACCCCAGGAGTGGGCTGGGAAGCAGCGGGCCTATATAATTGGGTCGGAAGGTGCATCATGGAGAGCCTGTTGCCTGCCCAACTATAGACCCACCACCCAACCACCCCCCACCTGATTCAGTCAGAGGCAGGAGAATTCAGGAAGTGCCTTTCATACAGATGGCAGCTGAGGCCTTTAAATGGACAATTAAAAGCCAGTGGGAGGGAGGGAGGGAGGGAGGGCTGGCACACCAGGTGGGGAGTACATCCTAGTGGCCTCCCTGTGAGCTCAAACAGGGGTGGGGGTGGGGGTCTCATAATTGTGCACCGTGCCCCAAGTAGTGTCTCCCCATCCCTGGTCACAAGGCCCACCTGCTGAAAAAGCCCCCTCTAACCTCCCCCAGCAGGCATCTGTTTGACTGGCCCCAGCAAGCCTGCCCAACTCACCTCTCCTCTGGAGCCTCCATCAATGCTGCTGCTCTAGGTCTCCTGCAGCACCAGCAGAGGTCACCAGTCTTGGTGGTGCTGCTGGGGCTGAAGAGCTGCTGGCCATCCAATTGACTGGCAGCTCTTGGAGGCTGGCTCTTTGCCTCGAAAGCCCCAGAAACCCTGACGGCCAGCAGTTAGCTGTCTGCTGGGCATTTAATCTCATCAGGACTCCCGGAAACAGTCCCAGCCGGACTGCCACAAATTTCCAGCAGGGGACAGAGCTATTGCCCCAACCGTTAAATTCAGCCCATTGTTTCTATGATTCTTTGAAGTTGTATAAGATTACTGCATTGTTGATAGTGAATATCTATGTAATTCCATTGTCATGAAAATTACAACTTAGCAAACAGAAGAATAACAAGAAAACAAGTGAAGAGGGCACTCAGTAGAGTGTATATCTTCGTCATACTGCAATAACTTAACATTATTACAATAATGCAGGTCTTCCTTGGGTTTTGTTCTTGCCTGGTTGATGCTCTGTAACTACAAAGCAGAAAAAAAGAAACAGTGTTAAGAGCCTCTGTCTCACTGAGGAGGCTTCAGGTCAATCCACATCCAACAACTTAAATACTTAAAAGTATTAAAAGATGAGCACTTGAAATGCTATAGCATACAGGGCTATTGGATTAAGTGCTGGAAAATGGGATTAGAATAGATTGATGCTTGTTGGCTGGCACAGACACGATGGGCTGAAGGGCCTGTTTCTGTGTGTATAACTCTATGACTTTAACCTGCCATGAAAACTCTGCTTGCATTTTGACAGCTGTGATAAAGTGCAGCACAGCAGCTGGGACAATCCACAACATTTCAAAACAATCAACGATATTCTAAATCAAACCCCCAACAGGCTGAAAGAAAAAGTCAATTTGCCCTACCTCCCAATATTAACAGATAGATGTTTTAAAAAAATTCTAGGATCCGGATCCAGAATGGCATGTTTGCCAAAAACTAATCGGTTATTTCTTGGACAAAATCCTATCTGTGTACCAATTTTTATTGTAATCTGTCCATTAGTTTTACAGAAATATTGTTTACAAATAGTCTAACGGGCAAAAATATTGCCTCTGCTCACTTTCAGTGGCAGAGTTAATCAAATAACCCATCATATTCTCGAAGGAAATATCTATTCATCCTATTTCCCAACATTAATGGATGGATCCTTGAAAAACTTCCAGGATCTGCATTCAGGTCTTCACCAAAACTTAATCAGTTCTTGCTTGGGCCATACCCTATCAGTGTACCAAGTTTTATTGAAATCCGTGCATTATTTTGTGAAATATATTGTTTACAAACAAACAGAATAATGGGCTGTAAACATTACCTCTGCCCACTTTCAATTGCAAACGTGAGCAGTTTCCCATCCATGCAATATCTGATTTGATGCTAATCACCGTCATGGAAGACATTGCAGAACATGGTGGAGAAAAGCATGCTGAAGAGGGTTGGTGCTAGCACGCAGCACTGTTAAACTTCATTAGTGACTGGGAATGGGTCAGAAGACTCATCATCATCCAGGACATGCATGAGCATACACTCAAGGAATTGTCAAATCATTGTGATCAATTACTCAGGGCAGCTGAATTTCTTCATTACTTTCCAAAGGCCATGGTCAAATCAACGACCATATGTAGAGGTCCATGATCTGGTCTTGGCATTTCTCCTGGAATGTCTAACTACAACCACCAGATCAGTGGTTCCATGACCTTTTTTGAAACCGCACTGACTCTCTGGCAGTAGACCCTGATCCAGAAGTTGTACTAAGCTGTTCAGAAGGATTCTGGCAAAGATTCTGCCAGCTATGCAGAGGAGTGAGATTCTTCTAAGAAAGCTGCAGGTTTGGTGAGTGCCTTTCCATTTGTACAGGTGGACAATGTAGATATCTTTGGATTCTTGAAGGATGGCTTCTTGCTCCCACATAGACTGAAAGAGCTCAGTGACCTTCTTGACCAAGCATTAACCTCCAGTCTAGTAGGCCTCAGCTGGGAGAGCATCAACTTGTGGAGCTTTGTCTCTAAACAGGAGTTTGATTGCTTTTGTTGCTTCTAACAGCATGGGAGGGTCATCAAGAGAGCAGTTGATGGTAACCTGTGGCTGCCTGTTAATTGCTTCTTTATTGATGAATGAAGGCCATTTAAGGATGTGGTTTAAGTGGGAAGCTGCTCAATCTGAGATGACTCCGGGCATAAACCAAGGTCTCTAAGGACATAGTTTGTCATTTCCTGTTTGCCGATGACTGTGTATTAGCTGCCGGTTCAGAGCTGGACATCCAATGTAGTATAGGCTCGTTCTACAGTGCATGTGACAACTTCAACCTTATGTTCAACATGAAGAAAACTGAAGTTATGTACCAGCCTGCTCCAGGAAAGACCTATCTCCTGAGCTCAAGGTTTCACTTCATGACCAGAAACCGTCAGCCTAGAGTATGTTCACATATCACGGCTGTATTCTCTCCCAAGCTGTCTATATTGATGACGAGACACATGCAACAATCCCCAAAGAAAGTGTAGCTTTTGACAAACTTTGAACTTCAGTCTGGGAATGAAGAGGAGTAAGTCTACCTATCAAACTGAAAGTCTATAGAGCAATAGTCCTGCCCACTTTGCTCTCTGCTTGTGAAACTTGGAACTGTGTTCTAGCTTCCCTCTAACCATGAAGAACAGCCACTTTCATTTGAGCTGGCTTCAGAAGCTTCTGAAGATCAAAAGGACAAAATACCAGATACTGAGGTGCTCACCCAAGCTGCCATGCCAAGCATCCACACTATATTGAAACTGTCACAATTGAGTTGGGCTGGTCATGTAGCCAGAATTCCAGACACTCGTTTACCATAGTGAATCTTCTATGGAGATCTTCATAGATGAAGGTTGAGCTTGAGTCTGAGATGTGCTCTCATAGCAGTCAAAGGAAATGCTATGAGGACACTCTGAAGGCTTCACTTGGGAGTTTTGATATTGACTTCGAGTCCTGGGAGAAGCTTTCCCAGGATCACTGTATCTGGTGCAACCAAATAAAAAGGCGTGGCATCCTTTGAAAGTAAGCAGATATCAGAGGCAGAGAGAAAACACAAGGAGAGGAAATCCCAAGCCGACAAATTGTCCAAAACTCAATCAACTGCGGTATCCTGTCCTACTTACAGCAGAATCTTCCAGGCGCAGATTGACCTAAGCATCTATGTACCCACCGGAACTCTACCAAACACCCCAGATGATGAACATGGTCATCTTCACCTCGAAGAATAAACAAGATGGGGGTAATAACAGGAAGCTAATTTTGTGAATGAGCAGTTTGAAGTGAGCCTGCAATTCTCTGATATGCATGGTTGCCAAGGGATACTATCCACTGGTAAAATTAGCCCAAGGAATCTTGGATTGATGATGTTTCAATTTAGTAGAAAAAGCGAAACATAACACTCTGGTGACAATGTGCTAAAGATGCACTGTGTTCTTGAGAAAATGCTTGGTTAATCTTCTTTCATTTATAAATATCTAATGCTATGAGGTGTAACACATCACTCTCATCACTTGTCCATGATACCATTATGAAAAAGTAGCACATGGTTCTTGTCCATTCTCAAGTAAAAAGATTTGTTAGTTGTGCTTCAATAAGTTAATAGGGCTGATAATGTGGCCGTGACACGGTAACACCAGGGCCATGGCACATTGGGCCTCAAGATGCTCATGTAATCTGATAATATGAAGTCAGCTTATTAAAATAATTTGCTGACACTCCAATGTGTATCTTACTTGAGGCACACGGAATGCACTAAAGTCAAAGTGGCATTTCTCCTTTTTAGACCGCATAAGGTTGAATGACCAACACCTTCAACTGGAAGTTCTGCAATGAAGGATGGCTCAGTTTTGAGGAGAGAACTGTACAGCAATGAAGGGTACAGCCAGAGCACTCTTGGATGGAAGTGATTGACCACATCAGTGTAGCATCAGTCCACAAACTGACCTCAGATGAAGATGATGATTTTTGATTCATGTCAAGGTATCAAAATGTGCAAACACGTAACAACAGCAAACCAAACTCTTTTATTGCTCTTCACTGTAAGCATGGTACAGCATTAGAGAGAAGGAATGACAATTTGGCAATTGTCAATCTTTGTAAATGCATAGTCTTGCTCATTTTCCCGGCACAGCCAGGTCATAATGCTTTTAACTTGGCTATTAAATGGTTTAATCATAGAGTAACAATTTCTGTGTTAGCACAAGGTTCCTTACAACTGCAGGTTTAGAATCTCAAGTAATCTTAGCACTTAGCACTTTGGTAGCTGAAGGCCTCCCAAAGTTCATCACAGATATAGTTTGTTGAACATTGTTTAACTCCTAAATTATGTATTTGCTCCCTCACAGACAGATCCATACAGTAGTGATTCAGTGTAATACACAGCAATCTCCCACCATGTACAACTATATTTTGAGGAGTGTTAATAGATTGGATAGATAGGTATCGGATAAAATATGAAATAAGAGAAATGTGAGATCATATATTTTGAGAGGAAGATTAAAGGAAGGAAGTACATACAAAATGGTAAATATTTAAAAGAAATAGAAGAACATAGAGACTTGGAGGTTCAGGTGAGCATTTTTCTAAAAAAAAGAGCAAGTTGATAAAGCTTTAAAAAAAACAGATGGGATTCTAGGTTTACTAAAGACAGCATAGTGTCCAATAATAAAGAGATCATGCTAAACCTAAACAAAACTTTCATAGGCAACAGCATATTTTTGCCAATTTCCTTTGCTTTTCACCCAGAACATTTATTTGCCAGATGTAAAGCAGAAGAATAATGGTGGATATTGTAGCCCTGGATTTTTCTGGATCACAGTCACATTCATGCTAGTTTCTCAAGTGATCTTGCCAATGGGAATTTATGCATAAATTTCCTACGGAGCTCATTTAGCTACACAGTGAATAAATCTCAAAGCAACGTAAATGATTGAAGAAATTTGCATATGGCAATATTTAGGCATAGCAATAGTGTAAATCAGTTATATTTATATCTTCTCAAAAAAGTGCAACTTTGCTCTTATGCCGGAAAGTTGCAGGAAATTCCAGGTCAATGCCCTATTTTAACAAAGCAGTATTTAGGAGCTGGTGTTGAAACAAGCATCAATTGCATACCCAGTCCCTCATGCTGACCTTGGCATCAAGAGGAATGGACAATTTTTAGCTGCCAGCCCTCATCTGCATTCCACTGGGCAGCTGCTAGCTGGAAATGTATGGGAAGCAGTAGCTGGACAGCAGGCAGGAGCAGAAGTTCAAGCATCAGAAGGGCACTGGCAAGTAGATAAGACTAAGGAAGGGTTTGTCAAGAGGGTCTCACAGGAGGGAAGTGAGGAAGCCCAGAGCAAGAGAGGCCTAAACTTTCCTTGTGGGGCCCAGCTGAGCATTCCTATTGATTGATGCAGTTCATATTTATAAGTGTGAGGTATTGCAATTTGGTAGGAAAAATAAGGAACAGAAGTATACACTCAATGGACAGATGCTCAAAGGCATGGATAAACAGAGGGACCTAAGGATCCAAATAGGTAATTACCTGAATGTGTGAGTACAGGTAAGTAAAAATAAGGACACCAACATTTTAGATTTATCAATAAGAGACATCAGTATAGAAATTCATTTGTATTTTTCCCATTTTTTGGGTGTCAAGCGGACACCTAATATTGCGATGGGATATCCCATGCTAAAAATGCATTGTCCATTATCTTGGTGTAGGTGCTCTGTAGGTGTCCATGGCACTCGCCTGAAGTAAATGTGGGATACCAGTTTTCTATCAGCAAATTTTCAAAACTGAATTCAAATTCTTAAAATGTCAAATTGGGATCTGAGTTCACGTTCCCAGGATTATTAGTCCACATGTTTCCCGCCATCCCTAGCATGGTTGACAAGGCTCACCACCATGTCTATTTTATTTCCTGTACTTCTGCTGTCATCCCTTCCCCTCCCTCCCTTGTCTCACCTTCCACCGCATCAGCCTTCATTTTCATGCAATGATCCCCCAACTTTACTGCCCCCTCCAGTGTGATGCCACCATCAAATACATCTTCCCCTGCTCTCCTCTCTCAGCATTCTGAAGGGACCGTTCCCAGCTGCGATATCTGGTCCACTCTTCCATCGCCCTTAACACTCTCTCCCTTTCCTATGACACCTTTCCATGCAAGCGCAGGAGATGCAACACCTGTTCTTATACCTCATCCTTGCACCATCCTAAGCCCCAAACACTCCTTCCAAGTGAAACAGCAATTTACTTGTATTTATTTTAATTTACTGTATTCACAGCTCACAACAGGGTCTCCTCTATATTGGGAAGACCAAACCCAACCTGGGCGTTAATGAACACCTCTATTTGGTCCACAAGCTTACCCCTGAGCTTCCTGTTATTTGTCATTTCGCCACCTCGCTGACCTTTTGGCCCTTGGCCTTCGACAGTGAAGCTCAATGAAAGCTCAAGGAACAGCACCTCATTTTTCAACTTGGCACTCTACGACCTTCTGGACTCAACAATTCTCTTTCTCCATTTTGTTTCCAGTCTTTTTACTGGTTTGTTTTTCTCCTTTCTTTATTCCTTTGCATTGCATTCAAATGGCCGAAATGCAGCCACTTTCACACCTCATTCTGACACATTTTTTGTTCTTTTACGATACCCATTGCCATTCCCTTTGGCTTTTGTACCATGAAACTTTTTGTCATTTATTCTTTTCTGCCCACCCTATCACAGACCTTCCCTTATATTCTTCCTCCCCCTCCCCCTTCTATGTGTTCAAAATGTATTACATTTCTAACATTCCTCAGTTCTGATGAAGGGCCATTGATCTAAAACATTAACTCTGTTGCTGTCCATAGATTCTGCCTGACCTGCTGAGTATGTCAGCATTTTCAGTTTTTTCAGATTTCCAGCATCTGCAGTATTTTGCTTTTTTATTTGTCCAGGGCTCTGGTTTACTATTTCAATAACATAACCACTATAGTTGTTTGGTAGTACAGAACTTGGAAATTGCTGAACAAAGAGACATGTCTTGCACTCATCAGGACACTTTGCAAGAATGCCAATATAAGGGGAAAACAACAATTTATACTGCATGTGAAAAGAGTGCTGATTGGTTGGCAAGTGGATTCTGATTGGTAGCAATTGCCATGGAGAATGCACCAGTGATGGTGTATGACAGTTAACTGCCATGGTTGTTTGAAATTTAAACCAGACAGCTTGAATCAGGCATTGCCCTGAGGAATGAGTCAGTGAATGGCTGTAACTTATTTTGTTTAGCTGAAACAGGCGCAATGTTTATACATGTTCTTTCTGTCTGCAAAGAACAGGGCCCTGTGGATTAATATATGTAGCTTCCAGTGCACGCAAATGCGCCACACTACGAGCCCAACTGACAACCTTAAATTAGTTGTCAGTGTAATTCTTAGCACACTGAGAATTATTTAGCAAATGTTGTCCAATCGTGAAATCACATCTAATGTTGGACACTGTGTTTTGAGTTTTGCAAGCACGGGTTGGTTGAGTACAATCTGTACCTTGCCCATTGCAAACAGCAGCTGAGACATGCTGTTTACATGATCCGCCAGTCTTTGGAACGTATGGCCTACCTACCTAGCATCGCAATTCATATTCATATATCACATTACTCATTTGTGTATTAGGCAGAATGTCTTTTTGGCTTTAGTTGTTCTATACTCATTTCATGGTCAGATGTTCATGCTGTTCAGATATTTGTCATGTGGTAGAATTTCCTATTTTGAAATTGGGGATGTGGTGCAAATGATAAGGGCCAAAAGGGTCAAATTTCCTGGAAATAATGAAATGCAACATCTCTTTTCATTCGAAAACAAGTCAATACATCTTCCCATTCACACAATAGTCCACTGCACATTGTTTATTTTTTTATATTGCATTTATGTAACGTGTTAAAAGCAGCTCCTAGGTAGTATTAAGTTAGAATGTTATTTTAGCACTTCTACCCATTCCCAGCATTGTAGCTTCTAACATTGGTGTTAACAGGGAGGTGAAAAATAATTAACACTGCAGCAGACAGTAAAAACTTTGCTCAGTGAGTCTGCCACTGAGATCATCAACAATCTTAGGGATTGTGATCATCCATCATCTGTTTCTTGTACGATTCTGATAAAACCCTAAATTTCCGGGGTTGGAGTCATTGGCCATTTGCAATGTCTAAAAATTCATTCTATTTATGTACGTATGTTTTGACCAATTTCGAGTTCATTAATAAAGTTGTTGTGCAGTTTTTGGTTTCAAGTACCTTATATCTATCAACATAAACACACTAATAATGAAATGCTGTTGACTTTAATTGGCATAATTATAAACCAAAATATGACAAAATCTTTTTTTAACTGTTTAATTCCCAGGTTTAGAAAAAATATATAAACAAATTGTCTATTCTTTTCTCCTAGTATACGATCACCAGTGATGAGCTTTCACTGTTTTAGTCAAGAGTCAGGCATTCAACATGAGAAATGTTATTTATTTAAGCTTTAAGCACAGACCACATATTGCAAACCCTGAGCATCTACAAAGAGAAGAGATGTGTTAAAGTGTCAGAGGTAGACCCTTTGTTGGAACTGTTCTAATGAAGAGTCTATGCCCAAAATGTTAACCCACATTTCCTTTTATAGGTGGTTTTGGACCTGCAGTATTTTTCCAACATTTTCTATTTTGTATCTAGATTTATTTGTTTGTGTCCTGAAAAATAACTGTGTTGCACTCTGATTTAAAACTATCTCAATTCTCCCTTCATATTGTGGTATGACTAAACTTGACATCATTCTGAACATTAATATTTCTGGTCTTGAAATCTACTCACCATACACACAGTGTTTGCTCTTGTACATGGAAGTACAAAGGAAACATTGACAGGAATTACGTCATAGGTTACTGTCAGAAGAGTACTTAATGTACTTGTCTCAAATGCTTTTTTTCTGCCATTTTAATGGAGGCATTAACCTACTTATTTTATTGCATCAAGTAAGGACCATTGATTATCTCATCATTCTGCCATACACTAAAATTGATGAAACTCAGAAGTAAGATAAGATATTAGATTTTAAAAATTTGGAAAATATTAGCAATTACTTTCCGAAACAGGCTTCATGTAATTGCACAAATTTTGCTGTGAGTGGCGAAGGAACAGCTTTCATCATTCACTTCATGTATAGTTGCTAAGATACTTTTCATGTGCTTGTCAGGGGAGATTTCCAGTTTCCGAGCATCTGATTCACTGTGGGACCCACAAGAGGGGATCTGTGGCATCTATGACCAAAGCAGGCAAAGAGAAGGTTCTTCAACCAATCAGGAAAAATCCTTACTGAGTCACACAGACTGCAATGCAGCAAATAAAAAACAAGAAATATAAATTGCATTTAAATCATTTTACAGGAAGCAAAATAAAGATTGGGACAGACACATAGGATTAAAGGGGGGGAGATGTATAAGAGAAAGCAGACAAACTATTTAAAAATTTTTAAAAATCTACAACATTGATTTTCTTCTGAGGAAGTGAAACTTAAAACTTATAAAAATGTTTTTTCAAAGCCCGGGAGGTTGTTCAGCCATAATTTTCACTTACTACATTATTAAGAACTCAGGTACTCTTGATTGTACAATTGAGCAAGAATAGTGGGAATTAGTCAAAGTTTATGCTATTATGGCGATTTCATTGGTGAAGACTACAACAGCATTACCTTTGGAGGAGCAGGGTATCACCAACAGTAACATTCAGATTTCCACATTAAACTGTGCATGTTCAGAGCCAGGGGTTGCTGTCAGTTTTACCCAGTAATAACAGTGAGCGCTGGCAGCCTCACCATTATTAGTAAAGTAAAATCTGGACCATTGTGTGCAACTTAATTGTTCAGTTAGAATGCTAATGATATAGTGAAGCACATACTATATGAATGTACACAATTAATATTTCTCTTTGTTTTACAGAAATGGAGATTAGACATGCCCAATGACACAGCTGGTGATTTAGTTTTGTCATCTCAGACAGGACGATATGTTGTACACTCAATCAAACAGAACTACTGCAATAATGTCAGAACCTTCCACTTCAGGCACAGTACAGTTCAGTTTCTTTCCTCCATTCCTGCCCCTCAGGCTTGTCACTATTTATACAGTTTGCTACTTAACAGACATCTTCAGAAAGACCTGCAAATATCTATTCTGACTTTCCAATTATAGGATTGTGCCTGGGATAATACTGGCCCTACCATCTTACCTCTCTCTTTTTAATGTTTTCTTCCTTTCTCTCCATTTGCCTACCTTTCTCTCCTCTCTTTCCTGAAGGCGTGATGCTTTATGTACAAGTTTACATAGTTAATGTCAGAAGGCTAGTCAAAGATCAAGCACCACATTTGGACATGACCATGTGTTATCCAATCCCCACACAAAAGCACTCTCCAACAGATAAAACCAGATAGTAGCAATCAGAAATGAGAAGTTTGTCACTTTTCTTCTCTCTACCTCAGGGGAGCAAGTGTAAGCACCTCTACCATGGCAACAGCTGAGTTCAGCTAACTCAGAGATTGAATCTGGGGCTGTGTATGAATACAGGTTTGTCTAAATCTTGATTTCCTTGAGAAGCGATCTGAAAAGCTGGAATCATTGCAATGATCAGAGGCCAAATCTTGCTGTCAAATTAACAGTGAGATTAATGGCACCCACCATTATTTATATATAAATGCTACTGAAACTTCAGGTGTGGAGCAGATGCTCAGTTAAGTGCCAATATCCAAAAGTTACTGCCTAAACAGCAACATTCCACCACCATTAGCTTCACAAAATTACATCTTACCACTTGCCTCATATTGAAATGTATTGGATGGTGTGAAGATGCTGTGCCTGCAAGATAGATACAAAGTAAACTGGCCGAAAGTTAAGTTTTGTGAATTCAAGCCTAAGTATCCTTTTAACAGGGTGGTAAGTGTCAATTATTGCAAAACAATCTCTCTGGCACTGAGAATTAACTACTAGAATTGTGGAGTTGCATTCCTTCAATTATTAATTTTTTTTAAAAATCCATTCTGTTTCCTTTCTCCCTCTCATAATCCAATCTTTCTTTCCCTCAGTTTCTGTATCTGAATTGACATTGAATCCACTCACTAACATGGTGGCCATGACAATAGGAAAAAGGTCAAAAAAGATATAAAGATATTTAAGATAGAATGACTGTTAGGGGGAAATTATTGATAAACAAATTAAACCTAGAGAGGATAAAACCTCTGGTGTGGGCGGATTGAGTTGCACATATTAAAAGAAGCTAGGGAAAAGAAAGCAGAAGCACTATTGCACATTTAAAGCAACTCATAGAAAAGGGAATTGTGACAGAGGACTGGAGGACAGCTGGTATTATTCTTATATTAAAAGGCAGTTAGAATAAGTCCAGAGATATATAGACCAGTTAGTTTAACATCAGTTAGGAAAGATAATGGAATCTTAATTCAAAGATGTAATAAGAAATTTATTTAGAAATTTACATTTAGAAACTGAAAATACAGTAGATAAGTCAGAATGTATTTCAAAAGAGAAGGTCGTGCTTGATTAACTTTATTGAATTCTTTGGAGACGTAACAGGAAAAATGGACAAAGGTAATGAAATGGATATAATAGCCCAAATCTCCCACTCAGGGTCGGAACCCCTATTTCTGCCACTGATCAGGCAAAAAAAGTACCCACTTACCTTCCTCTGATTTTTCAGGCAAATCTTCTGATGAAGATCCTGCAGAACTCAGTCAGCACAGGAAACCTCAGAAACATCAGCAAAGGAATCCATGTAGAAGCCGCACCCCCTTTTTATGCCACTAGCTGCCCTATTCTGGTAAGTGGTCACTAACACATTGAAAAGCTTTGGGACATTGAAACAGCTTTTCAGTGTGTTAGGGAATGAGGGTTGTAGGGTGAGTGAGCAAAGTGGGAAGGGGATAGAGTGGGTGTAGTAAGTGGGTAAGGAGGTAGGGTGGATGCAGTAAGTGGGTAAGGGGGTAGGGTGGGTGAGGTAAGGTGGCAGCTGGGCAGGGTGGCAAGGTCAGATCAGGTTGGGTCGGGGATATTGATGGGACAGTGAGGGAGATGGGAGGTTGGAGGGGTTAGTCAGATGGTGGGGGGATGTCAGATAATGGGGGTTAGTCAGGTCAGATCAGGGATTAGGGGGATAATCAGAGGGTTGAGACGGGGGAGTCAGGGGAGTCAAGGTGGGGGAGTCAGTTGTTTAGTTACCCAGGAGTTAGACCCCTAGAATTTCTCTGCCCAACATTTCCTGGGTAACTAGTAAGTTCCTGGATAAGTAAGTCGGAACTGTCCCAAGTCTCTAACCTTAACTCAGAGTTTGGAGAATTTTTCGGAAGGTCCATGGGGAGCAGGGAATTGCCCATCAGAAGTTAAAATTTCCCAGGCAATTCCCATGGAGTCAGTGCGTTGGAACTTAAGAGAGGTCCCGTAGCACATCTTTGGGGTATGTCAGGCCTCTGACAATCTGGAGAATGGAAGATCTGGGCCAATCTGTTTGGACTTTCAAAAGCATTTGATAAGGAGATGCTTCTCTAAGGCTAGATCACGTGAGATTAGAAGAAGGAGACTCATTTACAACATAAACTCTAGCATGTTGGCCTAAAAGTACATTAGAATATATACATATATTAATATTTGCAACACAGAAGTAGGCCAATGCGATGTTCTAATTTATACCTGCTTCTCAGTCTTTCCATGGTTTCTCTCAATTCTTCAATCTGATTGGACATGCAAAGTTGGCTACACTGTCCATTCAGGTCTGATATGCCCAGTGTCCCATATTGCGATGCTATCATCCCACACTTTCAGAAACTTAATGTGCAAAATTATTTTGAACTAAAGGATGCGGTGTCAAATCTAACTAATGGCAGGCACTGTTAAATGCCCTGCTACAGGAAAATTTGTCCCTACATTTTAGTGTGAAGATTGTATCCCATTGTATATCCAGACTTGAGGCCTTGAATCGCAATATCACATAATAGAATTTTCTCAATAAAGTTTAATTTTTGACTCACTAATGTGTCCAGTGCTCGATCTGATTTCAGCAACAAAGAGGAAAAGATGCCCTAATTACAGCCAATTGTACAACAATACATTATCATAAATACTCTATATGAACAATCTAGAATTAAAATGACAACAACTTCACTACTGTAAAAGGGTATTACTGCAACTTTTTTTTTGTGAAATAGACTTTGAACCAAACAAACGACAATTGTTTATTACAAATCAGTTATCTGGACCTCAGAGCTGAAGATAATTGATAGCGATGAATGAACCACTGGTTGGTTACAGTGAGTTGGGGAATATGCTTTTTCAGAATGTTCATTTGTTTCTTTCTTATTTTCTTCAGTAGGCTGCCAAATATTCACTGGTAAAGAAGATGCAGGAAAGAACTCAAGCAAATACACTTTGTGATTTACCAGATGTCAATATAAATTAAGGACAAAGAGCGTGAATTATGTGAAAAAACTCTTATAACCAGGGAGAAAATGTTTGTTGGGATATTCAGGCTTTGCAATTATTTTAAATGGAATTTGTAAGGCGGCGCACAATTTTCCCAGGGATCCTGATTAAAAGTAAGGAAGATATGGGTTTGCCATTTTAATGGAGATGCTGAGCCCTGGTCATATACCAAGACAGTACTTGTGGGGCAACAACAGGAAATGTGTATGTCGGAATTTCCAGAGGCAGTACACAGCCTTGGACAGAAAATGGAGGAGTCCTTCTCTAGAATGAGTACCATGATGTCTCAGGCATTTGCACAGATGACCACCTTCATTGAGAGAGTGGCTAACCTCATGGAGAGTGAGCTCAGCAGGCCACTGTGCATGCTTGCCTACAACAACGGCCCACACACTTTGGCAGCCAGTTTACACAACATTGATCAAAGACTTACCTTGGTAGCTGGACACCTCACTCGCATGCAGCTAAGTGCTCTCCTGCTCCTTGTTAATAGAGAAGTGCAGCAGGACCCTGTGAGGGAATATGGGGACTCTTCTCATGGTACCTCATTTGTGGTCCTTGCCTTCCCTGAGAGAACTGTACATGCTATGTCCTGCTCCGATGACAGAATTTACCCCTGCACAGATGCAGGTTGGGGGTAGTCTTTCATGCTGTCCCCGCAGGCTCCAAAGCCCCGAGGACATCTGCCATGGGCATCTCATGTCAGGACAGGACTGAGCAGCTTGTCTCTAGCTCTGCTGAAGCCACAGGGGTAGCACTGCATGGAGACCATATGAGGGAAACATCTTAGTTGCACAAAGGGAAACACTTGGGTGTTTTGCATGTTGTTATTATTCCATTGATACTCTTGATTTGAATGAAAGAATGAAATTGTGCAAACTATGCATCATCATGGCCTCTACTTTGTTGGATTTCCCAATTAACCCTGGTCAGTTTTATCCTGGTCAATGAGTGAGTCCCTTAATGAAGTGGTTTGCTGGTGTTGGGGTGACAGGGGATTTGCACAGATGTCATGATGAAAAGCATTTAATGCTGTAAACATGCTCCTCAAGAGAATCATGCCTGGATAAGGCTGCCCTGGGCTTCTCTGGTTGGCAGGTCTGCAGCTGCAGGGACCAGCAGCACATCAGGGTATTCTTTTTTAATTATTTGGTGAGATGTGGGTGTTGCTGGCAAGGGCGGTATTTGTTGCCCATCCCTAATTGCCTTTGAACTGAGTGGATTGCTGAGCCATTTCAGAGGGCAGTTAAGAGCCAGCCACATTGTTGTGGGTCTGGAAACATGTGTAGGCCAGACCCGGTAAGGATGACAAATTTCCTTCCCTAAATGACATTAGTGAACTAGATGGGTTTTTACAACAATCAATGATAGTTTCACAGTTCCATTACCGAGACAAGCTTCATATTCCAAATTTATTAATTGAATTCAAATTCCACCAGCTGCCATGGTGGGATTTGAACCCATGTTGCCAGAGCATTAACCTGGGTATCTGGATTCCTAGTATGTAACATGACTTCCATCTGTCAGAGGATCGGTCCTGAGATCAACTCCGACTGTGTGGGTGGACACTCCATGCCATTGACGCTCAGGTGGCCCTCAACTTCTATGCCTCCAGCTCTTTCCAGGGGTTCAGTAGGGGATCTTTGTGGAGTCTCCCAATCAGCTGTCCACAGTTGCATCAAACTAGTGACAGGCACTCTGTTCAGGCGTGCATTGACTTTCATTCATTACTGTACGGACAAGGCCAGACAGGGTGAGCGAGCCAGAGACTTCGCAGTGAGACTGGCAGAGGGGCAGAGGAGCTGCTGCCATCATCCGGAGTGCCCTGAGAGGAGCCTGCAGAGATGACAGGCAGGTCGTGTACCAACATCAGGTCGCTTTGGACCTTCCTGCTCACCATTGATGGACGGGCAGCTAGCTGGGATGCTGGGTGCCCAATCCATCTCCCACACTGACACTGACCACCTGAGGTCATTGCCGGTATGAGGGCTTGCAGGTCCGAACGCATCCCCAGGAACCCCTGGAGGAGCCTCTCCATGAGAGTTGCCACTCTCTCCATGGAGGAAGTATTGCGCTCAGCAATGAGGGTCAACGCAGTGCTTATGCTCCACAGGGACTCCTCCACAACAGACACCATGGCACGCATTCCCTCATGTATCTCCGCCAGATCCTCCCATACACCCTGCTGGACATCCAACATCTGCTGCCTGAGGAACGACTCCAGAGGCTCATCATCAGCCTTCGACTGAGCATTGTCCTGATGCCGAGCAGTCCTCCGATTGCCAGTGCCCTGGGCATTCTCTGCCTCCGCCTGCATCTCAAGTGAGTGTGAAGTGCCCTCACCAATGTGCCCTGATAGACTACATGGCGACGTTATGCCCACCGGGGTGCTGGTATCTGCACTGGTACCTGCTTGACAGAGAAGGTGTGACGCAGGTGCGTGGTGAGCATGGTGGTCCTCAGGGGTGGGTCTTCAGGCTCCTCATAACGAATGGCTGCTGGTGAACCTAAAAGGGAGAAGGAGGACATGTCAGTTTAAGTCATGAAACTGTCACTGTGCATGCCAGGCAGCCTGATGAGACAGAGATATGCATCATGGTGCCCTCGTCTTTCAATTATCAATGGGTATTCCAGGTTCGAGGCTCACGTCAAAATACAGGCTACACTGGAATGGTAGCAAAATCCGACATTCTCACCTCAGTGCACTCTTACCTTCCTCTGGCACCCTAACCTCACCGCGGCTGCTTGACCAAGGTGCATGGCACCTCTCCAGCTTCAGGGCCTCCTGCTCATAGCGCATGAGGATAAGGAGGTGTGGGGGTCCTCCGCCAGTCCGCAACCTCTCAGCATTGTTATGGGATGTTTTCTCCTGAAAGGGCAGAGTAGCATTGATTAGTCCACTCTACCTGCAGCGCCAATGCAGCCTGGCCAACCCCAGGCTCAGCAATTCATAACCCTGGAGGCACAAGGCACTCAATCCAAGCAGTTAGGGCTCACCCCCTTGGCCAGCTCCTGCCTCATTGATATTTGCCATTCACACTCTAACACCCCTCAGGTCCACAGGGGGATGGGCAGCTCTTAACTGTTCTGCAAAGTGACCCATGCCAACTATGGTACTCACCATTCCCGATTGCAGGAGATCATTGAAGCGCTCCTGGCACTGCACTCACTGCGCCTCACCACATCATGGCTACTGACCCTGGATGCCACCTCCTCACAGGCCTTTTTGGCAAAGTGGGGGAGGCTCCTCCTTCCATCCCTGGGGATAAGGGTTTCTCTCCTCACTACCACCTCCTCCAGGAGGGCTGCGAGGCACTCATCCGAGAAACGTGGGGCCGACTGCCCTGCTGGCCTGCCCTCCCACCTGCTGTGTCCACCCACCACGGTTTTCACGTCCTTCCATGTCCTTCAGTGCCAATTCAGGAGTTTGATGGAATAATTGCCTGGATTAGTGGAGTACCAACAACATTCAAGAAGCTCAACTCCATCCACAACAAAACCGTTCACCTTCTCAGCACTCCATTGAGCATCTTAATGTTCATTTCCTTCATTGCTGTAGTGCGTCCCATCTACAATATGCACTGGAGGAACATTATGGCAACACCAGCCAAAGCTGCAACTCCTACAGCCAAGAAGGACAAGGGTATTAGGCTCATGGGAACATCATCACCTTCAGTTTATCTCTAAGTCACATACTATCCTGACTTGGAAATATATCACTGTTCATTCATCATTAGTGTGTCAAAATCCTGGAGCTCCCTCCATAACAGCATTGTGGATACACATGGATTGCTTTCAGCAGTTCAAGGAGATGGCTCACCACTTTCTGTAAAGATAATTAGGTGTGGACAATAAATGCTGGCCTTGCCAGTGACACACACATCCCATGAATGAGTGGAAAAGAACCCACTGATGTGTCTACTCGAATGTGAGAAGTAAATCCTCTTATATTCTAAACTACATTTTCATTGTCAAGCAGGAAGGATGCAATCACAGTAACAGATCTCAGTCTTCCAGTAACCAAATTAAGAAAACAGTGCTTTATAAACCTTTGAATTATTTTAAAACTAGGCCACACATCTCTAAACTGTACAAAGCGATTGAAGACATTCAAATTGATTTACAACCAGGCACCATCCTGCAGCTGTAACTTGCAAACTTTCAAAGCTACCTCTTGCTTTTCTTATCCTAAAGAAAAAACACTATGTGTTTTAGTCTACTCAAGCATTTTTAACTTAAAATTAACACCATCATGCAGCTTAATAATATTGATTCCTGTACTAGGTTATGAACTCAGAAAGTGAAAAATTTAATGTTAGATTCCAGATCATGAGCCCAAGAAACATTCACATCGTTTAAATCGAAAACAACAGAACCCAAAGTATCTTTAAAATGATACATATATGTATTCATACACAGCATTTGACCGAGTGTGGCATCAAAGAGGCCGAGCAAAAGTGAAGTCAATAGTAATCAGAGGAAAATCTTCACAGGCTGGAATCACAACTAGCAGAAAGGCATATGGTTGTGGTTGTTGGAGGACAATCATCTCAGTCCCAGAACATCACAGCGGGAGATCCTTAGGGTACTGTCATAGCCCAACCACCTTCAGCAGTTTCATTACTGACCTTCCCTGCATCATAAGGTCAGAAGTGGGGATGTTTGCTGTTGATTGTGCAATCTTCAGTACCAGTCACAATTCTGAATTGATACTGAAACAGTCTGTACTGATTTTCACCTGGACAATATTCAGGCTTGTGGCCACCACTGACCGAGCTGGTTGAGTCCAAAAGGACCCAGCTGCTGGACTGGGTCTGCAGCAGGTGGTGACGGAACCAACAAGAAGGAAAAACATACTTGACCTCATCCTCACCAACCTACCTGCCACAGATGCATCTGTCCATGATAGTATCGGGAGGAGTGACTACTGCACATCCTTGTGGAGACAAAGTCCCATCTTCACATTGAGGATATCATCCATCATGTTGTGTGGTTCTACCACTGTGCTAAATGGGATAGATTTCGAACAGATCTAGCAACTCAAGACTGGGCAACCATGAAGCACTGTGGTCATCATCAGCAGCAGAATTGTACTCAAACACAATCTGTAACCTCATGGCCTGGCATATCTCCCACTCTATCATTATCACCAAGCCAGGGGATCAACCCTGGTTCAATGAAAAATGTAGGAGGGCATGCCAGGAGCAGCACCAGATATACCTAACAATGAGGTGTCAACCTGGTGAAGCTAAAGACAGAACTACTTGCATGCCAAACTGCATAAGAAGCAAGTGATA